>NC_060259.1:104414270-105040424 GCF_921293095.1 Ischnura elegans | reverse complement strand
ATTATTTTAGACGGCGCACTGCTAATTAATATTCATCCTCGGTCAAGTTCATACTAATGAGAAATCGCCAATGAGCCAACAGTATGCATTTTAGATTGCAAAATTACTACCTTGATACTGCATTCCTCATTGGTTCAAATGACTTCCTTATTCGCCATTCCTTGGTGCCTTGAAAGTTTATATTCGCAGTTATTATTTATATCTTGCAAAAAAAACGTATTACATTCCCCGATTCGTCTACTATGACGCAAAAACTGATTTTTTAAATGATTTTTTTTCATTCGATGCACAGAACAAGCCAATTTGGGCAAGTGGCAATCTGCAAAGTGGTTTATTTGCAAATGACGCCTTCCATTCCAAGGCCATTCATTCGGCCACTCTCATTAAGCCGTCGAGATTTCAGTTCACTTTCTTTTTTATTTCTGTTTGGGATGCCTGAGTAAATGTACTTATTCTTTTTGGCATAGTTTCCTAAAAAAAATAAGCTCTATAAATTAAATCATCAGTACATTGGAACACAGCTTATACTTAAGATTTATCCTCCTCCTCTCTAAATTTCCTCTCAAAATATGTAAAGTGAATTTTTAAAATATTATTCTTAAAATCGGGCATGAAGAGAGTCTACATAAAGCGCCTGTAAAATTTGGCCAGGTAAGTGTTGTAGCCCAAGAAATATTCGTAGTGTAGATAATTTATATTTATGCAGCGGCTTTTTGCAGCGAATGACAAGCATGAATCTCATCACCTGGACGGTAGCCCAAGAATACTTCTGCAGTTTAAATGAACTTCTACACCAAGATTCATTTTGTGTTAATCGAGTTGGCCGAAAATCGTTGCTTCAATTAGATACATTATTACGAAGCTAAGGATGCTCATTAAACGGTCGCGTCTCAAAAATCACCAAGGCAAGACTCAGCGGAAGGGATTACGGAATATACACCGGTTTTGTCCACCTCTGTAGACAACAGTTTCGCCGGCTCAGCAGTTTGCTTCTTCAGGTCGATGAGGTGTTACATTCACCGGCCATAATAGGCTGACTGCAATATCGGCGAAACTGTTGTCTACACACATGGGCACACGCGATGTATATCCCGTAGACTTCTCCGCTGAATCTTCACCACTCCGCGAAAGCCTTCTCAAGAATCGCAAAGGCAAGCTCTAATGAGTCCTGACTCATTCATTCCCCGAGGGTGCCCCGCGGTCGTGCAAACAATTCGCTCTGGTGAATGGAAAAGAAAGTGCTCCAATGAGCTTTGCCATTCCGTCTGAGCGGTGACGCGTAAGGACCAATCAGACCTTGGCCCGAGCAGTGTCCGTCTACCCCTTCTGTTGGCAACAGGCAAGAGGACGGACGGAGACTTAACCTTCGGAGGTAGGCCAGCACGGCAGCCCTTCACGAATTCCAGCTGTGGTATCACTCCCACACAGCACAACAGCTGCATCTACCTTCGATCCACCCCTTGGCGAAGATAGACTAAATATGTGGTTTTATTAAAATAAAAAAGAAAGCAGCGAAATTCGTTAAATAATGCTATAGTCGTACAGAAAACATTACCTCACGTTAAACAAAATAGGCTGGAAACTGCTAGGGACTCGGAGGCTGCGCGTAAGGATTATTTTGCTTGAGCAATTGAGAAGAGATGTCTTTCAGAGCGCGGAGAACATCATAGTAGAACGTTACTATGTATATTTCGACGTCAAACAGATGCGATAAATCAGGAGAGATATTTTGCCGAACGGATTTGACATTGTAATAATGTAGTTTCCTTCATCAAAGAAAACGAAATGCATTGATTGCGATTTCTCACCCACCATCAGTGTATTCATAATATACAAATTATTTGGTTTTAGAAATCCCAGTTTAGACGAATGGCAATGGTCAATTTTAACCTCATTTGAAAAAGGCCAGATGGCGCCCATGCGATGCCACTCCACGTGACGTCACAGGGACCTAGTTTCTATACGAGTAGATAGGAGTTTTACATCGACTGAGATTACCAATGCATGCATGAGGCACAGAGCTCAGGGAAACCTCTCTTAATGATCACCCATTAAAATTACCTAGGTTCGGAAAGTTTCCTTCGTTTGATAGGGTAATCTTTATTTAAGCCAAGCGCTACCTGCTAGCATGGTACTCTGCTACCTGCTAGCAGCCTGCGTCGTATCAGCGCTCAAAGCCTCCCCCCAAGGTCACCTCACACGGCGAAAACTGGAAGCAGAAATACGTCACACGGACTTTTCTCAGCATTCATACTAAGCCTTCGCGTTTTCGCGCGCTTGAAATTTTCACTTTTCATTTAATCGCGAAAAATAGATATCGTCATTCAAAACTCTAAAAGCATGAAATGCGTACTCCAGGAGTAATAATCTTTCGATTTAGGCAATAAAAAATTAAAGGAAACCACCCTATTCGTTTTCCCCCGAACCATAACGGACTTAAATAAATACTAGGCGGATCTTTGTTCGAGTATTTCCTTCATTTTTCTAAACGGCTGATGTGTGAATACCACCCCACCTCCCGCCCCTCGCGTTTTGATTGCGTGGTAGCATGTGGATGTAGGCTGTTCGGCGGAGGCTGACTACGACCATCATACAACCGGTCCAGCATCATTCGCACATTTTGGACATAAAAATGTAACAATGGAAATAACACGTGTACATGATGCAGGTGGTGAGAGCTCCCACCAAGCATACACGTAAGACTATAACGCAAATAAATTTACATGGGAAGCAAAAAATCGCCAACAATTGGTATACATATAACTCTATTCGTACTGGATTATAATCAAATGAAGGGATTATCGCGAAGGAATAAATTTCGAACAAAACTCTAACATGATGAAATGAAAAATGCAGAAAGAACAAGATAAATATACAACTTGAAAAAGGAAACATTGAAACAGTGGTCCATGCGGGTGACGTGATCAATGCCATTTGGTGAGAAACTATTGCCATCACTGAAACCACGAGGAAAGGAGAACACTTAAAATCTCTCTCTACTGCATTCTGTGCGATACAGCCTTCCCAATATGACAGTTTTTTGCCACTCTTAAAATTCAAATCGAATTTCACGAATATTTAGCAGAGGAGGCCTATTTTTTGTGGCTGCCATTCGATGAGGTATATCTGGAGGCAAAGAATTACGGCGAATAAAATATTGAAATTTCGTCCAATAAAAATTTCGATTTCAGTTCATAATTTCTTCATTTAAACTGTTGTGTAAAAAAATAAATTTTATCATATAAAAAATGCCTTTTTTGTGTATTCGGTGAAATATTTCAAGGTAAAAAAGGTTTGTAAGCAGTCTTTAAGCATGTATGCAAGAAAAAAGTAATAAATTGAAGAAATACGCTGGCATGTATTAAGTAAAATATCTTCACAAGTTTAAGTGAGCAAATACTTATTCCAATGTCATATTAATGATTTTTAAATATATGTACCGTCATGCGAGCCAGGTGTTTCGAAAGTTGACGTCTCGTCAGTCTACGCCAGTATTTTTTGCCGTCGTTCACATTGTTTTTCTTGCAGAATTGATACGCCAAGTACCATACCGCACCTTGTTGTAAAACAAACGTATACAAACGCGGTAAAATATTATTAGTGCGGGTAAAATAGCGATTTAATTTTGTGTTTAACTTTTGGTTAGTAGATGAATGCGTTCCTTCTGAAACAAACTTCAAAAATAGGGTATAATACTACAGCATAATTCTAATAGGGTGTTTCAGTTTCTTTTTCATAAGGAGAAGTGAACGAGTCGCTCGACATAGCGCCGTTAAAAACTGACGCGAAACCGAGGAGATGTAGCTCCTCCGTAGCGTTATCGCGGTCCGCGAAAATTCGATGCCTCAAGGTATAAAAAGAAAAAAGTATATTACGAACTTTTCACGAGAATAAAATGTGCTTCAATACATTTTTCCAGTTAATTGGGCCATCGGATATAAGGGCCAGCTAATTATTCGGGGCAGATATCCGAGAACAGGACCTACTTGTTGAATCACCTTTATCTCATCTTGTTTTCAGGATAAAGACGATAAAAAGGGGAGCAGGTGGTATTTGCCTAATAGCAACGTGAAGATGTGCAATCTTTTAAAACATTGAAATTTTTGCCTTGAATCTGAATTAATTCGCTGAAATTTCGCTTCCTTTCTCCAAAATTGAAATTATCCTGGGTCTCTATCCTCTTCTATGCTCTCTCTCTGAGCACTGCTTACTAGTAAGTAATGCACACATGTTCATTGATATTTAAAATGTACGCAACCTCATCTTAGACACAGGAAACATAAATTTTGTCGTCGCAAAATAGTGAACGACATTAAGTGTCTGTAGGTTGCAAAAAACATGATTGATTTTTTAAGTCTGCTCGCAGATTTTCATGAAATGCTTTGATTATTCTTTAAACGCTGTAGTTTGTTGGATGGATTTATAAAATTAACCTTCTATACATATCAGCATCCATGCATTCTTAACTGTGGTTTTTATTCTTCCGATGATCAATGAGGAATCTGCTAGACTGGACAAGATTACAACAGTCTCAATGCGTCCCAATTATCCGGAATGTTCTGTACTTCATTTTTCGGGCCAACCTGCCAGGCTTCACGCCCAATGACGCAATTGCTGGGTGGTATGTTGGAGAGGTAGACTGTTTCACGCGGAAGTGAGCGTATATTTTGGGTCGAGCCAATGACGCGATCGTCTTGAGGAAATAAGCGATAATGGAATGGCAAGCGAGCACAAGATGGAGCCCTCGTCACATTTTCCTTGAGATGCACATTCACTGCCAAAAGAGAAATTCGCCTTGGATCGTGAGAAGAACTATGCACATTTTGCTTTCGAGGACATTGCGTAGCCCACCCTGTTCTTCAAGCTCCTCAGGTCATCAACAACTGTATTCTAATCGGCAAGTCGCCTCAATAGGTGTTTGGCGGGGGCTGATAGGAAAGCAACCGTTTATAGATAAAAAGGAAGTGATCTAAGGAAATTACGACTAGCATTTATTGAAATCCTTTATGGTTCGGAGGAAAACGAATTCCCATATCTATCTATCTACTCAGTACACTTTCAATTTTTGCGCACCCATGGACAACAGTCGGTCACGTGAATGAAACTGATTGACAACAAGTGACATATTCACGGCATTTGGAAAACTACTATTTCGGGAAAGGAATCTTTCCCCGCGCGGAGTCTCGCTCCTTACTACCCTATTAGGAAAAAGTTTAAAGCAAATTTCAGGTTTCAAATGACTATGTGGATTAAATTCATTCCGTATTTATGACTGTCATTCCATTAAAACCCATCGTGGCGTTGCAATCGCTGTTATCGACCGCGATTTTTGATTTGATGTTAAACGGTGTCAGCAATGGTTTCAGCAACGGAAAAATGGACGTGCCGAGTGACGGGAGAAGGGTTAGGATTCGTATCGCTGGAGTCATCTCCGGAAATTATCGCAAGAAATGATTGTTTTACTGCCATAATTGGAGCCATCTGTGGAGCCAGCGCTCGAAATGGGAGGAAAAAAATGAAAGTTTGATTCAGGCTTGAAGGTCGTTCCACACGCTGAATGATCATGCGAACGAAATTCTTGCGCATAATCGCTTGGAACGTCTGTTTTACACATTGAATGGACTCAACGAATTGTCGGCGCAGAAACTATGCGCAGTGGTGCGACTATAATCGTTCATAGTTCAAAATAGAACTGTGTGTTGAGTCTCGCACGGTAAAATCTTACCTCCCAGAGGGTGAAATTGACGCCGAAGCGCTAATGCCACCGAACCGCACAAACAAAGCGGAAAATAAAAAACGCTGACAATAAGCTCGGAGCGATGGCCTTGCAAGGGCGAGAGCGAGTCGAGTATGAGATAAGTGATAATGGGGGGGGGGGCGATGCACAGCCTCCGCAAAGCAGTCGAACGAAGGTCATTCCTGTGCAGGAGAAGAACGGTACCAGGAAGGGAAAAAAGGAAGGGGTGCAGTGGCGGCTCGTGAGTCAAATGCTAGGGGGGGCGCACTCCACCGGGGGGTCATAATTTTTTAATATTTCGTGTATTTTATTAAGTTTTTACGGCAATCTAGGAATTAAATTTTGTGATGCCATATGTTCCATTTTTTTTCAACAAAAATACCTAGTTTTCCTAATAAAGCTTGATTAATAAATACTTAATGCAGAAGACTCTCGGTCATACGGATCGGCTTAGTCCGGACTCTCGATTATACTGATCAATGATCTTGAAGGATAAAAATATATTTGCTGCGATATTTTGCAAATACAAACGAAAATACGTAACTTTCGGTTTTAGCGCCTACATTCTTTAGGCGAATATGCCCGCAATACACTTCTGTTGCTCGTTTTGCAATCATAATGCGTTATTTGTCAAATCTATACAATATTTGCAATGATTTATGTAGCAATGACACTTGTAACACCTGAGGAGGGAGGGGAGTGTCACTGATTTCCACTAGGCAACTACTAGAATGCACGCGCTTTGCTATGGCAAATGTAAACTTTGATTGAGGTGTTCGCGTTGCTTCTTGAATACAATATGATTTAAAATCAATAATTAAACACACAATGGTAAATGAAGAGCAAACTTAGTGCATGTCCACAGTAATTTTATTTGGTACGACGCGTTTCAGCGACCTTACTTCGCTATCATCAGGTACAAAATGCCATATTTTCGTCAAGAAGTCATATATATATACAATCATGCAAATGGGAGGGGTATATTTATGAGTCGGCGTCATAAATATACCCCTCCCATTTGCATGATTGTATATATATATGACTTCTTGACGAAAATATGGCATTTTGTACCTGATGATAGCGAAGTAAGGTCGCTGAAACGCGTCGTACCAAATAAAATTACTGTGGACATGCACTAAGTTTGCTCTTCATTTACCATTGTATCATTATGTTCCACAACATCTCGCCGAACACCGTTGAATACATTAAACACACAATTTTAACAAAATCTGAAATACTCACATTCCTGTAGATATATTGCAGAAGTCCTTTCCTTTTGTCCAGCAAAGTGATCAATTACACGTTCGTTGAAACCAGCGCCGGACAACAATTTCTTTCCGATTGAACACATGGCAAAGGTACTAGTCTATAATAAACAAGGGACTTAATAAACAAGGGACGACACAAAATAGGCCGACGAAAAATACGATCAAAAAGAACAAGGTTGCTGGACACAGAATTGGGACAATTTTTCCCTATATTTCCCTAAATCAAAAACGAGCACTGTTGATTAATTAAAATTGTCTTCTTGAATGTACACACAGCACTAAGAAACTTCTTAATCGGCAATTACTCACAGTTAACTCCTCGAAAATGATGTCTGAACTCATTTCACTCCGTTCTTTCCGAGAGTCTTGCCGTTACTATAAGGACGACTCAAGGGAGATAGAAGTCGTGGTCCACTAATGCTGATTCAGCTGAGGGACGAATTTAAGGTCAGCAAAGGCATTCAAGCAAACAGAAGACGTCACGGACCATCTCCTTGAGTCTAAGATTCATATGTGGTAAACACACGAAACGCCAACGGGTCGCACTTGGAATAACCATGTCTTCGAAATAATTGCCATGATATAATAGAAAATAAATTCTAGATCGTAAAAGAAGACGACTCTGAGCCACAGATGGGAGCTGTAAGGATCTCCGCACCATGATATGAACTCTTCGAAGCCACTTAAATCAGACCCAAGTGGACATTTTCCGTCAGACAGCTACCGCTCTGCCGCTGAGGAATTAGGTGAACATGAACTAATAGAACAAGGACGGCTAGAAAAATGATGAATCTACACACAAAAGGTGCATTGTACGCGGCACTTCTTGGCATTCATTGAATGACTATTTAAAGTCACGTTTTACGGGTTAAATCATGTTCAATCCTTTACCCTATCACGCACGCACCTATTTCGTAAATTATAAATCAGTGGGGAATGTTAACTGATTTTTCCCAATACTGCAGGCCTTTTGATAAATTCATCTGAAAAATAGGTTCCGCATTTCTAATCATCGGGAAGATATGAATACATTATTAAGGCCTAAATATTATAATATTAGTTTCCCCAAGGTTCTTGAAATTCGTAATCATAACAGAACTGTGGCAAATACTCGAGAATAGTTTTCCTACGTCAATACGGCCTTTAAGTGGTTGGATTTCATGTGTTCCGGAATTCAAGCACCCAAAAACGCAAGCATAATGAGATTCTGTAGCAATACCCTCCAGTAATTAAAAATTAAAATCGTATAGCTACACCCAGTACAGTGACCATTCTGATTCCGTAGGTCCCTTTTCTGTGGCAGCACCAAGTAGGCGCCAGATTATACGCCCGCCGGCCGGCGCAGCGATGTCAACTCACTCGTCGCTCTGCGCATTCTCGGACGACGTCCCAAGATTTCCATAAGGCACAACGTTAGACGCGTCATAGCACCAGCGACCCCCACCACTACCACTCTCCATATAACTGCATGGGGATGGATTGGGACGTTCTGGCCAGCGCCCCACGGCTACAAATACGAACGTCTCGCGCTATTTCTTTTCGTGTTTTTCCTACACTTTCGATGTATGCGACTGAAAAAACACTGATTATTTAGATGTATAATTATAAAATAATGGATATTAATATTTTTTTACTTTTTAAAATATTTGGGAGGGGCGGCGTCCGAGAGTCCTTATGGGCAAGCCGCCACTGAAGGGGTGTACTCCATTTCAGAAGGGGTGGGCTACCGCATGCTGTCTACCATTGATTTGGCTATCTAATTGCGTGCTAGTTGCTAATTTCAGTCAGCAAAAGTAAGTCCGCAAGGCTACGGATTCTCTCCAAATATATAATGGGAAATTACTCGTAAGCAGCACCAAGTAAGTCACCTCAGAGGATTAAATATCAGTGCAGTGTATTGGGCTTGTGACATCCATGGGCTAGATTCAGGGTTTTCCCCTTGACTTATGGAACTTAGCCAATATTGTAGCAATAATAGAGGGCCAACATGAATGGGTGGTTCTATCATAGAATTGCTCAATGTCGTCTATATGTTCTCATTGACTGGACAGGGATTTTGTTATCAAATGGGACTCCCATCCCAAAATTTTGGGTATAGTGTTGTATAAATTGACTCATACAAATACCGATGCAGTCTTGTTGAACAACGATGTTTTCATTGATTAAAAATCCCATATGGTATTACCGGATGGCCCAATGTAGACTGTTGCTATGGATTTGCGTTCTCTCTAAGCACTTGTTGATCATACTTGCCATCCCTGATATCAACATAATTACTATAGTATTATAATCAATACAATAGAATTGGTAGTTTTCATAATGATATTAAATTTCCAAGGTGGTGGCACTTCACAAGATGGACGCCGCGCGATCGTTTTATGCGATCATACAAGGAATCATTCAAGCAACACTAGAGCATTCACTAATTTCATTCGCATAAACATGACATCGCGACTCGATTCAGATGAAGAAATGTTGCCCTTAAACCTCATTGAAATTCAAATACATCAATTTTAAATGTTTTTGTTTTCTTTCCTCCAGTGAATGAGGAATTACGTCTCTTTAAAAAAAACCTTAGCAAGTGCTGTTTTTACTGCATGAAATGAGACAAAATATTTTTTAACGCATTTGTTTCCAATACATCCAACAGTGATCCAGTGAAAAGAGAAGCAGCCTACTCTCCAACGTAAGGGAAACAAAAAATATCTTTTCCACGAAAATCCGATGGAGTATTATATTTGAATTTATATCCCTTAATCTAATTATGGGCCTTTGGAAGTATAATTTGGCCGTAATGATGAACGACCATAAATAAAAACCAAATTTTGTCCTAAATCCTCAGCCTGCCCCACCAAATGGCAGACGATGAGAATAGGGTGGTTTCCTTTCATTTTTTTATTGCCTAAATCGAAAGGTGATTGATCTTAGAGTACGCATTTCACGCTTTTAGAGTTTTGAATGACGATATTTATTTTTCGCGATTTAAGGAAAAGTGAAAATTTTCAAGCGCGCGGAAACGCGACGGCTTAGTAGGAATGCTGGGAAAAGTCCGTGTGACGTAGATCTGCTTCCAGTTGTCACCGTGTGAGGTGACCTTGGGGCGAGGCTTTGAGCGCTGATACGACGCAGGCTGCTAGAAGGTAGCAGAGTACCCTGTTAGCAGGTAGCGCTTGGCTTAAATAAGGAATGTTAATACCTTATCAAACGAAGAAAACTTTCCGACCTTAGACAGTTTTAATAGATGATTATTAAGACATAAAGGCTCTGTGCCTCATGCATGTATTGGTAATCTCAGACGATGTATAAATCCTATCTACCTGTATAGAAACTAGATCCCTGTGACGTCACGTGGAGTGGCATCGCATGGGCGCCAACCTGGACTTTTTCAAATGCGGTTAAAATTGACCATTGCCATTCGTCTAAACTGGGATTTCTAAAACCAAATAATTTGTATATTATGAATGCACTAATGGTGGGTAACGAATCGCCATCAATACCTTTCGTTTTCTTTGATGAAAGATACTACCCTATTTCATCGCCTTTTGCGCGGCAGATATGATGTATTACATTGTATTTTCCTTGAAAGTTCACCTCGAGATATTACTTCAATTGCATAGAATGCGGATAATGCATGCCTGCATTGTACCCTGCGAGTCACCTAAAGAGTGTCTGCAATTGTCACAATTCACTCGGCTTTTAGGATATTGTGTCGTGGAGTATGGCCGCGCGCAATCCCTAAAAGGCCGCGTTGCGAGAGCCCATGTAGCATTTTTACGCTGGGCAACACTGTCAGAATGTTCAGTACTCGCACATAACTCCAGCCAAAACAGTATATGGACTTTAGTCATGTGCATTTGAATTCTTTTGCTCATCTATGCTTCATATTAGAATCATCAATTTCCCATCATAAGAAATGTTCAAAATCGTATGCTTTTACTTTAGAGATAGCTATAAAGCATGCATTACGTATAGTCCTGTTAAGGTCAAGGAATTTGTTCCAAGTAGTGGGGATAGGATAAAAGGAATTTTTGAGTATTTGAAAAGTTCAAGAAATAATTTTAAATTTGGGTTCATTATTTTCTAAATGTTGTGTTGAAGCTAAGGATATCATTAGTGGATACGTTTGAATTTCGTAGGTAATTTGGAATTGAAAAATAAAAGCAGTTTAATTGTTTCAACGGTGAATAGAAATGTTTCTAGCATTCCTCGTGAAACGAAAGTTCTTTTAGAAATATGGAATGGTAACAATAATTTATTTGTTTTAAGACTGAAAAAATAATGGAAATTTTTAGAAGTATTTTTTTAGAGCAGTTTAAACACTCCAACTCATGGGATAAAATTTTACTGAGTCAACGCTGAGTTCCATTATTTCCTATGCTCATGGTTTAACTATGATATTTATTCCAAGAAAGTAGTATACACAAGGTAAAAAGAATATTTGAGGTCAAAGCGTTTTATAATTAGACAAAAAATGCACCAGCTCCATACTTTCAACAGTAGTTAAAATATTTCTATTTACCGCATTCATTCTGAGGGAGTAGAGGTGACAGAATAAACATTTATTATGAAAGCAGTTGAAAAGTTCGAATTCACAAATTACAGTAGTTACAGAATTTTAAACATCAGTTGAAATATTTTTATTATTGTTGATGAATCTGAGGAATTTATTCTTTGGAAGTAGTGCCCACTGGTTAGAAAAATCATATTTTGTTATTTGAGTATTGGAAACATTCAAATAAAAGATATTTTTTATGTAAGCAGTGCTATAAAATATTTGAATACTCTTGGTAAAACAAAGCTATCTATTCTGAGGAAATTGTGGCCGCAGAATAAAATGACATTTTGGCGTGGGCAATTAAAATTTTAAGCCCAAAAAATGCAGTGGTCAAGTATCTATACGATGAGTTATTTCTTTGGTACCTTGCAAAAGTGAGAATTTTTTAGTAGAAAGTATTAGATAAACTAATACTTATATTGCTGTAGCATTGCCAGTTGAAAAATTGAAACCCAAAAATTGCCGTGGTGAATTTATTTTTACGTTGAGTTTACGTATTTGGAATGGTCCTGGAAAGATTAAGGAATTAGTTCTCGGTAGAGATTACAAGAATTATAAGAATTTTTAATGGAAAGAGTTGAAAATTTCAAGTTCAAAATTATACTTAAAAGTTGAGTTTATTTTTTCTGATAGTCACATTGAGGCTACGGAATTTATTCGAAGAAAGTTTTTGATGTAGAAAATATGACATCGCAATTGAAATAATTTTGCAATAGAATATATTTAGTTTTGATTTTTTTGCCGCTTACGTGAAAAGCAGGACACGTCACCACAAGGATTAATGCTACTTGTAAAAGTTTGGGGTCAGGAGGGGAATCCCTCAGTTGAAACTGAAGCTATTAAGATGTCAAATTATTTTAACAGAGTTGAAATATTTTTATGCACCTGGCGAAGTTGAGGATTTTTTTTTCAGAGAAAGGAGTAGCGAATGCAATGTTTCTAGTAGCATTATTTTAGAGAGGACCTATGTGTCCCGGGGTGAGAGCGAATTCCAGCAGCCATCCGTTTGACTATCATTCTTGCATTGTCACTTCTGTTGACCCCTGGAATATAGTTCAGTTTCAAAATGATCTCTCCGGAGACACAAATAAAGATATATTTTCTAAAGTAATGTAAGCGTAACGCATAGCCGTCGGGTATAGTCTCCTTTCAGTCAGAAAGAGCTGCTTTACACTCGCTGTGCGACCGTTCAATTTTTCATCATACTTAACCTTTCTGTCCGAGATCCAAATTCTAGAAGCCTACGTAAAACACGGTCTAGCCAACCCAAAATATCATCAACTTTCATTTTCTATTCCAAATATCGTAGGTGAAGCATAAATGAAGTCTAAAGAGAGAGTAATGTTGGTTATTTCTCTGACTTAGCTCAAGAAATTCCGATTTATTAGTGTCACTCAATAAAAATTACGATGGGGTTGATATGCTACATCATCACCATGTTTTCGCTTCGTAAGTCCGTGCCTTCTCGTTTCGGAATTGGGAAAATACCCCGCGATTCACTTCAAGGGAAATCCCTTGACCATCCCAGGGATTCCCCCTTGGGCGCGTTCCTCATTCAGAGCGAGGAGTCAGCTTTCACTCGCCATTGGAAGGGGAGGGAAGGGCTAACAAGGGAGGGCTAACACTGGCTCGAGGGTGTGGATTACAAAAGGGTGTCCGTAATAATTCAAACCATTGGTTGAAATGACGAACTCCAGGGGTTTCTTCGGAGGATCTTATTCTGTGCCGCAGGTGTCACGAAAGTGAAGGTAGTGGAGTGAGATTATGGTCGATCAATTGCTTTCATCGACCAGCATTTTAGTTATCTACGTGCTATAAAACACATTTCCACGATTTCTCCATTGCTTAATTGTTCCATACTACCCAGTTCTTTAATATTCTGCGAAGCATTTAATTAATCAACTACATCTTCCTCATTGTTTCTTGACTACTTGAGTATATTAGGCGAATTATCTAAAGCATCATGAATGCTATGCATATTTAACAATGCATTCACCATTTTCGTTTAATATTTAGCACCTATGTACTAGAAATATATGGATTAGGGACTTGCTGAAATTCTTTTCAGTGTTTCCAGGTTTTCACCACATTGTTTATGAATGTTTTTCGCAGAAACCTATGCATCAGATCAATTGAAATATTTCCCTAATTGGCGAGCAACTTGATTACTTCCTTGCCATTGCATTCTTTTATGAACAGAATGAAAAAATGAGTGGAGTTGTTAACTGGGTTGGAGAGATTTGTGGATGCAGCTGAAGATACCATTAAACTGGAAACCGATGATAAACATGGCTCCTTCCCCAACTTTAAAGGGTATTTATAGACAAGGGATTACATGGGTCAGCATTTGCTCTCAAGCTACATTATTGTGGTTTTTTACTGTGGAGATGTAGACTCCGAACGCCTACCCTATTTTTTTTAAATTAACCAAATATTATTTATGTACCTGAATCTAGAAGTAATGACTTTTCATGATGAAAGGTATTAAGATCGCGTACTCCTCTTTATTACTGTTTGAGAAATTTTATTAGATTATCATTTGATATGGAATTGAATCGATTGGTAATCGAATTTATCATGATAGTAATAAATCCATTTTCCTGGAATTACCGCTGTTTCCTGTGCATGACCAATACGCACCCAGTAATCGACAGGCACAAGTTTTGAAGGGTTTATTGAGAATCGTTTCATGTTCCCTTTTATGGTTCGCATTTTTTCTTCAGGTTTTGTCGATTGCTCATTGGTCATCCCAAGTGTCACATATTGGTGGTCCATGCTCCAAAGTGGGAGGTGGGGGTGGCGTAAGCGTCTTCTCACACGCACTATCGCACGTCGCACTGCCGTCTAGTTCCACGTCTCGTGATGATGCACACTTCACATCCCACGAATACATGGAACAAATGACTCTTCAACGAAAATGTTAGCTTTGATGACGTTGGGTCAAATGTAAAAAGAAGTCCATTTAAGTCAGTTCTTTGAACTTTTTTCGTTTGCATAAAATGTATCCCGTTACACAGCTGTTCCCTGTGAAAAACATGTTCGTTTTTAACCGCGCGCTAAACTTCTTTGACGAATTTAGGTGGGAAAAATACGTACCATACACCGAAAATGACGGCAAGTTACGCATTCCCTATCCTCTGGAATGAGATTTCGATTGAGTTGGTCAAGTGACTGCTGCTTTGTCGTCCGATTATGTGATGGATTCGCTGATAATCCCGCCCACCTCAACTCCGCACCACGCCTTACCGCGAAGGGCGAATATTTGCGGGTATATTTAGCCGCAGCCGAATGGGGAATTCCTTCGCCTCAGCGTCCGCGACCTGTCAAAAAGCGGACCCACCTGAAAGAGGCATTCCGACCCGTTGGCGGCCAGATCCGTAAACAAGGGCCACGCCTCGGCATCCGTCTGCGGGCGTTGGTTCTCTCCGTCAAGGCCTCCCGCTCCAATTCATGCGTGAACGCTCTCATTTGGCCACTGGCGAGACTTCTCGGACTTGATTTGTCCACGACTGCTTTGTAGGATGCATCACGATGAAATGAAATAGGACGTAGAGCTGAAATCCACAAGAGTACAGAGCTGGGATGCCACATTTGTAATGAGTTGTCACAACAAAATGTACTGTTCCAATATGTTAGGTGATTTAGGATGGGAACCTTTAATGTAGAAAAAAATATAGTTTAAATTTACTCGGTAAATTCGGAGTTGGGGTATACTCTGACGACGTAAAAAATATCCTTCGCAGGCCGCCACACTATGGTAGACGTGATCACGGGAAGAAAATAAAGAAAAAAAGATTGCAAAGCATAGAAAATTAAAATGTCATTCTTTTCTCGCACAATTAAGGATAGCAACTGTTTCTCGATAATAAAATTAATGGAGTCACTCGCTTGAACAGCTCATTTCAAGTTTTTTTTTCCTTTGTTCTAACTTTGAATGGAATTACTATAGGAAAGACTAACCGTCAGCAAGTTTTGCATTGGCATAAATTTACAAATGTTTTTTGTTATTTTGCGTGACAGCTTAATGATTGTGTAATGCGTATTTTGGAATCCCCTTGCATGCAGAATGCTGGTGATTGGTCACACGTTGCCGAACACTCTAAATGTGACTCGCAGGGTATTATGTAGATACAGAAGGAGTATTACAGTTGAAAAGCTATAGTTGGCTTTCTTAATATTACCGAATAATAACTACAAGTAGTACTAAATAGTCGGTTTTTGAGTAAATTCTCTTGCATGCTCAACGTTGACGATGTATGTTCATCTGGGTCTAAGTACATCCATAGGAAGCGGAATGAATGGTGCATACTTGGTGAGAGCTTCTACGTCTGCATGAAACGCTGTGAGCCATCTCTAAGGTGTTTCGCAGGGGGTAGGTACTTGTCACCAGCATGCAGCACGCAACGGGACCCCCACAAACTCACGCAATGACCAAAACAATACGTGAACATTCTTGCAGATTGTGTGACTTCCCAGCAAGCGACCTAACCACTGTCACAAAATGTCACGTGCAATTGTCATTCTCATGTAGCAGAATGCACGTTGTGGAGAAATACTCATCCATGCGATCTTGAAGTCGCTCGCATACTATGGTGTAAATGGGGAATACTCGTATTAAATTTAAGATATCATAGTAATATTTTGGCAAAGCGGAAGTGGTCATCACGCGTTGGGCATTGCGACCCGACCCACTCGTACCCATTCACGGCGGAGGGAGTACCACGCCGCTGTGATGAGTGCTCTTAACTTGCGGAATGGCCTGACGGAGTGCGACGAATATCGTCTTGCATTCAACAGGCTGGATGTCAGCGGAGTGGTAGAGCATCTTTAGGACAATACAAGTGCCATGTCGCTGGTAAAACTTAATGGCCTTATAAATAAAATAGTGAATACTTTATTGATTCACCCATGATTTTTTAGTCGCATAATTAAAGTTCATTTTTGAAATAACTATCTTTATATAAGGCTTTGTCTACGAATTCACACAGGATTTTCTCTTGAATTCAAATCTCGTTTAAACCCGTCAAACTCTCGTGTAAATCATCCGAATCATGTCCAGGGGCGGTCATCCAACAACTTTTTTCGAAATTCAAAGATCGACATATGTCAAAATGTAGTGGTACCAAATGAGCAGAGAAAAAATTTTGTTCCAGTAGGTTGGCATCCTACGGTGGCGCCAGGGCCATTTATGTTTAGTGTAGGAAACCCGCAACACATGCCCTCTTTTTTATTTCGACGATAAATGTCGTGATTTAAATGGTTTTTTCAGCCGATGCTGCACCGGTCATGTCTGAAATTGTCGAGATAAGCAACATAGATCCAATACTCACGTTTTTTATACAATCGCCGGAATTAAAATGCAAAGAAACTTAAAAAAATTGAAAATTTTCAACCGGTTTCGACATGTTCTACGTCACTTTCAAGCTAGACTGCAGATAGATTTGGCAGTATAGCTTGAAAATGACGTAGAAAATGTCGAAACAGGTTGCAGAATATTGAAATAGTGGGGAAAATAGGTACTAAGTGCCTATATTTTACTTTAGTATTCCTAGATTTGTTTAGTTACATCTAAATGCAATTTTTGTCCTTATTTGCGAATGTCAATGAAGTCTGCTTTTTTTCAGCAGCACATACATATAGTATGTTCAAGTTGCTTACTGTTTTTCGCGTTTTTTGGTTGAACAGGAAGAGAGTTTCTCACTCGAGAGGTAGTTTCTTTGAGCGACTGATTCGTGTGAGACGAGCGAAGTTGCGGGGTGTGGATGTCGACGGCATGCTTTCGGGTGGATGTGTTGTGTCCTCTGTTTTTCTAACGAATATTTCACGCAAGTCGGTCGTCAAGATGGTAAAGGCCATTATTATTATTAACTGATATGAGCCGAGCTTCTTATATTTGATAGTGTGGTAAGGTATTTGTAGGAGGCAGCCGAGGTGATTTGCACCATGGAGAAGAGTAGGAAAGGAATGGGGGAGAGAAACCCGGCGTCGCCATGAGCCTTCTCTTAAAGAAAAGCGACAACGGGAGCACGGTTCACTGTCTCATCCGGCAGATGGAGTGCTGGATTTGGAGTACTCTCCACAAGGTACTCAAGCAGGGATCGGGCAGTCTCTGAAAAATCCCTGCCAACGCTGGGATTTGAACCCGGGCCCACGGTATGGAAGCCAATCCTGTGGCACCCACACCAGCTCTATCTCCGCCTTATCTTTCAGCCCGTTTAGGCGGTTAAAAGAGTCTACAGTTATATATTCCCATACTTTGGGTAAAAAATGAATGAAACAGCTGAATTCATAGTAATTTGGAACTTATTAACACCATCGTCATTTGGGCTTAAGAACAAGTCAGCACTTTAGTCCCCGTAGGGAATGGCAAGGATTTTCTCTCAAGAGTGGTGCAATGTTGGGGAACAATTTTTCTTTTGCCCTGATAAACTGATGAGATAGATTTAAATAAATAAAAGATCGTAACACTTTTCCACAAGATTTTTCAATGCGTACAACGCGTTTCGGCTCACTGAGCCATCATCTGAGATTTTCGAGTACGCGTCACTAGTGTGGGACCCGTATGAAAAGGGACAAACAGAATCCATCGAGAAGGAGCAAAGAAAGGCAGCAAGGTACGTCATGGGGAAACACAAAAAGACCGAAAGTGTCGGTAAAATGCTGAAAGAACTTGGATGGGATACACTAGAACGGAGAAGAAAAATAAATAGGCTTTGCGCACTCTTCCGCACACTGAAAGGGGAAAAGGCATGGGGGGAACTTCGGAGGAAGATTGAATACCCCAGCTATATTGGTAGGCATGATCACCAATTCAAGATGAAATGCCGGCCGCAAAGGACTAACGTAAAGAAATTCTCGTACCTTAACAGGACGATTACGGAATGGAATAGACTCCCTGCAGAACTGTTTAAGCCCTACCCTAACAACGTAAGGATTTTCAAAAAGAGGTGTAGAGGATTAATATTGGAAAATTAATATCACTGAATTTTAATACTTTCTAGTTTCATTTTGGTAATGTATTTCTCATTTGCTATATTTTTCTTTTTCTTTTTATTTTGTATAACCTGTTACCACCTGGCAAATAGCCAACTTGTAACTTGTACTATATAATAATAATAAGAATCTGGTACAAGACACTGCAGAACATTTGAAAATCACCTTTATATCCTTGAGGGTTGTATCTTTTCCCACTATCTCTCCTCTGTACGTCTGTTCCCACCCCCCTTCTTCAAAGATGTCAAATCCTCCCCAACCCCCTTTCTCAAGGGTATAAAGGTTAAAGGGTAAATTTTCAAATGTTCTGCAGTGTCTTGTACCAGATGATGGCTCAGTGAGCCGAAACGCGTTGTACGCATTGAAAAACCTTGTGGAAAAGTGTTACGATCTTTTATTTATTAAAATATGTCTAACTTCCACCAATTGAAGCCTGAATCTGTTGAACTTGATGAGATAGAAATAAAAAATAGGCATAAGAAATACAAAAGAAATAACCGACCGCTGAGTTATGATCGGAACCAGTCCACGGCACTCTTTGGACTAGTCGCTACCTACATGGACATCCTGAGCTATCAGGCCTATGTACTCAGCATCACTCCTCACGCCAATTGTGCATCTCGTTTATGCAGATCATCGCAAACCGTCTGGTTCTGATCGGGACTTTTTCTCGCGGGGAAAGTTGAAAACCTACTATCAAGATATCATGTGAGCCACCTAGAGAGCATTTCGCATGGAGTTACAAATCGTCAGCTTGTGGCATGCTGTAAGGTACGCTTCATGCGCAATCCAAGGATATTAAAATAGATATTAATGAAAATAAGATATACCGACAGATTTGTGCAGCTGCAATGAACTACCACTAATAATATATCTCTCCGTCTAATACTAGGCCATAATATAATTACTCCTACGGAGAAAGATGAAATTGGCTAGCGATTAGTAATGAAAATAAGTCTATCTATCTGTATAATCTAAGCGATGCTACAGCTAAACAAACGCCTCGCCGCAAATGAACAGGGGCCATACAAACCAGAATATGATATCTTGAAAAATATGCTGTGAAAATTTAGGCAGAGCAAAAGCACACAAGAGAAAATAGAAAAACATGCAATAATATGCCCAACTTAGTGCCGAGATTAAATTCACAAATTGCGAAACTGTTGCTATCCCGGACAGCACGAGGAAAGATTGACATCTTAATCTCTCCGTTCTGTAGGCCAATTCCTTTATCTTCTTCTCGTGATCCCTCCAGCCATAGTGAGAAAAAAGCTCTCCTAATAAGATTAGGATGAACGAACCACTAAGGTCAAGAACAGCTCGTGGTTTAAGCAGCAATGCTTCAATGATTCAGTTGGTCAAACCGCACCAAGTGAAGAGAAAAGGGATTTAAGCTGGACATTAGGGGCGGTCATCAAACAACTTTTTTCGAAATTCAAGGATCGACATATGTCAAAATGTATCCCGAGGTACCAACTGAACAGAGAAAAAAATTTGTTCCTGTAGGCTGACATCTTACGGTGGCGCCAGGGCCATTTATGTTTAGTGTAAGCAACCCGCAACACATACCCTCTTTTTTACGCTATTTCGGCGATAAATGTCGTGATTTAAATGTTTTTTTAGGCGATTATGCACCGGTCACGTCTGTAATTGTCGAGATAAGCAACATAGATCCAATACTCACGTTTTTTATACAATCACCGCTATTAAATGCAAAGAAACGTAAGAAAAAAAAACTTTGAAAATTGCTTAATTAATGGCATATATTTTAATTTGGTGTACTCGTATGGGCATGATCGCACTAATATCACCCTACCGTTTATATACAGCAACACTTTTCCCCTCTCCCATCCTAAAGTAAGGACTTCTCAGCTCCTTATGGCCCGCCCATCAACTAATGTCAACGCACTGCTTAGTGATGTGAAAAACCCTGATTCCTTCTTCATCTGGCGAATATGTCTTTCTTGCATGCACTATCCTTTAGAAGGCTATTCTTCGCACTTCGGCCCTTTCATCATTCAGCATAGCAATGAGGATGTTCTCTGGGTGAGCGAAGAATGCTTTGCTCTGGATGAATTTCTCAAGAACTGTACTTTTTAGGGAATTGTCTTATTCTCTTAAGCATTTCTCAGACATGTTTTGCTCCTTCTGTTATCTTCAATTTTTTCTTTATTGTGAACCACATAGAGTTTCATGATAATCTTGGTTATTGTTTTCGAAGCCACTGTTAGTCGTCTTGTTCCTATGCAAACGCGGATCACTCTGTTGGCCGTCGTTCCCCATCTGCTGTTATTCATTTCCCCATTATCGCGATAAGCCAGCTCTTGTGGGATGTAGCCCTGGCTATACCACGAGCTATGTCCAGTAAATATTTTTGGTTGCAGAATATTAAAATAGTGGGGAAAGCACAAAATTCCTATATTTTATTTTAGCATGAATAACTTCCACAAAGTTAATTCACCCACCTTCAACTTCATTAGAATCTAGGCATAATTGGGAAAAATAAAATCTGGAAATAACATCTCAAGAATGATCCTGTTTGTGCACCTTGATACATTAAAAATGGATCTCGGACTTTTGCTCTGTTCCTGTTAATTAATGCGAAGCCATTTAATCTTCCTAACAATAAGTCGCAATCATTTTGTAATAATTACATCCAAATATATGTTTCCGCTAAAGCACTTTTTTTCTTTTTTTCTACAATTAATCAAATATTTATGATGTTAAAATTCCAGTTATATCACAATGCATTCTCTTTTGCGTATGCTTGTAAATATAAGATATTTAATGTGTTATCAATGGTCCCAGATCATTTAAAACTATATCTCTTGAAAAACGTGTTGAACATCAAAAATATGTATTTTACTCATAGCAAAATTCAATTTTTTCTTTACTGTGCGAGTAAACATCGGCGCCCTCCCCTAAAGCAAAAATCGCAAATGTCTTTAAGGAAAATAATATTTTTTCAAGCATTTTATTTTAAAAACTAATAAATAGCTATTACAGTTTCCTTAAAATGTTGATTTAATTCACCTTTTCCATGCTTAAATCTTACCTATAACTTGAACAACCATGGCTTGCCCCCCCCCCCCCTTAGTTTTGATCTTGGGTACGCCCTTGCGTGTAAACCGAAGATAAGTAACGCCCGAATTTCTGTAATGTCACCCTAAAAATCTTTTTCCTGCGCACGCACATGTAATGTTTTATGAACTCTCACTGATCACGGAGAAATATATGTAGAAATATTATAACTTTTTATTGTTAGTCCATAGTCATAGATGTACATCAACGGTCCGCTCAGAGTGCATTTGATTAAATTTGTAAGCCGTTTATTTTTTTCAAATGTATTTCTCGATAAGAATTATACATCATAGCTGAATCAATGGCAATTAGAGAGCTTACGAAAGATAACGTATTAATTAGGATGAAAGGTTAGTGGTAGTTTTGTGGGGCCAAGAAATGGTCAGGTATACTTGACCGAAGGGCGACCCTTTTTCGAACCTTTTCTCGGGCTCTCAGAGATAATCCGGGTCCTCGGGAGACGGGCGTCACCGTATGAGGTAACCGCTGCCGATATGGCCTGTCGTAGTGCATTTTTTACTTTACTAATGCCAGTACTTGGAGGTAAACAATTACACCTATCATACTCATTGCCGTTGAGCGATTAAATGCGTCTTTTGATCGAGGTTCTACGATGAGAAATAAGGATTTTACGAAAAGTGATCAAATTTACGCCCATTGCCTCCGCTGAATTGGCAACGCCGAAATTTTGTGAGTGGAGGGGGGAACGCGAAAAGCTCCTTTTTCTCCCCCCACTCCAATTTTTAGCTTGTCCACGTGTTTCAGGAATTCTGTTTACGAGGTTCCTCAAAGTTGTTTGGCAGGGTGTGAGCTTTCGCTGACCTTCACTACTTCATTTATTCTTCTATATATAACTCCATGCGAGCCAAGGGTGTCTGGCAGAGGAAGACCAATCACCAAGATCACCACAAGCGCATGGAAAAATAAAAACATGTAATCGCCATCTACATAATACCCTGAGAGCCACCTCTAGGGTGTTTGGCAGGGGGTGACAAATCACCAACATGCAGCATGCAACAGGACCACCACATGCACACCGCACGGTCATAGAAATATTACGCATACTAGCAAAATATGTGTGCATATTCATTGAAAAAAAAATGCTAATGTTTAGTAATTCCTAGAGCAAATACATGAAAGGTTAGAGCTATGAAGAAAATCATGCAATGAGTGATCCAAGCGAGCGACGCCATTAATCCTATCAATTGAGACAACCTTTGATCAATTGAGATATTCTTTATAGTTACGAGGGAAGAATGACATTTTAAATCTCTCTATTTTGCAGTCTATTTATTTTATTTTATTCTATGACCACGTCTACTACAGTACGATGGTAAGCGAAGGATGTGATTCACGTCGTCTGAGAAAATATCTTCTTCGAATTTCCTAAGTAAGTTAAGCCTATAACTCGATCTACGCTCCTGTAAAGATTCCCATTCTAATTCGGGTAACATACTGGAAACGCTGCACTTTTTGTCGTAACAACTCATCACAAATCTGGCTGTCCTGCGCTGTACTCGATTGATTTCAGCTATTATTCCTACTTCATAAGGGTTCCATACGCTAGCGCAGAAAATTTGTGGTCTACAATAAAGAGGGATGTGAGGAGAAGGATCGGTAGAACATGCGTGGAGTCCTTTTAGACACATTTAGTGGAATATGTGTGGAGAAGTAGGCACCATGCAAAGGGGGAAATTCTACGCTGGTTTTTTTTAGAGCGTTGACATACTTTTATCCAAATAAATAGAATATATAATAAGATGACAAGGCTTTAGGCCGCTCATGTGTTTGACAATGCTTCCATCTTCTGTGATCGTAGCTAATGGACAATGCCCTTTTCAGGGCTACCTCAGGTATTGGTTTGATTGGCTTTTATTTGAATGGTCATTCAAATTGATATTAGCGGTAGACTTGAGAGCGTGCAACAGTTCTGTGGATAACTTTAATTTTGGAGTACCCTATAGTGCATTTTAACATTCATGGCCTTTTCGCTTCCGTTCTCATCACATTTTTTACTCACTGAAGAGGCGTATAGTATCATTCCTGGTGGAAGGGGTAAAGTGATTTGAGAGTCATTAATACATCATATTCATTATTTCATATAGCATCCGTACCAAATAGAGGAGAGAGTATTCTTAATTTATTAGCGACAAATTTTCCCTCATCAGGTAATAAACGTGAGCACCGTCGAGGGAATAAGTGCCCATAAGGTAACAATAACAAAGTTTCTCTAAATACCGTTGGAAATTTTTAAACGGAACGTATAATTTTCATTTTTACAAGGGCTTTTTTGATTGGTTTAAGAGTTATCTGAAAAATGCTTTCCCCGTGTTTCAATAATTAATGGTAAAGTTAAAGGTAGAGGGTACTTGGAAAGCTTTTATATCGCTCGTAACTTTGAGAATAAATAGCTACATCAATAGTAAAACAAAAAAAGAAGGTAGCGAACCGAGATGGAATGACGCGGAAAGGAGAAAATCATTGAGGCGGCTGTGAATATGCCGTACTAAAATGAATAGAGTCAGCATGGATTTATCCGCTAATGATCGCGAGTTAATAACTAAAAATTGAAGGTTATCTAAAGCCGGCACGAAGGAATGCGTTCACGAATTTTAAAAGAAAAACACTAGTAGAGCAGCTACGGGATAACCCAAAAGCATTTTGGTCTTTTGTTAGGGAAGTTTAAGGAAAACGATCTCCCGTGTGTTCGCTGAGAAACGATTAGTGTTGCCGCGAGACGAGACGAGACGAGACTTTCGCCAGTCTCGTCTCAGTCTCGTTTCCTGACCTCTGGTATCGTCTCGAGTCTCGTCTCGTGAACCCCAGTCTCGTCTCGGTCTCGAGTCTCGGACGAGACTCTCGTCTCGTCTCGTTTCCCCCACAGTAAATTTAGGGTCGTTTCCATACGTTAGCGTGCTGAATCGCTGAATCGATAGTCTTAAAAATAGGAGAGCCATTAATATAAATTGCAAGCACATATTTATCTGGACACCAATTGCATCAAACTGGTGCTAAAATCATTGATTTTATTGATAATCAATGAATAAAATAATAACATAAAACGAAAAATGTCTAAAAATGGAATGTAGACATAATCCTAATCGATCACCGAAAAAAATTCAAAAAATTATATTATCTTAAACATTGTTTGAACTTGATTATTATTAATACATACTTACAATTTTCAGCGCCGTTTACTTTTGCCTGCTCCCTGTATGCCGTGTCTAGTAGTTCAAAAGTCTGTGGGGTTTCTCAAAACACAGGTTCCTGGGCAGTTTTACATCTGTATCTTGTCTCGTATCTCTTTATGTTTATCTCACTCACTGCACACTTTCTTCTTTCAACCCTATATGTTTCAATTTATGGGTTTTGTTGAACAAAATATGCCGTCCGGTCGATCGAGCACATTCCGTATCGGTATCCGAGAGCCGTCCTTTGTGCTGTTCTAAATTCTGTCCTGCTATAATTTTGTTCACTAAGATTAAAATATTCACTAATTGGGCGAAAGGTTATAGTGAAAGCGCATTTTTTTGCTTTGGAATTTTCTTTGTAAATTTTAAAGAAACTATGCCACGTAGCGGTTTGTCTCAGTCACTATAATTGTAATTATTTCATCATCGAAAAAAACTCCAATTCCAAGGATCCTTTTTACACGAATAGACGATATTTCTTTTCAACTAAATCACACGCAAAGGTTAGAGGCGCGTCTTCACAGCCGATCTCTTCCCAATTATTTTCTTGAAAATTCACAGAAAAATGAGATGCCTTAAATCTTCGAACCTGGAGTCAAGGGAGTATCCAATTGTAACTTACGAAATCGTATCAGAACATTCTGCACTCTTTTATTCCAGAGAGTCAAGCACACTCTGATCGGACCACTCACGAGAGCTAGAAGGCATGGTCAACTAAGAAGGGGTTCAGATACGGAAGGGGCCCAAGACCGAAAAAAATAAAACCACCAAAGCAAACGCAAGCGCGAAAAAAACTCCAACCTTCAGCTTCCAACGTCATAAATAAGATACCAGATGCTGGCAGGTCTTCGAGGTTCCGAGAACTATTGAGTGACAATGCCTGGACGGTCCAAGCCTTCACTATCATTGCCACGAAGAAAGAGAAAGGAAAAGATGAGACAGAAGATGAGATGATAATGAGCCACAGAGGAAGGCATTCAGCGTCCCCACATTGAACATACAATCGCTAAGAAAGCACATAAATCGGAGCGTAAGTGGTAGACTATCTTCCATGGGCGTCCACCAGTCGCCGCTCCTAGAGGAAGCATCCTGGCATCAGCTGGAAAAAATATTCTAAAAAAGTCGACCACACAAATAGAGGCAATTAAGAGGCACAGAACGAAATCAGGCAGATATGTCTCACAGGCATTTATACTCACTGAAAGTACATATATGGAAGATTAAGAGATAGGAATACCTAATGAAACTTTCAAACTCATACAGTGTGTCTTTCACGCTTAAGGCATGGCATTCAGAAGACGCAGACGCACGCTAAGGGAACGACCAGGGGAATTTAAAGTCACGATTGAGGGGTTAAATAGCAATAATAGTACTCCTTCGTTTATACCGGCGAAAAAATACCGGTATACTGGTACATTCATAATTTATAAAATTTGTTAATAAGTTGAAAATAAACGTTCATATTAATCTATTATAATTATCCGGTGTTTCCGAAAATTAGATTATTATACAGGACGATTACACTGAAAAAGTCATTCACAGGCATTTATACGAAAATCCATCGGAAAACTTCATCAGAGGCTCGATTATCGAATTGTTGAACGGTGATAGCGATGTAGTTGTCAAAGGCAACGTTATACAAACGATTTCGGGGCATACGTTTTAATTTTTGGTGTTTTCCTAGCGAATGATAAATTTGAAGATCTTTCAGACAAGAAAAAGACACTTTCAGCAGAACGTATTCTTATTCAAACACCCGACGGTGGCAATCCGACACAAAGTTTGGCTACTTATACAACAACCACTCACTTGGTGCCCGAGAAAGCTTTTGTCATTTTAATTTCTGCTGTATTTATGTGTGTAAAAATATTTTTACACTTGTCTCATGTAAAGACATAGTAATTTTTACATTTCTAGAACCGGAATTAGTTATGCCTAAAATACTGCGATCGAATAAAATTAGATGTGTAGGTCACATTTCTATTTAGTTTAGAAAAATATATACATTGTACGGTTCAATAACATGGATTTTCTTGCCTTCTGTGGCTAAAAAAATCTTTTATGGCCATTATGATAAACAGTCAAAACAGTCAAGCATGTAGCCATAGTCAAAACACGTAATAATTTTGAACAGGATATTTGGCTGAAATTCTCGTAAAATTACTTTGCAAGTCATATTTAATTCGAATATTTTCATTTATAATTGATACTATATTTATCCCTGTACATCGCGGTGCGGCCAACAGCATCCTCCTGCCCCCCTATACAGGCTTTTCTCGGCAAGTGTGGCATAACTGTGTACGACACATTTTTTCACCGCCAATTTTAAAAATTTATTAAAATTGTAAAAAAATTAAGTACGACTTTCTCTCCATAAGTTCTTACAATATGCAATAAATTGAAATAATTATTAGCTAACAGCCGCGCGAGCCACATTGTTTTGCAATTACATGCGGATAAAATGTTTCCGGACATGGCCTTAGAGATGGGACTCCAATAGGGTAATGAGATAGCAATACACGTAGATACTAATACCACCTCGAAATATCCTCTACCAATTATGAACCGATTCGAATTTTTTCTTTCAGAAAAGTTAAAATGCTGTGGCACGTTTCATTTTCTCCGAATATCTTCAAATGAGTGAGATAAAAAATTGAGGATACCATGACTCTTCAGCTTACTGAGATTTTAGTGCCGATGACAGCACCACAGACTTCATAGTTAAGAAAAAAATGAAGTTGGCAGGATCTCAGAGGAGTTCAGCTTGAATAACTATACATGAATTTTAATGAATATAATTATAAACACGTTTATGTCTCTCATGAAATTCACTAATTGTAAATTTTTTTGAATTTTAATATATTTTTCTTACTTAATGTATAACTTGGAGTTAGCACGGCGTGCGAAAACCTTTCACTAATGGAGTTGAAGTGATCGAAATAGAGGTAATTTAGGATTCCTCTCAGCTGTAATAAAAATTTAAAAATGAAGGGCGCAGTAATATGTATTACTGAAGTAATATAAACGTGAATTTTGTGATGGATTGCTAAAAAAAACGGTAGAAAGAAAAAGGAAACAGCAATTTACGAAAGTCATACACGATTTCTGGCGTTCTCGTAACGATCTATTATGTTGTGCAGTATTTCTTACCGACGCGGAATAAGTCTCGTCATGCGTCCTAATTTTAAATTTGTATAATGCAGTCTTATGTTTACGATACTTCGATGCTTTCACAAGTGCAGAATGAAGAAAGACCTTGGAACTCTGAAGAAATCAAGAAATGCAGGAAATACCCAGAGCAAAAGATACCGAGCGAGGGGCTGACCACCCAACGTAACACATTTTTGTAACACAATGCTGTGGCTCTCGAAAGTTTAGCCAGAACTTTTTTTACATTAAAATAAGGCTCCAATTTTCCAAATTAATTATCCCGGGAAACAAGGAAAAGTAGTCAGCCATTAACACTCCCTTACTTGGCTCCATAAGTGTCGCTCATGCATTCAGAAATTGGTTTTTCAACAAATATTCTAGTTTATAATTTGATCATCTATCGAAAAGTTATTATTCAGCTGTATTTAAAATTTAATGCTTAAGAAAAACGTAAAATATATTTCGTCCTAACTGAAGGATATAGTTTTAGGCATAAAACTATACCAAAAATCAATTAAGGACGTGTATCTAAATTTCGAGACTTTCGAGAGTCTCATGGAGGTAGTATCGTCTCGTCTCGTCAAAAGGTGGTCTCGTCTCGAGTCTCGTCACGAATTCTACCCTACGGTCTCGTCTCGAGTCTCGTCTCGAAAACGAGACGAGACTCGAGACGAGACGAGAAAGTCTCGAGTCTCGCGGCAACACTAGAAACGATAATGGAGTTGTGTTGACAAACAGTTCCAATAAAGCCAATTTATTAAATTCCTACTTCAAGAGGGTGTTCAGAAAGCCTTCTGAGAACTCACCCGAGACAGTGTGCAATCTGTGCATACGAAAGATGTCGCTTATTGACATTTGCGCGCACGGAATAGAACATATATTGAAATCGCTCAGTCCAAATAAATCACCTGGTCCAGACGAAATCCCTTCTCGCCTTTATAGAGAACTAGCCTCAGAATTTGACCCCTTCTTGCAGTAAATATTCAGTAAATCCATCAAGCAACACGATGTAACCCCCTGCCAAACACCCTAGAGGTGGCTTGCAAGGTATTATGTACATGTAGATGAGAAGTACCTAATGACTGGAAAATTGCCAATGTAAGGCTAATATTCAAAAGTGGAGACAAGGAACAGCCATCTAATTACAGACCGATATCTTTAGCGTCCATCTCATGCAAAGTCCTTGAACACAGTCAGCTCAGAAATGAAACACCTAGTCGCGCAAAACTTTTTAATGAGAACAACATGGATTCAGGAAAAGTAGATCATGCTAAACACCGTCATCTTTTTTTTAGGTTTTCGCCCACGATATTTTGGTCTCCGCAAAGGGCAACATTCCAGTGGACGCTTTTTTTCTTGATTTCAAAAATGCATTTGATAAAGTACCCCGCGGAAAGTTAATACCTAAACTGAAATCTTACGGCCTATATGAGGATGTCATTTCCTGAATAAGAGAAATTTTGAGTGACCGCGTCCAAAAAGTAGTATTAGACGGCGGTTTTCAGATGATATCAGATTTATTCAAGGAAAACATATAAATTTGTTACCCAAACACGTACTTGTAAAAGCATAATGAAACTTTCTATGATGTAGAACGAACAAGTACTGAAGGACTCACTGCAACCGTGGAGGGTTAGCTGAACCGCGTGAAGGACGGCTGCGACCTTCCGAAGATAATAACTTGTTTTAACGCTCCATTTAATAAACAAAGGTCCCTAATTATAGTATTTTTGAACGGAGTATTTATTTACGCTTCAACAAAATGTAATGACTACCCTATGAAGTCCTAAGTACAAAATGAAATTTAAGTGGAAACGCTGAACATCGCATTACATCAGTCAATTTATTTCGAGCGCTGCGTTTTTTAATTGGGTGAATGGGATGTGAACGACAGAATAACTGAAAGACATGCTATAAAATGAAGGTATTTGGAAAGAATGACGGGGCAGTAAGGCGTGTCATCACATTTAAAAAATTGTAATTACATTTGTAAAATACGTTTATTTGCTGACGACGGTGTCATCTATCGCGGAATTAGTGATCACTCTGACTATGAAATTCTATCATCTGACTTAAACAACGTTCATTTGTGGAGCCAAGAGTGGGGACTCAAACTTAATCTGAGCAAATGCATGGCGGTACATTTCTTGCGGAATTCGTCCAACTCTAACCACGTTTATGCAGTGGATGGCATTAATGTAAAGGCAACAGACGAAGTGAAGTACCTGGGAGTTTCGATAACCTCGAACCTCACTTGGGGAACACATATAAAGAATATTTGCGGCACAGCCCTGAAGAAATTAGGATTCTTCAAGCGTATTGTGGGAAGATTTTCGGATGAGAAAGTAAAGGAAAGGTGCTATTTCGCTCTCGTCCGACCGCACCTTGAATATGCAGCGAGCATATGGGATCCGGTGCAGAAAGACTTAATCCGCGAACTGAATAAAATTCAAAGGAAGGCTGCGCGTTTCGTCAAAAACTGCTACGGGCGTACAGACAGTGTTACCCAGATGTTAAGCGAGTTAGGCTGGGAGCCGTTGGAGACTCGGAGGCTGCGCGCTAGGCTTAGATTGCTTGAACAATTGAGAATAGATATCTTTAAGAGCGACACAGAGAACATAATATTAGAGCCACACTATATTTCCAGGTCCGATAGAAGTGATAAATTAAGAGAGATGTTTTGCCGAACAGATAGATATGCGAATTCGTTTTTCCCCCGAACCATAAAGGACTTTAATAAACGCTAGTCCCAACTTCGTTTGAGCACTTAATTTTTTTTTTTTTTAGCTGTAAACGGCTGGTGTCCTAACACCCCCTGCCACACGCCTTTTAGGCGGCTTGCGGGGTATTATGTAGATGTAGATTTATCTTTACAAATATTCACATTTGTATTGTGAATGGAGACGAAGTATACGGCTGAACGCTCAGAATTGGAATCATATTAGATGAATACAAACTTTAAGCTCATACCGTAAAATACTCCACGCGCTACAGGATGAAATCGACATGTAGGAAATACTTATTTTATAAAAAAAATTTGAATGAACCTGAAGAAAACAGGCAATGTACAATTAAGTTATTACAAGAAAGAACAGTACATAATCAGATCAGAATCGTTCGGTATTCGAGTCGCGGTACAAAATGTGTAAAATAGTTCATTGCGTGCATAAAAATAATGTATAGAGAATTAGAAAATGTGATGCGATTTTCCCATCGTTTTCATCATTATATAAATGTTGAAATATGACATGAAATATCATTGGCATAGAGTTTCCTCCACAGCAAAGGAAAAGAGGTTATTGACTATATAAGACTGCTACACAACAGATGGCATCTTGCAGCACTTCAGAGGATTCATCAGTGCTCCTGCTGCGTGAACTGTTGGAGAAGATATCGGTGATGCAGAATGAGCAGAGTGAGTTAAAACAATTAATTAATTCGTGGAATAGCGTCATTCATGATCACACGAAGACGCTAAGTGAGCAAACAAAAGCTATAGAAGCAGTCCAATGTAACCTTAGTAAAGTGAGTGATGGATTAGATAAATTATTTGGGGAAAACGTTGCCTTGAGTAAACGAGTTTGTGACCTTGAGGACAAGTTGAATACTTTGGAGCAAGAGTCACTCAGGAATACTATCGAAATACATGGTGTTCCGATGTCAAATGACGATGCTCCTTCAGCAATCGTGTGTAAAACAGGTCTTGCCTTGGGTATTAAACTCGATGGGAGTGATATTGAAGCTGCGTATAGGGTAGGGAAGAAGCATTCCACCCAGTCTAAGCATCCGCCGCTAGTTGTACGTTTTGCCCAGTCAAGCATAGCGGAAGAATTTGTTCGATCCAGGAGGGTGAAGAGAAATCTTTCACTCTCGGACCTTCACCTGAACACAGGGAATGTTAACGCGGCTAGCCCAATTTTTGTAAATGAAGCTTTAACACAAACAAACAAAAGGTTGTATGCCCTAGCAAGAGACCTTAAAAGAAATGGTAAGGTGAAGTACTTATGGGTGCGCGGAGGTCGTATATTTGTTCGCAAAAGTGAAGGCGGGGATAGAAAAAGCATTCGAAGTGATTCTGATATAGAAACCTTACAATGAGGAAGCGAACCTTGTTTACCAGGGACGGAAGATCGGAATGGAACAATTTGTGCATTGAATCAACAACTTTCGATCTATTATCAGAATGTGAGAGGTTTGAGAAGTAAGTTAAAAATGTTCAACATCTCGTTAGGTGATCTTGACCATGATATAATATGTATAAGTGAGACATGGTTAAATAATTACATAAGTGATTCAGAAGTATGCATGAGTGGCAGATACAAATTACACCGGAAAGACAGAAATGAGACTTTGACTGGAAAAAAACTAGGTGGTGGAGTAATGGTAATGGTGAAGGATACGTATAAGTCAATGAGGTTAAGAGAATTAGAGACATGTGATGAAAATATTTGGATCAAGGTGCAGGTGAAAAATAATAAATGGGTGTATTTATGTGTTGTCTATTTCCCTCCAGATGCTATGCTTGAAGTATATACTAATTTTTTTGACAAATTGACCTATAGTGAAATTATTAATAATGAAATATTTATCCTTGGTGACTTTAATTGCCCCTCATTCATGTCATCTATTGAGACGAAAACGCCATTATGTATTGAGTTGTTGATGTTCATGAACTTATTGGGTCTGAAACAGAAGAACAATGCGGAAAACAGTTACGGAAAATTTCTTGATCTTGTTCTTACTAATGTGGCCGAGAGTAATATTGAGGTGATTCGCTGTACGTTGCCGGTGATTAAAGAAGATCACTATCACCCAGCAGTAACCGCTCATTATGTCTGTGGTATTACAAAAAAAACAAAAGATGATTTTGCCAATTCATATAACTTTAAAAGAGGTAACTACTTGAAATTATATGAGGAGCTGCGGAGTAAAGATTGGAACGCAATTTCATCTACTAGTGATGTCGATATTGGTTTGGAAATGTTTTACAGTTACCTAAATGAAGCGATTGATATATCTATTCCAAAATGTAAAATATTAAAGTACAAGTATCCTTCGTGGTACAATTACGAGGTAATTAAAAAAATAAAGAAGAAAGATAGACATAGACTACTGTTCAAGAAAACTGGGTCAAGTTATCACAAATCAAAATACAATACTTTGAGAATAGAAGTTAGAGAAGATATTAATAAAGCTCTAAGTGTTCACTTGGAAAATATCAAATATGAAGTTGTCAACGGGAACTATAGTAGTTTTTGGAAATTTGTGAGAAAAAATAAGGCTAGTGGTCATATCCCTGAAGTGCTTACACTAAATGGTTGTGAATTTGCCTCACCAAGAGAAATAGTTAATGCATTTAAAGAATATTTTATGTCTGTTTATGTCACTCAAGTAGATCCCTCTAAGATAAAGTATGCTAATGAAACCCTTTCCCAAAACAATGATAATATAATCATTATTAGTATTAGCATGGATGAAGTGCTTGAAGCAATCCAAAGTTTAGATACCAAAAAATCTATTGGTCCTGACAATATCCCTACGTATATTGTGAAAGGCTGTAAAGAGATCTTAGCTCAACCTTTATGTCAGTTGTTTAATAACTCTTTAAAAAGTGGGGTATTTCCCACAAAATGGAAAACTGTCAAGGTGTGTCCTATTTTTAAAAAGGGAGAACGAAACGACATAAAAAATTATAGACCTATAAGTATATTGTCTGTTTTTTCAAAAATATTTGAGGGTATTTTATGTAAGCGTATTAACTTTCTATTAAAAAATCGGATAAGTGATACACAACACGGCTTTATAGCTAATAGGTCAGTAACGACCAACCTAGCTATCTTAACTGATTATGTTATGAATTCCATGGATAGCGGTTCTCAGGTGGATGCAGTCTACCTAGACTTTAAAAAAGCCTTTGATACTGTACAACATAACATATTGCTAAGCAAACTGAAAAGTATTGGCATTGCAGGCTCTTTGTTAACTCTTTTTAGTTCATTTCTAAATGAAAGAAAACAATACGTAGTGTATCGAAACGTGGTGTCTGACAAATACTCTGTTGTATCTGGTGTGCCTCAAGGCTCGAACCTGGGTCCACTTCTGTTTTTGATATTTGTTAATGACTTGCCACAATGTATCCATCATTCAAGATGTCTAATGTTTGCAGATGATGTTAAAATATATAGAAAGGTGAACAACTTACAACATTGTCTCCAGATACAGTCAGATTTAAACAGTCTGGTCACCTGGTCTCATGAAAATGGTCTATTTTTTAATGTTGATAAGTGTTTTGTTTTATCTTTTTCACGGAGAAAAAATGTAATCAAATGCAATTACCATATGGAAGAATCCAAATTGAATAGGACTAACGAATGGAAGGATCTAGGGGTCACCTTTGATAGCAAAATGTATTTCACCACACATATATTGAATATTAGCATAACTGCATGTAAACTTTTGGGCTTTATACACCGTATGTCAAAATATTTTGACTCTGAGATGGTACTTAAGACATTGTATTACTCTTATGTAAGAAGTAAGTTGGAATATGGGTCAGTTATTTGGAATCCCTATTTAAAGAAACATATTGTACTGCTAGAGCAAGTTCAAAAGAGATTTTTAAGATTTCTATATTTTGTATTATATCATGTGTATCCGCTTTTCGAGAATTATGTCTGTTATAGTGATTTGTTAAGAGTATTTGGTCTCCATACCCTGCAAAATAGAAGAACCATAAACGACCTGCTATTTCTGCATGATGTCATTAATAAGGGTCAATGTTATGAATTGCTTAAGGAAATAAAAATAATAGTACCAAATGTTAATAGCCGGTTCAAAAGAACATTTTACATATCTAAGGTTAAAACAAATTATTGTTCCAATACGCCAATACGAAGGATCTGTGTACTATATAACAAAAACTTCAATGATTTAGACCTGTGTCAAAAGAAAAACTGCTTTTTAAAAGATGTTAAGAATATGTTTCGCGACTGTGATAGTATTTAGTTAATATTTTTACCATTTGTTATCATGATTGTTACTTTTTTTGTGGCTGTGACCAATTTATTTTCTATTATTTGTAGTTATAATCATGTATTGTTCGCCCTATAATTATGTACATGTTGGGCGAACATTAAACATAATAAATAAATAAATAAGATTTTGAAAAGTATTTTTTCAGGCTTATTGGACCCTTTCGAATGCTTATGTCATCTGTGAAATTATGATTGTTGTTACTAAAAAGTGGTTGAAGGTTCAGCTGTGGAATAAAGAGTCAGTGCATCTAGCAAGAGGAAACTTAAAAAGTGAAGGAGATATTCGATCGGTACATGACATGACGAATAAATTTTGACAGTCGGAAAGAAAATTAGCGACTTGCATTTTTTTAATCTTTTGGAAATGGCATTGATTGGTGATTCTTAGAATTGTTTAATTGTTTCCTGATAACACAAGGGAGACTAAAACAAATTATGTATAGTGAGTGCGAGGTCATGTGAGCATATATAATAATCATTTTCGTTGTCCATCTCACGAAACTACGTCGAGGGCAGGGGAAAGTATGAAATTTTTTTCGTAAAATCTATTTTTGGATGGTTTGTTTCGTAACGTAATAAGTAAAACCCCACCTCAAAAATGCCATAAATAACTGTTTGCATAAAATATCTTTCATAAGGAAGAGAAATGACCCATATGGCATCCATAATTCTGGAGGAGTGGAGTAAATGTTAAAGGTCTGTCCGGAAAAAACGGGAAGTTTCCGCCAATTTCATTTTTACGCGGGAGAATAGATGGCAACAGTTTACTTTTTATGAATTTTAATTTAGTTTTTCATATAATTGCAAAGTATAAAAGTATCTGTCGAGTAAAAGTCACGGAAATCCGTTGCACTGAAGATAGGGGTGAATTAACGAACAAACTGAACGCAGTCCAAGCATGTTGCGATGCGTGCTAGTTAAAGTTAAATTTGAAAAATTGGCAATGGTGAATTCTTGAAAATAACCTGCCCGCAACGAAGATATTTCATTCAAGGTACAAAATTTGATACTGTAGACTCCAAAAGGTTAAGGAGTTAAACTCAATAATGATCTATAGTGCAGCAAACATATTCGGGAAATGACAGGTCAAGATAATCGTAAATTAGGTTTTTTAAAGGGATACTAGGAGAGTGTGACGACTAAGTGAGAGAAATTAGCTACTTATCTCCCGTTAGACCCCATTCGGAATACATCTTCATGTATTTGATACCCTGCGAGCCACCACTAGGCTGTTTGGCAGGGGGTGATCAATAACTACCAATGTTGTCATCCTCATGAAATAGGCTTTAAGCATAGAAGTTAGAACGCGTAGAGAGAAGAGCTGCCAGGTTCTTAGTGTAACTAACCTCTTAGAACAACTCGAAAGGAATCTCTGTCTGACCGTTGACTGGAAACTAGATTTAACCTAATGTGTTAATCCAAGGGCAGTTTATTTTCCAACGAAGGTAGCCAGAAGGTAGCCTCTTGCTTACTGGATGCGGGTGATTGATCACCCCCTGACAAACACCTCTGTAGAAGGCCTGCAGAGTAATATGTCGCGGTAGATATTGGCTTCATTCTACTATCTCCCTAGGCCATAGAAGAGCCTCGATAATAGCGTCAATGATATAAATCTACTTTTACTACGGTTGAATGTGCATGTATAAAAATGATGTAGATTATATGCTTTCATTTATCCATTGCTCCATTGGGGAGCGCGCTAGTGGGGATTCTTTTACATGCTGCATGCTGGTGGTTGGTCATCCCCTGCCAAAGACCCGAGAGGCTGCTCGCATGGAGTCATGCAGATGTAGAAGAATAAATAAAGTAGTACAGGTCGGTGAAAACTCACACCCTGCCAAACACCTTTGAGGAACCTCGTAAACAGAATTTCTGAAACACGTGGACAAGCTAAAAATTGGAGTGGGGGGAGAAAAAGGAGCTTTTCGCGTTCCCCCCTCCACTCACAAAATTTCGGCGTTGCCAATTCAGCGGAGGCAATGGGCGTAAATTTGATCACTTTTCGTAAAATCCTTATTTCTCATCGTAGAACCTCGATCAAAAGACGCATTTAATCGCTCAACGGCAATGAGTATGATAGGTGTAATTGTTTACCTCCAAGTACTGGCATTAGTAAAGTAAAAAATGCACTACGACAGGTCATATCGGCAGCGGTTACCTCATACGGTGACGCCCGTCTCCCGAGGACCCGGATTATCTCTGAGAGCCCGAGAAAGGGTTCGGAAAAGGGTCGCCCTTCGGTCCAGTATACCTGACCAATACTTGGCCCCACGAAACTACCACTAACCGGATGAAATAATAACAATAAGTTTTTAATGATAATGTTAAACGGTAAAATCCACACTTTGATGAGAAAAAAAACTTTTCTCATCAAAGTTGCTTACTAGGCTAACAGATGAATGCCCATTTGTAAGAATTCTTTTCACTTGGTTTTTATCTAAAACACAACCTTTCTGTGAGTGGTTAGTTTTTCCTACTCATGTGAGTTTTTTTATATCTAGCACTTGCCTTTGGATGATTAATTTACCAGGCTACGGATATTGCTTCGGGTTGTCATTTATATACAGCCGTAAATACTATGCAATGATAGGGCGCATAAATTGAAAGACCTTCGTAGAATTTCTTTCTGGGCTTGGGCTTGGCTCCTTTTGATTTCAAAAATCGTTATTTTTTCAGGAGATGGCCTCAGTGGGCTTTGACACTCATTCTGGGAATAAACAGTGAATGAATCGTTAGATGCGTGATTTTTTTACTTGAAAATTGGAGATTTGGAGGACTTAAATATCGACTGCTTATCGTAATAGCATCGCAAATAATTTCAGGATCCTCTAATCATCGACCCAATTGCTCGAGCATCTCAAATTTTGTCGACGAATGCAATTAACTTGTTGGTTCGCAATAGCCCTCATATAGCCCCTTAGAGAAATAACCTCGGTAGGTACTGACTTTCTCAATCCTCACTCCTGCAGACGAGAGATAAAATACCTCCTTATTAAAATGAAACGGCGTGTATAAGAACGACGAGGACATTGCGACAGCGAGGCCAGCATCATCTCTGGGGAAAAAGACAAACTACTTCACAAGGAATGAAACGCGTAGCAGCATTACCGCGAAGTTCAAATATAGATTTTTGATGTCCCATTGCAATAGCATTAGTGCATATTTAACGCATAACATTTCAGCATCGATAAATGCCTTTTATGACTAAATATTTTTTATAGTTTATTATTTGGACAAGGATTCCGAGTGTGAAACTATTTCGTGTTTCGACTCATTATTATTTATTGGCTCTGTATTTACTACTAAACTATTTATCATTAATCATGATTTAAAAATTATGGATTCTTAAATGTTTTTATTTTTTACGCTTAATCCTATACCTTATAGCATTCCATTATTTACCTTCATTGTAATTGTCATTCTTGTGATGCTTTTGTAGGGCCACGATTTGTTGTATTCCTGAGTTCCGAATCATTTAGTTTTAATTTACTTCTAATAATGTCAATTTTTTGCTAGAAACTCCTGTTGATGCCGTAATAAAAATACTTATTTGCAATATTAACGCTTATTCCTAGGTGGATGATTGATTAGCTCCATCTCAGTCCAATAAAGCTCCAATGATTACATTATTCGTTTCGTGTTGAATATATGAAACCTTCTCAGTCCTATAGGTTATTAGAGAATTTTCGATGAGTAAATATCGGATTAATACATTTGGTGCACCGTCAAAAGCCGCAATTTCGGTTTCGAGAGGAAATTACGCCCGATGGATATGTTAGGGAGGAATTTCCCACCAGAGGGCCACCAGCTATTTCTCATCGTTTCGGGATTCCCGCCGTCGCATATTCACAATGTGAGAACTTTCGGTAAGATATCCAAATAATTTATTTTAATATGAAAGGGAGACCATACATGTCTTCTGATCACTTTTCAAACCACTAAAATTGAAAATAAAATCGAATTGATGAACAATTATAAAAATTTAAACCGATTAAGAAAAATATTTTAGCAGTCCAAAATGATAGGGTAGTTCCCTTCATCAAAGAAAACGAGAGGCATTGATTGCGATTCGTTATCCACCATAAGTGTATTCATAATATGAAAATCATTTGGTTTTAGAAATCCCAGTTTAGACGAATGGCAATGGTCAATTTTAACCGCATTTGAAAAAGTTCAGGTTGGCGCCCTTACGATGCCACTCCACGTAACGTCACAGAGACCTAGTTTTTATACGAGTAGATAGGAGTTTTACATAGTCTGAGATTGCCAATGCATGCATGAGGCACAAAGCTCAGGGAAACATGTCTTAATAATCACCTATTAAAACTGCCTAAGGTCGGAAAGTTTCCTTCGTTTGATAGGGTATTAATAATCCTTATTAAAGCCAAGTGCTACCAGCTAGCGGGGTACTTGGTTACCTTCTAGCAGCCTGCGTCGTATCAGCGCTCAAAGCCTTGCCCAAAGGTCACACCACACGGCGACAACTGGATCCAGAAATACGTCGCGCGGACTTTTCCCAGCATTCCTACTTATTGTTAGCCGTCGCGTTTCTGCGCGCTTGAATATTTTTACTTTTCATTTAATCGCGAAAAATAGGTATCGTCATTAAAAAAATCTAAAAGCGTGAAATGCGTACTCCAGGAGTAATAATTTTTCGATTTAGGCAATAAAAAATAATATGAAACCAGAATACTTTTCAAAAAATAATGTTTGCATTCAAGTTTAACATGCGGTTTGTTACAGCCATCTTTATCAGGTGATTTTCTACTTATGTAGTTGCGAAAAATGTGTTCATTGCTATGCTATTCCACAAAATTTGCCTTAAAAAATAGGGCCGGGACTACGGACATATTGACAAGCTTTATTTCGCTAGTGTTATTAGAGTCACCTTGATTTGCGTGACTGGTGAAAAGATAAATTCATATTATAACTGTATTATAATTAAATCATTAATTTGCTCATGAATGGAAACCCAACGCAGCGTTTAAAAAATAGAGATTTATGGTGTATAGAAATAAATAAAATATCGCTAAATGCAATATCTACACATTGATACAATTACATACAAAATAGGATCAGTATTAAAATTAAATAACACATAAATGGTGTCGGAATAACGGTAGGAACATCAATCGGTAGGTTTACCAATCGACAGCGAAGATAAGGGAAATGCAAACATGGGCACAAAATTAATATATTTATGAATGATAATCTAAAAACCATTAGCTACTCAGACAACTTTTGATTATTTCTTTCTTGTATATCTGTATATCTCTCCATACTGTTTAGTTGTGAAAAGAATGGATAGTTAATTCTATATTAATTTAAATGAAAAGTATAACAACTATTAGCACTATAACAAGATGTATTTAAAGATGAGGTTAGGTCTTTAGTGTCTATTTAACTCTTAATTATGATATAAAGTCTGTTCAGTTTACATGCATCTTCTTATTAAGTTTAAATACATCTTCGTTATCCCAGGGTAACAATGTGTAATTCAGATAGCAACTCATGGCAGCTGTAATCACTGACCATGTAATTCATTTATCTGCTCATTGATGTGATTAATGCCCATTGTTGTGTGAGAAGTAGCAATTTAGTTCTTTTTTCATTTGTTAAGCTAAATTTCCTTTTTAAAAGTTGCGTTATTTGTTTATTGGCATGTTTAACGTTCGTTTTTCTGTTAGAAAAGAAATTCAGTTCTTTTCCAATTCATTGTTAAATGATAACATTGTAAATGCCTGTTGTTAGCAATGCATATGACCACTTCCCTTATTTGTTTGGTTGATATGATTGCTATATTACCATATTAATAGGGAGGTTACCTATTATTTTTTTATTGCCTAAATCGAAGGATTACTACTCCTGGAGTACGCATTTCACGCTTTTAGATTTTTAAATGACGATATCTTTTTTTCGCGATTATATGAAAAGTGAAAAGTGTATATATATTTTCAAGCGCGCGAAAACGCGACGGCTTAGTATGAATGCCGGAAAAAGCCCGTGTGTGGTCATTCTGGTTCCTGCTGTCGCCGTGTGAGGTGACCTTGGGGAGAGCCTTTGAGCGCTTATACGACGCAGGCTGCTAGCAGGTAGCAGAGTACCCTGCTAGCTGGTAGCGCTTGGCTTAAATAAGGATTATAAATACCTTATCAAACGAGGAAAACTTTCCGACCTTAGCCAGTTTCAATAGGTGATTATTAAGACATGTTTCCCTGAGCTTTGTGCCTCATGCTTGCATTGGTAATCTCAGACTATGTAAAACTCCTATCTACTCGTATAGAAACTAGGTCTCTGTGACGTCACGTGGAGTGGCATCGCGTGGGCGTCAACCTGAACTTTTTCGAATGCGATTAAAATTGACCATTGCCATTCGTCTAAACTGGGATTTCTAAAACAAATTAATTTGAATATTATGAATACACTAATGGGGGGTATCGAATCGCAATCAATGCCTTTCGTTTTCTTTGATGAAAGATCGCCAGTTACACAAGTCAGCATCACCATTTTTGCATAGATGGAACACTCACTGACAAATAACTTTTATATAAGGTTATAATTAGCTAATACATGTAAAATGAAATCATTTTATGGTTTAAGATTTTCAACACACCAAAATTACAAGCCTGTAATCCGTGTTGTTTCGAGTGCTTCTCTTTAATAGGGTCCGGGATTCCAGCAAGAGACAAATTTCGACTAGGGAATCAACCTATAATTTCTCTGTTAATAAAAAGTATTCAACGCTCTTTTTTTTAAATAATGCCAATGATTTAGCAATAATTCGTCTCACTGCTCTTATTTCATCTCCAAAACCACAATTTGTAGCACGAAAATTCAATGGTACGCGATAAAAAATATGTTCATTCCATCGATATCATATGCTAGCTATTCATTATATCATAAAAATGCCAAACAATTTATATTTTTATAATACTTACTCATCTAAGAAGCAAACAACCCACCGATGCAAATATAGAACGATAATAGATGGTTTTTACTTACATGGGTGTTAGGGCGGATCGCAAAAATCGATTTTTTTCAAATCCATCTGGCCCAATGAGAAAAAGTTGTGGGACCGATCAAAAATAAGGCCTGAAAAATTTGAGACCTGTACGTGAACCCCTGACCCTCGCTCAAATGCAATTTAGGAGGGGAGGGTCAAAATTCGAAAAATATAATATTTAATGGTCATTCCCTATAGATTTTGCCGAGTTACTGCCCTTTTATGATAAAAATTTCGTGCATTTTGACGTATCTGCCACTGTTTAGCCACAAAATGCCTAATTTGAGTCCGCGTCCGCGAAGAAAATATTCCAACGCCCACGCAGCGTCGCGGATACCAGAGCCGCAGGCCGATCCCTTCCCCTCCACGCTCGCTTCTCCCCCTCTCACGCCTCTAATGCAGCAAAATTCATCCCGCGCATGCTGCTAGGAGGTCGTTTATCTTTGATAATATAAATCAGAAGATGGTAGAAGGTAAAAAGCGATCAAATGGGGAAAGAAACACTCCAATGGCCGTAACAAGGGACCTCGTCACAGGCGATGTAAAAAACGATGCATAGTGAGACGACTTGTCCCTTATTTGGCGCCTCGTCGGCGTTAAAAAAATCGATGTTACCAACTTTTAGAGAAGTGATGAAATATTTTTAGATCTGCGCACGCAGGAAAGGAGACTACGGTCTATGAAGACACCTCTCGAGTGGCTATGAAGGTTTGGGAGCTTAGGTTATGCACTTCTATTCCGGTATTGTCTGATAGCTGTGACTAAATGGATTAATAAGGGTGAAGGCCGCCGGTGTACCCTCCCCGCTACCCTCTCGAACACCCCAGATGCACCTAAATTCACACCAAGTGCGTCTTTCTTCGTTAGTCTTACCAATATTTGATGTATCAGCATCGTCCAGTGAGGAACAATCACGAAGGAATTACTCAATTATTTTCCAGTTCCATTCAATTCAATTCCAGTCTGTATTTCTTATGTTAGTGTCATTCCTCGTCTTTTGCTGCTGTCAACGAAGTTTTGGTAAATTCTTTCGCGAATCTCTCGTCCGTATGTATAATTAAACGAATATTGAAATTCAAATTTGAACTTTCATCAATAGATTTTTAAATTCCACAGCGCTAAGCTCAGATATAGCCGAAGGAACCGGAGTCTCTCTCCAATATATCATCAGCGGGTAGTCCTTTACGTCGATATTAAAATCCAGCATTTAAAAAAATCTCGGATTGGTCGCCAAACGCATCCTTGCAGGAAACGCAAATTGGGTCCCTAGATTACCCTCCCAACGTTTATGTCGCAAATCCAAGTCAACATAGTGCAATTAGCAAATAGACCACTGTAAGGGATGAAATACGATTTGATGCTTTCCCGGCGAATGATGTGGGTAAACTCTTTTCGGGGTTCAACAAAATTTATCCCTTAGGATGAGCCCCCAGTCGGAGCTTGAAATGTTGGCCATTATGGAAAAATTAACCCGGTGGGAATCCCACACTGCAGGGGATGTTGGAATTATGCTTTTAGCAAAGGGATGATGCCTCCTTTTTGGGCGGTATTCGCTTGGTACCATCATAATCGAATCCATTTTAATTCTGTGTATCTAATTTTCACTCGGAAAGGAATCGATAACCGCAGATTTTATAACTTTTTCTAATCCTCCGATGGGGGAGGCAAACCTCCAAAAGTAGGACCCTGTTTCTTCAACTAACACCACACATTCCCCTCCAAGCTTGTATTGATAAGTCCTCTTCCCTTTTTTCATCAGACAAGAGTATAGTCTTTCATTCCAAAAAAATAAGGCCCTTTGATGACACCTCTCTTTTCTTATTCACAGTAATTATCATCTTTTTCTGTCTACGTAAGTAATTCTGGTACACTAGCTTTGATGTATCTTACGAAGTTATGACTTTTGCGTCAGCTAAAGTTGCGGGAACGATCATTGCTGTTGCTGGTTCTTGCATATACCTCTATCACAGTTGGCAGACGCATTTTCCCCGAAGAAGTTCCAATTTGAGATTATAGTCCTTAATGTTTATTTCATGAGGAAAGTAGAGATACAAATCGGCTAATTTCTCGCCAGTTTAATTTTCTTCGGATGAATCGATGAAGAAAATTTTTGATACTATTTTTCCGTACAAGAATTGACGATGATGACTCAATGCTGTCCTACAATTCCCTTTTTTCCTCAGTTGTCGAGTTTATTTAGGGTTCAATCCAGCAGCCATCATCTTTCTTTTCGTCAGATTGTCTCTCAAAATACTTCTTCATTGGGGGGACCTTATGCTCCTCCATGCAATTACACGCAAAAATATCGCATAATTTAAAATGTTCCTTTAAAATTGTTTGAGTCTTATACTTCAATAAAACCCTACTTTTGGCCTATTACGACTTTCCGTAAGTTTTAGTACTTCCTGTGGTACCGCTAAATCCATTTAGTCACATTCATAATGGAAGAGAAGGGCGTCACCATAGTTCGCACACCTTCATAGCCACTCGAAAGGTGTCTTCATAGATCGTAGTCTCCTTTCCTGCGTGCGCAGATCTAAAAATATTTCATCACTTCTCTAAAAGTTGGTAACATCGATTTGTTTAACGCCGACGAGGAGCCAAATAAGGGACAAGTAGTCTCACTATGCATCGTTTTTTATCTTCTACCATCTTCTAATTTATATTATCAAAGATAAACGACCTCCTAGCAGCATGCGCGGGATGAATTTTGCTGCATTAGAGGCGTGAGAGGGGGAGAAGCGAGCGTGGAGGGGAAGGGATCGGCCTGCGGCTCTGGTATCCGCGACGCTGCGTGGGCGTTGGAATATTTTCTTCGCGGACGCGGACTCAAATTAGGCATTTTGTGGCTAAACAGGTCTCAGTTTCAAACCCAAGGTGAAGCCATGCGAAACCCATTAAAAGAAATCTTCGCGGTGCGAATTACCCCTGAATTCTGTGCAGAAAGCTTAAGCGTGGTCACTAAAATGTGATCTATGAAATCCAAAATTAGGTGCATCATTGAAAACCAATTTAATATTTTACCTTTGGCTACTTTAATCTTGTAATTATTCTTTCATGTGTACCGTTTTCCTCCTATTACAACGATCGACGAGTAGTGATGGGCAACTTATTTCAGCAGAAAGAGAAGATAATTTTGGTGTTCAATCTTCTCTAGCATTAATATGAAATTTGAATCGTTTTTCTATGTTACAAAATGTTTGTTTGGCAGCCATAGTGGTCCTGGGCATTGAATCCATAAAGTGGCGTGATCTCAGAAGATGCTCAGCCTCAATGAGTTTCCATTCTTAGGCCCAGTGCAGGATTAACTTCCCTCAGTTTTCGGAATTCATACCTTAAGGTGACTTTCAGAGTAAAGGAAGATGATAGCAGCATTTTCCACTCTGCCTTCACGTGATATATTCCTAATCCTACGGCGCCACCCTCAAGCGCACGTTCCCTTGCTGCCTCATTACATCTCGTATTTGTACATTTTATGCATTAATTCTTTCATTGTAAATATTGGCCGTCCTGGTTTTCAAAAAATCTGTTATCGCTATAATATCTTCCCAATTTTGTTGTTGTGTACTTCGCTCAAAACTATCTCATGGCTTTCCTTTGCTTGCCTTGGTGATTGCGAGGTAGTGTCCTGTCGTCTGCCAAATCGGAGGTTGAATTCTGCTTGACGGGTATTTCCGCTATCCACAGTATGGATGTACGCTGTCATTTTTTTTATTTTTACGCCCTAATGTATGTATATGCCAACACGAGACGCATGGACTACTATATAAAATAAGAAATATTACTGATGACTTCAGCCTTGACTTTGGGAAACCCCTCCATATTGGAAATAAAGGAGTAAAACTTCGTCGTGATCACTATTGTAGTGAACCTGACAAAATTTTTAGTAATAATATAATAGTGAACCTGACAAAGTTTTACTCATTTATTTCCTAAAATAAGAAAATTTCCATTTTAGGCTCCTGATTAAATCATTACATAGTGATTGAACTATCATAATTTCGATAAGAATGGTGCATCATCACTAAGCTGTTTTTATTTTAAATTCTAAATTCAGTTTAACAATTGCTCCTATAGTAATTTTTGGGTATTTTCTGTTGTTGACTAAGTGTTACCCAAATTTCACTTTTTTATTATTAATTTAAGGCATTTTCACGGTGATATTTGACTACCGAGTTTGTATATTTTTGTATAGTTACAGCAACGTTCTAGGAGGTATTCATTGCTATTGAAATCTTTCTAAATTGTACTAATTTATTTAAATTGTGCAACTACCCCTTTTGTAAGAAGGTGCTAACACCGTATTGTACTAATGTTCACAGCTCGTCGGGAATGTAGTTTTTTGTATTTAAATGAATTAAAGATCGTAGCACTTTTCCACAAGATTTAATTTCCACAAATTTTCCACAAATCTTGTGGAAAAATGCTACGATCTTTTATTTATTTAAATATGTCTAACTTCCACCAATTGAAGCCTGAATCTGTTGAACTTAGTTTTTTTATATTTACTCATTTTATTGGGTAATATTTTTCAAATATTATGCGTTACACGAGCGTTGCGAGGAATATGGGATGAGGATCAATCACAAGAAGACCAAGGTTATGTGGTTTTGTAAAGCCTCAAGAGCGAGGAATGTTAGACTTAAGATAAAGGTGGGTGGTGAAAAACTTGAGCAGGTTGAGCAGTTCAACTATTTAGGCAGTACGTTAGAGGAAAACGGATACAGTAATAAGGGTATTAGGAAGAGAACTGCATTGGCAAAGGAGGCGTTCATGTACTGAAAGGAACTTCTGGGAGGTTCGCTATGTAAAGATTTAAAGAAATGGTTAGTGAAGAGTCTGATCTGGAGTGTAGCGCTTTATGGTGCAGAAACATGGACACTTAGGAAGGAGGGCGAGAGAAGCCTGGAGGCATTCGAGATGTGGGTGTGGCGAAGAATGGAGAAGGTGAAGTGGACGGAGAGGAGGAGGAATGACGAAGTGCTGGACATGGTAGGTGAGGAGAGGCAGCTTTTAGATGAGGTACGGAGGAGTCAGAGTGTATGGATGGAGCAAATGCTTAGCGGGGATGGGATGTTGAAAACTGTGTTGGAGGGAAGAATGTTAGGTAAACGAGGGAGGGGAAGGAAAAGAATAGGATTTTTAGATAGAATGAGAGGTAGTAGGTCTTATTGTGCACCGAAGAGGGAAGTGCATGATGTAATGCGGAATTCTTCTTAAGCGCTCCATGGAAACCTACCTTAATCGGTAGAATACCCTATTCCAAACCATTTACTGTGATTTCATGTTTGTGGTATCATTCCGGGTATACCAGAGCCTAATTATACTATCCGTCTGCTGATCAATTATCCCATTATGATGCTCATCTGCTGCACAGCCATCTACATCTTCAGGATTTCCTCTAATCTCTTTTATTGACAAGATGCATGATATCTGTGACTGGTTTTTACTGCAAGCGTGCTGCCAGCCCATTTCAAATGAGAAATGCGACTCCCACGGCTGTTTTCTGGAAGTTTGTAAAATACCATATTTTCAACCAATTCTAATTCTTGGTTTAGCTAAATGCACATAGAAAATTAACAATGCTGATGACATTTTTGGATTTTAAACTATGCAATAAATACGGCGTTTATCATTATTGTAAGGGAGAAATTATTTTTTTCATTTTTCAAAGCTGAGACCATAAATCGGTCTTTGGCAGTTTTCGTACGTCCATGGAGGGCTCATGTATCTGACAGTGGAAAAGCAAAGATACAATGACACATAAGACAACTTCGTTTAATTTCTGTGCTTTTACCCATTCTCATTATTCTCGAAAAATTGTTCTTCCCCTGCCAAATAATGTCAACAATCATAGAATAATTTTCAGAATGGAAAAAAATTAAAGATTTTTCGGTGTAAGGGTGCCGAGTTTCGCTTTCCTCAACCTTGACGCCCTCTCCCAAGCAAAAAATGACAAAAATGGTGATCTTTATTCTCTTCATGTTTTTTTTTAATTTTCATCTTTGGAGGCACATGCCCCGCACTTGCAAACCCGTTTCTCCATTATTAGCATTTTTCATAATCAATAATTATTTCCAGTGCTACATTTTGAATCATTGCATTGATAATACAAATATATTCATAGCGGTCGGACATCTTCCATTTTAGTTTCTCGTGCATGGGCTAAAATATATTTATAGAGAATTTGGATCGGCGCGTGTTCAGTGATAACCATGGACATGAATGGCATTTTTCACTTCATCATCATTTGTCAACAATCCAAAGATTGGTTTGACGCAGCTCTCCATTCCTCTCTCCCATCCGCTAGCCTTGTCACAGTGACGTATTCCTCTCTTTCACATCCTTAATAACCTATGTATGTAACGCATTCGGGGCCGTAGGAGCCAGACTCCCCCCCAAATTATTTGGTAATTTGTCAGAAGAAAAAAAACAAATTTTCCAGGGGAGGACCCCTACACCCCGCTTCACTGGAGGGGGGAGGGATTTCCATAGCCCCGAATCCGGACTGCTGGCCCACGCAACGAAAAACTCGAAACTCCGCCCATGGCCGTCCCTCACCCTTCTTCCCTTCCACCTGTCCCTCTACGATTGCTTTTATCAGGTCATCATGCCTCATAATTAAGCTGAGGACATTTAGGCACTAAAATTTCGAAATTGGCACTTTAAATAGGCGCTAAGAATGCTTTTTTTTATCATTTCGGACAATACTGTCGATTCTGGAATTGTAAAAGGCTAAGCCCTGTAATGAAGTTTTCCGGGGGCCAAACAAACAGAATTTGGCATACGCCTACGCCTTTGGTGGTGAAATACCCACACAGGTGGGACTTGAACCCGTAATCCCAAGATTATCTGGGGAAGAATTTACCCCGAAGCCAACAAGGCAGGCGAGGAAAACGCCTAAACACACGCAACCTGCATCGCGCCAATGGCCCCTTATGTGTACACCGGTGCTTGGATGAAGAGCACGGGGGAGGGGGGGGGTGTTGTTGTGTTGCATAAATTTATGCGTTTTCCTGTAACTTTCTGTCGCTAATATCTCGAAAAGTATCGAGCGCAGGCAGCTGAAACAAAAACTACATCTCATGCGTACCCATTTCCTATCACGTGGCAAAATTCGAACGAGATCTGGTGGTGACACTTGAAAGACTTCCCTTGCACGTATGTATTTTATTAACATGCACTAGTAACTGAAAGTCGTGTTGCACCGGTAAATGCGAATGCGGGGTATAAGAATGGGGTGAGGCCCATGATGAAATTGAAGAGCCTCGGCGCCTACATTTCAACTTCATTAAAGTGTTCATTTATAAGTAAAATGAACATTTTAAAGTTCTCTTGCGCTAGTCAGAAAGAAAGGCGGGCAAAAAATCGACGAATTAAAAACTTTTGTTGACACAAAAATAAAAAATATGGGACGGTAAGCGCTTCTTACAATTTAAGGCCTTCGCATCGACAATGTAAGCGATAAAAATTGGCATTAAAATTCGGTTACAACTTGATTTTTTCTGTTATAAATAGCCCTGAATGGATTTCTAGCATCGTAAAAATGATTTCCCTAGTGAGAAACATTCAAAATTATTGGTAAAGTGCGTGCTGCGCCCGCTCCCAGTGGGCTTTCCCCGCTCTTTTCAATGCAGGTCCATAGAGGGATAGGCGCGTTTCTAATTTTAAAATTTAGAAAAAAAGACAGGGTCTTATGTGCAAATTTAATTGGAATGTTCATGTATAAATTGAGATCAGAGGTCCTCTTTAAGCACAACATTGGAAGTAATTACACTATCCTCTGTTAAACGCACATGATGACTCACACTTCCGTATCAACAGGAGACTTGAATGTGGAATCAGCCGCATTTTGATAAAAGTTATTTAAAGAATGCGAGATATTGTTGCAAATGAACAAATGTATCAGTTTGTGCGCCGTTAACGTCAGGAATATTTATTTATATTATCGTTTATTTTTTGTTTTTTAAATTATTTAAAAACCAATTTTAGGAAACAATAGCAATATTTAGGAAGTAAGATATGCCCTCGCATGTTCTCTGATAAATTCTGTGCATTTTGGTACCTCATTTGTAGAGTTTGGATGTGTATAAGTTGAGAAAAAGGTATCTATACAGTAGAAATAATATAGAAGATATGTCGCATCAGCAATGACAGTTCGTATGGACTCTTTTTTTAGTAATAGAGCCACATAGTTTTCCCATAAAATAGCTTCAACCTAAACCAATGTACTACCATCCAGGGTTTCTATGGATAACGTCTTAAAATTCTTGAGCGAAGGATTGTCCCAAATCACTTGATGTATCGAAATGGTCACTCTCCACAGTTCAGATTTTCCCGTAGCCGTTGCAAGGAAGTGTTTTCTTGCCTTTAGCGATGACGTGATTGATGGTAGTGAACCAAAGTTGCATCCGATAAACCCAGGTTCTGAGTCGACATCGACATTCTACTCTGCAGCTTTGGATTCGAGAATTCAGTTTGGTTCTTCTTCATCCAGATATTCTGGTGCCCACAGAAAACCTACTCATACACCATGATAGCTCATTTTTCTTATAGACAGAGTAGATACGGAGCATAAAAGATGAGCAAAACCGGTTACAATGGTGTACTTTTAAATTCGAACTGATGTATCGGAGGCGCACATTATTTCTGTCACATATCTCGCGTATTTCTAAAATTTTATCAGCCGAGTATAATGCAGCATATAGTCATGCTCCCCATACTATAAACACTGGCTGTTAAGGCAGAGCAACTTAGGGCAGAATCTCTTTAAACTCGGTAATACTGAGTGGTGCCTTAAAAAGACAAGTATTTGGCAACCAAGATATTCGCATGTAGGCACCACATAAAATTAACATAGTTGTTTTTCTCCTCTTCATACAATAATTCTCTGGGTAATAGTTCTTTAATGTTTTGATGACATTATTGCAACTTTGATAGATTAAAAAAGAAACTGAAATAACAGACAAGCTCCGCACTGAAAAGAATTTTGGCGACGTTGGAAAATGCTTGCTTTTTTAGGCCCTTAAATAGGCGATGTTAGCAGAAAAAGGCACAAAACAGGGAAAATAGGCACATTTAGGCCGTGAATATTGCCTTAATTTCGCTATAAATAATCCTAAATGCACTTGTAGCTTCATAAAATTGGATTCCTAAGTAAAAAAATAGATATTTAAGGCAATGTCCTCAGCCTACTCATAATGTAGCCAACAAAGTTGTTTTGTCCACTTCATAAGGTTCATAGAAGACTTCTCTTTTCTCCCACTCTTCTGTACTTCCTTAGTACGCATTACTTAAGCGGTCAATTCATTTTATCGTCATCGTTCTTCGCTAACACTACATCTCGAGTGCTTCCACTCCTGACGTCTCTACTGCTGTCAACGTCTCCGCTTCACACCCATAGAAAAACATACTCATTACTCCCAATCGCCGAGGGCCCCGAGCCTAGGGGGGGGTGGGGGCACAACAGTGGCGTCTATCGTGAAGCATATACGAAAGGCGTAATTTAAAAAATACTCCGTTTACTTAAAGCAAGGTTTTTCGCCATTGTAAAATTCTACGTTTTCATTATTTGTTTTATTTGCAACATACAGAGTGTAAAAAGATAGTACAAAAATAAATAAAGTAAAGGAGATAAAAGAGTACCTGATGCTTTTTCGAAAGGGTTATTCGAAAAGGTTATTTTAGAGGTCTTTTAGATTTCAGTGCAGTTTCAAGGAACAAGTTCACTAAATAGATAATAGATCCATAGTAATTAATTAAATTTTATAAGCAGTGAAAATCTCATTTTTCATAGTATTTTCTCGTACAAAATTGCTATTTTTATTGACTCTTGTCTAGTTTTTAAGAGCCAGAATAGCGTCAAAATCCGTTTCCGAAAAAGTTCTATTCTAAAATTTTCCGGGTAAGGATCCCCGAATCCCCGATAAGGCCCTTTATGAGCCCTCAAACCACCCCTGCATACTCCATGTGTAGCATCTGATGGATTCTTTCCCTACTTCTACGCTTGTATTCTTAGCCGTGAGAAGATTTTTCTGTTTGTACCTTAGCCTGCGCTATTCTATTCACCATTTTCTTCTTGCTTGGTCCATCGTTTGTAATTCGGCTTCCTAGATAAGAAAGATAACTCTCGATAAGAAAACTCTTTCCCCTCTTTAAACTCTATTTTCCTAGTTAAATATTTGTCCTTGCCTCCTTTCTTGCACTACTTATTAATATCTTAGTCTTCTTTTTTCATTTTCGATTAATATGAGGTCATTTTACTTACCATATTTTTTCAGTCTTTTTCAAATTTTTCCGTCTCGGCTTTGACTGCTATGTCGTCAGCAAATCGCAGGATACTAATAGGGTGGTTTCCTAATATTTAATTATTGCCTAAATCGAAAGATTATTACTCCTGGAGTACGCATTTCACGCTTTTAGATTTTTAAACACGATATCTATTTTTCGCGATTAAATGAAAAGTGAAAATTTTCAAGCGCGCGAAAACGCGACGGGTAAGTATGAATGCCGGGGAAACTCCGTGTGACATCGTTCTGGTTTCTGCTGCCGCAAGTGAGGTGACCTTGGGCTCTGAGCGCTGTTACGACGGAGGACGCTAGGAGGTAGCAGAGTACCATGCTAGCTGGTAGCGCTTGGCTTAAATAAGGATTATTATTACCCTATCAAACGAAGGAAAGTTTCCGACCTTAGCCAGTTTTAATAGGTGATTATTAAGACATGTTTCCCTGAGCCCTGTGCCTCATGCATGAATTGGTAATCTCAGACGATTTAAAACCCCTATCTACTCGTATAGAAACTAGGTCCCTGTGACGTCACGTGGGGTGGCACCGCATGGGCGCCAATCTGGCCTTTTTCAAAAGAGGATAAAATTGACCCTTGCCATTCGTCTAAACCGGTATTTCTACAACCAAATAATTTTTATATTATGAATACACTAATGGTGGGTAACGAATCGCAATCAATGCCTTTCGTTTTCTTTGGTGAAGGAAACTACCCTATTCTTTCTCCGTGGATTTTGACACTCAAAGCCTTTTACTTGATATCATTGATGGCTTTCTCGTTGTAAATAATAATTATAACGGGGGACAGTACACACCCTCGCCTCACTACTTTTCCTATTCTTGCTTTCACATAATTGGGTCCACATTTTGTCACAGCTACTTGGTTTTTATACAAACTGTGCACAATAGGGAACTTGCATATATTTCAGATATAATCAATAGCCCCAAAATTATATAAAAATATATGTTTGCATACCTCGGTGAAAGTTTTTTTATTATTTTATGACGTGGTTTGCGATATTTAATGCATCAAAGTTCACGAGAATTTTCAAATGCAAGTGAGAAGCGAAAACGCCCGATGATTGGCTGGTAGAAAAGTGACGTCATAGTTCAGTACGAGGCACGGCGGCACGGCCATAGTATAGGTTGCATACTTGAATGCATGCGACGGCGTGGTTATAATTCATTTATTGAAGTGCAGACTTATCGGAGTTGTTCATTGTGACTTCAGGGCTATTATTTGATCTATTTCTCCTCCATTGAAAGCGATAGATTGCGTAAAGATGAAGGCATATGGTTATTCTTAGGCTGATCCTAGCAAGCTTCCTGTTACTGATTCCATCATGATAACAGCCCAAGGAGGAAGAAAAGTCAAAATGACATCACTTTGACCTCAAAATGACCCACGAAAAGTCACTATTCAGTTATAACCGTGAAGGTGACTTTTTGCGGGTCATTCTGATGTCAAAGTGACGTCATTTTGACTTTGAATTCATTTGTAGATGTTTTCATTAAAAGTGAGAGCATATAAAAAAATTATCAAATATTGTCTACGATACTCGCTCTCCCTGAATTCCAACCTGAACGTTGGTTTGGAAAGGTGAGGGTAGAGCTCACCCCTGACACTTAATCACACAACCGCGCATGCGAATATCACACCGTAAGGAGGGGGGGCAGTTCCTTTCCATGGGCTAGTTCTACAGATAATTATTAATTTTGGGGAGCCCAAAGCTTCACCCCAGGTTTGAACTCTTGGGACCCATCTCCCAATAGCTAATGGCTACATCCAATAGGCCACTAACTCAGTGGCATAGCCAGGTTTTAGGTCTAAATTTAAAAGCCTTAAAATTCTCCCCTCCTTCCTTTCCCCTATTGATACCCCAAGACGTGATTGCACCACTTGCCCAGGGCGATATGTATCGTGAAATATCGCGATAATTAATCATATCGGGCATACGAATTCGAGTTTCGTACATTATCGAAAAATCATTGTCCGATAAAAAGGGCCCAATAAAAGTATTGGGACTGATAGAATATCGGAACCGATAAAATATCACGATATATCGTCCAATAAAAATATCGGGTGTGATAAATTAACTGAGCCATTAAAAATATCGGAATCGTTAAAAAATAGTCTTCCGATAAAATACTACGGAACTACTATTATAAGGTAGATATATCCTTTCGATAAAATATAAAGATATATCATCCGATAAAAAATATTGGGCCTAATAAAAATCGCCATTTGATAAAATACTACGCTTGATAATCCGATAAAAAATCGCCACTGCTAAAATATCGCGAAATATCATCCAATAAAAATTGCTGCTCGAATAAAATATCACGATTTATTGTCTTATAAAAGCCGCAGCCGCGATAAAAATCGTGATTTATCACCCGATCGCATCGTCGCGCGCGATAAATTATCACGTTTTGGCATAGGGAAATTAGTTTGGGAAAATGTTTATGGCTGGAATATGTATAGGGTTGGCCTTTGTTTAAGCTAGACCATAAATCGGTGCGTTAAAAACTTACTAATGTATGGTATATCGCGATATTCAATAGGAGGTATTTTTTCGTCGAATTATAAAACGTGATATATTTTATCTGAAGGCAAATTTTTATCGGGCTGGAGATTTTTTTATGAAATGATACATCGTGGTATTTTATCGGTAGGCGATTTTTATGGGCCCTGACATTTGTATCGTCCGATACAAATATTGGTTTAGGATATCGTCATATTTTAATGGATATCGGATGATATTTATGATGATTTTTTTGTTCTCGATATTTTTATCGAATTTCGTCCGAGATTTAATGACGATATATGATAATTGTTCCTTAAAAATGGTCTATTACTCGCTTTTACCGCAAGAAAGTCCCCGGGAACGAACCTATTTCGCCAAAATATTTCGAAGGAAATCCGTGACGCGCCATTTCTAAACTAGAATGCGCCGCGGTTTCTTTAAATAACTCATCGTCGCTGATTGCTGTATTTGCGTAAGAAATAATTAAGCTTCTCCTCGTTTTCAATAATATTTTCGGTGAGAGCCCGTGCGTACGTCACTTCGGGAATAATAGCCAATAATAAATATCCGTCTTCATTTCAAATCAACAATGGAGCGTTCGTTATCTGCCATTTCTTGATTTATTTACGTTTGTTTTTACAAACGAGACAAGAGATTGCAATCATACAGGAGAGGAAAAGGAAATGAAAATTTGCTTTATACTACTCCAGAAGATGAGATGTTTGAAGCAGCTAATATGCCAAAACTTCTCTGGATGACAAGAAGGATTTAAACAACTTTGAAGAGCTCCTAAAAACCTCATCTCTCTCCAAATCATTTGTGAGTAAATTGACTGTTATCCGCTCTACACCATCCATCAAATTAACCCTTCTATTTTTCCTTCTTGTGCCATATGTTAAAGTTAAAATGTATTTCGGTTTCCTTTCTCACAGGTTTAACATCTTAGACAAATTGCAGTTGATCATACTGATGGAGTTTTCAGCCCATGTGACCAGAAATATGTGTACAAATGAATTTGCTCGCTGCATCAATTGGGATGGAGAGCTTGGAAAAATTATGTTCAACAATAAGGCTATTTGCAGTTAGTATCAATTTTTCTATTTAATGTATCATCAAAATTAGAAACTTTCAGCTTCTTGATGTTATTTTTTCCTTTGTTTGCAGTCCCACGATGGAAGAATTTCCCTGAGGATAATGTAATGAAAACGAAGGCAAAGATTCAGCGGTGGTTCAAGACAATTGCTTAAGCAACTAGAGGCAACTGAAGGGAAAGGAAATGCAACAGAATCAACTGAAATGGCCAATGTAGATGATTTTTCTCGATTTGTATTTGAAGAGGGAGAAAAGGAACCTTAAAAGGAAAATTAAAAACAAATCCCGAGGAATTTCTTCTTGTAAAATCTATCTGTTTTTTGTTGCAATAAACCCTAATAAAGGTTGAGTTTCATATCTGAAGTGTTTAATTATCCCTAAATGACAATCTAAATACAAAAATTATAGTATGAATTGTCATTAGAAGAACAAATAGATTTGGTCACAAATAGTCAAAGTGAGGTCAAAATGAGGTCAAAATGATAGGTAGTCATTTTAGGTCATATTGACATCATCATGAGTCACGAAGGATGTCATTTCAAGGGACCATTTTGAGGTCACCGTGACTACCAAGCCATGACTTGAAAATGACATCAAGATGATGTCATAATGACTTTTCATTTCTCCTTGGGAGGGTATTTTAGTGAAACTGTAGACTTCGTCGGCTCGGAAAGTCGATGCCGAGAAATGGAAAGGTAGCTGATGTGCATCTGTAATGTTTTATAGTTCATGACAAAGTGAGACTTGCGTATAATATTGGCGAAAGCGTATACTCATGTGAAATGTGTATTCTTTTGGCAGTCCGGTAGAGTCTAATGGTGAACTTATTTCCACCTCGAAGCTGTCGATGATACTTTCAACTTAAAAATACCTTGCCCGGAGGGCGACAGGAAGCTCTGAGGAAGCCAGACTATTAATGTTGCAATTTAGTAGCGATAATATAGACGAACTTCCAACACAATCTACCATCTTGTGACTAAAAACCCCGAAGCCACTTTCTATTCTGCAGAAAGAATCGGTTAATCGTACTTCGATCAATATAATAAACACAACGTCTTCAGGTGTTAATAAGTTACTTTTGAAATGAAATACTTCCTAAATTAGCATTAAAATGTGCATGTTTCCTAAACAGAGTCTTTAATACATTTTGGGAGCTTTTCTCAGGATATATCTGAAACCTTCTCTAAAGGCGAGCTCATCGTCATTGCGATCGGTTGTCACTTAAATATTTCGTATCGGAAATCCTAGAGGGATAACTTCCGACGATGACCGTGATCACCTGCACTCTCACTATCACTGGAACCCGTGGTGAAAATATCATCCCAATCCAATTTCTATTTGGTTTTAACTGGGGAAAGAGCAACATAGAACTGCACATTCTTTGGGCAACTTTGGGTTTGACTTTCCCTCAAACACACCATTTCCCCTGTGGTGCACATCAGTCCTATCTTTATACGATGGCCTGACAACCTTTAAATGGATCCTTGGTTTATCCTGACAACCAACTAAATGGAAATTGCTGATCCACACACGTCCATTCTTATCTCCATAGTTTCCAAATCAAAGGCCGCGGAACATTCCTCTTGTGACTCAACTTTTTTTTGAAAAGCAAGCAACGGCGCAGAATAAAATCAAAGAATGCTGCGATTCATTTTTTGTGACCACCTCTGGATTCCATTCTTTTTCCATCTACAACTTCCTTTATCTTTCGGGGTAAACTATGGGACAAGATAATGTTTAAATATTTTCATTAATTTATAACAAAATATAAGTTCTAAAAATATCCAAAAGCCATTTTATTAATCCGCACTGATGAGTGTAAATTAATGTGGAAGATGAATGATTTAGACGTAGTACTTTTCCTTAGGTTGAGTTGCAAAGTTCATGAAGTTGACAAAACGGCTAATTTTTCGGTGCGCGGAGTCATTTATTCCACTGACCGTGTCTACATTTTTCAATTTTTTTGTAATAAAATAAATCAGAATTTAGGATAACATTTCCTTTAAAATGACGTATAGTTCATTATTATAGCATGTAGTGAAGCCAGGATATAAATTTGCAAAGTACAGCGGCACATCATTTTGACGCCGACAGAAACTTTTTGAGCTTTTGTATGTGTGTGCAAAGTCTTGTGAAAATATCTCAAATAATAAAGTTATAGTACAGCTGTGAAATCGCTTCAATCATTTGTAATAACCCTGTATAAGTATTAAGGTTTATATGAATTCTATCTCCCTCAATGCAGAAAATTCATGGCCGATAAAAAATGAAATTTTTACATATTATTAACGTAAAAACTTACCTTTAACTGGCGATACAGGTCGTCTACTACAACAAAATTTCAGTAAAAATAAGGATCAGAATTTATTTTCGAAATCTGTGCTTTCTAAGGAATAAAACCAGTCTGGAAATCTCTTTTATTTAAGTCTGTTCAACCGTCTTATCCTCATTTTCTCTCCTGGTAGGGAAGAAATAATCTTAAGGAAGTGAAGACGTGGAATTGGGTATAGCCTCAACGAGGAAGCCATTTTTGGTGAAGAAAACTGCTTCATGAAAGTTCCTGCAGGAACCAATGTTGAAATCAACATATCTGTCTATAAGATGGAGTGATGACGAGAAACGAATTGGTAATTGATGTAAACGGTTTTCTTTATAGCATAAAGATGAAATAAGAATAATTTTACATCCGTGATTCTTCTAATATCAATCATCGTCTATAGAGCGGGGAATGGAGCTAAGTCCAAATTAGCAATCGCCGTCACACACGCCTCAGAACTGCGCTTGTTAAGAGATGTGAAATAATTCGGCGCACACGGCATTCAGGAGAATGTGACCTAATTCATGCGAAACTATTAATATTTTTCGTGGATATGGTCTTAAATCCATCCTCTGATAATAAAACCCCAAATTTCAATCTTCCTCCAAATGCACTTCTCCTTACGAAAATTTTTTTCTGGTCGCTGCGTTTCATGAATTTGATCGAGAAAATCGAAATTAATAAAGGAGAGGAGTATTCAATCAGTGAAAATAAAGCCTCAAATACATTCCTCTTCAGTAAAAGGCCGTTTTACACGAGGCATGTCATTGCGCAGTCTGACGAATGTATGAAAGCGCAATCAAAATTGCGTCGTGTAAAGCCGTGAGTTGCCAGAACACGTGCGAGAATGCATGGATGCGAGACGGCAAAATAGCCCCCGCCCTAATTCCAAGCTCGTATTCTCGCAATTTTAATATGTTTTCAGAGTTAACCTGCGCCATGACGTGCTCCTTATAAAAGGTCTTAAGAAAGTTTCCGGCTCAAGACTTTCTAGATAAATATAATTGATCGTGATAAATGACGATAGGTCTATTTGCATACCACCTTGTTCTTATTTCTTGAACGAAAAGAAGAATGAGAAGAACACGCAGAAAAAGATGTTGAGAGACCTGTTTTACAATATCATTACATTATGCCTCTCATTATCATCATCACTGGTAAACAATGCTAAGATTGATTTGATGATCCATTTTTGTGTTTCTCTATTTCTATGCTACTCTTGGCTTCTTCACTTCTGCTGCGTACTAACCATGCCTCTATCAAATTAAATTTCGGATCTGATATAGGACAGATAAGGACTTCGTTACAACGGGAACGCTTGGGAACCAGTTGGAAACCTATTTGACTAACTGAAATGATATTATTATTATTAGAGTATTCTACCGATTAAGGTAGGTTTGCATGGAGTACTAAAGAAGTGATCTGGGAGCCTTCCTTTCCTTCCATTACCGCCTTCTTCAATTCACTATAAGGCCTAATCCCCTTCAATCTATCTAAAAATCCTATTCTTTTCCTTCCCCTCCCTCGTTTCCCTAACATTCTACCCTCTAACACCTTTTTCAACATCCCCTCTCCGCTGAGTACTCCCTCCATCCACACCTTCTGTCTCCTCCGTATCTCATCCAAAAGCTGCCTCTCCTCACCCACCATATCCAGCACTTCGTCGTTCCTTTTCCTCTCCGTCCATTTCACCCTCTCCATTCTTCTCCATACCCACATCTCGAATGCCCCCAATCTTCTCTCGTCTTCTTTCCTCAGTGTCCATGTTTCGGCACCATAGAGAGCTACACTCCAAATCAAACTCTTCACTAACCTTTTCTTTAAACTCTTACATAACGATCCTCTAAGAAGCTCCTTCCTGTTCATGAACGCCACCTTTGCTAGTGCAATTCGCTTTCTGATGTCTTAGCTACTGTGTCCGTTTTCCTCTAATGTGCTGCCCAATTAGTTAAACTGCTCTACCTGTTCAAGTTTTTCCCCACCTACTTTGATCTTGAGTTTCACATTCCTCGCTCGCGATACTTTAAAAAACCGCATTACCTTAGTCTTCTTGTGATTAATCCTCATCCCATACTCCTCGCACCGCTCGTATAACGCATCCACTAGAGCCTGTAATCCCCTCGCTGACTGGCTAATCAGCGCCTGATCATCCGCGAACCGTACCGATTTCAACATCATTCCTCCCACTTTCACTCCAGCTTCCAACTCGTCCCACGCTTCTCTTACCATCTCCTCAGCGTATACGTTAAAAAGCAGGGGCGATAGAGGACAGCCTTGCCTTACACCTCGGCCAATGCTTGCCCACCCAGATTCCCCGCCCGCTACCCTCACTTGCGCAGTCTGGGCCATATAAAGATTACGAATCAGTCGTCTATCCCTCCAATCTACACCTATTCTCTTGAGAATATCCATCAGCTTAACCCAGTTCACCCTATCAAATGCTTTCTCAAAGTCCACGAAACAGGCATATACGTCTTGGTCATATTCTAGGTTCCTCTCGACGAGGGACCTCATTACTGCTTTGCCTCACGAGTTGATTTCCCTTTTCTGAAACCAAATTGATCTTCGCCCAAATACTCGTTTGCCCTTGCCTCCATTCGTCTGTTCAATATCCTCAGTACCACCTTCGCCGCATGCGATATTAGGCTGATAGTTCTATAATCTCCGCATTCCACAGCTTTTTTCTTTTTCGGAAGGGGAATTAAAACCGTCTTCAAGAAATCCTCCGGCCTAAATCCCTCCTCATAGATCCTGCGCACTAGTTCGAAAAACCTTTTCTTACTATCCTTCCCTAGATTCTTCAGAAGCTCACACGGGATATTGTCAACTCCTACTGCTTTCTTAGCCTTCATATCACGAAGTGCTCTCTCTATTTCCGAATCTAATATCCCCGGTCCAAGATTATCCTCCTCCACTGCACTTTCATCCTCTAAACTCAATCTCTCCGGCCTGTTTCTTCCGTCATACAGATCCTCCACGTATTCCTTCCATCTACTCTGTACCTCTTCTCGCTCGGTTAGCACTCTCCAATCTTTAGCCTTAATTTTAAACATGGGTTGTCCTCTTTTGCCGCCCAAAGCGACTTAACTTTGGCGTACAACGCGCCTACTTCTCCATCCTTCTGGAACTTTTCCATTTCCTCGCACTGTCCTTTCCACTAAGCCTCCCTTGCCCTCTTAGTTTCACGTCGTAATCGATTATTTAGTTCACTATTCATTCTTTTTCCCTCCTCTGTGTCCACGCTCTTCCACTTCCTTCTCTCCTCCATTTCTTTTACCATCGCCTCCGTAACCCAAGGTTTCTTTATCCTTCTGCTGTCAACGTAGCCAATAGACTTCTCCGCCGCATTAGCTATTCCAGTTTTAATATTATCCCATCTTTCCTCAACAGACTTCGTACCTTCAATCTCCCGTACACTGATGTCCTCTAGTTCCCGATATTCTCTCCTCATACTCCCCTTCAGTGCTTCTACATTCCATTTCCTCACCCTCCTGCCTTTCAGGAGCCTTTTGAATCTTACATTGCATTTCATAAGTACTAAATTGTGGTCTGAATCCGCATCTGCTGCTGGGAAGCTGCGCGAGTTTTTCACACTATTCCTAAACCTCTGTCTTACCATAACGTAGTCTATTTGATATCTGCCTACATCCCCTGGACTTTTCCACGTGTACCTTCGCCCTTTATGATGTTTGAACCACGTGTTTGTGATGAATAATTTTTTTCTCTTGCAAAATTCTGCTGCTTTCTCGCCCCTGTCGTTCCGTATTCCTAGACCAAAATCTCCTATTTCGTTTCCATCCCTCCCTTCCCCTACTGAAGCCTTCCAGTCCCCCATCACTACCAGATTTTTCTTACCCGGTGTGTCTCTAATTATTTCCTCGAGCTCTTCATACACCTTATCTACTTCTTCCTCCCTATGATTGCTAGTGGTCATGTAAACTTGGACCACCACCAGGTTGGTGGGCCGCGCCTCAATTTCTACCACCAGAATCCTATCGCTTACCTGGTCTATGCCTACCACACGCTTACCCATCTTACCGTTTAATACTAAAGCTACCCCTCGCTGGCTTTCCTCCCCTCCACTTTATATAACCCTATAACCATCACTCCAATAGTCCCCCCCAACCCTCCACCTCACCTCACATAATCCTAAGATATCTATCCTCCCTTTATCCATTTCCCTTTTGATATTTTTTAACTTCCCCGCCCTCATCATTGTCCTCACATTCCACGTCCCTACATTTATAGCCGACTTCTTCTTCTCCATCTTCTTCGTCTTCTCATCTTCTTTCTTCATTGCTGCTGCTGATGGTGATGATGATAAGTCGAACACAAAAATAATTTTTTTATATTTCCACAAGTATATGTGTGCTCCTCATATATTCAAGATCAGGAACTACAGTTCGTATTCCTATTCCAGATCTGAGACTTGGCCAATGGAAAAATCTTACTTTTATTGAGTACTGTTGCGAATTTTTTATTTGGAAGAACGCACTTCTTCTTCTTATTTATATGTGTACCCATTATTGAACTTCTTGCTTCAAACATCACTTTCTTCCTTACATGGTGCCATTCTTAAATAGTGCATAAGACTGTTCAGCAAAAAAGTTAAAAAATTATCGGCTGCAATTTAGGGTGTTTCTGGCTAATTTTAAGTCGCTAAATCCGAAAATGACCTCCGTTTTTTCTATCACCCTCCATTTTTACGATCAACCCCTACATTGGGGAAAGCAACACCATGTCTAAACTCATCGCTTTTAAAGGGACTTTAACTAATGTTATCTGCATCTGATTTTTTTTAAACTGGCATTTTGTCGCTATCAGGTTCATGAATGGGACAAAATTGACGGGTTGAAACTATTTAGGGGGTTAAATTTGAAAAAATCTTATAAAAACCACTGAAATAATAATTTTTCTTCGCTTTTATTGTATATGATATGGTAGCTAAAAGAAAAGGGGTGAATACACTGTTCACTTTTTGCAAAGGATTAATATTACATAAAATATAAGAGGGGAAGGGGTGTATAGTCGGGTGTATAAAGAGCTGCTCAAAAATCTGGATACAAAAATAATTTTTTTTTATAGATTACATACTTGTGAGTAAGAAAACATTTCAGTGATTTTTTCCAAAAATGTAATGCGTGCGGGTTCTTACCCTTGGTGTCGGGAAACGAATAATCACACACAAGTATTTTAAGTTTTTAACCCAAAGTTTATTTCCATTAAAACCAATTTCCAAATCAATTCAAGCAAAAGGCATGAAGTAATAGTGAATATGTGCATCCAGAATAGCCAAAAGTTAAGATATTACCAAAGTCTCGGGAAGGAGAGGAGGTGGTGATGGCACGGGTGGATAGCGAGGCGCTTAGGTCGCACGGGCCATACGGCCCGCGCTTCGACTCCAACTGACGGCCACATTGCTGCCTGACCGCTGACGAGTGACCCGTGACAGTATGAGTTACTGAGTGGGTTCCTGAGTGCGTCCTGAGTCCCTGAGTGACAATAGCATCTCCACCGTGCCATTATATAGGGAAGTGGAACCAGGATGTTTTCGTCCAAGAGGAAGGGGAAAGGAAGGGGAAGAGGAAGGTTACGCGTTCTAGAAAGTGAAAATGTGCCAATCCCGAGGCATAGTTTGTCATAGCTGGCTATTCTGAGACTTCGCACAACAACATATTGATAAATATTTTGGAAATGGAAATCTTCCATTTCCGGGTCACTACATAAATATCCTTAAAGTGATGTAAAAAAATAGCGAAGCTGTATAATTTAACTAATGGGTTGTTCGTTTCCTTATGTACTGCTCCTCTGGAACTTCTCTGATGATGCGTGCCCAACAGAAATCTCCCAACCTCTCGGTGTCCATTTGCCAGCGTGCCTCTTTCCCATGTTCGCGATTTCTTGATGGAAGCGTTCCTCCTGCTCGTCTGACACTTCGCCACAGTTTTCTTGAAAGTAATCTGAATGAGAATGCAAGAAGTGAACCTTCAGTGATATTACATCCAAGTGACATATGCCGTGGCGCCGACTCCATGGGGCTTGAGGAGGCCCGAGCCTCCTCAAAAATTCGTTATGGGTGTGAGGAAAAAATGTTTCAGGATTGTCGATTTTCCCCGGAGTGTCCAGATATCGAGATTCGAGTTATCAGGGTTCTAATGTTGATCATATGACTCTTCTAAAATGCTTAAAAAAAACTTAAAACTCACTCCTTATAAAATTTCCCGGGGCAAGATCCCCGGTTTGGGCCCCCCAATATTTTTTGTAAGTCGGCGTCCCTTGGCATATGAAGACAGAAGTTCTTGAACTTGTTTTCGATGGTCAGCTGATCTGTTGTTACCAAAAATAATTGTAACAGACGTTAGAGAATGCCAGCCATGCCTTTTTTATTTTCTACCTAAACTTTGAACAAAGGTACGTTTCGTCGTGAAAGAGTTTTTTGATTTGAGGTCCCACGAATAGACCTTATTTTAATTTCGCGTCACTGATCATCGGAAATTTCGTTTTCAAGTATTAAAATCCTTTCCCTTCTTTATTCATAGCTTTCACAAATTGCTTAAAGAGGCCTAATTTTAGATGGAGGGGAGGAATAAGAATTTTACCCGGATTCACTAAAGCCTTGTTAGAGATATTTTTTCCCCGATCACATGACTATGACGTAAGGGACAGTCTTTTTCCTTGTAATGTTTCGCGTATGCTCTGCTGTCCCATTCGCAAATAAAACAGGGATGTTTTGTATAGTCTCCTTGTAATCCTACAATAATAACTACAACTTTCAAAACTGCACTAATATACCACTGGTGCCTTACGTATTTCATTTTTTCCAGAGCTCTTTCCAAATTTTCGTAAGTTTCTTTGAAAACAGTGACATATCCAACAGGAACCGAAGGTAAATCGTGGCCCTTGTTCTGTAAAACAACCTTTAAACTTACCTTCGACGAGTCGATGAATAGCCTCCATTGGTTTGGATCATACGTAATTGTTAATTCTCTCATCGGTCCTTCAACATCAGTGCAGTAAATCAGATTACCATTTTCACCATCGGTTGATAAAAATGAAGTGAGTGTTGACTGTCTGCCTCTGTCAAAATAAATATTCACACCATCGGACAAAAGATTTCACTGCCTTAAACGCCAGCCAAGAAGTTGTGCTTTACACTTTGGTAAAACAAAATCTCGTATTAGATCACTTAGCTCCTCTTACGTTATTGCATGAGGTGCCCTTTTTTTTGACTAGTCTGGGGTTCTTTCACATCAGGGCTGCAGTTTGTAGCTGGAGCTTTAGGGATAGGAAGAGCATCACTATGCTTCAGCGGGCGAATTACTGACGGTACATTCGGATAAATCATTTGAGCTTTGTTTTTTTTTAAACCCCATAGTGTCGGTTTGGCAAAAAAAGCAATCCGTTAAATGGCAAATGGGTCCACGCCAAACCATAGGCACTCCGAAATTTAGGGAACGATTACCCCCGTTTAACCATTCACAAAGACTTCTATGACATCCACTGCAACAGAATTCAGCAGCCCTCATTTTTTGAACTTTTTTTTGAAGAACAGTGTAATCACCAGCTCAGGAAGGAGTGAAATACTGGGTAAAATTCAGCTTTTTTATGGTTCTTGTTTTGTACCTACTAAATGATTTGTTATGTAATTTTCAACATCATTTTCTGGAGCGGTTATCAACAAAGGGGTAACCAGGAATTTTGTTTGAGGGGTTTAAAACTAGGAGAGAAAATTAAAAAAACAGGGTGCAAAGTAGAGGGTTTTAAAATAAATTTAACAATTTTCATAATCGAAAAAACACAATTTTTCAAAGAAATAATGTGTGCATCCATATTTTTTTTAATATTTTGGTTTCTTTAATGAAGAAAAGTAATTGAGTTTTTTATATATCGGGAGGGGGAGGGCGCTCCGGATCCCCCCTATTGCTCCTCTGGTTATCAATTCCTACCGAAAATTGCAGTACCTGCTGGAAGAGGATAGTAGGGTCCTTGTGGGAGTGTAAATATCTCTTTTTAGTTCAAAAATAGGTAACTATGTGGTTCTTTCCGCTATTCATTCGATTTTTTCATCTTATCATACTTTAACAGAAGAAGTCAGCGTCATAGCGCTATTCAAGGGAAATCCAGACGGATCATTAATGAAGTGGTTCTTTTCATTAGATTACAATCCCTTTAAGAGAATTAAGCCACTGATATACTTAAGCGGTGCCGCACATCAGTTTTTGCGAAGCTAGTATTTCCACAATTTTTTTGAAACAGGAACCCAATCAAATCTTTCCTAACCACTCTCAGCTAGATTATTTATTTCATCCTCAGTTTTCCTTGGAAGATCGCAGCACTTTCTTTTCCTGATATATATAATTGATATATATTATATATATATATATATATATATATATATAATTGATATGAAAACGCATTACAAGGAATTGATGCAGTTATATTTAAAAATTAAGATTCAGAAAGCTAATTAAGTGATCAATTCCGTTCCAGACCCTCAAATACAAGTGGCCAACAACAGCTGTATTCAAAACAGCTGGCGGTAAACAGTAGTACGTAATTTTGCCTACTGTGGCGCTGAGAAATGTCAGAATCCGCCAAATGGTAATGACGGTAATGACAAACTCCGACGTCTCAGGAGTCCGTGTATGTCTGTAGATTTATCACGGGCCATTAGGCTATTCTGACGAGGAGAATGTAGCTGAAAGGTTTACTGTAGGGAAGAATTATTTTTCAGTTTTAGATATAATACTTGGAAAGTGTTAACGTTATTAGGGTAAAGGCGCCTCATCGTTTATACAATTGGGAGTACAAGGTAAGCAGCATTGGTGTATGGAACTTTCGTCCATTATTTTGTAACAAGTGTCCATTTAGCCAATTTAGTTAATATTTTACCGTATGTATATTTTTAGCAGTAATTCATAATGTTGTAATTTTTGGTTGATTATCTATTTGTGTCTAAGCGTATCGTAGTTGTGTTCAGTTTTGGTTTATCATGGTGGATTCTTTTAAGTTCTTTCTGTTCGTTAATTGTTAACAATAGCGTTTCTTTGTTCGGTTATTTTGTCTTATCTTATTGTTTGTGTGTCTTCTGCTTCATTTCGATTGGCTAACATTCTTTGTTATTGCTGCTACGGTAATAAAAAGCTGTTATCGTGTTTTGATATTCTTGGAATTTTCTTTTGTTTGATGTTTTATGTCAATTTTCAGCATTGTGAGAGACAACTTGTACATTTAATAGGGATTTAATTCGTTAATTCGTGGTTTAAGCTCTTTTGCTCATATGTTAATACAACTTTTCTTTCTTTAGATGTCGGGCGATGAAGGAGATTCTGATATGGAATACTCGGATCAAGAATGTGGCTATGATGATTACTATAACAATGCCGAAGATTGTGACATAGAAACTGTAGACGCCAGTAAAACTGATCCTGAGTATTTTGTGTTTGAGTGCCTCAGTGTTGAAGAAGTAGAAAGACTATTAAATGAATCTGTCGAGGCCTTAAGTACGTCTTTACAGGTACATAATGGAACTAGCTCTTATCCTTTCTTGGCATTTGAAGAGAATTACTAAATGTATTAATGAGTGCTGATTCCCAATGTGTCTTACATAAGGGCTCTTGTTGCCTCAAGGTCTTGATTGCCTCTTATTGACCCTGGAATGTGTTCGAAGTATACTCTCTGATTCTGCCTCCTGGGTAGATCTTTCTTTGTTTAATCCTGATATTCAAAAGTAAATTTAGTCGACCATCTTGATCTACCTTTCTAAAACAATGCGTTGTTGACGTAGCACCTTAAATTTAGTAATGATGAGGCTTATTTTGTGGTTTCTCTACGTGAAAACGCGTTTTCTGCAGTCGTTTATATTCCGTGGCGAAGTTATTTTCTCCCATTGTGCTGTTGTCTTCCATATTTCAGCGCCACACGTCTTCTTTTTAACTAGTCATGAGGTCGCCGAAAGTGCTGTTTGTGAAACGTCATAATAATACCAGACGGTCGCAAATCTGGGAAATTAGTCAGCCTATATGACATGATTTTGGCTGTCAGCAGTATTTTGTAATAAGGAATTTGGTTGCCGGTGACAATTTCTTTGTCCTACACCATCTTTAATGATATTTAGTTATTTGCTTGAAATTATGTTTTGAAAAGTGTAGCAGCAGTTAAAACGCAAGTAATGCTCTTACGTCCCATGAATCGGTATTAAAAGACCTTACGGGATTTTTTCTAAATTCCATTCTCTCGATTAACGAGGAGCCTTATTTTTCTCATGCTTTTGTGTCTAGATAAGTAATTTTTCTGCTCTTGTTGGTTCCCAAAAAGGGGTGGTTGGTATGATATTTCCCATGTGGTTTTGTAGCTTCTCACTCTGTGGGGCCCTGTTGAGATCTTAGCAGGGGCAGAGGTTTTTCAGATATATTTTTTTAAATACAGCTCTCTTTCCGATGGAATGAAAGTCCATGGTCACCTTGGTGTCTTGTGGTCAGAGCAAGCTAATGTTGTCATCTGGTTATTCCTAATTCTTCCTTAACTACCTACCTTCCCCAGAAATGGAAACCTATATGCCATTTCAATAATAAGTGAACTTTTACTTCCATACAGATCATACCTTCTTTAGCAAAAGCACTGCTTCATTCTCATGGATGGGCTGTTGACGAGATTTGTGAGAAATACCGTGTGGATAGTTCACGTCTTTTGGTGGCATCGAATATCAAACCAGTGCATCTAGCAGACTCCCCTTGGTGCCATTCATCATCGCCAAGGACTTCTTCTCTTTGCCCTGTCTGTGCCATAAGTCAATCATTGGACAAGTTTCGTAATCTTACTTGTGGTCATGCTTTCTGTAGAGATTGCTGGGCCATGCACTTTGAAGTGAAGATCATGCAAGGAGTATCAACAGGCATGTATTTTTGATTTATGCTCATCTAAGGCATGGTTGCTGGTGTAATTATTGCTAGGTGGTATTGTGCAGAAAATTTAATGTGCTTCTTCTCTACCTTTGTGGCAGTATTTTCCATTATGTTGATTATAACTTGTGTGTGGTAAAGGGTTAAATAAAGACTTTTTATTGGTGCATTTTAAATCTATGCCAACATCATCTCTTGTGATAAATTATTAATAAAATATAAAATAGTGGGAATTTTGTCATGCTTGATTGTTTGCTTTAATGCCTCCCTTCCTAAGGAAAAGTGTTTTGAAAATTTCGATTGATCATAGATTTTTGTTATCTTATCTTTATTGATGGCCTTTACTTTGCTAAGGAGTGAAAGCAATCAAGGGGGAAAAATTGCCCTCTATTTTGATGTCGATCTCATTGCAGCATGTGATTTGTTTGGTGCTTAATGGTGGATTGTACTTTTTGTGATCTTTTTTAAAGGATTTTTGTCTTATTTCCTAGGTATTGGCTGTATGGCACAAGACTGTGAAGTACTAGTTCCAGAGGATATGATTCTAGATCTGTTAACCCGTCTTAACTTGCGAGAGAAATATCAGCAATTCGCATTTCAGGATTACGTGAAGTCTCACCCAGAGCTGCGATTCTGTCCTGGACCTAACTGCCAAGTAGTTGTCAGGGCAAAAGAGGCTGCAGCGAAGCGTTCTGTGTGCAGCTCTTGCAAAACCTCCTTTTGGTAAGGATGTTTTTTTCTTAATCTCTCTCGATCTGTGGCAAGGAAAGATGACACAAGTATGGTGCTAGGCCTTCTAAATATCTAATCTGGCCTTGAGGATCTGAAGATTAATCAGTTTAATGAAACTCATAAAAAATATAACTTGTTTTAGTTCACATGAGTTGATAACACAAATACCAACTTTTCATGCCATCAAATCCGCCATATAAACAAATTGAAGTTGTGACCTGAGACAGTTTATCGGAATCACTATGCTTTCTGGTGTGTTTGGCTTGTGTGTGCTGCTTGCCAAAATATTTTTTAGAGATCACGTCTTAACTTTCGAGCAAGAGCCTTGTTGGGGAAAACACTTTCCCAGTTATAGGCAGGGACGCCGACTTACAAAAAATATTGGGGGGGCCCAAACCGGGGATCTTGCCCCGGGAAATTTGATAAGTAGTGAGTTTAAAGTTTTTTAAGCATTTTAGGAGAGTCATATGATCAACATTAGAACCCTGATAACTCTAATCTCGATATCTGGACACTCCGGGGAAAATCGGCAAGCCTGACATATTTTTCCTCACACCCATAACGAATTTTTGAGGGAGCTCGGGCCCCCTCAGGCCCCATGGAGTCGGCGCCACTGGTTATAGGCTTGGTGCAATTTCTTTTCCCTATACCGAGCTCTCTGATGGCATAATATAGTGCAGTGATGCTCATTGCTCGTATTAGGACCAACCTCAGCATGGCACTGGTAACTTACCCCCGTACACCCTGTCTCAACCCGTCGCCAGCGGTTTAGCAGCCTTTTTTGCAACATGAGTAGGCTGTAAATGTAATACAATAGGAGTCTATTTTTAATTTATGGGTCTTTCCATTGTTTTTAGTTTATATGAGGTCTTTGTGTTTTGTTTGTGTCTAGCTTTTTAAAAACATATTTATAGCATTCTCACTATTTTCTTTGACCGTAGAAGAAAACCAAACTTCTGATCCTTCTTTTTCATTTTGGCTCTGGACTTTCATTGTGGAATTTAAAATTATTTGTTTTCATTTTTTGGCCATGTGTATTTTCAACTTTTTTAAAATCCTTTTCTGATTGAAAGCTTTACTGTTTGCTGTCATACAAAAGGTTCTAAGGGACTGGTGAATTGTAAAACGTGGATATACATGCAATCCTGCTTCACACTCCAGTCATATGAAATGGCTCTGGCCAGTGTGAGAATTATTGCCAATATTGATAAACACACATTGTGTTATTCAGGATTATTTTCCTATAACAACCAAAATAGTATTCCTAATAATTGTGAGAGAAATATGTAACACTAAAAATTGAAAATTCAGATATTTTATTCAAGTGCACTTGTTAAATTTTAAAACCATGCATACATGTGTCCTGTAGTGTTGCTTTTTTTAGGTCAGTCAATTGTTAACTCATGAATTGCAGGAACTCAGCGGAACCTCAAAATATCTAGGTTTTGTTCTGAGATCAAATTGCTAAGTTAACCTAAGACTTGATTTTTTTCTTAAATTAGTAGGCTATATACATTTTCATATGTATATAATGCATTTCATTTAGATACATTGATCTTTTAAAAGAGTTTCTTCTTTTTGTCTGCAGAGTATGTTTCAATATTTGGCAAGTGAGATGAAATATTAGCCCAAATTATCGGCAAACTGCATGAACAGGAGAGGGATAGTCAAAAGTTGAGTGTGCAAGCAGAAAATATTTAACATGTTCAAACCTGTGCAGATCAGGAAAAATGTCTTGAAATTCACTTGTTAACATGTTGCGTACGGAGGGCGATAATTCTCGTCATTTTTGTTCCGGACGGATGACGAAGATTCTCGTCATTTAGGTGCGTCAACCTAAACAATTTTAAAGTGTACAATACGTATTCGTTAGTATGTTTTCAGTTGTTGTTCGTTATTCATAATGGATTGATGCATCAGAACGTTTGATTGGGTAAAGTTATATTCTAAACATTATCTTTTTAACCATGTTTAAACCAAAGGCATTATGCCCCAATAGGCACATATTTCCAAATCGGCGTTCCTAGGAATTTATATACCCCGGTACGCAATGTGTTAAATCTGATTATTGTTGTGTTAGATCATGGAGAAGCCATGATACTTGTGAACAAATGTAATACAGTAAAACCTCTATGTAGTGAACCTCTTTACATCGTAAACCTCTATACATGGTACCAACCCTCTGGTCCCGTCAGATTCACATGTAAATTTATCGGCAAACCTCTCTATAGTGAACCTCTTTATATCGTAAAACCTCTACATATCATAGCAACGAGACACCCCCGAGACGGCCTAACTACCTCCGCATTTCATACCGAGACAACTATAAAGACCATTAATGCAGCCGCGAAAACGAACATGGAATGGCATTTTCAGCGATAAATGTTTCATGCTTATTATTTTCTTGTACACCTTTACTATACTGTAATTTTCACGTTAACCATTAGCTTGTGCCATTTTGTTCCATATGAGAGCATACCTAACAGTAAATAAGAAAAAGGCAACAAACTATCCTAATCATTTCAAGTGACAGTAAATGACGACAGAACGCATCGTTTTCTCTCGAATCATGGTCAAAATCGCGCGATAGCACTCACTTTCTTTTACTGATGGCTTTATTTTCTTGTAAGTGCCGACATACTATGTTCAGTTAATAAAAGAGGCGACCAGCGCAGCCTATAATCACTTACTGACGGAAATATTTCAACTAACTTCACTTCCATCCATGGAGACAGAATTACTCGACCACATTGCTACTACTTCCGCTTCTAAAATGAAAATATTTCATGAATTTTCCGCGACTTGAAATAAATCAAATACAGTTTCGCAATTATTTTATTCCCATATTTCCCGGTGTAGCACTTTCTTACTACCGCCTTGGTAATTTTTTCGATGCTTTCGTGAACGATCGTAGTTTAAAATTTATTGCGCTTAGCGACAGTCATATGTCTTGCCTGCGTATTTATGCCGCGAAATCTGACTCTTCCATCGGGAGTCTGGGACATCAATTTCTTGCAATACTGAACGAACATCAATCCATGCGCGACAGTGTTGGGTGAAGGAGACAGCTAATTAGCTGATATGCGGTAGGGCAATGAAATTTTTTACAGTCGCCGCCGCAACCTGAAGTAGTTCGCCCAGCATTCTCACTGAGAAATCACGTCGTTTTGCAGACCTAACGTTTCTTTGTGCCCTCGACAGAGTTTTTCTACGGAACTCTACGAGCATTGTATTTTAGAGAAAGGGAATTTGACAAAATTTTCAAAATTACGCTCAATTTCTTGTTTATTTTTTGCAATAGTCACGTGTTTATTTATTTTTTATAATCTTTAACAAGGCATACGTTATAAGAATGATAAATCAATTTTCTAAAATATATTATTAGGAGTATTTTCAATTATTTGCCATAAAATATGAAAACATACGAAAATTACTTAATTAATTATAAGCTGATGATGGATTCGACAAATAAAACAAGGCGGCTGCTTGACATTACCACATTCCGAGGAATTTTCCGAGCCATCGACGAGGGCAGGCAGAAGAAAGATGTAGCAGTGACCTTTGGAATACCATCATTCACCCTGACATCTATTTTAAACAACACAGGATAAACAGAAGAAACTGTACATCTAGGCTGCACAAATAAAAAACCCGGGCAGTGAAATAAGAGGATGAAGGAATTATGTTAAGAAATATAGAAGTTGTGTACTTCCCTCCAAACACTACTAGTAAATTACAACCCTTAGACCAGGGAATTAATTCTTTGGTCAAAAGGCATTATCGAAAACAGCTAGTGATTTATTTTTTATGGAGAGTGGATAGTGAAAACGACAATAGAAGTGCTCATAGAACATCCTTCAGACCATGCACAGGCTGTGCCTTTCGTGGAAGGAATTTATATCTTCAATTTTTGAGAAATACTTCATCAAGGCTGGGATTACGGGTGGTAGCAAACAGGAGGAAAGTGAGATATTTGAGAATGAACCTACAGAGTACGATAAAATCAACAAAATAGTTGACACAAATTCAACATTTGAAGACTTTGTAATGTTGATAATGATTTATTCATATCTTCCCCACATGAGTTGGAAGATATGGGTGAAGGAGATGTATATATATTGCAGGATACAGGAAGAGATGGATTTAGAGGAAGATGTTGGTAATGAGGAATCAGTTACAGTTCCCACCAAAAAAGAGGTTGAGGATTCATTGAACGTAATTGAATGGTTTTTATTAAGCATGGAGGAATGCGATCATAATATGATTGTATTCAATAGAATTATATCGAAAAAGTTTTAAAAAAGGTTAAAGCAAACCCAATAACTAATTTCTTTCCTAAAAAGCCCTCTTGAACAAATTACTTTTACCTTTGTGTAATCATTAAATTGTAAATATATGTTCACTAATGCACGCATATATGTTTAAATATATTAATATTATGGTTTATTAATAAAATGGTGCCTATCACAAAAACCTCTCTATAGTGAACCTCCATACATCAAATTGCCCAAATTTTGGTCCCCTCCATTACGATGTAAAGAGGTTTTACTGTAATATGATTCGTTCATTCTTTTTTATTTGATGCTCTAAATATTTTCTTTTCGTCTATTTCTTTTAAATTCATGTAATTATATGTGTTATTTTCCTTTTTATTGGGGATGTAATTGTTTGGAAGTTGCTTATATTACTTTATTCCTCATTTGACCCTTCTACTTTTTTCACTTTTTAGAGTTTTCTGTCAGGGGTTTTCTGTACATAATCTTTTTGTGAAGTTTAAATGATAGGAGGAACTAAACATGTCACTTCCCCATATTTTAGGTTCATCAGGCTCATTAGTGAATATAAATCAGTTTCTTTTATAAATGAGGTAAATTATGTGCAAGGTTGTTTCTTATCATTTTGGGGAAAACCTCAAAAGTTGTCTGGAACTTGAGATAGTTCAGTATCTCATTGGAATTAATTGTAATCCCTGGATACTTTTTTTAATTTCTTTACTTAATTTTTATTCATTACAGTTTCAGGTGTGGCACAGATTACCATGCTCCCACTGATTGTTCAACAATTAAGAAGTGGCTGACCAAATGTGCAGATGACAGTGAAACAGCAAATTACATCAGTGCACACACGAAAGATGTGAGTATACCTAAAAATTTGATCATTTGCATTAAGTATGTTTAGGGTAAATCATGAGTCACTCTCATCATTTAAGTGCTTGATTATCATATTGAAGGAATAACTTGTGAATAATTTGAAACTTTGCAGTCTTTTATGATTGATTTCTGTGAATCTTATTTGTTGATCTGCAATGGTATCCTAAATTTGTTTCTGAAGCCGTTTTTGGTGATCCTACTGTTCTTGTGGAAAAATGTTGGGAAGACTCAATCTTCACCAGCCGTTACATAGACTCAAACTTATAGGAGCCCATTTCATGATGTTATATCTGATGATGCTGGAGGCCAGTCTCCAGTCTGTATGAGCAGGATGGGTTAGAGGCCTCCCTTGTTGCATCTCTTCTGACTCCTTGAAGCTAGGAAAGAGAGTCTGTACTTGAAGTCTTAATGCTTCCTTGTTAGTAGACATGAAATCTCCCAAGAGAAACAAAAAATATCTTACACCTCTAGGTGTTCTGCCATTATTTTATGAAATCTTGATGTTGTGACACTTGACTCCTCGCACTTGTAGAAACATCTTTAAAGGGCATTTTACATAGTGAATTTTTATTCAAATGATCATTCCAATGATCTTGCGAATGACCATCATTAATAACTATGATATATAATAGTGTAGTGTATATCAACCTAAATGCCGTTGCTTATCCGTGGAACTTTTTGATAAAGTTTATTTTATAGCGAACGGAACCAAGGTTCGTAATAACGTTTCTTATATGTACTATAGATTGGATTAGCCTTTTTGTTGGGATCAACAATTTGCTTAATTAAATGAGAACTTCATAGTAATATTGTTTGTATGAACGAGAGTTAACTGTATAAACTTTATTAAACTGCTTAAATTTCATGAAATTATCAACTTATTATCTTTCTCAATTAAAGACCTTTAAAATGAGCCATTTTATGCTTTTTTGTCTTCCTTATCCGGTGATTTGACTTCTAATACCAAGGAACTTTCGTGAAATTTCATATTTATGACATCGCAATGTCTTATAAACCATTGTGTATATTGCAAAAAGACTTTTTGAAGGTATTGTTGTTAAAGAGTTTGTTGAAAAGGTATTGTTGTCTAATCAAATGAAGTTGATATGTCAAATTTGGTTGTAGTTAGTGACCCAAGGGGCAGTCACCTGGTTGATTTTGGGTGGAATAACCCCATTATGTTTAAATAATTTTTCTGTTTTACATCCTTCCTTACCTGCCTCATTTATCTCATTTAAGGCTTTCTTTTGCCATTTTCCCCTTCCTCGTACCCTTCAACAATTGTTTTCATCTGGCCATCATGCCTTATGGTGTGTCCTATCAAGGTTTCCTGTCTACAGTGAAACCTCGATATAACGACACCCCACGGTGCACTAATAAACACTCGCTATAGCGAATTGTCGCTTTACCGGAGGTGGAGCAAATAATAGCCAATATACCTGTTGCGAACAGATATACAGGAACAGGAGTGGTGCGGCGACAGATAAACATCTATCCGATAAACGTAAGCATAAATCCAGACGAAAGGCGATGTTTTTTTGCATCACTAAATTTCCTTACTCAAATAACGACTAACTATTCAAACAATTTATAAGCGCCGCACTGAATAAAAATCATGCAAAGCATTGTTTCGTCATCATTATATTTATCGAACGACAGTTTACCACATACATTTGAGACTGAGCACTCCATTAACTTCATTTCTAACAGATCGCTAGCAATTACAGAGGTTAAGGAGTCTTCATGAAAGTCTTCCGGCGGTGAAACCCTCGCTATGGCGAGAGCCAACACCGAAAGGGTCTCGTAAAAACGAATTCTTTAACACGCTTATTGTAGGGTAAATTGACGGTGCATCGGCTATCTCTCGTAATAGCGGGGGTGTCGCTATAGCCCGTACTCGCTTTAACGAGGTTCCACTGTACGTTTCAAAAGTCTTCTATTCCCTCCTACTATTTCAAGACGTCTTCAGCATTCGCATTTGGATCCTATGAATCTTCATTACACTGCTGTATCTCTTTCATTCTTTTTGTTTAAAATAGGGATGGGTCGAATAGTAGATTTCTCGAATTCGAATATCGAATTCGAATATCAAATCATTGCTCGAATATTCGAATACCTCGAATTTCGAATACCTCGAATACTAAACTATGAATGTGAGAATGTTTGACTAGGTCGCCTATGCAGCAGGAAACCCAAGATTTTGGCGAGTAATTGTGATTGCCTTTAAAGGATTCAAACAGGAATTTAGCTGATTAATGGAATATTTTAATTTTATGTAAACAATAGGGTAGTTTCCTTCATTAAAGAAAACGAAAGGCATTGATTGTGATTCGTTACCTACCATTGGTGTATTCTTAATATACAAATTATTTGGTTCTAGAAATACCGGTCTAGACCAATGGCAATGGTCAATTTTATCCTCATTTGAAAAAGGGCCGGATTGGCACCCATGTGATGCCACTCCACTTGACATCACACGGACCTAGTTTCTACACGAGAGGATAGGAGTTTTACATCGTCTGAGGTTACTAATGCATGCATGAGGCACAGAGCTCAGGGAAACATGTCTTAGTAATCACTTATTAAAACTGGCTAAGGTCGGAAAGTTTTCTTCGTTTGATAAGGTAAGGTTTGGTAAGGTATCAGCACTCTGAGCCTCGCCCAAAGTCACCTCACTAGGCGGGAGGGGGAACCAGAAATGCGTCACACGGACTTTTCCCCATCATTCCCACTAACGCGTCGCGTTTTCGCGCGCTTGAAATTTTTCACTTTTAATTTAAACGCGAAAAATAGATATCGTCTTATAAAAATCTAAAATCGTTAAATACGTACTCCAGGAGTATTAATATTTCGATTTAGGCAATAAAAAAATAAAAGGAAAGCAGCCTATTTGAGCATTACGCCAAAATGCTAAGCCTCCGTCGTATTTCTTCGTCTTTCCGGCATTTATTTTCCTGCGTAAAATGCTTAAATAAAGTCAGAAATATGTCGTGTTTGGTCTTATTCTTTCTTAAATTACGCGCATGTTACTAATATTTCAATCCAATAAAAGTGTAGTAATAATTGCCGAAAGTCATTGTTAGACACCTTTCGGGCTAGTAGATGACTCATGCAGTAGTTGACCTCCAGAAAGGGGGAAATTCTAAGCAGGTTGGTAGAAAAAGGTCAGCGGGTGAGAAAAGGGGGTGGGTGCGAGACACGTTTTTATTTTTCTCGCGTAACTTGATATTTTTTTCGAAGCTAAGGTGCTAAGGTCTTCGTAATATGATCCCTGCGTGAGGTCAGATCTTTTGTCTGATATCGGAGAAGAGGAAATCGTCAGAGTGGGTGAGGCGAATGATGAAGGGAGGGGGATAGCAGATCGTGGGAAATGCGCCAATGTCACTATCCCACGGCACTGAGTTCCTCCTTGTGGTAGTTTCATCTCCTGGGGAAGATTCAAAATTAGTGCCTGTCGTTATTAGCCACAAAGGACACATGGTAAACACCTCGTCTTATTTTTATCAAAAGATGTATGCAGGAAAATGGTCAGTAGGGGTGAAGGGTGAAACGCTATTCTATTATTTTCCGGTAACTTTATATTTTTTCGAGGCTTAAGTCTTCGTAATACGATCCCTGCACGAGCTGGGACCTTTTGTTTGATTTCGGAGAAGAGGAAATCGTCAGATTGGGTGGGGTGAATGCTGAATGGAGGGAATAGCGGATCGTGGGAAATGCGCCTATGTTGCTATCCCACGGCACTGAGTTACTCCTGACACCTGGTATTCTCGGATTTTTTCACCCTATCAATTTCGGTTCCCCATGTCGAACTCTTTTCACCGCTCTAAACCGCGAATTTGATATAGTTCGTCAGCTTGCCTAAAACGGCGCTGCATGCAATAAAAACGACTAGAGTTCTCATTTTTCTGAGTCAACTACCAATGACGTGCGAGCGAAAGCGTATGACGCGAAATTCAAAGTATTCGAGACGGTACCTTTGGCATAACTATTCGAGATCTCGAATATCGAATACTTTCCGGTATTCGAGGTATTCGAGTATTCGCGGATACTATTCGCACATCTCTAGTTTAAAACCGTATAAACGTGTGTAAGAGGCGCACCTTTTTTCCCAGAAATTGCAGCCGAAAATGGGGGTGCGTCTCATACTCAAACTTCTTATCTTCCCCCCTCCCCTTCGCAAGTCCAAGGGGCATTGAGTGGCCTTGGTTTTCAGTGTGAGTCAGTCATCTCCGGTCAAAAACAAGTGGCAGGCAGATGATTTTCTCCTTTAGTGACATATTTTTAAAATACTCCTGTTTGCTTTTCTTACTTGTAAACATTGCGCCGTCACTTAGGTGCCTCAGAGGTGAACATGCTAAAGATCATGCAGGGTTTTTCCCTCCGGAGGGCATGCTAAATTTACTGCCACAAGTAGGCATCCGGTGGCATTTATACTGCAAATAGTAATCGCATATCAGGTGTAGAGCAACGCTTAGTTTTGAAGGATAATTAATATCTGGTTAATGGTCAACATCTGTCTTGCCGAGTAATTTCCATTATGCTAAGGACCTTATTTTTCAAAAATCATCTTCAGACGTTATTATGAGGATTATTGCAAGAGAAAATTAATTGGTGTCAATACCTGCGGTTTAAAAAATTCGACTGAGGGTGTACATTGTTAGACTAAATGGCGAGTAGAAGAAATCGGAAATGCTTATAAGTGAAGAGTGCCGAAGGAGAGGTAGAGGGGAAGGAGCGTGCTCCCTCCGTCTTTCAAGCAACGAGGCTGCAAGCGAAGGAGCAAGGGAAGAACACGTCTGATCTTGCATGTGACGTAGTTGCCTTCAAAGTGAAGGGGCAAAGGTTTAGCAATGTGAATTGGGAGAATTGAAGCTGGTAAACCGAAAAAGATCAGTTGGTGAGATGGGGTAGGGATGAAACACGTTTCCATTGTTCTTGTGTAACTTGATATTTTCCATTGAGGCAAGTGATTCATAGTCTGTTGGGTCGTGGAAAGGAAAAAAAAAACGGCAGAGGCATTGTCTGATGGAGGGCCGAGTGTTGTTCCATGAAATCTACGACGTGGTTATTATCCTACGGTGCTGTGACTCCCCTGATTGTTGTTCAATCTCCTTGGAAGGTTAATGCTATGTGTCTCTCGTGTTTTACCTTAAAATTTTCCATGGCTGCAATTCTTTGCAGTACTCCTATGAGAGCTTTTAAACAAAATTGTTCGTGAGTAGGACAAGCATGATATAGCAACGGCGTATGCAAAGAGAGGATCGCAACTCTTTCTACTCCCGCTAATAGGACGTTGCATTCACAAAAGCATTGATTTAAAATTTCAAATTCAATTTCTTCGACAAATTTGGATCCGGAGTATAAGGTGAAGGGCATTATCGGTGGATATTTGGATCCAAGGTATCTGATCCGACCATCCCTAGTAAGCATCATAAAGTTAAGGCTACAAGTGAATACCTACTTATCTCTGAGCGCCATACATATCGTGTAAATTTAGCTGAAAAAATGACTCATAAAGTTTTAGTTTTTTTATTTTGAAAGAGGAAATATTGATCGACAGTCGACACACTGTCAACAGTCCAGGCGTACGTCTGCAACACCGTGTGATAGGATTTTAAAAAATGCCACTAATTTTTTTTCTTTGGCTATGATGCTCAGAATACGGGTGCGTCTGTTACACATGTGCAGCTCTTACTCGCGCTTATATGGTATCTTAATGTCATCCAACTGAAATTAATATAACTTCATTTAACATAATTGTTAAGGCAAGGAATTCACTTTTGGCTTTTTTCAGACTAGAGTTAAAAGTAAAGTTAACGATAAAAGCATTTAGGAAAAATAACAAGAGAGGCTTACAAAATTGTTTAAATCATAGTCAGTTGATTGAATCCAATTATTTCTGTAGTTGCATGAAGTAATGTAGTATATTCCTTAAGGAGTGCCTAATCTTATATGTTCCACTTATTTGTTTATGGTTTGATATTTTCACTGTCTTAAAGGTGATTAATTTTTGCAATTTATTTATTCAGTGTCCTAGGTGTCACATATGCATAGAAAAGAATGGTGGCTGTAATCACATGCAGTGCTACAACTGTAAGCACGATTTCTGCTGGATGTGTCTAGGTGACTGGAAAAACCATGGCTCGGAATATTATGAATGCTCACGGTATAAAGAAAATCCAAACATTGCCCATGAATCTGTGAATGCTCAGGCTCGGGAAGCTTTGAAGAAATATTTGCATTATTATGAAAGGGTAAGACATTTTTATTGTTTCTCATTATATTTTCAAGTCTTTCAGTTTTAAAACTTTGATCATGTCTGCTCATGTTTTATTATCCTTGTGAGTTCAATTCTGATAGCCATGTGAATAATAAGGGTTATATTTGCATGTGGTTCGAATGAAGTTTTCTTCAATAAAACTAGTGATGGGTTGATACACTTTTTGTGCAATAGAGTTCTGGTTTGGCTCATTTCTTTAGTTCTCAATTTTGGTTCTCGGTTCCAGTTCTTCATTTAGCACTTTATAAGCTCAATTGTCAACAGCTAAAGACATATTTTGCTTGAATGTTAAGCTTATCTACAATAATATAAATTTCATTCAATAGGTCATCTAGTTATCTTCAAAAATATCCCGGAGACATCAGTTCTTGGTGTTTGTTTATGATTCCGGGTCCCTTTTAGTATTAAATATGATCAATTGTAATTAGCTAAAGGCGATTTTTTTGCCTGAATGTTAATCTTATCAATGTTATGTCAAATTCATTAAATGGACCATCTAATTGTTGAAAAAATTCCAAAAGACATTGGTTCTCTGGTCTGGGTACTTCCTCAGAACTTTACTACGCTCAATTATCTATTGCCTAAGACTTAAATTATCCTATCTTACCTAAAATAGCATCAAATTTATTCATTAGACCATCTAATAAGCAAAATCATCATTCAAAAGACATGTTGCTGTTCTTTTATTACATTGAATTATCTATAGCTGAAGAAATTTTCATTCCATAACTTCATTGAGCCTTGGTCTTGTAATATACTCATTGTAATTGTTCTGGAAAGTTTTAATACCTGTTTAAATATTCTACCCTCATTTTGTTTTTATTTCCTTGTGCAAAATCAGAAGTATCCATAAAAACCCTCAGTTGTGTATATTTTCAGGGTGCCATTTCTCCATAGGTTAATAAGGCATATGAAGTATATATATTATAACTTTTATTTTCAGTGGGAAAACCATTCCAAAAGTCTTAAGCTAGAGGAGCAAACTTTGCAGAAAATTATGGACCGAATTAATGCAAAGGTCATGAGGTCATCAGGAACTTGGATTGATTGGCAGTATTTACTTGATGCAGCTGCTTTGCTGGCCAAGTGTCGGTATACGTTGCAGTATACCTACCCTTATGCCTACCATATGGAATCTGGGTCCAGGAAAGTTTTGGTATGTCCTTTTAATAGAACATAATAGCTATTTTATGCAATCATATTTCATAATTGGATTGAAATTTTTTGTAGGAGCTTATTTTAAAATGAACATTTGGGTTTTTGTTTAGATGCTTTTTCAGAAATGATGTCTGGCACCCTTGGCAACCGTCACTATTTATTTTTTGATGATATTATGCTCAACCATTGAAAAATTAAGTGAAGGTTCGGTGCAGACATGACATTAGTTTCTGAATTGGATGGATGAGGCAGATACTTTGTGGAGATCCATTATGAGATATGAAGTGAAACACTTTGCACTTTCCACATAAAAATTTATTACACTAGAGTCGACATGTTTCGCTGCACTGCAGCATTATCAAGACTCCTCCTCCTAGAGTCTTGATAATGCTGCAGTGCAGCGAAACATGTCGACTCTTGTGTAATAAATTTTTATGTGGAAAGTGCAAAGTGTTTCACTTCATATCTCATTAGTTTCTATTCTGAAAATTCAGAGAATGGGCTGAAAATTGAAAAATGTTATTGTAATTGATGTACATGTATAGGTGTGATCATTTAACAGAGATTCCGTGATATATAAGACAGGCAAAACCTTGTAGTCATTTAGACTTACACCCAGGTGGCCTGCGTCAGAAGTCACAGATGATTGGCAGTTCTCTCAGTCATGGCGAATTGATGTAGGAAGTCAGTTCTCAATGGAGATATGCTGTGCTGAATCTTTACTTGCATTTTTCTGAAGAAAGTTTTGAAACTTTTTACATTTCTTCTGTACTTCTGGAAAATGACTACTTCATTGGTTTCCTGAGCACCACTTGTGTGTGGACTTCTTCTCAACCAGCAGAATATGTTTGATGTTGTACGACTGAGCTAAGCAGACATTATTGCTGCCTGTAATGGAGGGAATATCCTTAGGAATCACATACCCCAATAATGAAAATTTTGACGTCGAATGATGCAGCTTGTGATTTTCCCATTGTGCATTGGAATGTATTTCATGGCAATAATGCACGTTTTTTGATTGTCACTTATACCAACAACCCTGGAATTTTAAATCTATAATTATCATTTCGTTAATAGCACTTAAGCATTAATATCATGTAAAACTACAAAGTATTTACTCTCTGATTCATAAAAATGTCATGTTTTTTGATGTTTCTGAAAAGAAATGTTCTTAAGAAGTTTGTTAACGTAAACTTCTGCATATTTGGTCCTGTGAACTTTGTAATAATGAGAGTCTACTGATCATAAATGTCACCTCATTTTCGACAATTCTGGGGACTTGCACTCGGTGAGGCACTCCAGCGATAGTCGGTCACTAACTTAAGCACCATAAAAAAGGATGACCATGCACTGTGTTTAAATTTCCCTCATTGTAAATTAGGCCCAAGAGTAAACAGAAAGGATATTGAACAAACTTCCCAACAAAGGTGGCACAGTCTTTGTTGGGAAATCTGTATTCATATTTGTTTCTTGAAATAATGGGTGCAGGAACCAGTAAGTGTAAAGAAGGCCTTGAGGCTATGGGAGTCTCTGTCCACATTTATTCCATGCATTTGCTGGTGCCAATTTAAAATTTTTGGGAGGGGTCTGCGTTTGGAAAGTATTTCTATGATGGAGATGAAACAATCGGTCACTGTTATTTTTAGCACGTAAAAAACTCGATAACTATTCGATATTTTTTCTACCATAGGTACGAATATCTACGAGCGAATATCTACTTCTTTGCGCTCGCATTCGAAAATTAACGTAATCATTTGAAATACGGTTATCGCTTATGTAAGTACAGATTTACGAAAGTCGAGACATACGTAACTCAGGGGATGCCTGTAGAGGGGAACCCATGTTTAACAAGTGCTCATAATCCACAGAAAATCGTGCAATATATCAAGTGCTTGTTATACTTGAAGGTGAAGGATGAAGCCCCACAATTCTGGTATTCAACTTTTTTCCACTTTCTTTTTGTATCCATACTATGAGGAACAATTTAGTATTTCATGAGGAACAATTTTGTGTTTTCCGTAACTTGGGTATTTGTGTATAATTTTGCAAATGTAATGTCGCAAAACAAGAATTGGGCTCGCTTCCAAAATCCCACACATCTGCAGCTGTGTTGTGTGATGCAGCGGCATGATCTCAGATTTCAGATCATCCAGCATTGGTAAGATGTGTCAAATTGCAGTCCAATGGCAGACACCATATTCCAGACACTCTTCTAAACAGTCACATTGCCTAAAGTTGCACGAGCAGTAGTCGTAGTGGGACACGTTTCTGTTTGCAAGCGGCACCATCACACCATCCTTAACCATCCAAAACAGAAAGCATAGAGCTCCTGTGAAGGGAAATAATGAGCAATCCTGTCTTGTCGCATCATGCAGCCTCAGATGGTTGGTTCTTGGAATCAAGCTGCAGGCCCAGATATTTTAATATTTCCCTTGGCCATATTCTAATACGGGTTAATCCTAACCAGTAACCAGAATATGACCAAGGGAAATTACCCTGAATGTTGATAATGATAATTGCCTACCTTGCAATTTTTAGAAATTATGATTCCATTCTTTGTTTTTTGCTTAGCTAAGAATGATTTTTTCGTCAGGGAACGACTATAGTTTTTACAAATTGATGGCTGGTATTCCAGAAAATGCATTTCAGAGCAAATAATTTTTAGGCTAATCTTATTTAGAGTAAAAATTATTCATTAATCTAAACAAATAACTTTTCTTTTTAGTTTGAGTATCAACAAGCTCAATTAGAGGCAGAAATTGAGAATCTATCCTGGAAAATTGAAAGAGCGGAGACTACAGACCGTGGTGATTTAGAGAATCAGATGGACATTGCTGAAAAAAGAAGATCAACTCTTTTGAAAGATTTTCTTGCAGTATGATGCAAACAATTTTCTAGTTCAATTGTTCCTTAGAGTTTTTTAAAAGTGTATTACATTTAGAAAGAGGCATCTGAACTTTATTTCTAGGTTACTTAGAGTTAAAATGATATAGTATAAATAAGTTCAGGTTCACTGCCTATTTTTAAGTGGTATCATAACCTTGGTCGAGTACGAAGAATTTCAAAGCTAAGGCTGTACATGAAAATCTATTTTATTATTGGGCATGCTTATGACTTGTTATTTTTTTCAAATTTTCTTTATTTCATTTATTATTGTGCAATTCAATGCCCAATCTTATTCTTATGTTTATAAATGGTTTGACCTCAGTGCTTTAAGGCAGCTTTTATAAAAGTTTCCTCTTGGTTTTTGCATAGATAAAACCAGATTTATATGGAGTGGGCTCAATGAAGTTTGAAATTGTCATTTGAGTGAAAGAATGCACAGTCAAATCATTACTCCGGATAATTTGAATACACTACTGGATTTTATTTCAAATCAAATGGAACTCAGGTTTAAACATTCATAATAATGCCATTGGTGCATTTAATTTTGAGTTTATTGTCAAAATCATTTATTGGAAGTAGGCTTAGTATTGTATTCATAATTATCGAACTAGATTTTTTAAGGGTTAATTGTAGGAGTGCTCAAATGGTTTGATGACATTAAATCACGGTTGCCTTTGTACCGATTAGACTTGAAATTCAGATTTTAAAAATTCCATTACTGTGTTACATTCTCAAAAGATAACCATTTCCACTTTTCTGGCATTATTGTCTGCCACTGAGAGAGTGTTTGGCTGAAAGTGATTTCCAGTTGTAAACTAGGGCTACCAAATTCTGCTGATTCTTGCGAAAAAATTGGCCTTGTTATACTGATGATGTTAATTTTTCCATAAATATTATCAATGCCTATTTTCAGTTAACCCTCCAGGTATCTTAATGCTCCAATAATTTTCTATGTACGTCTTGAAACCAATTATGGTTTTGCATCGATATCAGGATCTACTGCCCTGATTGTCATTGGAGAATGTGTGGATTTTAGAATTCGTTTTGAATAAGCCTATGTGAAAAACATATTGTTTAATGATGGGTGAGTGAATCTTTGCCAGTTCTTCTCAGGTTTCCCTCTGGATTTTATTCTCCATATTGGTGAATCACTCTGATGTTATTCGCCAGGAGAGCATGGAATCGAGTGGATGCTAGATTATTTAATCATGCTGAGTTTAAAAGCTGAATGTGTAAAGGGGTGTTTTTCAATGATCATCCATTAACTTCTTGACAAAACGCACAGAACCTTAGGATTTAGAATCATTATTTACGTTTAAATCAATGGTATATGTACAGAAATTGGTTGTATTGTTTTGTATGAGTTTTTGCGGAAGAGATATCAATCCTGTTAATTCTATGCAAATATAAGTAAAATCTCAATCTTATTTCTAGATATCATTAGAATCCAGTGCTTTTCTTCAAATTGACTCAATTACACTCTTGAAGATTTAAGTCCAATATTGACATCGCAGGATTCAGGGTTTTGGCCGTGTATTTGTTAGTGTGTGTGATGGTTTCACCAGCTCTTCTGGTGGCATTATCATGTTTTTCTGGAAAGAAAACATTCTTTGTGTGAAAAACATTCATCGCACCAAGATACCTTTGAAGGGGCTCTTGAAACTGTTTACAAACATACAGATATGCAGTCAAAATCCTGAAGCCAGCAATGCATTGACAGCACTGGTATTGGAGCCTAAGGTTATGCAATTTTTAGATATCATTAGTCTCCAGTGCATCTCTTAAACTTTGACGTACCTACATTTGATGGTAACCTCACCATCAAAAATTTTGTTAGTGTTCACATACCATGACCTTATTTTAGGCAGCTTTACATGGAAACATGAAAGAATTTTACTGGAAGGAACATTCTGTAAGCAGTAGCTGCAAATTACTATGCATAGTCACGTAAGTGATCTAGTTGATAAAGGCTTTGCCTGATATGAGCCCTAATTGATCTGATGTTACTATTCAATTAGGGTTTGAAAATTCTTGTATGAATTTTTGTATTTTATTTTTACAATCCAAGTAGTTGACACCAAAGGAAAATTAGGCGTGTAAATTATTTTTGTCCTCTGAATTTTAAAATTCACATTAGCTTCAAATAAAATTAATTTTTTTGCCCAGTTTTGGAGATAGTGTTGCCTAATCTCCAAGTGAAATTTAATTGTCCTTTATAGTCATGCTGACATTTCCATTGTTTGGTACATACATTAAAATGAATATGTTGTCATTCAAAGTAGAGAATGGTTTCCTCTTAGACTTTGTATATTGTCTTAGTCTGCATAGAACTTAAGTATTTTGGAATGTGTCTCTTTTGAAAATGTAACATGAGTACGATGTTATCTTGGTAGTGAAAGGTCTTCATAAGTAATGGAAAGATCCGTGTAACGTGTGCGTGTGTGTGTGTGTGTGTGTGTGCATGCTGAATCCAATGCCTCAGCTAATTTGGTATGTGTTGTATTCACAGAATTATGTATTTGCGTATTGATTGAGGAAGAGCATGTGTATTTATTTTACATTATTGCTTTTGCTTTAATGCTGAAAATAAAGTTGTTCTAGATATCTCTTTTTTGTTTTTTAGTCTTTCATCTAGAATGCAAACTTTCATTTCCCTAATTTTAACATTTTAAATATTAGTTCATCATTTGATACATCCTTCATTAGGAGAATATATGTAAGCATTTTGCATATTATTCTCATTTATGTCCTGAAAAATTATATTTTTTACCCATGAGAAACTTCTTGGATATGGAGAAATTTACTACATATATGTATATTATTCTTCTGTGATTTATCAATCACTCGTTCCTTCTTGGCATAAATTTTGAAATAAAATTTGATACCCTCCGGGTAGCAGTAGGCAGTACATGATTATCGAAGTACTAGCTAGAAATTGGAAAACCTGGAGCTAATTCTTGAGAAGTGACCTTAAGGTAGCACCAGATGTGATCTATAATTTATACATTTTCCATTTATTACCTGTATGAACTGAAATCATTTTTTATCATTTGTGATTTTTTTCTGTATAGGATGACATTAGTGTTGCTTCTAAATAAAATAACCAAATAGTGGGCATGATTTCAAGGGTTAAAGATGTTTTGAACTAGATTTAATTTCTAAGTGTGATAGCATCCATTGATGCATCTGCTATTTTGATAGTCAATTTTGTCAATTCATGGGTAAATATTTGTTACATAGAAATCGGTTTGAAGCCTTAGCTATGAAAAGGCATGATATTTTTTCCATCAGGTGCAATTCATGTTCAAAAGGAGTTTACTAAGATGGGCCAGTGTTAGCAATAGTATCTGTGGTTTTGTTTGTTTGCCTATTCGTTAATTACATCGTAATTATCCAAATCATTTCACTAATATTTCTTTTGCATTTTAAACATGTTTGCAATTGATGTAAAGGCTGGCTGTAACCATTTATCTCACTTTTCTTGTAGGTTATTGTCGTATAAGAATTAATTTGGCATCATTTTTTTGAATAAAACAAACATGTACCAGTCAGGAGTTGTGAGTATCCAATCTTTGTGAAATTATGCCACTTTTTGTGGACTCGGAATCAAAATAATTTTTTTTCATACTGCCTACGCCTTATATAGCCAATGGTTACGACATGTATCAATCCATACCTTAACATAATGATTAGGTGAAGTGAAAATATGTCATCAAAATGCACTGCAAGAACCTCAGGCAATAAAAGGAGTGGGCAGTTGTTAAAAGTTTTATTTTGACTCGCCTTGTTGTTCTCTCACCCGTTGAGCTGAACGTAAATGCACCTCTCTTGCCTATCATACTTCCTGGAACATTTCAAAATTCTTTTTCCTCTAACCTGCCTTTATTTTCTAAATGCGTAACTGAAAAGTTATATATTTGTCTTGTCCATTGTATATCCATATTTTAAACTATTAATTTTTCTTCTCCTCATTCCATGTTTAGTGCACCGTAGTGTGTAGCCTTTTCATTTTTAAGTTTTATCTCTGTCATGAATTTAAGAATTTAATGAGCATGCATGCCTTCCTTAATCATGGCTTTTTATTAAAAATCTTTCTGCATATCATACACTAGGGAAAATTTTCATTTTGAATTCGTATGTGTGTGATAATCCACATGCTCTATTGTGAAGTGACACTTTGTATTAATCTAGTACCAATGTGTACTGAGCCATTTGCTATGAAATTCATCTTGTTACCATGAAGATTTTGTATTCAAACAACTGATAAATCATTTCAATATTTTGTATTGAAAACAATAATCTTTGGGCTTGAATATGAAAAATAAATTCTTAATAATCGAGTATTCTTCTTCTGTGTATTGTAGTATGTGATGCATTTATTTTAATTCTCAGTAAAAGTTTCATATGTTATTATCATTACTTAGAGTCATAATTTGTCTAGAAATAAGTGAAAATAAGATCCATGGGCTATAAGCTTCTCTTCATAGGAATTGATTTACTGTTGTTACATTTTCTATTGTTCTTCAAAATGAAGTCTTTTTCTTGATCGGAAATGGGTTGAAAAGATAGGAAGTGTAAGATTGTGAACATAGTGCATATCATGAATTTAAGATTAAATGCAAACTCTAGGTGCGCAGTATCATTAGTTATTTATGCTGGGTAATTACAGCACCTACACATCAGGCATGTAAAAAGTATAAGCTTTTTCTATGATACCGATAAGATTTTTTAACTCTTTCGCGCCGGATGTCGCGTGGAGCTGACTGGCATTTTCATATGCAGAACACCTTACGTTGGGTATGGCTGTCGCGGATTTTTCATCGCAGATGACCGGACGTCGGCTCTGGCCGATGCGAGGGAAGGGAAGTGACCGCTGAAGTAGCAATTGTCCGATGCATTCAGGCCCGGCCTGAGACCCAGCTTAGCGTGTCCTTAGGGCCACTCCTAGGCAATAAAGCCCGACCCTCCCACTCATTGATGACCATCCTCACCGCATGAATCCGTTGCATAGTAGTTAAGTTTTCAATAGTTTTTTTCAGTGATACTTTTTATTGCATACTACTATGTTCTTATACTTTGAAATGAATTCTTTGTTTTGTTCTGAGCCCAAGCAATTTTTAAATGGAATTTTAGCATTAAAAATAATGGACTTCCGGACTTATAGTCTTATTACCTTATATTTACTGACTTTGTTGTTATTAACATTAGAAACCTGTTTAAAATTCCACAATGCTTAAAAAAATGGTATTAATTCATTTAGAAGAGTAAATCATTTCAAATCAACTACAATGTTTGGTTGAAAAAAACACTGGTAACGCAATAAGTTGACCGTGGATTTGTGCTATAATAGGGTTGGAGGGTGAAGTCCAGTGGCTGGGGTAAGGGACGGACTTGAGCTGGGCCCCAAATCTGAGGGACGAAAATACCCAGGCAACTCACCCCAACAAAGAGCTCCGTAGAGAGAGGTTTAAAATATTCTCATGCTACTCGTGGCACGAAAACGTTTTCCTATTGTAGGCACCGGCAGGAAAGGGTTAAATGGTCAAAATTGTGTTTTTAATCTAAAAAAAAGAAATTGTGTCTTTGTCAGTGGAATGAACAAATATTTAAGTACATACATACATATATGCAACTGATTATATTTTACTCTGAATTAATAGAATAGAATCTGATCTGGTAGAAAGATGTCCATAACCTGCACAGGCCTATTTGGTTTCCACCTGTGACTTAGATGAATTCCATTTTATGTTTATTCTCTGCTGTGAATCCATTGTGCAGCTCTGCTCCATGTACAAAAAAGTGCTCTTGCTACCAATTTGCCCAATACTCCACCTCTTGACTTAGATTGTAACTTTATGCCAAACAACAGTCAAATATGAACTAAATTTGGAACAACTGCCCTTGCTGATTAGCGAAGGCTGCAGGTTACCCATTTGGCATGATAATCCAAGGATGGAAAGTTAAGCTCAAGCATTGAATTGAGAGTTTCTTTACTCATCAGCATGGAGAAGCCAGCAATATTTGAGAAAACCTTCCCTGTAATTTATTTAACTTATCAGGTTGAACTAAGAAGTGGTTATTAATTGCAATTATGTACCTCTTCGTGGGGAACTTAAATATCTTTTTGATTTTGGTGTGTCATTTGTCTTCAGTGTAGTTATTGTATTTCTTTGTATATTTTAATGGTCATCAGTCAATTTCAGTATTATTTTGGGTAACTGCATTTTTTATTGAAATACCAACCATTGGACTGACCACTGTAGTTTCAATCGCTCAAACTTCTCACACTTCTATTACTCACGCAGTACTCATTCGTCAATATTTTATTATATCTTATTATTATTATTATCAAGCCCTCTTATCTCAAATGGTCATCATATGAAAAATCCAAGTAGTGAAATAATAAAATTTATTTCCGAAGGTTACCTACTGTGTAACATAGAAATACTTTAATACGAAAATGACAGGATTCAATTGAGATATGTAAGTACAATTTACCTAAGTAGTAGTAAAATACATGACACAACATTCATTTCATCACTGGCAGTATTTACATTTTCTTTCCAAAAATTCAACAATGCTGTAATTTGCATTCCTATCAAGGAATTTTTTTAAATTAACATTTAATGATGATACATATATGTATAGCTTTGATGTAGGAGTAATTACTATATAAGTATATGGGGTTTAGAAAAATTATGCCTCAAAATTTTGAGCCTTGATAGTCGAGGATAGTAGGAGCGGAAATTGCTAATTATGTTTACGTTGAAAATGCACCATTGGTCATCTGATTGGCTGCAAGTTTGTCCTGTTGCTGGATGCTCAGGGCAACTCATGACTTGGAATGCTTCACCTGCGAGAGATTGCGATGTGTTCAAGGGTTCTGGCAACTGGTCAAATTTGTGGGCAATCAGAGCGCTTTGCTCAAAGTTTCTTTAGTTAAAAAATGATGCCATTTCAACTCTAACTCTTTATATATATTTGGTTCCTACTGGCATCAGCTATCCAGGGTTAAAATTTTGTGATATAATTTTTTCTCCAACCTATATTGCTGATGAAGCATAGGGAAGTGGTGTGAAGGGAAATGGTTGGCATGAATTTAATTATAATTGCATTTTATGTATGAGAACATATTTGATCATTTATGGGGAAGTCGTCAGTAACAAGGAAATATTCTTGACCAAGGGCAATACCGTTTCTGGTTAGGTGGCTATTTGTTTAAAATGAGGGTGAAAATATCTTGTTTATGATAGGATTTCCTAGGATTTTTTTGTGTAGCCATTGAAGCTTCAATGAGCTGGTATATAATAATGAGGAAGAAATAAAATAGCGACAGATAATTATTCTTATCAGTGTCTTTTACCAGATAATGTCATAATTTTAACAATTCAGGATTATTCTTCTTCAGGATTTTGTTTGAGGAATATGCCCCAGTTTTCTGGAGGCTGCTACCTGGGGAAAGCTTAAGGCAACCCTCCTGAATTTTTCTTTGCAGCTTCTGTCTTTGACTCATTCATTTACATACGTATTCCAATTACTCTCAGTTTTTGCAGGGGAATCCTCTGTTTAGAAGGCATGATTCCTATTAAACCCTTTTAGTGCTATCCTCCTTCCCGGGGTAGAGTCGAAAAATGCGGAGGGTATTCTAATAAAATGTAGCAACTAGTAAAAATAAACATTATATAGTTAAATTTTTTAGATATAATGAAGCGTTTTTTTTAATTAATGAGATTAAATTGGACAATAATCACAACATTTTTATACGTTTACTGATGTATAAGTTTTTTATTTCAATGTCCTCAAATTTAACAACAATAACGTAAAAGCCGATATATCGGCATGCCGCACTTTTCAGCCGAGTGGTTAAAGCTGATATATCGGCGCGCTGCACTAAAAGGGCTAATAATCAAGAAGGCTATTGAATGAATCCAAATTAAATAATTGTCATTCAGTTGTTGACTTTGCCTTAAATTTGAACATTTTTGTGGATAACAATAATTAGCACAGGGTGGAGGTAGTGCTGTTAACATGGGTGTGGCAAGAAGGCTTCTGGCAACTGTAAGAAGCTGGCCTTGAAGTTAAGGTGAGGAAACTGAAGATGATTTGTGTGCTCAAGGTCTCATAACCAGTCTGAAGGAATAGCACATGGCACCAGTCACCTTTCGATGATCCATCCTGAAAGTAAGCAAAACAGGTGCATTGCCACAAGGGCAAACATTAGGAATACTGAATCAGTGCAGGATTCACCTATATTATAAGCTACAGAGGCAATAGCTTGGGCCACCAAAACACAGTCTGATATTACCATACCTTTATAATCAAGTATGCTGCACCATTTTTGTCCCTTAATTATACTTAAGCTTAACCATCAAGATTTTGAATAATCACCTTTGCCTTTATTTGTCTATGTAAAGGTGCCCATATCTCTAGGTAGTATAGTCTAGGGTCTATCAAGACTAAAACCTGAACTGACTGGTTGCCCTAACACTTTGAAGCCCAAGCATACCTCAGGATGTATATTTCCTCCTGGGGACCTGAGCAGAGCTCAGGCTGTCCTAATCCGAGGAAAAATGTCCAGTGAATTTTTCTCGGGCTGAAACTATGTAGCTTCTTTCGTTAGCTATCTGGTCTTCTTGTATGGAAGGTGCGGCCATTTAGCAGCTCCTAAATGATCTGGATTTTATAAAAATACATAAAAATTCCTGGGTTTCACACAATTGTGTGAAACCCAGGTTAACCTGCACACGAAAATACCACAGGCTTCAAAGTGTCAAGATGACCATAAGATCTGTCTCTATGGAGGAAATTTATTTCCCTTACTCAAGTTGGAAAAGATTACATGTGATGCGAATGGAGATCTCACAGTCTGACAATTTCACTTTAGTCCTTCACCTTCCATACCCATCCAGGATGTCAACTTTGATTCCGAGGAAAAAACCAGCCTGGCATCACATCCCAGCATGTCCCCATTAGTGGAGTGTCTTGATTATTGTGATTTTCTACAGTTAATTTTGGCATGGAGGAGGGGCCAAACAACTATAGTGCCTCAATGCCTGTAGAACAGGCAAGGCCGTAGCCAGAAAATATTTTGGGGGGGTTTATGGAATAGTAGACAAACATAAAATTATTTTTATAAGTTAAATAAAATAGCGTATACGTATTTATTATAAACCCTTGAAGGAAAATATAAAAACATTATAATAAAATTGAATTTAGCCTTCTAGCTTTCGTTGCAGGGAACAAATGAATTAACACACACTGCACTACAACTACACGCACTGCACCTACAAATTTTAAGTCGCATTAGACTACTAGATGTCTCTACGCCACTATATAATATCGTCGTGTGAGCACCAAGCGAGCATAAAGTATCTATTTAATTTTTTTCATTTCGGGGGGGGATCAATCCCCCCCTGGCTACGGACTTGAGAACAGGTGATCTTTAATATCGAGAAGAGATAGTATAGGAGTATGGGCACTGTGAAATTAAGTACTAACCTCTGAAAATTTTAGGAACCGATTTTAAACTGGCAAAACCCATCCCCGGAATCCAAAGCTGGCGAGTACTCGCGAGAACAATCCCTTGATAAGTGCCTGCCAAAAATCATGCATAAAAACATACATTGTCAATGACTGAATAAATTTTTTAAAAGTTTTGTAATTCAATGATCTTTCGCAATTTTTTGCCATTATTAACTGTTAGATAACATGTATTTTTTCTCCTCCAATAAAGGTACTTATTCTGACTACTATATTCACAAAAATGTGTTGCTGCTCATGATAAATACATATTTTTTCCCGCCTTTCGACACATCGTAATTTCCTTGCGTCGTTGTCAGAAATAGGGATTGCGGCAACACTGGCAACATTGGACAAAGGTGTCTTCCGTGGTGTCTCTGTTCTTGTCGGCTGCTAAACATGGCCGTTCGAGTGTGTGAGAGGCTTCGGCCGCTTTTGAAAACTTCCCATTTGTCGCCCATTTCTTTCGTACGGAAGGTATTGTAAATCACGGACAGTAAAATCTATATAGCATGCTTATTATGGCTGCATGCATTTCCTCTAAATATTCCGCATAAGAGATGATAACCCAATTTTTTCAGCACCTTGCTTTTTAGTAAGAATTCGATTTTACGATTAGAATTTGAGTAGTGAAGTGAGATTATTGTTAAAATTCTCCCATAGAATATTAAGCTGTGTAATTAATAACTGATAGAGTTATTAAAGGTAGAAATGGATCTCACCTTACACAGAAGTATCATTGTAAAGAATTTGCTGATCCATAGATTTCGTGTACCTTTTCTCATAAGTGTACTTGCTGTTTTCAAGATACTAGAGTTAACACATTCATTTATTCCTAGCATTCCTATGTCAGTAGACAGTTATTTCCCTTAGCAAATTCAAAGACTCGGAATGATTTTAAGTTTCTTTTTTCCACTTTGTGTCCCAGATTTTTCTTTTAAGTTGCAACTTAATTGTATGTTGCCATTGATTTGTTTTTGACTATTTCTTTAGGCCTCTCTTGCGCCAGACTATGACTCGCAGCACAAAAATCCTACAGCCAAACGAGTGGTAAGTCTTTATTTTGGGTTTATAAATTAAATTTTATCATCATTTTTTTTTCCTATTTTGTCACATTCAGACGTTATAGAACTCCGCATACTATTAATCACTTTTGGTATTCTTTAATTCACCTGTAGATAATCACACCCCATATGTCGTCATGAGATAGCTATTGGTTTTTAAACAATTATTAGGTTTTATCATAGTTACAGCGATTTGGCTATTAAATGTCAATCGAAATGCAGCTAGAATACACGTTGGTTTTAGATATGATACATTTTGGGGCAATTTAACGATTGCTGCCCTGAAAATTGTCGAAGAAAGGTAGGTTGGAACGAATAATAGGGGACTTCATTCAAATAGCAGTGGTAATGGTAGTTTATATAGTTCTCAATCTAGTTGTCTTGCTTTTAAGCTGCTGCTGTAGGATAATTAAATTTAAGTGTCACTCTTATAACGCTCTTACAGTCGGGATGAGCTTGACGGAATCTTAGAGGTGACTTAGTTCTTTGTCCCTCAAATAAATAAAATGAAGTCTTCCATGATTTGAGTCATATTTAATCAACTATTACAAACATTGACAGTTGTAACCGTCTGTTTATTTGATTATTAATACTCTACAATGGTAGTAAGGTGATTCTGCCCATCCATTAATGGTTTATCCTTTGTTTTAAAGAAATACAAATGACATGCATACGTATGACTGGAACTCATGTGTATCACCTGCTCCACCACAGAGTATATCCCTCCCGTCTATAATGTTATGAGAAACACTTATTTATATTTGCCAACGTACTGTGTCATAGTGATGATCAATTCCGAATTTAATTGTGTTGTTCTGGCATGAAATAAACCTAGTTGTGTTAAATTTGGAGTCAGTGCTAGTGAATGTGATTAACATATTTTTTTTTACTTTTAGCTTCTTTTAACTGTTAGGATATCTGCATTAAAGCTCTGTGAATGCGAGCGAGAGGATTGTTTTTAGGTCATGATTGTCTTGCATGTTTACATAATTGCTTGCTAACCTATGACCTTAATCATGGTATTCTGAAGTTTTTTATACTTGTGATTCATATTTGTTTAAAACGTGGTCCATTACTAATTATTGTTACATGTATGAAAATTAGAGGTTGGTAGTTAACACATACACAATTGATGTTTTGAGGGGATGATGTCAAAGTCCTTGCTCTAAAGTGGCAAAGACATAATCTGTTTACCCATTTAATGCAACTATGTAATATTTTCTCAGCATAAGTATTCTTCTATGGGTTCTTATTTGGAGGGGAATCTCACCAAGTGACTTTGTTTTTCACTTGTAAAGTAGGATGTGGATGATGTTAATTGGCATCATCTGTCATGGTTGTGTTTATGGAAATAATTTTAATTCTGATTCTGTGTTATCGAGAGTGTGCAGCTAGAGTAAGGGTTCAGGGAGTAAGCATGTGTGGCCTCACTATTAATTGGAATGGAGTTTTTCAAATGAAAATCCTTCCTTGTTACCTTCTGGGTTTGAAGCTATAGAAAGATGATTGTTGGAGATAGTTATTTTCAGTTCATACGCTTTGTTTAACATGATAATTTTGTTGCAATGATGGAATTGACGATATGTTTTCCTTTACCGTCTGCAGCTGAGGTCAACTACTACTTATCTAATGCACTACTTGCTCCATGTCTGGGCATAGCTTACTATAATATATAGTTAGGGTAGCTAACTGTATAATTATGTAATCTATATTGAGAGTTATCCTTTAAAGCCTATAATATGCATGTAACTTCTGAAGTAACAGTTTAAAAATGGCTTTTAAACTAATGTGCTTATGTTTAAAAGCCTCTTATAGAAAACTTATCAACTTTTTTGTCTTGGTTGTTTACTTAGTGAGCGCGTGAGCTTAAAAAAATTTCGACTTTAGATGTGATGTTTCGGTTGAATTTCATGCATCTGTTTATTTTCATGTCCAGCTGATAATTTAGAATGTTTCAAAATTAATTTGGAGGTATCCTCTTTCAGAATTTCTGTTTTTAATGCATTTCTACTTCATTCAAATGCAATGAATGATATTATCAATGAAGGTCGTTGTTAACACATTTCATCCTTCATCCCAATGCCAAATTAATTCTTTCGACCTTCCTAGAGACACTATGATTCTTTAAGCAACACTTAAACTTAGATGCATGTACAAATCATCATTTTTACCCGTAAAACTTACTCATGTCCTTGAGTATTACCTAGTGCTAAGCAATTTGTTTTGGTTTGTAGTTTGCTGACGGCTGCATCGGTGGAGGAGCATTTTGTTTGAATGTAGGTTCCTTTTGGTGTCCTGATATGCTCTGAAGGTGTATTACAGTTAGTATGTGACTACTAAGGTGGTATATGTACTTGGATTGGAATTTGGCCAAGTCCTAATGGACTGTTCATAGCTTCAATGCATATATTCCTAGCTGTAAGGAGACTTTTTTTGAGAAGTGCTCTTTCTGCTTGTACTATTCTGTTTCCTTTTTGCTTCGTCCATCATTGGTCTCTTGGCAACTCAAGTATCAGAATTTAATTTTATGGTTTCCTGGCCCTGTCCCAAAATGTTCCTAGCCTGCCACTCCATCAGGCTAGAGACTGATAGGAATTAAGTTGGTGCAAAGGCTTTCATGGTTTTGTGTAATGATGGCAGCATCTTCTGGGGTTTCCAACCATGTTCATTGTTTATGGTGACCACAGTTTCACCTGCATTCCAGCAGGTATCTTCAGGTCTAAGTGGTAATGATGCGGGTGGTCTGCCTTATATAGGCCTGTCATCTTGATCCTTGGTGCCGAATTTCTTCCATCCTTCTGCTTGGCTGGCGGTTTTAAAAGCCTCTTTCATTCTCTGTGGAGCTTATATTCGTCTGCTCAATGGAGATTTTGTGGATGAATCCTTCACAAAACTTAACCGGTGGTTACTCCTTGTATCTCTTCAATGTGTCTTCATTTTCTAACAGAAATTCTCTGTTTTTGTGCCTTATGAAATTTGGTCTTGCCCTCTACTCCTGGAAATGGTTCCTCACTGTCCTATAATTAACCTCCTCTTTCTTTGCGAGAGATGTTTGTGCACATCTTTGCAGGTACTCTTCGTCCTATTTCTCTAGCTTTCCTCACTTTGCAACAATTTTCATTCCAGATTTCACATTGCATACTTAAATTCGTCATCTTTGGTTTTTGCATTCATATTCCTTCTTTTTGCTGAATGAGTTCTAAGAGTTAATTTTTCACAATCACAAGTTCACAATCCATGGATTTTTATTGGCAGCCTTCCTTCCCCAAAGAAATTCTTTATATGCCTTGTGCAGTCCATTTTTAGTGTCATTTAAGCTGTTTGCATCTGATTTGTCGGTAAGATCCTCTTCTTTTTCTTCTTTATGGCTTCTGAAATTGCTAGCTGATGTTTAGTTGACTTTAGTTGTACTATTTGCCATATTTCTCTTCAGTTTCTTGAATATTAGGAGTTATTTCATCATTACTAAATTATGGTGGAGTCTATTTGATATTTTCTCACATTTCCTGGCATTTTCCATTTGTAGCTTCTTCATTTTTGATTTTTAAACTCTATTTGTTCCACCACTACACGCATTATTTGAATTTTTAAATTTTTATTAGGTATAGCATAGTTATAAATTTTAAATTTATACATGTTGAGGTATATATGTACCAAGTTTGCAGATAGTAAAGTTAATCTATTGTAAAGCTGGGGTTGATGAGGATAATATTGTTAAATTGTGAGTTGATATCAGTTTATCTTATTTCCATTATCAATGGCAGGATGTTTTTTAAAAGGGATTGTCTGAAAGATGCACGAGGATAGCATTAGTGACAATTTCTGGTCTATAAATTCTTAGTTTGAAACTTGTCAGTGTAGGAGATAAGTGAAATATTGACGCATCCTTTATTTCTGGATTTTTGTAAACTCTTATTATTGAGGCGGTCTATTGAGCCATATATTTCAGTTTTTTTAATCCAGGGTTATAACAGGAAACTCCTAAGTATGTATTGCTTCTGAATTTAATAACACTAGGGTGATAATCCACATTTTGAAGATAATAAAACAAATAGAATCCTTTTATCTTGTTAAATGATAGGTTTTAAATTGATAAATTGTGGCTGGCAGTATAAGAAACATAATTGAGAATAAAAAGGGTTGCAGCATAAATGGAGCATTGTTTGATGCATGTGCGGTCATGCCTGCCGATAGTTAATGCCTGAGAAGGTGTTCTGCACTCCATGTGAGGAAATGGTTGTTCACCCAAATTTATGCTTAAGTGATCACCAAATGCTATGCTTTTTATTTACTTGAGCTGTTACGTTGGTTAAAGACTCAGCTTGGACCTTAATGGTTTCTTTAGGTGGGTGTGCTATATGTACTTGTATCACTAGTAAATATTTGGTACATGCAGTAAATCACAGTTTTCTTTTATAATGTCTCCATTGCTTTGGTGTGTTATGGTAAGTTGAATCCCTTAGTCAGGATTTTAACCTTATGACTTAATATTTAAATAATGCTTTGCTTTTTATATTCATTGTTGGTATTAAATATCCTTTTTCCTGTATCTCCTGCTATATTTATGAGAAACGATGAAATTTTGTGGAGGACAGATTGCATGAAGATCCATCGTATCATTATCCACTAAAATCAGGTAATTCGCTCTCGTGTTGTTGGTTGAAACTTGAGGAAAATTGTTTAATGCTGCTGATGTGACTTTAATTCACTCTTAATTCCCCTGCACTTTACACACACACAGTCTTGTAGAAATGCCAAACCAGTAAGAACCACATGTCATGTGATTAAATTTGTGTAAGACATTATGCTTGCAATTTAATAATGGTTTTTGAGTCTTGCTCAAATTCATATGTTGCTCAGGTATTATCACAAATATTGAATGCACTTATGCACTTGTAGTTATGAATTTCATTTTCAAAAGGTTGAATTTTATGCTTGCATGTGCAAATTGGATTTGGATCTCATTACTATATTAAAATTAATGATTCATGGGAATCAGGGGTGGTTTGTGTAGTACAGCAATCCTGCCTTGTAGGTATCAATCATTTAAAAGATAACTTCTATGAACATGCGTTTTCCCATTTTTCTGACTGACACCACTGAGTGATTTGAATATTTAAACTTGATTGCTTGAGGCTTGACGTGGTGGAAATTGTGGTACCATATCAGTAGCATATAAGGTAGAAGAATGACAACGTGACACTCTGTGATGATATTTGAAAGAAAAGGCCATCTTGGACATTTGACATCCATACTGAGTTGGTAGCTCTCTATGGACAACTTTAATTGTAGGTCAGTGTTGTTACAGGCATTAAGTGAGTTTCTTTGCCTAAAGGCGAACAATGGCTAGGATGTAGATAAGATGGTGATGTTACCAGGGATGAATATTATGTTAGAGTTAAGGGGATATGTTTGTGAATGCGAATAGAATAAGGAGAGATGAGAAAGGTGATGGCTGATGGAATCCTGCTGAAAAGCTTACGCAAGGGCTGACTAGATTGATTATAAATATGTGACAAAAGTTGTTTATGGCCAATTATTAACCAATAGTTGTCAACTTAACAAATTGCGCTTGACTTTAGCTGAAGTGAAGTTAAAGTTACAGCAAATTATTTTGAGTGGAAACATTTGATAAAGAAAATAATGTGACACAAAGAATAAAATAAAAAGTATGTGGTGTAAGGGTTAAAAAACTTAATCTTTGAGGTATAATAATTCAATTGACAGTTGGTGCTCGCAAGCAGGAGGATAATTGAGGAGGCACCATCTACTCGTTCAGGAATCTACATGCTGCAGGTGGAGTTTATCATGAAAACTAATGTAAATGGGAATTATAGCTGAACATAAATTTGTAGGCAAAATGAGTGCTCCGAGGGTGATGCAAGTTCATCAGTTGAGTTATACATTGAAGGGAATAAGTCTACTTTAGAGACTGGTTGTCATATATTTCAGGAACAAATTTTCATACATTGAGGAAATCAACACGACTGATAAAAAATTACAGAATCTGTTGGTTTACACCTCAACCTCAGTAAGGAAAACAATCGCATGATTTTGTGGTGCAGGGGATAATGTTTTGTATCACCTGAGATATTCCTTGAGATTTCCTCCACGTATAGTAAGCCTTGGTACATATTTGATATTTATGTTTTCCATTTTGCAATAATTTATAAAGAGAGCCTGGGGACATGGTTCTTTAAATTTTATGAAACCCTAGACTAGCTTGCAGTAAATCTTTTCCGAGTCACTTGTTAGTGCAAACTGAATGCAGAATTTCCACAGAGGCAATAGTTTGATACTTGCCTGACTAGGATTGAAGTGGATTATCTGAACTTGCTCCTCAATTTCTATTCAATTTTTGCCAATACAAAATCTCTCTCCTCTGTGGATTTATATTGTCTTAAATAAGAAAAATTGTATCTGCTGTAACTTTGTGTGAGAAGAAGACTGGAGGCGGAGGGATTTTCTGTCTGGTTTTTAAAATTTTTAATTATAATTAGTTGTAAATTTGATGAAAAATTTTACTTTCCATAGCAAATAAGATAACAGATAACTAATTTCACAGCAACAAAGTCACTACTTTTTTGGTTCCGTGAATTTTATTATATTGAGGTTATACTGTGTATGAGGGGTAGTCTCTGGCTCCCACTCTATTCTTAATCCTGTACCAAAATTTGTGACTGCACAATTTTTCTCAGCTATTCTACCGTTTCCAATGTTCAAGTATGCCAGGACTGGCCACAGTGATAACTTTATGGGGTCACCCGTGATTTTTACACATTTTTCGATGTTGGTTGGGTGGAATGCAAGGTGCAAAAAATGGAAGTATAGTCATTTCATGAGTTGCTTCTCCTTCTTTCTGCTTGCATCTTCATCATTCCCATGTTCTCCGTGTGCATTAGAGCGGCAAGTTCAAATGCTGATCAAAAGGCACATGAGGGGAGTTTAACTTCAGATGCAGAACGTCTAATAATGAAAAAAAGGTTCGGGTCTTCAATATGTTCCCACTTTAAAGGAAAGGAAATCAAGATTGTAAGCTTAGCTATAAAGTAATTACTCAAATGCTCTTGTAAGAAAGGGACATTTCTTAAGGTCCATCTACATATGGAATAGCTTCATTGAAGAAAGATAATTTCCGTATTTTTTTCTATTTAAAATATCGTATGAAAAAATACTTTTAGGTGAATTTTGCAGTCGTTTGTGCAATATATCAGTGCCATTCAGTTTTTCATTTTCAAACAATATTCATCAGCTTAACAATTTTTGTGCTATTAATGTGATCTTGTTTGATTTATCAGTACTGTGTGAGAAAATAATTTGAAAATTTTATGTATCTTTTAACCATGGAAGCAAATATCAACCTGAACAATATCATTGGATGTCAAGTGGAAAATCAGAATCACTTTCTCACTCAGCATAAGTTATTTTGTTTATTCATTCCAGTTTTATTGTTCAATTATGTTGTTTTATAATGTCTAGATGCATTGATTAGTATCATGCAGGTTTTACTTAATCATTTTTTATTTTCATTGTGATAAAATTTTGGTTTATTTTCTTTTCAGGCAGCAATTGCCAAAGCCAAGTATGGAGGACGACATACTGTTACAATGCTCCCTGGCGGCGGAATTGGTCCTGAATTGATGGCATATGTGAAGGAGGTTTTTCGGTAAGGGTTCCTCTTTTCATTTGCAAGCAAGTTGAGGTATTTAGTATTATAAATTACTGTAGTTATGGTATGGTAATGAAATGTTATTTGGTTATTGGTACTATGGTTTTTCCATAAGATAATAAAAGAAAGTAATTCAGGACTGATGTTATCATTATGTAGCAAGGACTCAATCACTCTCTTTAGAGAGGGATATTTTCTGACTATCCCCCTACATATGCGGTGGAAAATTTTAATGGCTTCCTCTTAAATGTGAAGATGCTGGAAATATAACTCAGGAGTGGCCTCGTTGAAAGGATGTAATTTTTCACATGCTTCTTTGCCATTGGAACTTTTGGCTATATAATGTCTTTTAAGTTAATTTTGTGGTTGCTGCTGTTGGAACCTTGTTGCAGATGAATAAGTCATCAAAATCTTATAATTCAGTTTGAGTGACAGAATTTTCTCTTTTGTTGAGAGTTTATTTCAGAAGCTAGGCCAAGGCTCTGCGAAAAGGAATGGGACTTTGTATACTGTTAATGGGTTTTAGGAGAATATGCAAGTTTAAGTTCTGCTATATGGTGTAAACATTAAAGTCAAAACTTTAATGGTGTATCAGAGTCGTAATTGTGCATGCATGTGCAAATGAGCTGCCTTCATTTTTCAACTGAGACTCTTCATGTATCCACTGCAGGCTCCTAATTTGTATGCTTTGGGTAGGTGCTTGAGGTGGATCATCAGGTTGAAGTTCCTGAAAGAAAATTGTATGAAAAGTAGACTATTTGATTCATTTCATTTTTATTGGATGCCTCTATTTAATGGAGTATCTTTTGTTCTTGTATGGCACAGGTCTTATTCATAATGTTTTATGATTTTATAAATAAAAGCTTAAATTAGAACTTACTATTATCCGCAAATACTGTATGTCCATTATTACTTTTATCTCTAGTCTGCATGATGAAAACATGATTGTACCAGCCATTGTCATGGACATACTGTTAACTTGGGTTGATAGCTTTCTTATATTGGAAAAATTGAATATTCCCAATTATCTAATAATTCTTGTCAGCAAGGGAAAAAGAGTGCTCCTTTTGGATGGAGTGCACTATCAATTAGAATTGTGACTGAACTGGCTGAGTTAAGTTCTATATAAATTCGCTATTATTGATTTATTACTCTGTGACATGTGATCTGTTGTAGCCTGTGGCAAAGATTTCCACTGCCTTCCAATCCCTCTGCACCCAGTTGTTTTGCTCATCTGATGTGCAATTGTAGTCCTTGGGTAGTTAATGAAGGAATTGACCATGCTCCTGGCCCTCCCACTCTGAATGGTCAGGGAACTGTGAACTTAAGTGTTTGGGATCACTATCATTTTCCTGACTTAGCAGTGAATGGAATTTTAATGTGATTGTTTGTAGAATAAACAAGGAGTGTGTTTAGTTCGGCTCGTATGAATTTTCTGTGGTTTTAAAATTACATACTTCAATTTTTATCTAATGAATTTAAATAAAAATGTTATTCAACATTTTTTAATTTACCTCATGCATGGTTTTTGTTAAGCTAAAAGCACATTTTACTCGGTGTTGGATTGGACCTATCTTCTTTTTATTCATCAATGATGGCCCTATTTGTTAGTCTAATTTTTTATTCTCCCTTTTCCATGGTTCTTCACCCTTGATATAGTCCCGCATTAACAGTTATTATTTGGTATAATTTCAAAGTCATGTGTATGATATATGCGATTAAATTATGCTTAAATACTTATAAAACAAGCATATTCATTTCATTTTGTCAGTAGAAGAATGTGGGTGATTATCATTTCAAGTCCTCAATCATAACATACCATTTATAAAAAACTAAATAACATATAACTGTAATTAAACTAGGAAAATTGCATTTACCAGAGATAGCTTGATGGAAATCAAATTGATGAAAGATGGATCTGAAATGACAATAGCCTCTTATCATAAAAAAAAAAAATTAAGCATTATAAATGCGATGGTGGTAGTAGTAGTAGTAGTAGTAACCTTTATTTGCCCAGCGGACACTGAACACAGTAAAAAAATACATGAGTTGAGTGTATAGGACACGTCATATACATATAAATGTTGCAGACAATAATAAAATAAAATACACAAGTGTATGGCACCATAATTTGACCAAAAGAAGTTCATAAAGTGCATAAAATTTATTCCATATTCAATATGATTATTTTTTCCCCAAAAATTCCTTTACGGAAAACTGTTCTTTCCTTAAAAACGTTATTAATTTCCTTTTGAACAGGACTGGGTCCATTTCGTACTTAAAATCAGTAGGGAGCCTGTTCAGCACAAGAAGGCCCATGGATTTAGGCCCCAAGGATGCATTTAAAGTCCTGCAATATGTTTGATGCAGATCTCTACAGGCTCTAGTTTGGTGGGAATGAACATTGTCATTAGACATATAATTAAATAAATTTCTTTTAGCAAACATGCTTACAACATAAATGTAAATGCATGGAACTGTCAAAATATTTAACCTTTTGAAAAAGGAAAGACAAGGTGCATTAAAAGGAGCATTACATATTAATCGTATTATACATTTTTGAGCTTTGAAAATTGAATCAGAATGGGTGGAAGAACCCCAGAACAGAATACTATAGATAATTAAAGAATAAAATTCTCCGTAATAAATTGAGAGTAAAATATCAAGGCTTACAGTTTTCCTGATACTTCTGATAAGGAAGCAAATAGAGTTCAACCTGTTACGAAGATTGCATATATGTTCGTCCCATGACACATTTTTATTTAAAACAACTCCCAGAAACTTGGAACTAGAAATCTGGGGTATGCGTGATCCCCCTAGATCAATGGTCAATAAAGCAGGGGGTTTATTTTTATTGGATAAGTATATAAGTCCAGACTTGTCAGGATTGAGTTTCAAAAGATTTTGTGTACACCATTCACACAGGAGTTCAGAAACTCTAGATGCCCTCAAGGACAAATTGTTTAACGATGGTGCTGATACAATTACATTAGTATCATCAGCATATAAAATTGGCTCAACTCCTTGAACCGTCTGCAAAATTTTTGGCAGATCATTAATGTAAAGTAAAAATAGGATAGGGCCCAGGACTGAGCCTTGGAGTACGCCTAATGTAACTTCTTTACTGGGAGAAATAAAATTAGTGCCATTCTTTGATAAAATAACCTGTTGATGCCTTGCACTGAGGTAAGATTTTATCCAGTTATAAGGGATACCTCGAATACCATAGTGTCCTAATTTGGACAAGAGTAACTGATGATTGACTAGGTCAAAAGCCTTGGAAAAATCGAAAAATAGCCCCAAGGTTTCGATTCTGTTATCAAGATTTGAAAGTATTAAATTTACCAAATGATAGGTGGCTGTAGATGTAGATCTGCATTTCCTAAAACCATTCTGTGAGCCAGACAAAAGGTTGGAAAATTCAAGAAATGATACAAGTCGATTATGGAAGACCTTTTCAAATAGTTTCCCTATCTGATTTAGTAAGGATATTGGACGATAAGAATTCATATCCTGTTCGCTACCTTTGCCTTTATATAGTGGTACAACTTTGGCAGATTTAATGGCATCAGGAAAAACTCCAAGTTGTAAGGATTTGTTAATTAAAAAAAGTATATGTTCCTTGATAGAATTAGCTGATTTTTTTATCACAATGCCTGGGATGCCATCTATACCAGGACTACTTTTGTTAGGAATTTTTTTAATGATGTTCATCAGTTCCAATTCAGAGCAAGGGAACAGGTACAAAGAATTAGGCAGGCTTGGGTTTAAAGAATGATTGACAGGAATTGAAGTATTTGTAGTAGTCTGGTGGGACAAATAAAACTCATTTAAGTTAGATGCCATTTGAAAATAGTCAGAAATAATATTACCAGTGGAGTCCAGTAATTTGAAATCATGATGATCATTAATAGAACTCTTAGCTTCCTTTATGATCTTCCAAATTTCTTTAGATTTATTATCGGCATTAAGAATTCTACAGTTGTTAAATGTTTTCTTAGCCAATTGTAACTTTTGACGGTACATTTTTTTTAATGTTCTATACTCCAAGCAATCAATTGAGTTATATTTATTTTTACAGGAAATAGCTAGTTCCTTCATTTTCCGAGAGAGGTATCGTATTTCGTCAGTAACCCAATGGTTTCTATTACTTAAATACAAGTTTCTAGTTTTTTGGGAGACCAGGGGAAAACAAATGTCAAAATAATACTGATATAAAGAATAAAAATACTCAAATGAGTCATTATAGGATCTGAGTTGATATAAATTAGACCAATCATGGGCCTTCAACATATTATTAAAGATATTAAAGTTTTGCTCTGTAAACTGCCTTTTATAAATTTTCTTACAATAACTAGGAGATAAGATTAAAATCTTGCATAACAGAGGATAATGATCAGAAATGTGGGACTTAATTACTTCAGTATTTACATTTCCCAAGCCAATGTTCGTTAAAATATTATCTATAATAGTAGAAGAATGGCCATTTACCCTAGTCGGTTCTGCATTAGTAACACAAATATTATAAGAAGTAAGGATAGCTAAGAATTCCTGTTTAGCTTTGGAATTACTTGAGAAATCACAATTAAAGTCCCCAGTTATAATTAAATTAGGTTTTGGTATAGCATCATGAATTAACTCTAATAGTTTAGCAAGTTTGTTAAGGAAAACATTAAAATCACTCGATGGTGAACGATAAATAGATAATAAATGATATTCAACATTGTTTACCCTGAGACCCACTATACAGGACTCAAAGGACAACTCTTCATTGAGAAAATCCTGTGAAAAACAGGTCGGGAAAAAGCATACACACTGTGAAACTAAAACTAATACGCCTCCGTTTCTATGCTTCGACCGGCAAAATACATCAGCGATGGAATAACCAGGTAGATTTAAAAATTTCAAATCACTTAATTTCAACCAGTGTTCGTTGATACAAATCACATGAGGTTTATGTTCACACATCAGGACCTCAAGATCCAGAAACTTGTTACTCAAACATTGTATATTAATGTGCAGGATCTTGAGGAACCTCGCTACCCTATCGGTGCTGTCGGGCGTGCCTTCCAAAAAGAATAATTTCCGACGTGCACATATTTGGGCCAAAATGAAGGCTTTATAAGGTGGTTGGCGTAACATGGTGAAACTCCTTCATGATGCACAAAGGTTAAGGAAACACTTAGCTGTTTCACAAAATAAAATATATTGCGACCGGTTTCGATACAGCGTATCATCATCTGGCCAGATGATGATACGCTGTATCGAAACCGGTCGCAATATATTTTATTTTGTGAAACAGCTAAGTGTTTTCTTAACCTTTGTGCATCATTAAGCATTATGGTGCTCTCTAAAATCTTGTGTGAAAAGGAAAATTTCTTACAAAATATTATTGTATTAAAATATTCTTATTTGGCTTTGAAGGTATTTAATTCAAAACTGATCTGAGGAAAAGCAATTTTTGACTGCCTAGCTCTTGCCCTCCGAATCCATTCAGCAGTTTCTTGTCATCCTCCCATTGTCATGACCTTCCAGCATCAACAACATGTGTGAAACAGAAACTCCATGACTGCTGCATGACACAATCGAGGCTTGATAAAATTCTGAATGCAGTGAATCCTGACACATGAACGAGATGCATTCTGAGACCATGTTTGTAAGTTGATAAACCTATGCAAGGAATCCAGAATTGTGGATATCCTGCATAATGCAACACTGCATTGCAATGTTGCATTAACTCACAATCCTGACCAACTGATCAAGCTGCATGTTGGACGCGGCTGGAGCTGAAACAAATTTGCTGTTCGTGGGAAGGAAGAAGGGACAAAAAGCTTCATAGTTCCAGTATTCACAACAGATTAATTGATAATTTGTTCAGACAGTGCCCGAAGTCCTAGTTCCTCTACGCTACTCCGCATCGCAACGACCAACTACAGAGGCACCAAATTTGAAATTTTGGGCACGCTTGAATTATTCATATGTTTTTATCTCTGAGAGTTTGGAAACCGAACGTTCGTAAGGAGAGGACTTACTGCACGGCCAATTTACGAGCAGTAATGAGTGGGTCACCATGATTCAACGGGAATGGAGCTTAGATGAAGTCTGAAGATTCCAAAGGAATGAAGAGGGTCTAAGGATACTGAAGTATCTTCTACTGAAGAAAGAGCCATAATTGACCCTCTTGGGCACAGTGCATGGGGAGAACTTAAGTGTAGCACAATGAATCAGATGTAGCATAGTGTATATCCACCTAAATGATGTTGCTTATCCATGAAACGTTGCAATAAAGTTCTTTTTGTAACTAATGGGACTGAGATTCCTAATTTTGTAATAATGAAAATTTCACAGTAACATTTATTTTACATAGATTGGATAAGCCTTTTCATCGGGACCAACGATTTCCTTCGTAAAAATGAGAACTTCGTAATAGGGTTGTTGGTATTAACAAGGTAACTGTATCAGCACACTAGAGTTGGGGATTTCAGTTCATTCTGTGCATTTGTTTCATAGGTTTTGATTCATGGCAGTGAATCTGTTCTTTAAGTAGTTCATAATGAACTGAATGAACCGAGGAATATCGAATCCATCGGAATCTTGAATCTGCGTGAATCTTGAATCCATGTGAATCTTGAATCCATGTGAATCTGTCAACTTACTGCATTTAAAATATTATTTGGGGTTGCAATTCACTGTGATTATTATTTTTCATTTGAAATTCATCTTTAATTAATGGTTTTCACTTAAAACCTCTCTAATTTGTCGGAATATTATGCTAGACAAAAATAGTCGTCCACAAGTAATTTATCAGAAATGTAAATACATACTCTTAGAGTAATTAACTCTCTCGAAGTTCAGTCTGTCAAATTGCTGACTTTTTTAAGTGTTCCATAGCATGCAACTATTCCTTTCATAATAATGAAAAACTTTGTGATAGTGAAGAATGCATTTTAATCCCATCTTTAAAATTACCTAGCGTCAAGAATTTTCATTTCACTGACATTGTCAGAATATTGATTACTGCATAATAAAGATGTTATCATAAATGTAGGTTCTATGAAATCAGTGTATATTTTCTTCCATCACTCTAAAATACATGCTGCACATAGTAAGAGTCATATCAATAGTAATGAAGGTGACAAGTTCATTTTTATTACCAACCTGTATTACCATTAGTTAGAATCTAATGATAATTCTATGCCTTTTGTGGGTAGATGGGCATTAATGCAGTCAAGCCGAATTTAAATCATTCTTATTGAATGTTTCGGATTCGGTGGATTTGAATATTCCACATAAATCATTCATTTTGAAAGGTTTGGATTTGGTAGATTTGAATCTTCAATCAAATAGGGTAGTTTCCTTCCTCAAAGAAAACGAAAGGCATTGATTGTGGTTTGTTACCCACCATTAGTGAATTCATTATACATATATGTACAAATTATTTGGTTTTAGAAACTCCACTTTAGACTAATGGCAATGGTCAATTTTAACCTCATTTGAAAAAGGCCAGATTGGCGCCCATGCAATGCCACGCCATGTGATGTCACAGGGACCTAGTTTCTATATGAGTAGATAGGAGTTTTACATCGTCTGAGATTACTAATGCATGCATGAGGCACAGATCTCAGGGAAACATCTCTTAATAATCACCTATTAAAATTGCCTAAGGTCGGTAAGTTTCCTTCGTTTGATAGGGTAATAATAATCCTTACTTAAGCCAAGCGTGACCTACTAGCTTGTTACTCTGCTACCTGCTAGCAGCCTGCATCATGGAAAGGAGCTGCAATTATATGTACAGTTGGTGCACAATTAATGTGTAGTCTCTCTAAATAAATAATTGTGGTTTCAGCAACAACATAAGTCTTCACTACGAAGTATATTATCTGAAAATTGATGCCAACTCGCTATGCTTGATTATAATTGAGCTCTTTTTTTATGGATGAGATAAAAGAATTGATTGCTTTCATCTAGGTTTGCTGGTGTTCCTGTCGATTTTGAAACTGTATCAATTGATCCTCAAAGTGAAGGGAATGAAGATCTGGAGTATGCAATTACATCCATTAGAAGAAATGGTGTATGCATCAAAGGTAAGGAAAATATATCCTATATTTTACTTTGGTTGGTGCTCTTCTATGAAAACGTTGTGTTAATAATATCTCTAGATATGAATATTCTGTATGCAAAAATATTTCCTTCCATTATAAAAGTTCAGGTAATGCAATATTTTGGTAAAATAGTATGGATGGCCATAGCATGGAATATTGGGTTCATTGATTTTTCCCATTGCCATTGAAATGTTACTTTTAACATGAATGCTTAGTAATAGTTTGATTTTGATCTACAAATCATTAATGCTAGTTTCATGCCTTTGTATTAATTTTTACATTGTTAAGATGTATAAAAGGCTGGCAGTATTTTGCATGATAGTGGCTTCAATTGTGGGTTTGGAAATGCTATTTATCAGTTAATTCTGTACAGAATCATTCCATTTGATTTCACTCCCAATTAAAATTTGATACCACTTCAATTAGCCTTCTCTTTTCCTTGTTAAATGGTGGCCACTTCTCTTAGCATTATATTTTGGTCGTCTCTAGATTTGATTCTGTGACTTTGATAAGAAATTTGATTTTCATTGTTCATTTTCTTCAGGAAACATTGAAACAAAAAGCTTAACTGCTGGAGTTCAGTCTCGTAATGTTGCCATAAGAAGTGAGCTGGACTTGTTTGTCAGTGTTTTACACTGCAAGTCTTACCCTGGGGTGCGCTGCCGGCATAAGGGCATTGATGTAATCCTAGTTCGGCAAAACACTGAGGGAGAGTATGCCATGCTGGAGCACGAAGTGAGTTTCCCCCTCTTCGACTTGGTTATTCATATTGTTGAATTTACTGTGTACTCATTGTTGCCCTTGTGTTTTCTTTCAGAGTGTTTCCGGAGTGGTTGAGAGCATGAAAGTCGTCACGGCTGAGAATGCAGAGAGAGTGGCAAGATATGGTTTTGAGTATGCTAAGAAGCTTGGAAGGAAGAAGGTGACCACTATTCACAAGGCTAACATCATGTATGTCGCTACCTTTGGTTTTGAAATTTTTTCTCTAACTTAATATTGCCTACTTCTTTTATGATCCTTTGGCTTTCAATCGTTGAATTTTCTTTTCTGATTTGCATCATCTTGAATGTTTTACTCTCTTAATTTGTCTATTATTAGGGTTAAAGATATGATTTTTCTTGTTTCAAGACTTAAATTTTGATTTAAGTATGTAATTAGGTATTATGTATGTACTTCAGTTTTATAAATAGCAGATTTTGTTTCAAATCAGCTAATTGGCCAACTTCAAGGGTGTATTTCGTTCTTTTTTTCTGTAGAGGTACAAAGTGGCAATTAAGAGGGTAAACTTAAAAGTAAGGTCTCCCAATTTTTTAAATCACTTAATATGATATTTATTTGTTGGAAAGGTCATGGCTTCAGCTATTTTTCAATGTAGTCATCCTGGCACTCAATTACTTTCCTTATCCGCACAATGAACTTTTGAATTCGGCCATCATACCTCCTTCTGTCAGCGTTGCTATGATGGACGTTGATCTCCTCTAACACCTCGTTGTCCGTTGTAGGTCTTCATTCCTCCTAGGTGTTTCTTCAGGGTGAGCAACATGTGGAAATCACTGGGAAATAGTGCCCAAAAAATCATCCCTTTCCTCTTCAAAATGGTGCAAAACTTCTTCAGCACATTCCACATGCTGTCACTGGTAGTCTTCGGTGAGCTGTTTGGGTACCCACCTGACAGTGGACATTTGTGCGGCCGGAAAGGATCTTGTAGCACCACTTATGAACATTTTTAACATCGGTACATTTTATACCATAAACCTCAACCAATTGGCGATTAATGTCGATAGGTGCCACCTTTTTCCGGGTCAAAAATTGTATGACAGACTGGATTTCAAACCTGGACAGAGACGTGAAGCGAAGCTCCATGGAGATGGCTGCTATGCCAACAATAGGCGATCAACAATGCTTTCTGGTGGTTGAGAGTAGTAGTGGAGGAACCAAGGAACACCGTGGTGTTGGTAGATTGCGCTTAGCGCTTCATTTGGCAATTTAACGATTTAGGAGACCTTACTTTTAAGTTTACCCTTGTACATGTTGGGCCATTCCATCTCAGTTCATCCAGGCATGACACCCACCGACTTGGATTTTGAGGAAACTTGGCAGTTTTCATCCTTCCATGTAGGAATGAAACAGTGTTAAATATATCTTGGTTATCTGTACTAGTTTATTTTTCACGACCATTTGAAGTGCGGGTGAAACTGGGGTTTTTTAATGAATGCAGTCTTCAGAGGCTGTAACATTACAGCTGTTAACCTTTCCTTCTGTATGATGTTGGTCCACCCTATTGTGGCTGAGACTGTGCCAAAAACTGTCTACATTGTAGTATGATAGTGATTGTTATGCCTTTAAAAAGTTTAGGAAGATTTCCTTCAGGATTATGTTACTCATTGCTGGTTTTTTTATCATTTAGGAAACTTTCAGATGGTTTGTTTCTTGAAACATCAAGAAAAGTTGCCAAAGACTACCCCAATATCCAGCACAATGACATGATTATTGACAATTGCTGCATGCAGCTGGTATCCAATCCCCACCAGTTTGATGTCATGATAATGACTAATTTGTACGGTGCTATTGTGTCTAATGTTGTGTGTGGTTTGGTTGGAGGTGCCGGCTTGATTTCTGGAATAAACTATGGAGACCATGTGAGTATGCTTCAAAAGATGCATTTTTATGTAAATATTCTTGTTTGACAAATTTGAAGGAGCTTATCAATTATTTTCATATTTAAAAGGAAAATAAATTTGACTGAAAAAACATCGTCAAAACTACTATGGTGTTGGTACTTGATGATTCTTTTGGAATTAATTTGGTATACTGCAAAGGAAGCATTGTTCATTGCACCTATATTTTGCTCTCTTCAAGCTGCAAAATCAGGCTTGACTTATCATTGTAGTGCCCGAGTTGTAGAAATAATATCTAAAGGGAAATATCTGTTTGAAAACTGAGTCAAGAGAGAAAGGCAAAGGCACTCCCTGTTTTCTTGTTAACCTCTTTAAGTGGTACATCCGGAAAAGTTCCAGGCCTTGCCCCAAATTAGAAAATAGAACCTGTTCTAATTTGATTCATGCATTCGAATATGTTCTGTTCCAGTCAACCAAAATCATTCGCGCAAACATACATTAACTTGTACGTGTTATTGTACCATGTAACCAGGCCTTTAAGTGCGGGAACTCACATCATTGTGAAATCCCCTCCATCTTTTCCAGTGTGAGGTATGGAAGTTGAAGGGGCAACATTGTCATGGTTAGATCGGCACCCTTACGACTTACTAGAGCAACATTAACTGCCATTGCATGCTATCCAGCGATGCGTATTTCGATAATTCATATACAGTAAAACTTCGATTTTACACACTTTGATTTTACATCAAGTCTCGTTTTTACGCAGCGACCCTCAAGTCCAGCCGGAAAGCATAGGGAATTGCAATGGTGAAACTTCGATTTTACATCTTTTCTTGATTTTACGCAGTTTTTCGATTTTGCGCAGCATAACCCCAGCCCCAAAGAGGCCGCTAATCTTGATTTTACGCAGTTGTCTTTCGACTTGTTTTGAAAAACCCGACTGGAGCAATATGAAGTTAGGCTATTATTTCGTCTCAATGAGTTGCAAAAATGAATACAGGAACGGTTGAAATGACATCGCGCTGTTGAGCGTGAAACTAAAAACATCGCGAATCTAATTACTGCTTCCCCCTGCGCCCTCTCAGTAATATTTCAGGCTACATTACGAACGCGAATATCGCTCTTCGTTCAAATTTGCCGTAGAAGGATATCAAAACTTAAAAGATACGCCAATCGCCATGTATACGTAATTACTTTTCATTAAGACAGATGATCGCCGGAGATCTTAACATTATCACCTTTCGTGATACCACTTTTTGCTCTTTCTTTGTTTTACTCTCCTTAGAGTGGAGATCTACCAAGACCTACCGATAGACGACTACTCTAGATCAAAGACGCAGCCGCGACGCGACTTATTGAAGGACGCTGTTAATAACATATTTATTGTAATTACAGTAGATGGTCGCTAATCCGGAATTATGAACTACGGAATATCTATCCCTAACTGAAGGATTTCTAGAATTTTGCCAACACTATGTTTTCCGTCGCCCCAGCGAAATATAACGGCGAAATGAGCCGTTAAAAATCCTTACGTGCCAAAATATTGGCTTCCAAGGTGATTCAAAAAATATAGTCGTACTTCTAGTATGGAAGTAATTCGATGGTGATTCAACACGAAGGTAAAAGCAGCATGCGTTGTCTCACTCCGCGGGCTAACCCCACATCTGCGGGACGAATGGATGCGAGGGAGAGTTGCTTGCGCGGCGCGCTTATCAGAACTGACTCAACTTGTATCTCATTGTCAGTGGGTTTGAATGAAGCATGGTTGGACCTTGAATAGCTATTAGCTTGACTCCACTAGGTGGCAAGCGTTTATTTTTAACGGAACGGGAGTTAATGCCCTCGGAGAATAACTCGCGTCGTCAATCGTCATATAATCATTGAAGTCAAATTCTAGACATGAATGATAAGGCAGTCCCTTTAAACTCAGTAATGGCTTAACACCATTAAAGCGAAATACAAAAATTGTCCGCGTTGTTGTCAGATATGGGGAAGCAAAATATTACGTGAAGATGAGTCACACGGCTTGTGAGTCGAAGGTCCCGGCGCTGAATTCTCGGAAGAATGCCGACAGAGAAGAATGCTAAAATTTCATGGGAAAATGCTTTTTTAATGCGTAAAAATTATAAAGAGGGAAAATTATTCCGGACTATTAATCATTTTTTTTATTCATCTCTGGCGGCATGACGGCAGTTGCGCGGTTATTTAAATAGCTCACTTAAAAAAAGTGATCTTAACACCGGAAAAATCTGAATTTCCGAATATCCCGGGTCCTATGTGCTCTGTATTATCTATGGTGTGATATTTGGAAGGAGGTAACCGACAGCTGGGGTCATTAGCGCCATTAAGTAAAGTTTGGGGGGACAGGAACCCTATGTTGGCATTAGCCAGGTTGTAATGATAGGCTCCAAAGGGACCAGGACTTAACGTCCCATCTGCTGGACAGAGTGGTGCACTGGAAGATGGCCTCCACATTACACTCAAGTAGGGATAGGGCCATCTCTGATAAGTTTCTGCAATTGCCAGGACTTGAACCCAGGCCCACAGGGTGTAAGGCCTTTGTGATGTATTAGCAAAATTTTACTCTCTGTTAATGGGGTTAATTTGGATGACTATACTAAAACCGTAAAACCTCACATATGAGACTTTTTCTGGTTCCGGTTCTGGCTTAAATAAGAACTTTACAAAAGTGTATGACTAAGTGTTCTAAAAATTATGAGCAAGTGTTATAGTGAAAACTACACTCCTCCTCAATACCAACTCTTGATTTTACACACTTTGATTTTACACAGTGCCCATATTTCGGTCCCTCCAACTGCGTAAAATCAAAGTTTTACTGTATGCATCGGAATGTTGTTAGATCAAGACATCGTCAGCTATTTCCATGTAGGAAGATCACAATTATCACCAAGATGGTAAGATAACAATAAACGCTAGGTTAGCGAACGAGGACGCAGCACCGCCGAGTAATCAATGGTAAAAAAATTTGTAGAAGCAGAATTACTATGCTGACACTAGAAATCCTCTTCTTAGTGACCAATCATAGTGTATCTTCAATACCTCTTCTTTGTACTCTCCAAAATTCTTAATTATTCAAAATTTCACATCATATCAGCAGAACTGTGATGCACTTCTGTGCAATCCCTGAAATTTGTTTAAACTAATGGCTTAACTTAGATGTGGGTTACCCTCAAAGGCTATGTACTCTGCGAGCAAAATTAAAAAATACTATTTCTTACACCAGATCCTTTGAATCTCTTGTGAATGATTAAAAGCTCCTATAAAAGACTCCTATGTCAAAAATAATATTCCGTTCCGAATTTTGCAAATCAGCACATACGTCCTCGCTAATCCGTTCCCATGCGATGCTTTTATTGTAGGTATATGAACCACCCAGGTTTATTTTTTTCTGAGGAACTGAAGGTTTTGTACATGAAGTAAAATATTTATATTATCGCAATCGCTCTCCAGAAAACTCTCTGACTACAGTCCGGCCAGCGAGAGTTATCCAATGACAGCAAGAAGGAGGGCTGGAGAACCCTTCACCGGCATGGATTGCAGCCAATCACTGCCCCCAAAATGCACCTCACACCACCGCCTAGTCATACAACAGTTGTCACATGCATATGCAGCAAATAAACAAGCCTGAAACACCTAAACAAGCCTGAAACACAAAACAAGCCCTTTGTTCGAATCACCAAAACAAGGGATTGTTCCTTTGGGTCCTTCAAGGTCGTCGTCCCTTCCAGCTCCTTTCTTCATGGAAGCATTTTTTTTACGAGTAACATGTGCGTTTCCCTTTCTTACCTGGCAACCTTACCCCCTACCCCGAACTAGGCCCTTGTGGCTGTCCTCAGACAACTCTCCTCAGACAGGCCAGCCTGTATAGAGGGGTGGGCTCAATGCACCCGATCCTTTGAGCACGATCCAAGGCAGAGGGCTGATCTATGGGCATTCAGCATTCAGCAGAGGAGAGCAATTGAAAAACTTCTACCATCCCGTGGACTGGATGTGCCCAATCACACGACAACGGAGAGTTGGGGTGTGGGTAAGGGGTGGATCTTACTCGCTTGGAGGGGCGGAGTGTATGTTTTCAGTCTTTGGGGCGTAGTAGTGTCAGGTTGTTTGCACGAGTCAGGGTTCCCACTCAACCGTGGAAACCTTAAAACCGTGATTAAGCCGTGAATTTCGTCTACCGTGAAAAAACCTGGGAAAAGCCGTGAATTTCGCCATGTAACCTTAAAAATATCTCAATCTTGATAATAATACTACGATTGACTGATCAAATTCAATATATTTTAATCATGTTTCATGGTCAGGCACGCGCAGACTCTTAGTCTACGCATTTCTCTACACACGAATATTCGAAGTGTAGTAATTGGTCCGTACTATACTACGGCATATTGACCGATATTTTCCATTTTAATGGCGGAAGTCTGTTATTTTATCTAAGCGTTTCGATTTCAGTGATAGCTTGGGATGGACTTGTATTCGAAAAAGGACGAATGAAATAATTTGTATTTCTAATGGACCCAGAATGAACCATTTACGAAAATAATCTGATTTGTAACTCGAAGTTTCGTTCCCACACAAAATTAGGGAACATGCCATATGCTTCGAAATATGAGTTTGCCATTGGAATTTTACTTAAGGAAACATTTCTACGGCAAATAGGCTTTCAATTTATGGCAATGGCTCTCAATAGACTACGCTCACCTCGTTTGAATTTATGTGAATAATAAAGTAAAAGTGTAAATAATGTGTTTCAGCAGGTATTTATTTTGTCTTTATATATTTAAAACCAAGTGCATTATAGAGTGGAACCCCGATCTATCGTTCCCGCATTGATCGTTCACCGTTCCTGGTCCCAAATATAGTTCCATAAAGGCAATGTAATTTTTTCCCGCATCCATCGTTCTCCGAAGTATCGTTTTCCCGCATTGATCGTTTGAAGATCGTGGTCCCGTCGTATAATTTTCCCGCATCCATCGTTTGACGAAAATGAGACGAAGTGTTTACAACGTGTTGTTTGTTGCTAATAGCAACAGACACCCCCTAGAGATTGAATTACTATAGGGAGAAGCTGAGTGCCGTGGGATAGTTACATTAGCGCATTTCCCAAGATCCTCTATCCCCCTCCACTCAGAACTCGCCCCCTCCCCCCCTCCGAAGCTTTCCTCATCTCCGAAATAAAAAAAAGGTCTCAGCTCGCGCAGGGATCGTATTACGAAGACCTTAGCTTCGAAAAAAATATCGAGTTACACGAAAACAATAGAAACGTGTTCTGCGCTCCCCCCTTTTCTCACTCACTGACCTTTTTCAGCCTATCTGCTTCGAAGTTCCCAGTTTCTAGAGGTCAACCGCTGCATGAATCACCTATTAGCCCAAAAGGTGTCTAACAATGAATTTCGGCAATTGGCATTATACTTTTATTAGATTGAAATATTTGTAAAGTGCATGCAATTCAAAAAAGAATGAGACCAAGCACGACGTATTTCTAATGTTATTTAAGCATTTAAAACAAGAAAATAGTTGGAAAAATACAATGATGATTTCTGGCGAAACTCGATATCCTCGTAGCTGAGCTTCTCGGCAGTTAATGTGGCATTTTTCCAAAAACAAGATACCAGGTTATTATAAGTTATCAATTTAAGAGTTATTCTATAAGTCTCACTTGTCAGAGTTACTGACGAAGGGATATCTTCTCATGATTTTTGTTTCTCCATACTAAAAATCGGAATTCATCTGCTCATCTGGCGCTATGCTAATTAGAAAAGAATGGGTATCTTTAGGATAAAAAATTTCATGACGCAGTCATATTCATAACATCCGACAGAAATCCATAATAGCAGTGTAAATGCCGAGTGGAGAGCAAACTTTTTCGTGAGGAGGCGTTTTCCTTCAGGATTTTGAAAGAGATATGAGTCAAATCAACAATATGACCTAAGTGTCTTGATAAAGAACTATTATTCCTGTTATTATCTAAAATATTGTTTGAAACCTTTGATGAATATCATAATTACTCGCCAAAATCCTGCGTTTCCTGGGACATAGGCAACCTATAAAAAAATAAAGCATTGATCGTTTTACCGCATACATTTAATAATCCTATCGTTATTAGGAAAAAAATTTTTTTCCCCTGGTGGAGTTCCAAAAAAGGAGGGTAGTCTTAGAATCGTGTTCCGCTTAGATCGTGCTAATACGGTGTATGTAATTGTTTTTTGATTTATTATGCTCTATAAACAATTTTAATAAAATATTTTCCGTTAAATAAGAAAGATTGGGTAAGGTAAATTTGGTTACTGTGCAGTAATAACAACGTGTGCAATAAACAATCTCTCGGTGAGGAATTAAAAAAGGACTTCTTGTGCCCGGACGGCAGAAGGTCCGAAGGGTATTCGGCGTCCGGGCAAGAGCGCGGTTGGGCTGGTCCTTTAGTCGGCCCTGAATTTTGCAAACGATAGATGACGTCATAACAGATATCACTTTTCATTGCGGCGTTAGCATCCACGGCCGTTTGTCGCGTACGTTAATTTTCTGTTGATATACGGCCAGTGATTTTCTTATTGTTGATTATTAACGGACCGTGAATTTGACGAAATTGAGACCGTGAAAACCTGAAAAACACCGTGAAAACCTGAAAAAAACGTGAAAACCTGGGAAAAACCGTGAATTTCATTATTCAGGTAGAGTGGGAACCCTGCGAGTGCATTATGTCCAGGAAATGTAAATATTTGGGTCTTAATACGAAAACTAAAATGATAGACGAGTGCGAAAGTGGCTGGACTTAAAAGACTGATATCGGGAGGTGGCTTGGTGTGTCGTCATTTAGGTTGTTCACAATATTAAAGAAAGATAAAATTTGTGCAGTAGTGAACGAACTAGGAACACCCTTGCAGCCAAAAACATTTGTGGCATGGGACCACAAATGGAATCTGCACTATTCAAGTGGTTTTGTCTACTAAAGTCTATAGGACTGCCCATAAGCGCTGCGATGTTAAAGACGAAAGCTGACTTCATTTTCAATGGCGAGAAATATCTTCGACCACCGAATCATACCATATTTCACTGAACGTTGCGGCCAATTTTCCAACTGACATACTCGTTAAAGATTCGAAAACTCGACAAAACTGATATTGTCGGCATGATGTATTCGCAAAATTATCCACAAACATCCACCTCATACCAAACATATGATTGAGACGAGTTACGCTGTTTGTACAGGTTTATTCAGCAATCAAAAAATACAAGAACAGGAATAAAATCACCGAAACTGGGTAGTTAATATTTTATAAAATTGAAAAATTTCTTTCTTTATATATGTTGATAATCAACTAGGTTGTGCCTGATAATGACTCTTACGCTGTTTTGCTTCGTTAAATACCGGGGAAACAAAAGAAAAACTGTAAATACGAACTATTATGGGACTTTGGTCAGTTTATTCAACGCCTTCGGATGCATCGAGTGCTCAGTTTCGTGAGTAATTTCCGAGGGATTATAAGCACTCGTAAAACCGGGCTTTTACTGTATTATCTTCGCGTAAGATGCTTTCGCTGGAATAACTATTTTCGTAGAAAATATTTTGCCATAGTTCATATAAACGAATGCCATTTGCTCAAGGGGTCGAGCCCGAGGTTCGTAATTTCAAAAAATTTTGCACTATCAAAACTTCGTTTTATCGAAAAGCACCGTGTATTTACCATGGGCTTTTCCCTGGGACTACAATTTCACTTCGTGTTATCAAAAACTTTGTAATATCCTGCTTCGTATAATTGAGAGTTTACTGTTGCTAGTAAACACTCAAAACATGCGGAATGCTTAGAGAAGGCACCAGTCCTTCCCTTAGAAGCTTGATTGTTATTGCCACCTAGGATGCATTTCATTTGTTTGCGCATGTATCTGCAATGAGGCAGCAATATGCATGCTTGCAACTACATATATTCCTTATTGTTTGGGAAGGTGATCTTTGATGATGCTATGAGAAGAGCGCTGCTAATTGGCTTCTGTACTTGCCCACAATGTCTGCTATTAGTGAGTCATTTCCCATTCCACGTTTTTGACGGAGAAATGGGTGGAGAGGCCACACTGGTGGAGTAATTGGAAAACTGCAGCCGAGTATCGTTACACTCAACGGTGAGGACAGTCGTACTCACGTGGTAGCCTCACTTTTTGCTGCTCCTCAGAATGCTAATGTTAGTTCCAAATTTGGCTGAGGCAACTTTGTAAGCAAACTCCCAAGTAGCTGCTGAGTCTCTTGAATCCATTCATATTCACTGGTTCACGGTGGACTTGAGGCAAGTGAGCAGTTGGGCACTGCCACTCTTGGTATACTCGAGGCTCAATTGTATAGTATGTGAAGTCAATTCTGTCTCCAGCCAAGCGAAAGTTGGCAAGTTTGGGAGGTACTTTGCTAGGCTCTAGTTTTGTGCTCCTTTGTAAGGTGGTTGATTTTTCATATCTATTAGGTGGTGGGGAGCACATGCACTCCTTGTGTGGGATAAGGTAAAGTTGCTTGCCTCACTTAAATCAACATGAGGGCTGAGCCTACCCTAGAGAAAAAAGTATACTTGGGCTAATATAAATGTGGATAATATAGTTTATAATGTTAATATCTGTAACAAGGTGATCATATTTTAGGTTCATATTAAAAGAAGAAATTAGGCATCTAAACGATCTCAGTTAAAAGTGTTATGAGCCAAAAAGCATTTTCTGGCATTAAAACATAATATTATCCAACTATCAAGTGGATGAGAAGAACAGAATGGAAGGCTTCGAACAAAATATATGGAACAGGTAAAGAAGGATCTGAAAGAAAAGAAATAAGAAGGTGTGGTTGGGGGGGGGCTGATAGGGGAATTGAGTGGAAAGCTGTGTCAAACCAATTTTAGGATTGTTGACCCGTGGTGATGATGATCTAACTATGCACAGTTCTATTATGAACCACTGCCAACTGGATACAAGTTTTGTAATAGTGTTTCAGATGAGTTTAATCTTCAAAGGGAATCAAATTTCAAGGCACACCGCTGAAAAATTAATGTTGTTGTAATTTAGTTGTTATCTAGACCTAATCGTCCATCTTCCCTTTTTACATGTCCGCAGTATGCTGTGTTTGAGCCTGGTACCAGGAACACTGGCACAGCTATTGCAGGTAAAAATATTGCCAACCCAATTGCCATGTTAAGTGCATCTGTGGATATGTTGGAACACTTGGGATTCCACTATCATGCGACCAACATCAGGAAAGCCATTGAGTACACCATCAATGAAGACCGTCTTCACACACTAGGTGAGACGAACACGGGTGCACGTTCATTGCTTTGCATATTACGTTGAGATTTTAGCTTCAATTCATTAAATGTCTTCAAATTTAAACTTTTCAGACTTGGGGGGAACATCATCCAGCACAGATATTGTTCATAATGTCCTAAAGAGGATTGAGAAGTTAACTGAAGGCCACAATTGGTATGAGAGCATTTTGATACTTCCATTTACTTTTTCTGTTTTTATTATGCATTTGTAACCTCGATGTTGGTGTTTGATATCTGTAAAGAATGGATATGGATTAATATTTGCTTGCATTGATAAAACTAGCCTGAAAGATTATTTTTGGCTTTGAATGGTCAAAAATGTTTTCATTTTTAAATCACTTTATTTTGGAATGAGAAGTTTATGGTTGTGGTGCATTTATGTTTGTGCATGGAGTAATTCTTTGAAGTAATATTTCCTTTTCAATTGCATCTCCATTACTTATGCAACATTTTCAGTTGTGTTGCAGTGAAATAGTTTCAAGCTTCATCTAAAAATGTTAATAATATTTATGAATAGGAATTGTATCGAGTCATATCAAAGGCCAAAATTAAATTTGCTGTTGCATTAGGGTCTGCACACTCTAAATATATGCACTAAATTTCTTGGCATTGGTATCCTATTAATCCTTACCAGCTGGCTAAACTCTTTTTTCGAAGAAGAGCAGACTGATGACTTCTTAAGTATTATGCTAGCTTATTTGTTGATTTCCTACTACATATTTCTGACAGTATTTAATTTAATTTAATGATAGCAATTTTTCTGGAAAAAAATATATGATACTTTCAGTATAATTGATGTTGTGGAAATGATATCCTATCATGAACATGTTTGCTCAAAGTTACAAAAAATCCATGTACAAATGGTGATTATATTTCTTTGCAAGTTTGTTGGCAGCACATCTGAGCATGGTAAGGCTCTACTTCATTTGCAAAATTAGATATTAATTAATGGCCATAAATACGTGTCATAGTAACATGCACTTTATATGTATTATTAAAAGCCAAAATCGTATAATTTTTTAAGTTTGATGTGGAGTGTTAATGTTGAAATGCATACCTTTTCTTCTCAATTGACTAAATTTTACCGACTGCCTGTTGAGAAAATTTCGTGACGTGTGTGATTTGTATGCATTTGGAATTGGGGTTATGTTGTTGTCAAGAAATATTAGTTTATATTCAATTTTTTCAATTTATGGCCAGTATTGTGATCATTTTCTGTTGGGAATGAGAGTAATTTAAGTTATTTTGTGAGTGAAGTGCTGGGCCATGATATGAGAGCATTTCTTTATTATTTTTTTATGAAGGTACTGTTACTGTGCTCTTAGAAATTTTGTGAGCGAAGGGAGGCAAGCTGGAATGGTTAACAAAATTAAATTTACTAAATAAACCTATGTAATGAGCAAAATAGCTTTTAATGGCTATGCTCTTTAGTTATATTTTTTGTTGACCACCAGCTTATTTTAATAATTCATGGATGGCGTGAACATAATGAAATGGATACTTCATTTATGCAGTAAAAATGTTTGATAGCAACTATAATAGATAATCTGTCCTATTGAAATTGAATCAAAAGTACCAAAGTCTAGTCCATACTCTTGGGCTTATGCTGGTTATTGCAATACTAATAATTTATTGAAAGTTGATGCAGATCTGGGAATTAGTCAAGACTTCTATGTATTTCTAAGGCACATACAAATTACTATATTTTTATGTAAATTTTTGATGAACTAGTGAATTGCTTCCAAAAAGGATGAAGGTAAAATTATTTTGGGTTTGAAGTCACATTTGAATTAGAACAGATGTGAGAGCCAGCAATCATTGAGCATTAGTATGATCAATCTCTTTGGGCAAAGCTTGGTCGTGTGTGTTCTACCAATGTCAATTGAATTGTTTATGGTGATGGGGCCTGAATTAGTGTTGCCTCTTTTGGTGATAGTGCTTCTGGAAAATGTGACCATCAGTGGCATTATTATGTCTGTGAAGAAAAGCTAAATGAAATATATTTTCTCATCTTTGAAGTAAAAGAAAAAAAAATTATTTGAATAATCATGAGTTCAGAATCAAGACTAATGAGTTACTTTTAACATTTGCTTTCTGGTCATACTTAAGCTTTATCAGTGCTTGAATGGTTACTTGAAATGGGGATAAATCAGCGCAACAGCAGGCACTCAAAGTTATTGCTAAGTACATTTTACAATTAAAACCCAACTCCTAAAACTAGAAATGCGCGAATAGTATCTGTGAATACTTGAATACCTCGAATACTAGGAAGTATTTAATATTCGAGATCTGGAATAATTATGCTAAAAGTGCAATCTGGAATACCTCGAATACTTTGAATTTCGCACCATACACTGTCGCGTGCACGTCGTTGGTAGCTGACTCCGAAAAACATAAGAGGACTCTAGTCATTTAGTGCATGCAGCACCATTTTAGGCAAGTTGACGAACTACATCAAATTTGCGGATAAAAGTGGTGAAAAGATATCCTTCGACGTGGGGAACCGAAAATGATCAGGGGAAAAAATCCAAAAATCCCTCGTTTCCCCCATGGAACCCCTCTAAAAATTTAAAATGGTGGGAAAAAATATCAACTTTTGGGGTACCTTCTGTTTTGCATTGAGCTACTGCTCCAGAACCGTTCCACTCATCGGAAAGATCATCACAAATTCGAAGATTCAAGGATGCGAGCTGCCTCTGACGTCAGTTTTGATTCTTTATGCTGAAAGGCGGCTCCGCACTGACGCGTAAAAGTTGAAAAAGGGTAGAAATTTTCATTAATATAATAGTAAAAAACAGCATATGCATGGGCTCCTGGCTGAATTCATCAATGCACTAACATTCAAAAAATTATTTTCACCACTTCTCATTCGAAACTCATCCAGGATGAACCCACAAGATGGAACTCCCTTTTTTAAACGATGAGGAGCAGAAGCAAGGAATAACATAAGCTGCCTCTGACCTGGGTTTAATGTAGACATAACTCCACCACAGTGCGATGCCATCTAGCAATTGATTGATGTTCTGGATGTTTTGAAAGACTCTACATTTCTTGCTAGTGGAAGTGCAGTCACAGTTTCTTAAGTATCTCTCTTGTAAATAGCATTATTCATTTCCTAGAAACTAAGAAGTTTTGGTATAGTCATACAAGGTTTCGTCGATGATTTGCAGTTTTCCATTAAAAGTTGGTATGAATTTCTGGAAAAAGAACAATTATTCACTTTTGCCACAATTCTTGATGTACGATTCGAAATCAGTGATTTCCAAGATTCAAATAAAGTTGAGATGATAAATGAATTGGCTTTGGAGATGACAAGTGTGTCTAAACAGTCAACCCACAAAAACAGATACATTCAGTAAAGTGCAACTGAAAATTGCCAATGTAAAGCAACAACAATCAATGTGGGGAATTTATTCAAAATAAAAAAGTTGATTTTTAGATATATTTGATGTATACTTTTTTATTTATACAATCATCGAGCGACATAGAAGAATAATGTTTGATATACTTTGCGCAATTCTAGTATCTGAGGTATTCGAAATTCGAGATAATTATTCCACCCATCTCTACCTAAAACCTATTCACTTTCAAAAGTTAGAAGTCACTGGTGGTTGGAAAAAGTGAGACTTGTTGATTTTGTTATTCTTCACTTTTAAGCTGTAAAACATTCAATGCCAGGGTATTTGTTTGAAAGTTTGAAATTTTTTGAATTTCAGAACTGTTATTGAGGAATACTTTAGTGCATACCCTTATGGTTAGAGCAGATTATATTGGAGTTCTTGTTGTCAAGTAATACTCAAGCTTTGATGTCCTCTTTTATTGACGCCTTACTTCTGCTGAAAAGGCAGGTTTTGGGTGTCTCATTTGGATGAAGTTTAGCTCTTCCAGTGCATGCCATACCTGTGGTAACCATATCAATAGACATGTATATTTTTATGATTACACTTGCACTGTGGCTTAGTTGTTCAACACCGCCACCACTCAGTCTTTGATAGCCTTTCAAGCCTAGGGTAAATTTGAAAGCTATTGAGGGAATCAGATTGTGAATGAATTACTTAATGAGCCGTTATACATGTGTCCTAATACTTGCATATGTCAGCAAGTGCTTTTTATATTGGTGAAGCACTTACTGTGATGGAAAAAAGCAGGTGAATTTGTTTGGAAACATTTTATTTTTTTTTTTGGGATTTAGAGTAAGCAAAAATGAATGGCTATCAATTTGCATTAATACTAATATTTAGTTTTTTTTTATTTTTTCTTTAAACAGGATGGGGAAATCTTATTGATCCTGAAATTATCTTCCGGCTTGGGTTCATTTAGAGAGTTTTAAAATGAAAATCTATCTGTAAAACTAATTTTTCCTGAACATTTATCTATCTCATATTTGTACTCTTGTTTGAAATTTTTGTTTGGTTTGATGTTGCTTAATTGTTGAGAACTTATATGTTTAGTTCTTCTAATAATTGTAATTAGTGATGGGTTTGATGCAAATTTGATCTGTTTATGTTCATAACTGTGTAATCATTGTAAACCCTTGCTAACTGAATGTGTAACATTGAACCATAGCTAACTTAAAGAATGTGGTTTGAGGGTTTTTTCAGGCTTGATGAAGTCACAATAATTTGGGGATTGCTGCAGTGTTTTGCTATTCTTACCAGTGTTTTGGAAACAATGGGTTTATTATTGATAGTAAAGTGTTGTTTTTAGCTGGCAATACTTAGAGCAGCTTTAGTTTTTAGTAATACTCCTCTTTTAAATGTATGTATTATGTTGATGCATCCTGAATATGTCATTATAACATTTCATAAGTGAGTTCCTACTTACAAATGTGTAGCCAGAATCTCTTTCTTATATGTATTATATTTAAAGTTTTTTATGCCACAGTAAGATTTAAGTGAGCTTTTTTACTCAAGAAATTCCTCAAGAAATTTATTTTTTTCAAGAAATTCCTTAAGGGTTTTCTGTTGATATCTTTTATCTCATTCTAAGAACTAAAGTTCTGGCAAGAAATTTTAAAATCAGGGTTAATAGAAGGCATCAGATCTGGATCATAAATTTTAAATTTATGTTTCAGTAAATGCAGCGTCCCATGCGAGGGAGTGGAAAGAGTTCCGATCCTACCTTCGCTTGTGCCGTTGCACTGCGATGCTTGTCCTACTCCTGTACCATTTAGTTTAAAAAAAGCTCTCGTTAGGGTTATGCAACAGAATTTCAGCTATGGAAATTTTTATGGCAAAATATGACAGGCACATAGTGTAACTCTTACAAAGAGATTGAACAACCATCGGTAGAATCTCAATGCCATAGGATAACAACCACGTCATAAGTGACTACGTCGCAGATAAAAAAACACCCTTGGCCCTCCATCACCCCTCTGATGTATTTTTTCCTTTCCGAGACCTCACAGTCCATAAATCATTGTCTTCAAAGGAAAATATCAAATGACACGAAAAAAAAGGAAGTTTTTTTCATCCCTACCCCATCCCACCCACTGACCTTTTTCATCTTACCTGCTTCAATTCACCGTTTCTGGAGAACAAATGCTAGGTTAGTGACTTACTGGACTCGAAGATATCTCAATAGTTTTTGCAATTGGATGATGCGCACGAGATTCAAAAAAGAATGAGACCAAACACGTTGCATTTCTAACATACTATTTAGGTTTGTTAAGCTCAAATTGATTGAAACAAAAATTTTATTAGTCACAACAAGACAATACAAATGTTCAAGATTGTCAAAACAGCACAATTTTCAAAGAAACAGGCGTGGCATCAGTGCTGTCAAACAAGAAGATAGGGCCAGGAAACGCCAAGTGTATGTCACATAGGTTGCCCTGCATCGCTTTGAAGGTAACGACGTCACTAAGTAGCAATATCTGACATGTTCGTCCTTGACTCCCTCATTCGTTGCCTCATTGCTCGAAGGAGCGCACTCCATCCCCTCCACCTATCCTTTATGCACTTCTGCTGCCCCCCCCTTCCTCTCGCTGAGCAGTTGTCTCGTTCTGCTCCCTCAACTCGTCGCACGTGACACTAATATTGTTCTAAACATTGTTAACTGTGTTGCAAATTGCTCAGTTGCAATTTAATTAGTTGATATACTGATGAAAATGTCTTTCCTTATCTAGAAACATTTTTATTGAGATAAAGAGAACCATATGCGTGCACTGTGACGTTAAACTATTGCGAGGAAGTGCAAAATCCTCCTCACCGCAACTGAAGCATTAGCGGGTGTAATGCAAGTCAATATGCGGTGAGAAAGCGACAAAATTTGGGGGATACTCATATGAGGAATATTGAAATTCAGTCAATGGTTTATTCAGAGATTGAAACCTATTTTCATTTCCAAACACAAGCGTAGCAGTTTAGATCCTGAGCATGTAAAGATTTTATCATTTTTTGAAAATTATTTGAAATCTTATGAAAATGATATTTAATCAGTAAAAATATTAAACGTGTATGTAAATCTAGAAAGCATTCCTTTGATTATATGTTCCCAGAATAAACTTGAATAATTACTTTGTTTTATAGCAGGAATTTGAAAATGCATTGTGATCTGAAAATATCTGAAGATCTGGCTCTGAAAATCAAGGATCCTATCAGGATCCTGGTCTGAAAAATATCCTGGATCCGTCTACCCCTAATTATGACCATTTAAATTTCTTATTACTCTTACCTTTGTTTAGAAATGTTTATTTTAACACACTCGGGCATAGCAACTGTTTTCTTTCTTATTTGCATTAGCCACAGCAATGGCAGAATTTCGTTACAGTATCTTTTATCTCTTTGCCTGAACCCACATGCGTGATAAATGCTCTATGTGTTTGAGTGTACTGACAGTGTTTTGTTCATCAAGTATATCTCTATCATTGTAATAATTCAAACTTATTTCCTTTTATGTGTATGCATTAGTTTTTCGAGCTAGGTATTTATATCATCCACAAGCCTTGTACTGCTACTCATTCTTGCCTCAAGTGTCAGAAGACTGTTTTCATCCATCTTATGCATATTTGCAAGTTTGTACACCATGACCAGGTCCTCTAGTTTACCTTTGTCTTTCCAATTTCACAAAGTCCCCATCATCAGCTGTCTTCTTTTTTGTCTTCATAGCCGAATCACTTTTAGTAATGTCATTAACCCTGCATCAAACTTCGTCTGAAATATGTACATACTACTGAGTCAATTGCTGTATGTCAGTGGATTTGAAGTCCTGCTACCTCATTTTTATACTGTTTTTTGTCTTTTTTTCTTGACTTCAATCACATTTTTGCTTGTTTTACTTCACATATTTATTTCTCCTGGCTATTTTACGACTTCAATTTGTCTGAAAAATTTGAGCAAGCAAGCTGTTGGTCATTAGCAAATGTAACATACAGTCTTCTGTACATTCCCTAAGATTCTGGCTTGAAGATTTCTGACTCCTTTGCCTTCCAATGCTCTTATCGTTTTCACCTTGATACACCGTCACCTTTCACTTGAGCTTTTCTCACAATTTGAGTTACACAAAGTTGATAGGGAAATGTCCATGGTAAAAACTTCAAATGGTCATTTCCACACATTCATACAAAACTCTTCTACCAAGCATGGTTTCAACATATTACGTCATTTTCATGGAGTAAACTGTGAGTTAACCTTCCACCTTGAAAATTTCATAATGTGTTGAAACCATGGTTGGTAGTTGTTTTATTTAAGTGTGGAAATTACGACTTGTAGTTTTTGTCATGGATATATCGAATTTTCGCCAAGTGAAGCCTGAAATAATTTTAATTGCTGGTAGGGAAAATTTTTCAGTGGCATTTCAATTGAATTAGATTCCTAATGGGGAGAAAATTTTTGCTCTTTGTCATTTTTGATGGTGCATAAAGGTTGTTATGGGAAATACTTGGTTTTATTTAAAATCATGAATTTCTGCAATACTAAGCCGTGATATATTTTCACGTGGTGCATTTCAGCATCTTTATTCTGGTCTAAAATGACCTCAGTGGTTTCTAAGCTGAATATAGGCATGACTATTTGGGCAGTACTATTTAGCACATTTTGGCAGAGAACTTCTCTGGAAGATAGATTATCTGTAGGAGCAAGTCTATTTAGGCGTAAAGGTGGAAAGAGAGAATAAGAATAGCCATGAAAATCTTCTCATGCCTTACCATACGTGAAGCATGAAAAATGCATGCATGAAAATTTTCTTATCATCGACCAGATTTGTTCATTTCAATGACTGTCATTCCATCTACAACGGGTATTTGCTACAACCAAAGAATTAAACCAACCCATCACTAATTCTAATTGATATTTTGATGTACATTGTGGCATTCATGTTAAATTAAATTTGCACTTAAATGCATATATTTTGTGTTGCATCTCTTATCATTTGAGTTTGTGTATTGTGTTTTGCAAGCATGGTTATTTTTTATTATTCTCTCTCTAACTGTAGAGAATATTCAGTTGTTTGTTACCCTTAGACAAGTGATTGTTTGAAAACCATAATTTATTGTAACTAGTAAAATGTTTTGATGCATTTTAATTAATTGTTTGAATGTATGCAAAGTCTAGTGATTTCACTTTATAGTATTCTCATGGATTGCAAGTATGAACATCCATTTAAGGGATAAGTGTTGTGTAATTGTTTCCTGATTTGTCTATTTATTTTATAGGGTCAAATAGGTGTTGTGTCACCCCTTTTCATCTGAACTTGGTATAGGTGAGTCAATACTAATATTTTGCTGAGCTTCTGGGGGACTTCTAGTGCTCTTCCTTTCCATCATTTATTGATGCTCCATCTTTTATTTCTTTCTTTTAGCTGATATTTGCTGCACTTTATTCATCATTTCTTTTACTTTTTCTTACTCTTTGACATGAAAATTTAATTGCAACCACAGCAAGATCTTTAAAGTCTGTGCTGTTGTTATTTTTGTGATGTGAAAACTAAATCTTGGATGGTGGTTGTCAGTCTGGGCTGATAGCATTTTTATGGTTTGTGAGTTAAATACCTCATATTTTACCACTTCATCCAAGTTTTAGTATAATATTTGTACTCTCATGAACTAAATGATTTCAGTATAAAATGTGTGTTTTTTGATTGATGAATGTTTATGGCATCATATTAATAAATAGAGAATCTATACTCATTAGCATTCTCATGGCTGGCTATCCAAGAGTTGGCTGCACTGTAATTTTGCACTACTTTTTCTCTTCATGGCTGATTTTTTCGCTCTTTTCTTATCATCACTTTCTTTTGCAGCTCTGTGCTCATGTTATGTTTATGGCTTTTATCCTCTGTATTTTCGAAATGAAATGCCTAAAAATTTCATAGTAGAAGATGCATGAAGTTATTATATATCATGGTATAAAATGCTTATTATCATAAAATGTACTTCAACTTAGTCGTAGGCAGCTTAATTTGAATGGCATGAGATATTTCAATGCATACCTATGGCATCCAAGCATATATGTACCAATGATTCATAAAAATAAAAAACAGAGGTACAGCAAACTCCTGATTATCTGGGCTTATGATTGGGAGAGGCGACTCAAATAATTAGAAAATGTGGGTATAATAAACTTTCAATTAAATTTCTTGTAATGTTCATAACTTATGTAAATCAAACAGTATAGGTATTTTTATTTTTGCACATAGCCTGTTATTTCATTTTGTTTACCAAACTCATTGTGAGCTTTTTTCACCCGACTGTGATCTTTTTAGTGACGATTAAGTGATTGTACTCATATTCCCAATACTCCATATATGTACTCCTGCAATCTGTCTACGTAGGCGAGTGCCTGATTGTAAATGATGCAATCTTTACCTCATTCTTATGCTTCCATTTGACCCATTGCCTTCACTTCTACTATTCCCTTCCTATCTAGTTTCACCTTGATGGTTGCTGTGAAAATATGCCCAAGTGTGACAAAGTCTCCAGTTCCCTTGGGCTGTATTTAACTGCATGCGAGGATGTTGCAATAATTGCACTTTTTTTATATGAAAATACATACTAAGATGGCTGATAACAGTTTTCTTAATTTACAATTTGTTAACCATTGAAGAATCTCTGTAACTGCTATAGTAGATGTCTAAGTAAACGATACATTCCTTATTTGCCAGTGAATAAAATCATTTTATGAAGGAAATTGTAATGGAAATAATGAGCTCAGTGAGGCCTTGCGTTAAAATGCAATAATCCTGGTGCTTTTGCGTCCTGTTTTATTTTTCATAGAGATTGTGGAAAGCATTGAAGGAGTGTGGAACTCGTGCATGGTTTATTTGTATTTGGATAATCGGGAGTCTGCTGTATTGTATTATTTATTTAAAAGTAAAAAAGTTGTCCCTCTTGAAATACAAGTTTGCAAGCATATTTTATGAGATTTTTAAGAATAAAGGCTGAGGTATTCCCTTCACAGTGGGTGGTTTTCAAAATATTTGAAACCTCATTGTCACTAGAGCTAAATCCTATTGTGGCATCCCAATAGTGTTTTGGTTTTTGCTCTACCTGGCATATTTTTTCTCTTCTTTAGATATTTGTCTATGCTATAATGTGGATCTGTACCTTGTGATCATTTAGCCTCATAACACTGTTTTTAAAGGGCTAATAAAATTTAAATTAATCAAATTCAAATTTCTCAATTTTAATTACTGTGTGTATTTGATGGCATATAAGAAACACCCTCGAATCAGTGTGGTACGCACAAGAAAAAAAGTCTGTGTGAAGGAGTGGCACCCAACAGCTTAAGTGAGGCCCTTTTAGATGTTATACGATTGTATGAAACAAGATATTGAATGTGCTTGATTACATATTTATACAATCAAGCTCGTTTGATATCTCACTTCCAACTCCTTCGAAATTGCAGGAGGGAGTTAATTCGTAGTAATTTATAATTTAATTAATAAATGATTAATAAAGTCATTTAATAGCAATGAGCTTAATAGTAACAAAGACATCAACAACATTCTTAAACTTGATTATAAATTTATATTAGTAAATATAATGGAGTCAGTATTGAACATTAGACCATGGACATCGGACCTTGACACACAAGACGGAGGTGGTTTTTTGAGCTATGAAGTATTTGACCATTACCTTTTTCAATAATGTGGAATATTTATTAGAAAGTAAGTATTCGATATTCGAGATCTCGAATAATTATGCTAAAAGTACGATCTCAAGTACTTTGGATTTCGTGCCATACACTGTCGCTCGTATATCGTAGGTAGTTGACTCGGAAAAACGTAGAGGACTGTAGTCGTTTAGTGCATGCAGCACCATTTTAGGCAAGTTGATGAACTACATCAAATTCGCAGATAAAAGTGGTGAAAAGATGTCGTTCAATGTGGGGAACCAAAAATGATCGGGGGAAAAATCCAAAAATCCGGTGTTTCCCCCATGAAACCTCTCAATAAAATTATAAAATTGCAGGAAAAAAATAGATTTATGGGGTACCTTCCGTTTTGCATTGAGCTACTGCTCCCAAAACGTTCCACTCATCGGAAAGATCATCACAAATTTGAAGACTGCAATGATGCGGGCTTCCCCTGACGTCAGTTTTGTTTCTTTATGCCAAACGAGGCTCCGCAATGACGCGTCAAAGTTGATGAAGGATCGAAATTTTCATTAATAAAATAGTAAAATACAGCATATGTGCGGGTCCCTGGCTGAATACATCAATACACCAAATTGCTATTCGACCCATCTCTACTTATAGTCCAATCATTGGAGTCCTTTCATTTCAAATGAATACTCAGTCCAGTGAAAAACCATGGACCATAGATGTCCAGTGATGTTTCTTTTGGGTTAATTCCAGCATCAAGTGTTAAAAGACCAACATTTTGTCCCTGATGGTGGAGACCACCTCAGAGTTAATGATCTGCATTAGTCGCACGTGGAGTTTGTAGAAGATGACGGGGGAGGGGTTGAGGGTAGAATGGGCCTTTCGGGACTTATCTTTCTTTTCTGGGGAGTATTGGTCATCAGAATGAACTAATCTGTTTTCCTTCACCTCTGATGAAATATTTAGCTTGCTTCCTTACCTCCTACATGAATAAGTAGTTGGGTGTTAAAATGTTTGCCCCTGGTAAGAATACCTATTTGCTTTGTCACTTCAGCATCATGGCTCAAGGCAGCGTGCTTGCTGACTACTCCATGTGATCCAATAGATCCTTCATTTTTGGCCTGTATGTGATTTACATATTTGAATCCTATCCCAGTGAAACGGGATAGTGTGCTTTTAACAAGGCAGTGGTAAATCCAGCTTTAAATTATGCTCCCTTAGTATTTAGTGTCCAAAAATATATAAATTTAAAAGTGAGTGAATCTGATCCATTGATTGACTTTTATAATAATGTGCTTGCTCAGAATATACATGAATTTTGTGATTGTTTATTAATTTTTGTGTTTGCCTTTACAGTAAATGGTGGGACTTAGATGATTAAGAAATTTCATGTCGTTCTGTACTGCTGCATTGTGATCGAAGTCTTTTATGGCTGTCGTATTATTTTTGAAATTTCTGGTGATGCCGATTTTGTTTTATTTTATCAAAAAAAGTTGTATGCAGTCTTTGCATGATTTTCATGAAAGTCATAGAAAATTATTTTATTAACATTTTTAAAAACATTGCTAGTGATGCTGATAACTTTTGCACATGGTATTAGAGTTGAGAGTTATTTTTGTTAATGAAAATCTCTTTACACTAATGGCTGAACATTATTTTTTAATTTGATTTTTCAGATGCAGTCAGGATTTAATGAGATGTGGACCGAGTTTAGTACCATGGCTTTCCTACAAAAGCCAAGGTGGTGACCACATTTTGAAAGTCTGATTCACCTTATTTTGGTGATAGGTACTAATAGTATTTCAGTAATGAATTTAAGCCTTACATGTTTCTGAGTATTTCAACCTGATGTCCAGCTTAGGCATTGTTTTTGAGATTCATGAACTCTTTCCAGATTAATTGAAAGGTAATGCTACTAAATCCTTATTAACGTTCAAATTTCAGTGTTATCCCATTATTTATTATTTTGGATAGTTTTTATGATCTTTATAAGTATCAGATGTGTCTGATGTACTTGAATCACTATTTATAATTCATGAGTGACTTGATCGTTATACAATATATATGCATTATTTTGCAACATGGTATTAATTTGTGCAAGAGTATTCACTGAAGAGGTGTTTAAAAAATATGCCTCTATTATACCACAGGAAAAAATATTTAGGCTATTTATTATCAATTCCAAACCTTCATTTCAGTAGTTTGTACCTATACCTGTGACTTTGTATTAGATGCATAATAATATGGAAAATGAAGTTCCAAGCATGTTTTATTGCGCTGCTAAAGCTAGATTTTTCAGCCAAGACTCATAAAAGTGTGATATATACCGCCTGAAGCAAAATTAAAATTGTCAAGTTTTGCTGTGGCAACTAAAACCTTACTGTATCTATTGTTTATATATTTATTAAACAAATGAATGTATGTAGTAATGTTTAGAGATATATATTTTCCAGGCAAATCTGTTGTATCTTGAATTGTTGATACTTAAGTTGAATTAAATTATTGAGGTAAGAAACCTAAAAACATACAGAATAACTTGACATTCATTACCTGAATAATTTTCCTTTTTGCATATGTCAACTTTGGAGGAATGAAGGGGTCCTATTTTCTCTTGCTAACTTTATACTGCATCGTTTTTATCCCTCTCTGAATTGGCCCAAGGATTGATGACTTTTCATTAATTATGGTCAACTTCACTGTGGAATGTAGTGCAGTTGTTTCAAAAACTTCATTAGCATTTCAACGTAGGATGGGAGAGAGTCTTTAACCAATTCTCATTTTGGTCTCAAAATGGTCTTTGCTGGTCAAATTCGGTCGCTTCCTTCCCCACCCAATCTCCTTCCATGGCATTCAGGGCTCATTCTTTTTGCAGTTTACCAGAACCTCATTTATGATCACCCGTGAGCCACTAAGGGAGGATTTCCTTTCCCAAGCCTTGTGGGGAACATCAACCGTGATCACGTTCCATTGAAAATGTAGCTTATCCTGCCTACTAGAGACGAAGCATAAGCATGGTTGCTCTTGCCACACTAACTAATATATTTTGTGGAACATAAAAATATTGCCGATCATGAATAAGATTTGACTAAATATGTAAAGGATTTAGGGTTCTGAGTAAAGTCCATTCATTCATAGCTGAACGTTTGCCACATCTATGTGAATAAGCCCCTTTGCCCAATTGTGCGTCCCGCCCGTTTACTCTTACCTGGGATTTTTCTACCTGCATTGGTTTCCTGCTCCATTGTTTCCATTGCTCCATGAGGTCCCCTGCTGCGTATTCCCTCTTTGTGAGCCTTTCTTCTTAACAAGCCTGCGGAATAAGTAACCTCGACTAATGTCTGGGAAATTTCAAGAAATGACCTGTCTTAAAGAAATCTCCTTACAAAACTCTGTAAGGTACCTGTGGAATTGGAATTATTTTTAAATTATCGCATGCCGGAGCTAGGATCATCACATATCTACTGAGGAGTAGCCACTATGGAAGCTTGAAAATGTGATTACATTCTCTTCTTCTGGTGACAATAATGCCTCTATAAAATAGTACATGTATATTAATTTTTTTGTATTTCAATATGTTTTATAACAAATGCGTTACTTTTAATTGACTTTGAAAATGAAAGGTGGTCTTGGGAGTGAAAAGGTGACTTCCGAATTCAGTCGACTTTTCAAACTAATCGGATGCAGATCAGCAAAAAGTCAGAATGAAACGGTTATGAAGACGAATTTTATGAAAATATGGGGTAATGAATAATATTAAAGAGTAGATACATGTTTATAGTCTATAAAAATGAAATTTGAAGTTTATTTGTAAAGGTTGCTGTCAGGCTATGTTGCAAAGAAACAATACTCTTCCAATGTACGATTTTTATCATGTACAAAAATCGGTTTACACTTGAGGTGGCACAGTTCTCTCTAGCACAGCGTTCTGCTAGCACCTTCTCTTATATTTCTGCCTCTCGCGGTGGCTTCTCCGCTGGTCTTATATACGCTGGATATACTGCTTTTGGTTCGATGCGGCAGCCTCGCCGCGTTGACCGGTCTCGCCTGGTTGACTGCGCTGATCAGCGTCGGTGCGTTGTACTTCCTGTTTGACTCGCCACATATTTGACGAAATCTATGGTTCAAACAATGTCTATGAATTAACATCAAAATTAGAGTATAGACCACCCGCACAACACAACTCATTTTTGCCTGCGTTTCTGAAATACCATTTTGGGGCTAAATCGCTGATAAAATAATATTTAATTTGATTGAATTTTATTTTTTAGCAAATAAGTCATCATATGGTAGTAAATAATCCCACAAAAAGTACTAAGGCAAATTATTTTAAATTGACATCAATCATAAATGACTTGATGATCTTTGCTTAATTTGACCATCACACACTGGGAAGTAGTAATCATTAATCGGATGGAATGTGCAATTTGACGCTTTCCCTTAGCCAGCGACTGCGAGTTTAAATTCCATTATTATTTCATTCACCTGGATCACCTCACCGTGCACATACTTTTTGGCATGTTAGTGCAGTAAAGTGATGTAATTGAAGTCACGGTAGTTGAATCAAAATGGCGCATTGTTTGCATCAAATAGTTAATGGCAGTGTTAACTTAGAAATATATTGGTTGAATGAAATGCATTCTATGTACTCTTATTTTTATTTTTGACCTCAATGGATGTTGTCAATGATACATTAATGGATACAGAAAAAAACCTAAGGGGGGGGGAGGAGAAAAAGATATTTTAGGCCAGTGGGGTAACTATGGGGGATGAGGGGATGTATCCCCCACCAAAGCCTTGGAGAAATCAAAAAAATATTTAAAAATCTTGTCTGGATTTGATGTACAATAACAGCATCTGCATAAAGTTAAATTTTAATTGCGGAAATGATGCATAATGTATTTTCAGGTATGTTATTTTTCTTGAACTCCCCGTTTCCTGGCGGTGTAACCCCCTCTATCCTCCCTCATCCTCCTCCCAAAGCCCCCTCCCTCATCCCCCCAAAGCATATTCCTTGTTACGCCACTGAGGAAGTTACTTGCAAAATTTAAGAGAGTTTCATTTCAGCTGACTATACGCATATACAAGACAAAGGTATCTTATATAAGATACCGTCCAATAATATATAAAAGTTACAATTGTGGTTCTGCAATGTTCGGCCTCGGAAGGGGGGCGTTCCCTGCGCCCCCATACGTATCCACCACTGCTATGATAGGGAAACTTTTTCTCGATTACTCACGCTAAAAGTATTTGTTTTGAACCTTCCTGTGGTGACTCCCCTACCTCCTTACTTTGCGCACTAGCTCGCCTTAATGCGCGAATCGTTCTGTTTACGGATGTTCTATTTAATCTCGAGGGAAGACTTATACCAATTTCTTATTAAATAATAGAACTATGCGAACACGCAAGGAGTAAATAAGTCTGTGTTCCATCCAAGTATGAAGTTAAAGTTTGTTTTTATGTATAGTATTACGTCCTTACTTTACTTCTACGATTATAATTTTTTGTTATTACATTTTCATGGAGGCATAGACCTTTTTTATGGATACAAAGATACGCATCGTGAAAGCTAAATCATCATTTCATTCGCGTGGATCGCCTCAGCGTTTTGCCCTTTTTCAAACGTTTGTCTGAAACAATTGCGTCAGTAGAGGGGTGAGAATATATGGACGTAAGTGAATGATAAGACTATGTTATCTCTCGAAGAATTGATCAGTAGGTATATAAAGCTTCAAAAATTTAATGTAGATAAATAATTTTATACCAAAGAATTATAAGTAACGATATGTGTCGTAACCTTTCAAAATAATCGCAAATAAACGCATTATAGGAGAGCTAAGATATTGAAAAGTTTCTAATTATTTCACAATTGGAATTCAAAATTTACAAATTCCATCCACTGTACTTAGGAAAACTTGAGTTCGATAGGCTGGATTTAGCTTTTTACTCACGGTTAGCTCATTATCCGCCGGATTATGAGGATGTTTGAACTTAATAAGTTATAGCTTAAGCGGGATTAACCTGATTATTTATTATTATCTGTTATTAATGATTTCACTTTTCCCAGCATATATCGGCACTGATGTATTACAGCCATGCTGTGAAATCTGCACATTTCATTGCTTTTTTCGGCATTGCTATTGCTGAGCGCTGCATCGGCCATCTGATAGCATGATATTCCATCGCACCTACCGCTTATCCTGGTGGGTATTCCATACACACCCCGGTATTAGTTGCACCTTCCCCCCCGAGCCTTAATTCGTGGCTGCTCCCCTGCTTCCTCCTGTTGAAGCGGAAAGAATAGAGATATTCGTTGCCCTATTGTCCTGCTTAAAGAAAAACGTGCCGTTTGACACGTTTTGCTAGCAAGTGAGATATTTTACTAGAAATTAGATTTTAGCTTTCCTGTTATTTGTTTAATAAGAAAGAATAGAGATTAATTGAATTCCATCCTGAATTCTGATCCTGTTATTTCACTTACTTTTTGTAACCATTCAAAATAATCGCAAATAAACGCATCATAAGAGAGAGCTAAAGAGATTAATCCACTCGCCTCTCATTCTCTTCCCAGAATTCTCTTTTCTTGACATTTTGTCATTGATACGATTTCCGAATTTGGACACGAATGCCGTGGTGCAATAACATTTTCTTATGCTTATCACAAACGGAATCAGTTTCGTTTACGCGACGGGAATAATTTATCGGTTTTCCAGTTTGTTTTGACTCCGGCAATCACGAGGAAGCATCTCCTAGCCATCGCGATAAGAAGTTAATTCTTCTGCCGACTCTCGGGAAGGTCACCTCCGTATTTTTTTCAGTTTTTGCCTGCGCGAACTGCCTTTGCTGAATGAGATTTTGAAAAATATTTTGGGGGCTCACCTCCCGCTCAACCCATCTCTTTAAGTGACGTAATCTTAGCTCGTTTTGAACTTTCGGAATGTTTGCTAATCTAGTTTTGTTGTGAAATAATAGTTAGCGTCCATTTCACGCTGATTTTTTTCTATGTATGCCCAGATGGTAGTTTTTTTCGTTCTTCTCAATTTATATCCGTATTTATCGCCAATTTTTTTCCTGTTAACGTACGTGGACACCTATCGCCAAACGCCATTGGGACGACTTGCGGGCTAAAATGTAAATGTGAAGATAAATAGATTCAATGGCTAATATTCAATCGTAGCGTGTCATGTAGTCGATATTTCGGTCACTGCTTGAAGGAGGTGAGTTGAAGGGCGCACTGAGTCACAGTGAATTTTTCTCCGCGCTTGGACGGAGCCTGTGGGCTCGGTGAGGTGTCGCCCGCGATGCGATCAGCTCTGTTCAGGCATAGAGTAAGTATGTACTCTATACTCTGCCTATATCAGTACTTACTCTATGTTTCAGGCAACTTCATGGCTACGCAATGGTTGATTCGAGCGGGCGGATATTGCTTTTAGAAATTTACAAACTGCATAAACTATCCACCTCTGCGCCTTGCATTCTCTCCCTCGCCTAGATTTTTGCGTCGAATTCAAACTTACCATCATTTTCAAATTTTCTGGGCATTTGTCGCAGAAAGTTCTTAAAGTTTTAATATTTTTCATCTGAGAAAATGATGAGGTAAATTAAAAAGATAAAATTTAAGAAATTTTTGACAGGAGACGTTTATCTATCCTGAAAATTTCAAGATGACTCACTCCACCTAAACCACAAAGCATTATACTTACTCTGTGCCTCGACCGAAGATGTAATGGTCGAAAATAAATGGCAGCAATATTTCTTCCATATTCGTATGAAACCGATATGCGGTGCTGAATTTGTAATAGAAATGTACAATATAGAGTTTACGAGCGCACTGTTCGAGTTTATTACCAACCCCACGCACACGTTAGTGTAAAAATTCCAAAAATACATTCGTATATTCCATACTGTAACTTAATAGCAATAGATGCAGTATAGCAAAACAACGAATAAAAGTACAAGTATTGACTGTTATTACGTGGTATTTGTCCTTTTTTTATTAGAATATGCGCGAAAGTATGTTTATGTGAAAAAACGTTACTTTGAAGAATTTTTTCCTCTCGACTGGAGCATTAAAATTTATAATGCTTTGTAATGATTGCGCAGATCTATCTTTTTCCTAAAATATTTTGAAAACTCTAGAGCTCCAGGGCCATCGCTTTGCTGCGAAGAGGGATATTGTGATGGTCTCCAGCAACGCTTTTCACTGAGGCACCCTCTCAAGTTTGAAACCAATAATGCTCGACGAGAAAGGACCAGCAACACTGAAACCACTATGGATATTTACGGAGGAGATAGACCGTGAAAAAAACTTTCACTCTCGGGTATTCGAGCCATCACGTCCCATTTGAATGACTTACAAATCAGGGTTGGATTCATGGTCAATGCGAACTACTCGTTTTCCCAGCGACGCTCAAACTTGCTCTTGCCAACGAGTAATAAACTCGAACACTTAAATGTCCATGAATGATGATATTTTCAATTTTGCGCGAAATTGCATACATTTTTGCTCGTTTAATTCAGTGTTTTTGGAGTATGCCATTGTCATTCATGTGAACTGTCATGGAGCTCCGTCCGCCATTTCGGCTTGCTACTGTATAAATATATCGGCGTTACTCTGGAACGAGGAATCTTGAGTTTACACGAAAGGAGTACCTAGTTCCATCTGAGATATTTTGGAAACTTACTCTTCTTCCATCGTCAGGGATTGAGAGTGTTCATTCCAGATAATACGGCGTCAGATCAGTATTACAAACGTCGGAGGTGTCAGCACTTTCTCTGATGTCATCAACGCGGCACAAACGGGAAACATGTTACTATTGACGGAGATTTATTGATCTTTTTAATCAAAAATATATATATTCGTTTTTATTTTGGAAGTAGATCACTAATTTCTGTTGCAAAAGTTGTGCAGATTTATTTTCGCATCTTCCTGACTTAAGAAGTTTTAACTAATGACCCATTCATCTCAAATTTATCGTAAAGCTTGCCTGCAAACATGGTATTGTCCATTTTATTTCTATTATTGTAATTCCAAGTTTAGTAAAGTGTTCGATGATTTTGATTGTAAGGGGGTTAACAGTTAAAAATGCTCATTCCCAGAAGATGCGAAAAGGAATTCGCGAAACTTTGGTAAGAGGTTTCGTTTATTTTATTATTTCCCTAATTCTCAAACAGCAAAAAAGTTATATTATTTATCTCTATCGCGGAGTGTTGAAGCAAGCATTTGTTGTCATGTTAAATAGGTAGTTGATCAAGTTTTCAGTTTGAATGTCTACCGAGAGAAGCGTTATTGGGGTGTGAGGTCATTCTGACCACGTTTCAGTTAACGAAATGCTGTCAATGTGTGGGAAGGAAATTGGCCACGGCGATTGCTTGTCAGTGCTCCCGGGCACCATGCGACCTCGAGAGATCACGACGCACGGCTCTTTGTCAAGTGATTATCGGGTGATAAGGTGATTAAGATTTTCATCCGTTGTGTGGCCTCGATGACAATCCTTGGTATCTAGAAAGTGAGACAACTGTCACATATTAAAAATTGTGATTGCACTGTAGCTAATGCACGTAGAGAGCTTCAATGGTTGGCTATGCTCTTAACTACATATTTCAAAATCATGGAAAGGCATCAATTGTGTCTAGTGTCTTCCGTGATTTTTGAGATTTAATGGGATAGTATTGAATGGAATTGTTGAAAAGTTTCATCCATTATCAGCTGTTGAGATTGCTTGAAAATTATGGAGCGTATACGTAACTTATTTACCAAGAGGAGAATGTGATTGGAGAGGTATCGAACCTAGAACATCAGGCTCACCAACTCAGTTATTTATCCTAGTGAATCGTAACTTTTGGCGGAAACTGTTACATGCTACTCAATATTTACATGAAGTTTGCTCAATTTGTGTTTAAACAATAGTTTTTAGCCTAACTCTGTGAAATCACTTCCCGTTGAAATGGAAAAACCTCGTTGAATGTCACATTTATAATTTTAAACGACCGGTTTGGTCGCGATTCGACATGGATTTCCCACCGTGATGAAACCGGCCGTTGTAAATTATGCATGGTAAATTTGCATTTTTTGAAATTTCCTTGATTTTTGATCGTGGTGTAGACAATCCCTGACTTAACCTATCCTACTACTGCGAAAATGATTTACCAACAATCCTCTTTCTATCATGTTGCACTCTCTTTAAGTGTTCGTATAAATAGGACTGTGGCTTTTTCTTTAAATATTTTTTAAATATTTAGACGACGTAAACTCAGAAATTAATGTCAAGACCATAGCCGGCCAAAACTATTACAGCCATCTCTTCTGCTGAAGTGACTGCCCCAATCATTTGATTATGAGTTTTCTGATTTGAAAAAATATTTAATTTCATTCAAAGCGTTACACCTGAAAGAATACATTTCTAGGGATGCATTCTCTTGGTCGTGGTAAGTATTATGGAGAATTAATATACCTGGTCCCCATGACCAAGTGTTTCTACAAATGTTCTTTTATTACGTTTGTATGCTTCCCATTCAATTTACATCGCGTCGTTGTGTTAAGATACGAGAAATTGGACCGATAGATCGGAAGATAGCCGTAATTTTATCAGTGTCATCGTATTTTCTTATTTCTCTCGCTCAATAGCTTTTAACACGGATACGTCAATCAAGCTTATCTTTTGAATTTCCCGTTTTTTTATCGTGACGGTAGAGCATGTAGTAAAATATGTTTTGGAGTTTGGCGTTCAGATTCACGCCACTGATGGGTGCATTTTCTTTGTTCATTTAATAATCTCCCATGCCTCTTCCGGAGTTAAATTGATTGACATAGTTAAAGGTCCCACTGTGGTCCATCGACCCTTCAGGCCCCATAGCCCTGCCTGCGGCTAAATGTTAATCCCAAATGCCTTATATATGATATGGTTTTCGCAGTATTATTGATCCGTAGATATATTTCTAGGCAATTCTACTTTCAAGGTCATCTAGTCGTAGGTGGCCGCCGCAGCCGGCTCTCTCTTGATATTTTTTAACCTCCGTTGTGTCACGCACAGTAATCGTTATTCTGTAACCATGGAGATCAGGAAGGGAGAGATCAGTGGAGTCGCTCCCAAAATAGGTGGTGAGGGGTGTTCTTGAAAAATTCACCGTTTAACACTTATGAACTTGAAATCCATGGTCTTGGTATAAGTATCTGATGAATACGAAAAAAAATTATTTCAATGGATGCATTTTCAACTTCATCGAGCATAAGCAAAATGCAATCCTCGCAGGATGATCTGATATTTAATCGTCGATATTTTCACACTCCGTTGTAAGAATAATATGCTATTAAAACCAATACGGCTATAAGTAATTTCTGAATGAAATGTTGAAAGATTTTTGGAATGTAACCTATGCTACAAACAATGGTGATAATTTACTCACATTTGCCCTTAAGACTAAATGACAATTTATGCAACGCAAAAGAAAGCAGTATCATATCCTGTGTTTTATTTTTGTTCCAAATTCAGTTAAGGATCGTTTTTAATGGTAAAAAATTGCGCCAAGTCTGGAAACCCTTGGATAGGAAAGCTATTTCCCGAAATACATGCCAATAGTTGTGGATATTGAAAATGCTGGGAAGCGAGCTTCATAGTTAGGGACGTAGCCTTATCTTCTTCGTTACTGGGCAAAGATACATATATTTTTAAAACGCCCGTGAGTGATGTAGCCTCATGCCCTAGTTTTAAAAGAAGAATTGGCTACTGTACTAGTAACTCCAAAATGTGGTGAATTATCAAAATTATGAGGTAAAATGTATGAAATTTTGTGTGATAATACAGCTTAAACCAGAATCACCAGCAGTTTTGGAATAGAAAATGTATTTGCTGTTGTTTTACAGTGAAATAATTTCAAAAGTGAGTTTAATGAACTCTTGAATACAACTTTCTGTACGCGCGAAGTACGACATAAATTTTCGTATAAATTTTACTTCTTTTCACCTTCCAGAGTTACTGTTGGTAGCGGATATATTTTCTAAAGTAAAGAAATTCCGTTATACGGGAAATAGCTCTCTCTAAGGCTCAAAGAAGATAGTCGCTTAAAATGTGTTAGATTTCAAGAAATGAAAACCCATTAGGTATTGGAAGTTATGGCTCTTTTTCGTTCTTAAAAGTGAGGAACGCCATTTATTTTCATGTTTTCACTGACTAACGCATGTGTAATTTCACCGACCTCGTATCGAATGTGCAATGAAAATCTACGAACGTACGCGGGACTTGCTGTAATATATCCTTACCAACGTTATTCAAGAGGATAATATCAGGTGGATTCCGATATCTTATTTGAAATATAATAAATGGAAAAACTTTGCTGAAAATAAAATCGGGGCTCAAACGACAATAGCATCGTTCCCCTCGCATTCAACACGAGGCCAGCTAATGGAAAAGAAGTTGTGGTCGTATGACGTAGGCTACTTTTATCTGTTATATCTTTTAATCAAAGAAAAGTATATAATTGTAGGGAATCAAGATAGGAAATGGAAAGATTTCTCAATTCTAAGTTTCCGCAAGATAATGAGTCCGTGGTTCAACCCGTAGGGTTGGCTTGTGTTAGTCACACCCTCACCCCTGACCAACCGTGAGGCTTGTCAATTCCACGAACTCAGGGAAGGGGTGCCAATAGGTTACCTAGCACTTCGCATTTGGGTGTGTGCGAAGGGCTCACCTAGGCATCGAACCCGAAGCACTCCGATCAGCCAAGCATTCTACACTCTAGGCCAGGGGTCTCTAATTTACTAGGCTACGAAGGCCATATTCCAAGTCCCGAATCGCCCCGCGGCACAGTGGTCCCACTTGCGAATCTAGCGGGACAAAATTATTTTTCCCAAAAAACTTAGAGCTGTTGTCGTGAAAACATTCAGAATTGCCAAATTATAGACAAAAACACAAAATAACACTATCATAAGTCTATTCAAGGTGGTTTTTATGAAAAAAATTAAAATTTATATTGCAAAATAATTTCGTGATACTCAACACTTAGAAAAATATGCAGAAAATCATTTAAAAATCCATAGTATGTAATGCCCTTTTCTTAATTAAATGAACTAATTACGTAAAAAATATACTCCTAAACACAGGATTTACACATAAAATCGTTTTTCACAGATTGTGAACTGCGGAATATTAGTCACCTTCATCATTATTACTCTCCCAACTCCCTTCATCTCCTAAATTTACCGTCACCACATCCTCCATCTCTTTAACATTACTCATTTCATTAGATACAGGTAATATTGGTTCCCTGAGAAGCTGTCTGACATCCATCAAGAGGGAATAACAATGCCTTTGGTGCAACGAACTAATACTGGAAACATAAGTTGATGCGTAGTTTTCCGCGGTGTTGTCTAGATGATGTCTCCATGTTCCTGGGTTTCATCGCGTGGATTTTCTTTGTGACGACAGTTTCGCCGGTATTCCAACCGGCGTCTTCAGGTCGATGTCGGGATTCAATTTTTGGTGACTTATATAGTTCATTTTTGGCGCCAATTTTTTATGCTGGATGCTGATTGATCCACCTTCTTTTCTCTCGTATGACCCTCTTCCACGAGCTGTGGAGAGGGTAGCCGTCTTCTCTATTCATGTTTTCCGGTGTCTTGAATATTTCGATAGCCTCCTTTATTAGCCTGGGATAATATCTATTTTCTTTTGCAACAACTGATGCTTCGTCAAACAGTATCTGGTGTCCGGGTTCGCTCCATACATGCTCCGCAATGGCGGAGAGCTGAAATTGCTTATTTCTTGTGGCTCTTCTGTGTTCCTGGATGCGCACTTTCATTGATCTACACGTCTCTCCTATGTAGTCTTTGCCGCATGAGCATGGCACCTTATAGAGCCCTTCTTGAATGTCGTGCGGCAAAACGTCTTTTGGACCCGGTAGCACATCGCCAGTCTTGGTGATACAAGTGAATCTTGTTACGACGCGACGTTGTGCTGTCGTAGAATCCTAGCAATCTTCTCTGAATTGCCAGATACAAACGGAATTACTGCGTGTGCCCTTGCTTCCGTCTGATCCTCCTTCTCATTGGTGGTTTGATTAGATGTTAAAACGTCTTCGTTTAACTCCTTCTTTCTTCGATGTTCCGCTTCAAAAAAAAAAAAAAGGGCCGCTGAAGCGGAACATCGAAGAAAGAAGGAGTTAAACGAAGACGTTTTAACTGAAGTATCAGTAATGGTCAGTTCTTGTGATGGGGGATAGCAAGACAACTTTGAGTTCAAATTTATCTTGAGGGATAAATATCGCACCGTCTCTTGGCCTCTCTTCTGATGTTTACGCACTTTTGTTTAGTAGGTTTTTTCCATGGAAAAGGACAAAGCCTCTAATGATGAATATGGTATTGGAATCAAAGGTGAAGACAATTAAGCCTACTTATAGTTGGTAGCTCTCTTTGGCATGTTTTCAGTTATGTCTTTTATAATTGCAGCCGCATCTTTTTTCCCAGAGCTTGGCAATGAAATCTGGCTTTCAGAACAAGCTTCTACTTTCTATATATCCTTCAAAAGAGACTGTACACATCTAGCAAAATCTGTCGTATTTTCTGGAGCACTGTTTCAACGTTTTATCAAAATTACTTTTAAAAGCACCATAATTTTCCTGATGTCTTCTGAGGTATCTTCATCACAACTTTCAAATCCTAATTTATGTTCTACACATTTTATAAATCATCTATAGTCTTTTCTCCCTCAGCAATTATAACAATTCAATGCGATTTACCGCAATTGCTCTGGATGCGACATGATTTTCCCTATCGATATAAAAATGTAAAAAATTGTAAGCCATGTAATAACTATACCATAAATATTAATAAAATTTATACCGTACTAAACTACAATAGTTAAAATTAAAAATATTTCTTCTCTAGCGTAATTTATCCCGATATTCCAGGCGTCGTCCGAGGAAATGCCCCCAGGCCCGCGTGTCAACGGCTCTCGTTTGTGAACTTCATGGAACAAAAAGGGCATTATTGTCAAAAAGCGCAAGTAGGCGCAAAATGTGATAAAAATATCTATAACTATAAGGAAGTTTCCACATTTCTTTGAAGGTTTCGCAATCCTACCTCGACACATATTTTTTATAAGTCAATTTAAACAATTGAAGTCGATAAAAAACGAGGTTTTAGAGACTGAGAGATTGCCATTTGAAATCTAGTATTTGAAAGCAACCATATTTGAAGAAAAATCAATCTAAATAATGCTATATACCAATGGCTATAAGATTCCGTTAGAAATTGTCGTTCCTTGCGTTATTGCTATCTAGCAGGTACGTGTTAATGCTAGCGAGTCAACCACCGTCTGGGTGTAGGCGGAGGGTAGGCAATCTCAACGCGTGACTTTCCAGCTGCATAACATTGTTATAACTTATATAAACGTTGAAAAAATTACCAATCATGATGAAGCATTTAATTGCGGATATCCCTACACCTACGGCAACTTTATTTTTAAAAGTTGCAAAACTGACTTTTGTCCCGCTAGATTAGCGATTGGGACCACTGTGCGCGGGCCGGATAGCAAATTTGCCGATGACTGAAGTATTCGATACCAACGTCTAGTGAAGAATTCGGTGGCGTATTTCTTATTTACGAACAGTTGAAGGCGACTTCAAGGTGCAGTACAGCGCTGCAATGCTCCTAGCAGCGTCTCACAGAGTTAAACGAGCGAGAATCGCGCGCTACTACGAGTACGCGGGCCGTATTTTGGAGACCCCTGCTCTAGGCCATCCGTATGCTGGAGGGGATGGCCAGGTGTGTTGGGAATAAGATGGATACTTCGCGCACGCTAATGCTGTGGCCCGAGTCTTTGAGTCCTCTCAGGATTAATCATGATTGGACCAATCGGCAAAATTTTCACTATCTACTGTTGCTTTTTCCTGTACATAAATATGAGCGGGTTTATGCGCATCATTTTTTCAGTCGTGAAAGCGTGAAAGGAGTTAATTTCGTAATGGATATCAGGTGCTCGTACATCTCTGTGCTTTATTCTTTTTTGTTTAAGTTTGATTTTCTGATGTTACTTACCTTTCCGGTACATTCTCGGATGATGCTTGCGATGCGATCTGGCGGCACCCAAAACATCCGATAGCCTATCCCAAACAGCCTTCACCCTCCGATTTCAGCCACACCTATGCTGGAATGAAATATCCTTGTTTTTGGAGAACATAACTATGTAATTATACGCATTATAACTTGTTAATATCATTATAAAATACTAATTCATTTCTGTTTGCATATGGTCACACCCATGTTCAGATAAGGAAAATAAATTCGAGAGTGCCCTTCAAGCTCCTTGAGCTTCGTCGAACATCCTATCTCCTTCTTTATACTACTATTAAGGATTTTAACTCGAAAAGTTCAACTTTGAAATACATCAATGGAGGTGAAGACATGAATTTTATTTGCATTATGTATGATGATTTTTATTCGTACCAGCTGTCGCGATTAAAATATATGATAGTAATTTCAAAACTGTAAAAAATTTCAGACGTGTGTGTGTTTTCATGTAATGACAGGATTAGAAGTAGGATAAACGGAAAAGTATATAAAACTGTTGCGCGGCCAGCACTGACTAATGGATGTGAAACCTGGCCTGCTAAGAAAGCCCACGGAAAGAAAATGGATGTGGCTGAGATAAGAATGGTGACATGGATAATGGAAAAAACAAGAAGAGATAGGATTAGGAATAAGACGATGAGGGAGGTGGCAGGAGTCGTTAAGATCTGGGGGAAGGTGCGAGACGGAATGATGCAATGGCTCGTCTTTTACGAAGAAATGAGGGGAGCAGAATTCAAAATATGCCAGTAAGAGGAATAAATTTGGGAAGAGAGCGAGGGGAAGACCAAAGAGAAGATGGAGGAACTGTGTCGAGATTGATTTGAGGGAGAATGGCTTCACTGAAAGGGATATCCAGGATCAAGTGACTTGGAGGCGACTAGTCGGGAACAACGACTCATGATGGGAATAGCTGCAGAAAAAGGAGAAGATGGCAAAAAATTATTTCCTCCGCCATGGAGTATCAACTTCAACTATTCGCAAAGTAATGAAAAATGAAAAAGCAGGAGCAATTTCCACAGTTTTACATTTATTCATACTACCGGTTTCGCTTTTCAGCATCATCAGGTATCTGATGTACCTGAGGTATATCAGGTACCTGATGATGCTGAAAAGCGAAACCGGTAGTATTAATAAATGTAAAACTGTGGAAATTGCTCCTGCTCTTTCATTTTACATTATGTCACGTTTCCACTCCATCTCGCCTGAAACCTCAGACTATATTCACAAAGTACCTCTATAAAAAAAACCTTGGCGTGACATTACGCCAGGAGTTTTGCTGGCGGTGGCAGACAGGAAATTTGATGATTAATATACGCCATCAGCTTTAAAATAAGTTTTGTAGAAGGTGTATCTTTGATCCATCCACGTGTTGAAGTGCCTAGTCATTGATTGGAGCTGCTCTGAACTTCTTTTACATTGTAATGGAATAATACAATCAAAGTAGGTCATTCACTTGCACACTGTGTTATCCAATAAGGCATCTCGGGATAATAGTTTGTGATTTTTATTTTTATCACTTTGTTCTCAAAGTCGCTTGATCTCCGATAGATTCCTAGCAAAGTGAATAAAATATCCTAATTTTCAGAGGATGTAGTAGTTTAGTTTGACGTAGCGTTACTAGTTGCGTAATAATTTATTTATGTTTCATATTGCATTACCAGTGGTCAGAGAAAAACTCAAATAATAATACTAATGATAATTATTAATTATTATTATTATTTACTCCAATGAAGTAATGGCAAATTGCTGTGACACCAAAACGGTAGCTTAAGGATTGTCCCGAAGGTGGGTCTTTCCTGAATTGAGCCACCACAAATTACAAAAAATGCATGCCGCTAAAATAAAAGCAATAACTGCTAATGAGTATTGTTTCATTGAATGTACAATTTAAATAAAATTTCAGCAATGTTTTGAGAAAAAAGCCAGTCTAAGGTACGATGTAACAATTTTTTTCGAGAATTTCTGCTCTATAATTTCAGCGCGCAATTTGTAAAACACTTTTGGCCCCATGTAGAAAAAGAAATACTTACTTACTCAATGTTATCTTGGTCTGGTAATTACAATATTTACCTCATACCTAAAATTATGTTTACATTTATCAGGTACACTGGGCATTCCATCGCTTCTAGCATAAAAATTGTAATCTTTAAATACGAGTGCCTAAATGACAATATTCTGAGGGATACAAACAACGGAAAGGAGTGGCTCGATTAGGGTGGGCCGAAAAAAGACTATTTTTCAGCATCAAATTTGCCCTGTGCGGGAAAAATGCGAACTTGTATTAGGGTCTCAGATCCGAAGTTTGTTCCAAATCGGATATTATTAACCATTGCCGCCCTGTGCCCTAAAGTTTAAAATTTTGCGAAAATTCTGGTTGATTTTGGAGACAAAAACCAAATGAGAAGAAATTACTGCAACAATTTCCATTTCCTGAATATACAATGTAGATTATAACTTTAAACATTATGAATACGGCGTTAAAAGTTTATCTCAGGAATTCTATGGTTTTGCGATGGGTGAGAATGGTTAGCAAATGTCGAGTTTAGGCAACCCGCATACCATCCCAATCGTCCGACTGAGTTTGGTATCACTTCACATTTGGACTTTTGGAACATTGACACAAATTATTCCTTTTTAAATGTCTAAGCAATTATTCAGAGAGAAATAATTCCCATGACGAGGCCTAAAAATAGTAACTTTCGAAATAATTGTGTTATTTTGGCGTAGAAAATGCATATTTGTTGATTTATTCCGAGTAAAAATATTTGGTCTATTAGGATTGTGAATTGAAAAAAGTATGTGGTGATTACATATGTGGTGAGATTTCCCGGAAATCAGCAAGAAGAATAGTTAAATGGTTATTATTGTTGGTCCGCCCGAATAGTTGTTTCTCTCCCTCTACTCCATCCTCCATCAAGCTTTAATGATGCATGAGCACCGAGAATAAATGATTTTATTTTCATATTTATGACATTACCTTGGTTGACTCCAGCACTGTAATTTTTAATGTCGATTCGAACCATTAATTATATGACTACCAATCCAGTCCTGCTTCCGAAACCTTAAACTGCTTTTGACGGAACCGTATTAATTTGTATCATAGGTAATTCAAACTTTATGTTTCACGACCCCTTATTATATATATATATATTTTTTTAGATCACGAGATGTGGGTCGATATATATTGACCCACATCTCGTGATCTAAAAAAATATATATATCATAGGTAATGCTGGAAAGGGAATTTTAAAAATTCAAGTAAAGCCTCTTCCTCAACATTAAATAACAGAACATATACCTCGTTATTTTTGCTTAAACTCTTAACTTATGCATCCATTTGACTACTCAAACACGTGTAAGGAGTAAATAGTGTAAGCATTCCAAGTTGGTTGATTCGAAATAGCCTTCTAATCAACTGCACTATTATTCGCCTATTATCCTCCTCTAGCACGGGCAGGAATTCCCGAGTGGAAAAAACCTCGTTGAATGACATCGTGAAGAGAAATTCAGGAGATGCCGTTGTTATATCCTAGCACGTTATTACGCGAAATGTATTGTAATAATTGCATGAAGAAGGTAATCGATATTTTAATACTTTCGCCTCAAGTATAATGTGAAATAATGATTAGATATAATTTCATCACTTTACCAGCTTAATCACAAACTTTACCGGCAAATTCAGTGATTTAGGAGGCTTTGAAGCCGGAAGGAAATCAAAGAGGACTAAATCTGATCGTAAATCGTCGCGAATAAACTTTTTTTCATAAATCTCATTGAGAGGGCCTCGTCAAATTGCTCAACTTAATTAGTGATTTTACCTCGAAGACATTTTTAATCACTTTTCTGGTCTTGAATATCTCTGTCCGAGTGGTGATTACCGCAACCTGAGTACTTTTTTTAAAGAATAAAATTGCTGAAAATGCATTATATTTACTCATGGATACATTTTTTGATAACTTTCGACACGAATACTACCAATGAAGCGAAGGACCATCACTTGTGAGGATGCAACGAGGGAATATGAATCAAATTAAATGTCCTTCAAAATAATTTTCAATATTTTAGCTAATACAGAAAGTCTTCCGTGAAGGAATATGCTTTGGCATTATTCCGCATCCTATTGCTCTGACACCACAGAAGGAAATCACTTTCTACAGTCAAGTCATTCAGTTTAGCTGGCGAGAATGAAAAACCCCTACCATGGTCCATCTTTTCAATTATTTGTACGCCCACGTCATTTGATAATATTTTTACAAACTTTTTCTTCCTTTTTTCTAAGTAACAGCAACTCTCCCATAAGCCATTTACCATTTTTCCCTTTGGTCATGTTGATATTTGCTTTATGAAATCAGTACCGTAAGTATTAGTACCGATTCAATAGACATAGCCGAGCATGCGGCAGCATTGAATATCGTTTCGAAATAATTTGAAAAAAAAAACAAATTAAAATTACACGCTTTGTACCACAAATCAAAGAGAATTACTGATGTTTCCAGCTATTGAATATTTTATGGCGATTTTTGACTCTACCCGCAGTCGCGGATACAGAAAAATCTCAAGGGGGAGGGCACAAAGGATATCTTGAGCTATCTTTACCTTTATCGTAATAAAAGTAATATTAATCAAGCCACGTTGCGAAGTTTCATTTAAACTCATAAACGTATTTAAGACAATATCTTACGATATAAAAAAAGTTGCAATTGTGGTTCTACAATGTTCGGCAATGAGGGGGCCCCCCTAGCCCCCCATCTGTATCCGCCACTGTCAACCCGGCAGCTGGGTATAATTTTTTAACGAAACACTTTAAATTAGAGATGTGCGAATAGTATCCGCGAATACTCGAATACCTCGAATAATAGAAAGTATTCGATATTCGAGATCTCGAATAGTTATGCCAAAGGTACCGTCTCGAATACCTCGAATACTTTGAATTTCGCGTCATACACTGTCGCTCGCACGTCGTTGATAGTTGACTCGGAAAAATGAGAACTCGTCTAGTGCATGCAGCGCCGTTTTAGGCAAGCTGACGAAATACATCAAATTCACGGGTTTGAGCGGTGAAAAGAGTTCGACGTGAGGAACCGAAATTGATCGGATGAAAAAAATCCGAAAATCCCAGGTGTCCCCTATCAGGAGAACCTCAGTTCCGTGGGATAGCGACATTGGCGCATTTCCCACGATCCGCTATCCCCATCCATTCAGCGTTCGCCCCCCCCCTCTCAGACGATTTCCTCTACCCCGAAAACAAAAAAAAAGGTCCCGGCTCGTGCAGGGATCATATTACGAAGACCTCAGCTTTGAAAAAAATATCAACTTACCGGAAAATAATAGAATCGTGTTTCACCCTTCCCTCTTTCTCCCCACTGACCATTTTCCCGCATCCATCTTATGATAAAATGAGAGGAGGTGTTTGCCGTGTGTCCTTTGTGGCTAATAATGACAAGCACTTATTTTGAATCTTCCCCAGGAGATGAAACTACCATAGGGAGGAACTCAGTGCCGTGGGATAGTGACATTGGCGCATTTCCCACGATCTGCTATCCCCCTCCATTCAGCATTCGCCTCACCCACTCTTGACGATTTCCTCTTCTCCGAAATCAAACAAAAGATCCCAGCTCGCGCAGGGATTGTATTACATAAACCTTAGCTTCAAAAAATATCAAGTTACGCGAGAAAAATAGAAACGTGTCTCGCACCCACCCCCTTTTCTCACCCACTGACCTTTTTCTACCTACCTGCTTCGAATTTCCCCCTTTCTCGAGGTCAACTGCTGCATGAGTCATCTACTAGCCCGAAAGGTGTCTAACAATGACTTTCGGCAATTGTTATTACACCTTTATTGGATTGAAATATTAGTAATGTGCGCGTAATTTAAAAAAGAATAAGACCAAACACGACATATTTCTGACTTTATTTAAGCATTTTGCGCAAGAAAATAAATACCGGGTAGAAGAAGAAATACGACGGAGGCGTAATGCTCAAATAGGGTGGTTTCCTATTATTTTTTATTGCCTAAATCGAAATATTAATACTCCTAGCCGAGGTAGCCGAGTACCATGCTAGCTGGTAGCGCTTGGCTTAAATAAGGATTATTAATACCTTATCAAACAGACTGTGTGATTATTAAGACATGTTTCCCTGAGCTCTGTGCCTCATGCATGCATTGGTAACCTCAGACGATGTAAAACTCCGATCCTCTCGTGTAGAAACTAGGTTCCTGTGATGTCACGTGGAGTGGCATCGCATAGGCGCCAATCTGGCCTTTTTCAAATGAGGTAAAATTGAACATTGCCATTAGTCTAAACCGGTATTTCTAGAACGAAATAATTTGTATATTATGAATACACTAATGGTGGGTAACGAATCACAATCAATACCTTTCGTTTTCTTTAATGAAGGAAACTACCCTATTGTTTACATAAAATTAAAATATTCCATTAATCAGCTAAATTCCTGTTTGAATCCTTTAAAGGCAATCACAATTACTCGCCAAAATCTTGGGTTTCCTGCTGCATAGGCGACCTAGTCAAACATTTTCACATTCATCGTTTAGTATTCGAGGTATTCGAAATTCGAGGTATTCGAATATTCGAGCAATGATTTAATATTCGAATTCGATATTCGAATTCGAGAAATCTACTATTCGACCCATCCCTACTTTAAATGATATATCAGGCTTTAAATTTTAGGAACACAAGATACCAAAATATGTCAATATTTCAAAAAAGAATTTCAAAGCAGAGTTTGTGAACCTTTAGGTGTATGTATAAAATCTATCACTCCGGTGAAAGCGTCTTTTAGTTTTTCCATAATATTTAAAAAGACATTCAAAGTAGGAAGGAACTTATTTTTACCCCTGGCAACGCATGTGGCATAAGAATCTATATGAAACTTTTAGAACAAATGGCAAAAAATATTATCTTGCTGGTATTAAAAGGAAACACGTAGGTAAGATGTGAATCCTTGGGTGAAAACAAAAGTTATAGATCGTGATAATGACTTTCCTTTAAATTGAGGGTATAAACTGTGAGGAGAGCCGGAATGACGATGAGGCCGTCACATTAGAATTCTGTCACCTTCAGGTAAGAGGCGTATCAGCTCTTCGCTTGGCACGCGACCATCGTCATCGTCTTTACAATTGCACCGACTATCCCATTAAATAACCAAATAGTCTCTCAATATACCCTTAGACAATTGTTAATCACTTATAGGACATGGAGCGATTAGAGTTTCAATTCTTGAAACATCAGAGCACATCCTTCCGTCTAAAATAATTTAAAATCAACCATTGCACAATGGGCTAGAATCGAAAAAAGCTGGCCAAAATTTCAAAATCGATTTTTTTGAGCTAGGAAGTTAAAACTTCGTATAAATATTTTAGAAAAAATTATGCATAATTTACCAGATTATTTATTTCCTGTGTTTTCACGTTAACAATATATTTGGGGTCAAAATTGAACAGATTTAGCGAAAAACGACCACCCTCGATTTTTTCTGAAAATTGTCTAATTTATCCTCGTGTGGTGGTTTCACGAATGGTTTTATTGTCAAAAATGCTATACTATCTGAATGAAAAAAATTTTTTTCTTCCATTTGAAGTGTTCTTAAAGATTTTTATCATCACTAACTACAGATATACAACAAAATGGCGGAGTCTGTTTTCAGCCAATTTTTTTATATAAACGTAGAGAAAAAGTAGATACTTCCGCCGCCTTCCGCCAAGTGACTTATGCCTCGTCGTTCTATGAAGTTTCTACATGGTGAATGTAAAGTAAAATCTTGCACCAACGTGCAACCCCGAATTTCACATCGTTTTTTCGAGCGTGCGGTCGACCCCGGTTCTGGCCGGCGGCGGCGGAGAGTACGGCGACGCGGCAAGCGTGTGGATGCGATATGGCCACATTCACTTTTATATCTGGATAATAGTTATAAAAGTGATAGAACAGAATCACCAGAAATTAAAATTTATAAACATTGCTACGAATGGCACTTATTATGCAATCGCCGGGCACTGCAAGAGGTATGATGAAAGGCTTCTTTCTTTTAGTGCATTCATGTACTACTACGAAGAATGGACGTACATTGTGTGCTTAACGTTAGAAAATGGACTCTTTCATTAACAAACAAACTCTCTTTCTAAGCAATATCCGTCCATGATCCATTGCATCCACTTCCCAGCCTCCCATACCTATTTAAAGGCCTGCCGACAAGGGTAGTTTTGTAACACTGTTGAAGTGAAGGATGGGGAAGCTCGAATTTTTTAAATTTATGTATTCATTTATGCAGATCAGCGCGAATAGACAAAGTTCAGATAGCATTGTATAGTTACAACAAAAGAACATTTAAGGTGTAATATAAACAAAGTCATATATCATCATAAACAGTATGCAACTCAAACATACATATTAATATCGTCGAAAATTTAAGTCTAATGTGCACATTTACCTCTCCACTTGAATTTTGTGGCATTTTTTTATTTCAGAAGTCCTGTCTACCATAAAATTGGGCAAAGTTGTTATGTGCTAAATACTTTATCTCAGTCTAAATTTCATAGAGACCGAAATGTTCATTTCCTATAAAAATTCATTTAGTTGGCAATTTTTATTCTCTAATTTGACTCGCGTATTGAATAGATTGCGAATGAGGGAAGAGGTAATGAATAAGAGACGTGCGATTGGCGTTTTTACGTGAGCTCTGCAAGAAATAAGGGCTAAGGGCTTGAGTTGAGGTTGAGGGCGTCTATATAGTACATACATGCCTAGTGGAGTAGGATTGTGGCGCAGTGTCAAGTTGGTTACGAAGAGCATCAAGCCAGAAGAAGCGCTATTGAGGGACTGTGAATTCTTATTTGTGAAAGAGAAACTAAACGTAATATTGTACAGGGTTTAAAGTTATAATAGTGTAGTTCGCGGTAGCATTCCATTTGTTTGAAATATTCTTCTCAACACCACGTAATGTGATGAATTCCACTCTAAAAATGTAATTAAAGCCAAGGTGTAACTTAATACATTGAATGGTGCTTAGTGCTATAATTAATTTTGAATTAATAAATGAAAACAGGTGGGATCTAACACTCTTTAGCACCTGTAAATGACAGTATTGGCAATGCGGCCTTAATTACATCGTAAAAATCACTGTTTTTGTCTGGGAACTGGTATTTTCCGTCCTTTAGATTTATTTGTATTCATGCTTGGATACTGTTTGTTCACTGTACATATAACGTTCCCCGATCATCTGTCCTTTCCTCATGTTAAGGTGAGCTTATTACTTTCGCAAATGCATCTTGACATTTTTTCACCTTCAAGCATTACATAATCTCCTCGAGATTTTGTAATACTTATCGCTTTATTGCGGTGTCCTTTGCAATCCTTTTCCTCTTGTCTCGTATCAATGTCTGCCGTTCATTTCATCAAACCTCAGACTGTTTTCTCCGGCCCAGCTATTGTCTCTTTATCCTGGACGCTATGCCAATGTACAAGTCAAGGCTCTAATCCAAACGCTGGTGCGGAAAACGAAGTGTATTTCAAGTTTTTGAAACATAAATCACAATGTGGTCTTCAAATTGTACGCCATTGTCTGTCGGCCAAAATAGTGCAAAAATTCTTGGCAATTTCAATTGGAAATCCACATTTTTACACAGGCTCTAATGGCGGTAATTATCTGAGTATAGGGATACAGTTGATTACTACTGGAATATATTTGTAATTTTGACAAAAAGCTGTTACGATATACATTCATTCTTAATAATTATACGGCAAAAAATGTAGGCAAGGTACATACTACTTTGAGTTAATAGTGCTTGAATATGGTCAGATCGCGTGGATTACCTATATCAACATTGGCTCAAATGGCTGCAAAAATGTCAATCTCAAATTATAAGGGTTAAATTTTCCTTCGGAATCCGAATTCGCGGTGAATGTGAAACTTTTTTCAATTGTCTGGCGCCAAAAGTATTTTTTGGATCGTGCAGTCTCGAACCTACCTCCATGAAGTGTGAAACCCTTTCCTCGTTCATTGCTGTGGTAATCATCAGCAAAAGAGTCAATTTACCGGAACTCCTTCCTCCCCAATATCCAGTATAGCGCCCAGCATGAAGTATAAAAAATAAGCCTCCCAAAAATCCAATTCGGATTCCTGAATCCCCGAGGACAATGGGCGAGTTGCACATCAAAACGTCGGAACGAGAAGTGGAGGATCTTACCCGGTGTGAGACCCGAGAAATCTTCACTGCCATAGCGTGGCGAGGAAAACCCATACATTACACAAGCCTTCCCAGTTGTATGCCTAAATACGACAAATCTATGGTGCCTAATTGACAGCAAAGTGCCAGTATCGGAAACTCGCATACCCCCAAATCTCGCATACCCCCCCCCTTGCTGCGCCACTGACCTGCTTGAGAATATGCTCCTCGCATAACACTTATGTTACCGAAAAAGATGACCGTCATATTTGATTCAACGTGTTAAATAATGCTGCAATGCTGCTCTTTGTATCTTAATCTTTGCTCATTCGACCAGCCACGGTGAAAGCGACTCTTACTTATTCTATTTCTATACTTCATACGAAATGCGCATTTCGAGAAATATTTGAAATTTACGGGAGAACATTCATTAGAAAAAAAAGTTACCTTACTTAGTTTTAAATGAAAAGTATGAAAATATATCAATGTTTTCCCTTTTCAAATACTTTAAAACTCATATTAAATGGGTTTCCTTTGTTCTTGGAGATTAGCTATCTTCCTCGTAGCATTTTTCGACTATGGCATTAATAACTATCTCCGTATCACAATGATAACTTTCATTATTGCTATGTCAAATAAACGAATTAAACATAATGAAAGCCTATCGGTAAACGCTGAAATTACAAAAAAATACTTATTACTCTTGGTACTACTTCTTGTTCTTGACCTCTTCATTATATTTAAATATGAACTCTTGAGGTTTAAATACACCAACGGGTGAAGTTCACCATGAAAAAATATTTGACTTAGCCGGGATTCCCGGATCTAACTCGGATCTCCCGATTGCAGGTCAGGCGTATTAATCAGTTCCACCACATTCAAATAAATAGATAAATAATAGTAAAACATTTTAATAGATTTAAAATTTAAAAAAACAAAATTAATACAAAACATGTTGTTATCTAATTTATCAAAACAATATTTTGATAAATTATATTGCGACATATTTTGCTTAATTCATCTATTTCAGTTCTTTTATTGCAATCATTTTCCTGTTTCCAACCATTTCCTTGTATAATCAGGAAATTACCGCGCATCTGGTCGCAGCCGCGGCGCTCTTCTCCACGTAACTCCCCAGAAGTCTTGCGGGGAAAACCAGGAGTAAACCACAGGACACTGATTGTGAGTGAAATGGCTCTGCGATCATCATGCAGCAATGGTGGTGCAATAGCTTAGGGTTCCGCAAATAGTTATCCTTCCCTCTCGGTGTCACTGATTTACCACTCCGCACAGTGTGCTAGAATCGAAAAAAGCTGGCCAAAAACCTCTAAAACGAATTGTTTGAGCTAGGAAGTTGAAACTTCGCATACATATTCTCAAATAAATTGTGCATAACTTTCCGGGTTATTTGATTCCTGCGTTTTCACGTTAACAATATATGTGTGGTCAAAGTTGAAAAAATTTAGCGAGAAACGACCACCCTCGATTTTTTCTGAAAATTGTCTAATTTATCCTCGTGCTGTGGTTTCACGAATAGTTTTATCGACAAAACTGTTACAATATCTTAATTGACACTTCTTTTTTTCCATTTGAAGGGTTTTTAAAGATTTTATTCATCAATAACTATAGATATATAACAAAATGGCGGAGCCTATTTTCAGCCCTTTTTTACATAAACGTAGAGAAAAAGTAGATATATCCGCCGCCTTCCGCCAAGTGAATTATACCACGTCGTTCTATAAAGCTTCTACATGGTGAATCTAAGTAAAATCTAAGTAAAATCTAAGTAAAATCTTGCACCAACTTGCAACCCCGAATTTTACATCGTTTTTTCGAGCGTGCGGTCGACTCCGGTTCTGACAGTGGGCTGAAATCGAAAAAAGGTGGACAAAACCTCGAAAATGGTTTTTTTGAGTATGGAAGTTGAAACTTTGCACAGTTGTTGCCAACACATTAGTGCATTTTTTGACGCAAAATATTTTTCTTAAGCTAATTTTTTATATAAAATACATAGCCTCAAAGTTGAACAAATTTGGCGCAAATTGCCCGCTTTGAATTTTTTTCGAAATTCGGCATGTTTAAACTAATGTCACACCTTTAGTAGTAATTCCATAGCAACAAAAATTAATAAAATTGTTAAACGGTTTGTTATCATCGATTACCATCAACTTTCACGACTTAGTTGTTGTATTTGTGACCAATACAATACAAAATGGCGGACCCTGTTTTTCGTCGAATTTTTGTGTTCATGTAGGATTTTAAAAAAAGGATCACCGAGTTACCTCGAGATATTTACACCACATATACAACAAAGTATATAGATTATGATAATCGGAAGTACAGCTGTGACCACCTGCGACGCCGAAATTAAGATCGATTTTTCGAACGTGCGGCACCGCCCGAAGCTGGCTGCTGGCCGCGGGAATTGCCGTACTCGACTGGATGTTGGATAGTGAATCATTTTAAGCAAATTCATTGAATAAAAGCTATGATATATTATTACTACATTTATTTTCCTTTTGTTGTAACCTGATTTCTTTACTGCCTTGTAATATTTATCGTCGATGTAGTACAAAATGGCGGACGCTAATTTCAGTAACATTTTTGCCCGTGTGTGGCTGTATAAAAAGGAGGACACCGAGTTGCTCTCAGATATTTACATCGTAATTGCATCAAGCCTTTTAGAGTCTTCGTCCACAGAAATAATCTGCGACCGTTAGCTACAAACTAAATAAAATCGATGTTTTTACCGTGCCGCGCAGTCCGCGGCTGCTCCCTGGGCTCATGGATTGTCGAGACGCAGCGTACATCATAAAGCGCTATGAAGTCTTTGCTGTGTGTATGTTTCATTCCAACATAATTATTACCATTTCATTTCAAGTAGGTTTGTTGTCACTTTAGGTAAATGAATTCAATCCTCTATCCATTTTTACTGACTAGTGACTATTTACCAAATTTCCGAATGCAAACTAGTTGACTTGAAACTCTGACAATTCCGCTCGTGCATTTTACCCCTTGGATGGGTAAAACGGCTCTATTAGTCTTCTTCTAACCTCAAAGACGAAATAGATTTTACAACCGAATGCTAGATGGAGATCGTGATTTAGGTAAATGTTTATTAAGACAAATAGTTATTAGGGATGTGCGAGTACTCGAAAATTCGAGTCGAGTCGAGTAGTTGGTATTCGACTCGGGTGCTTGGAGTACCATTATGAATGTCGAGTGGAGTCGAGTAGTTTCGGTTACAGAGCTGTCGAGGCCAGTAGGTTCATAAATCTGCCGTCAGGAGGCGCTATCGTCAAACCCACGTAAAATATTGTTTGTAAATTCAATTAACCGCTCTATTACCTTGGCTTGGTACTTTCAGCTTGCATTACACGTGGCAGACAACGTCGACGTGGGTGCCAAATACCTTTTCGAAAGCGGCCGACCCTCTTCCGACCCGGAGGCTTATTGGCGGAGTGGACTGCTGCATCGCTCACACTTTCTTATGCGATTCTTTTTTACCCTGCCCTACTTTCTTTACTCAAACGACGAGAGAGTACGCAAAAATTGTTAGGATTATTCTATCCATGAAAAAATACTTAATTTTTAAGTTTACGTTTAGTTTCCTTCTTGAACTTATATAATAAAAGCTGCTGAGGTTAATTATACGAAGCGAGGAATAAAGAATTATTTATTTTGTTCTAAAAAGCTAAGTTCCATAGTTAGTTCGTTTCGTCCACATAAATTCCATGAAGATTCAATATCCATCAAAATCGTTGATATCAATAAAAAAATTTCAAGGTCTAGCAATTTGGGTCAGAAAGTACCTATTGCAGTTGATGGTGGGTGAATTAACTTTATGAAAGTTTTTTATTTTACCAATAAACAACCTGTCAATTCTAGCCGCACGAGTGTGTAACGAAAGACAATTTTCTGCATGCAGTAGTCGCGTAACACTTATATGAGGGCGTCAAAACCTGCTGCCTGAGCGTGTAGAAGAATTGGTTGTTCTGCAAGAGAATTTGAAAGCATAAAATATTAAATGATTCACTTACTCGCATAATATTTATGGTAATTATGAAAATGTAATTTGGAATACTCAGGGCTATTCCTAGCAGTTTGGACACATATTAAAATTAAAGTGTCAATTCATTACTAGAGGTTAATTCTTTTCAATTTTGTTTACGGAACTGTATCAGACATTACTTTTCATTCAGAACCAAATTCGTACAAAATTACCATCAACGTTTTCTCATTATCTTTTCATTTTTGCATCAACCTTCTGAGGTATAGAAGAGAAAAACATAAGGAGATGTGAAAAATGGGAATATGTCGGTGCATGTATTGTTAAATCGCCTGATCCAGAAATAGCCATACTCGACTCGACTCGAGATCAAAAGTACTACTAGCACATCCCTAATAGTTTATTTTAAAACACACAATGTCTGCAATAAAATAACGGACATTATAAATTTAAGTAGCAATTATTGTAATATGATGCATTAAAATTAATTATATCTGTATAGCAACAAAAAATCAAATAACTCAATGATTGTTCAATACGTGCATTTTCGCTGCTCAAAATATTTTTTAGAGCTGCTTATCATTTGTATGCCATTATTAGGTGTAATAACGCACATACTTAGTGTCCACATCTTCTTCAATTTCATAATAATTAATTGAAGGCCCGATGGGCAAATTGAAGTATTTTATTTATAGACCTACTCATCAAGATATAAATCTGCTAATTAATTTAATAGAGGTCAGAACACTTAACCATGTACCACTTTTTTCTTCTGTTATTTATTATTATTATAAAATTGGTGTATCTTCCACTAGATTACAACTCTGGTTCCCCAAAAGTTAATTTAGCCCTTATTTAGACATGAATAACAACATTTTCAGCGGTTGATGAAATTGTATAGGAAAATAAAATCTATATATTAAATCACATTTGGTGGATCATTTATCCAAATGAAGATTTCATTAATAACACGATTTAGGTATAGCACCAGCATATATAACACCCGCTAAGTAATAAATCTTCGGTATGGGAAGCCGTTTTAATTTTTATCAATGGTAAATTGATCTAGTGTATGAGTAAATCTGATTTGAATCAATAATAATAAATCTATCAGAAGTAATAAATCTGATTCGTTTGCCATTACTAATCTTTACACTATCGGATTATATTTAATCCGTTATAAAAGCACATAGCTATTGTTTCGTTGAATACTCATATATGGATTAATTATCTTCACTCCGAGTCTGGAGCTTACGTTCGAGGACTTAAATTCAAACTCTTTATCTTACCATCATTCATGATAGTAAATACGTTGCTCTTATCTCTGTCATCCTTCAATAATCAGGCAAACATTTTTCATTGAAGGTTGTTTTCGATAAATGACTTAAAAATTGTGTTGCGTGCTACCTTCAATCATATTACAATTTGTTAACATCAGGAAAAACCCTGGATATTGCTACTTTAAAAATTAAGCAGATTGGTGTTGGTATGGGGGCTAGAAATTTGGCTTTCTACTCCGAGGACCTGGATTCAAATCCCGTTCGAGAAAGAGATTTTCAGATTCCCTCTTGAGTGCTTTGTGGATGGCACTTCAAGTGCAGCGATGTGTCCGTCGGATGGGATGTCAAAGTGTACTCCCCTTGGAGCCTTCGTTAATAGCAGCCCAATGCCGACGCCGTGTTTCTCTCCACCCATACTCCTCCATACGGCGCAAATGATCAAAGCTGTCTCCTCCAAATAACAACCTGCCCACTACAAATGAAGAATTTCTTCTTAGCAAATAGCTGTGGGTCTCCGTGAAGTATTTTTGATTTGTTTTCTGCGCTCTAGTACGGCACTCTCGGAAGCTTTCGGAGCGTGGAATAGGTAACGATTTCCGTCTTCATGCGTCTTGGTCTCCGTTGTCATGCTCATCCCGTGCGTTGCGTTTGAAATTTACCGCAAGGGCACAGAGGTAGCCTTGTAAAATATTTGAATCTTTGAATATTATTGGGTAATTTCACGACACTTGGGACTCGAGTTGATCCTTGACCACTCAGACGTTGATGGAAGACGGTGAAATTTGGCCTTCTCAAATAAAAAAAATCATCGGTAGCGTTTTGCGGAATTGGGAAAAGTTGCCGAACGGCGATTATTTTCAAAATGGTGGTTTTGGCTGACACAAAATTTTCGTCGTCACGTAATATGTGAAGAAATCAACGTAAAAAAATGGTCGATGGCTTATTTTTATTTCATATTCTTTGAGAATTCGGAAATGCTACCAAAAAATGTATAATTGCCAATTTTTAAAATAATTTATTCATAAATAGTAAAAATTCATATTTAAAATGTGGCTGTGAAGACGTACAAAATAATCTCATGCATGGAAAATTAGAGGTTGCCTATCGGATAGTAAGAAACCACTTCAAGGAGAGGGGCATATGTTCTAATACCCTGAGGGACAAAATGGGAACTGAAACGAAGATAAAGCGAATGGATGTAAAGAATATCTCGAAGAGTTGTATAAGGGAAACAGTACAAGAACGAAATCTATCGAAAAAAAGTAAGTAGGTGAAGATGAGGTTGAAGCCCGTTTATCAGAATTTTATGCGACTGTAAGAGACCTGCGGATGAATAAAGCATTTGGTATTGAGAATATTCCTGGGGGGCTAATTAAAAGTGCAGGAAAAAAGGCGTTGAACCAGTTGCACAAAATCATAAGTGAAATGTATTCCACGGGTGTTATACTGCAGGAATTCGAAAGGAACATTAAAATCTCAATTCTGAAGAGAAAGAGAGCGGAGAACTGTGATGGACCGGAAATACTGACAAGGATCATCTGTTGAAGAATAGAAAAAAGAGTAGAAGAGTACGTGGATAAGGTCCGACTCGGATTATGAAAAATTAAAGGCACATGGGAAGCAATATTCACCCTTTGGCTGCTCGTACGGAAAAGAATGGAAAGGAACAATCCCACGTTGGTTGACTGTCATAGCAGGGATAGAGAGACGGATTTGAAAAATATTCTGGTTAATATGCGTAGGGTGATGAGTAGAATGGGGAGACTAAAATTAAAATATGGAGTGTGATGAGATTTTTGTTAGAGGGCAAAAATTCCATAATATTTGCAAGAATAATGCGAATAATTTGCTTGCCACTTTAATTCCAATTCCAAGTCTGAAGATGAAGACTTCTCGTATTTAAAATAATTTCCTCCTTTCACCAGGAGGATTTTCACCACCTCTGTTATTGGCTGATTTAACCAAATTTTATTTAACTTCACACATTTACTATTCACTCATGAGCACTCATTCCACCGGAAATATTGATGAAAAAACATTTTTCGAATTTCCGCAAGCGAAGTTTTAAATTTCTCGTCTCCTAAAAAAAACGTTTTTGTGTAAAAACTCTAATACGAATGATTTCTGCTTCATTCGACCTCTCAATTTGCCAATTTGCAAAATGCATCTTGCATTCCCTGATCATTTAGGATATTTGTTTTCTCAACCAACGTGTCAAGATGTGTGTCTATCCGACAGGATGTCCAACCGCAGAAGTTGAATGATGTGACGTAACAAACGGTGAGAAAACGACGCAAAAGATGCATCGGATGCAACCCAAAGTAGCACTGCCGGGTTTGGGAGCATGAGAATCACCTGTATATTAACTTGGGTCGCAATCATGGCAGCCGTATGGAAACGCATAGCGGACAGACAAACAGACATCCTCTTTCATATGTATGGATTAGATTTAACTTCGAAAAAAATCAAAAGAAAACTTAACTGAATTTTATTTTGGTACTTGAATTCTTTCACAGCGCATAAGAGCGCTTTTCTTTTTCATTTTTTCCGTTCTACGTTACCTTTCGACTTATAGTTTTCGTTACGTCAACAAGTTGATGGAAACAGGAAATAAATTTTCGTGATAAATTCTTTTACTCATGATAGGCATAATTTTAGCCAAATGAGAAAACAGGAGAAGTGTTCTAAGTATATCGATTACTTTATGGAGTTAATTCTCAGGAAAATAATGCTAATCATTCGGATCTCTAAAAGATTTTTTTCTCAATTTGCTCTCTCGTGCACTTTCATCGGCCGCCGCTAATACTCAGAATTTCGAAATTATTCTCGGAAAAGAAGATGAATGGGGAAAATCAGGACATTGATCAACCATTTTTTCGAAAGCAATCGAAATCTGCTATCAATGGACATTGCTCGCGAACGATTAATTTTTCTTTACAATGCATGTGGAACGGGAAATAGTATTTCCTCTCACCGTCAGTGGGATGGATGTTTGTTAGCGGACAGAAATACCACAATATTTGTTAAAAAAAATGCTTCAAGTATCCATTTATTTCAATGTAATATTTACGTATAACTGCTTGAAATTTCTGTCCCTATTGAAAATATTCATAACTAAACATGTCAAAGAACGAGAACGAACTTCGTGCCTCAGAGTAAATTCAGATTCAGGATCTCTGTTAGCAAAAAATTCTCTTTCGCTCCGGCCTGCAGCATTAGGTGCATTTCGAAGCTCGTATATTGAAAAAATTTAGTCGCTTATAAGATTGTATTGTATTAAATTTTGTGAAAACATTTTCTTCCCTCTGACGTTTGCGGAAGTTGAATGAAACTTTGGTAACGGCTGCTCCCACAACACGGGCAAAGCAAAACAATTGGCATTTAGGTAGCTGTAGGCACAGTCTTTCTGCCGAGTGTGTTTTTCTTACCTTTTAGAGGATTGTAACCTTTACCTTGCAGACATAAACCTATGCTCACCTTAGCGTTTGCAGTGACATCAATGGCTGAAGGCCTTATCCAAGAATTCATGGTTGGCAAGAAAAACGCCATTGTTGATGTTACGGATGTCGAATTATTTTGTAATTATGACTGCATTTACTAAGGAAAATATAGTCTTCGGCAGAATAAGATATGCAGTGTAATAAAATTGATTTATGTATCAACATAAATGTGAAGGTTGCAACTGCATTTATCAAATGAAAATGATTTCATGAGCTAATAAAGAAAGCCCTCTTTCATTATCTGGCACCAAAATTGCTATTCTAGGCGAAAATACAGTAATAAATGCACTGCCATCCCTTGAAATAAGGGTTGTTTTCCCCAGAATAGTTTTCAAATAAAATTTATTAATACTGTTCTGAAGTGTCATTGCACACAAATGGGATTTACGCTGGATATACTTAGGTGTGCATGTTTCTTTTCATTTTAGCTCCTAAAGGTAACACCAAATTTACCTCTTTTTAATCTATCTGAACGACCAACCCTTATCTTTATAATTGCAGCAATTATCTCGCCCAAAAAAGTGACAGAGTTCGGTCTTTGAAATTTGCTGAAAGCCGAAGCCCACATTAAATTCCCCAGCATAATTATTTCTCTGGGAAATGAAAAAAGTTTTGAAATTAACTTATGAAACAGATTTTATTAAAATAATGATGCTTTTGCTGCTTCATAAGTTTTAAATAATTTAATGGACTTCGATCGAAATAAACACCATGAATACAAAAGCTATCTTCGAAGCCAGATAATCAGACCATCACGTGATCTCAGATTTCCATCCTGATCCCATTCGCAGAAGCCGATAATCGCTCATTACTCTCACCTTTTTCCCGGCCACTGTGTTGAACTCACATTGAGCCTGCATGTTGTCGTAAAAATTGAGGCAGACATAACGTTACAAAACTTTGATTACTTTTATTCAGAACTCTTCTCAAGATTTTCACTGCCACGCGAGTTGAATTTAGTTTATATACAAATATACAATACAAATGTAGAATACAAAGTCTGCTAAATAATAACGAAGTTATGTCACGAAGTCTGGGTACTGTAGTTGAAATTTCAAATATCCTCAGAGGTTATCAGACAATTTCTGGATGTTTAATGGTTAGTGGTTTGTGTAAGAATCTTCTGGAAGCAACATTCGCCATAAATTGCAGATATTTTCATTATTTCTTGAAGACGCTTCCGTATGCAGCCAGGAAACAGCAACAAATTACTACAATCTTCCAAATCATTTTTTGTCGTATTAGATTCGTCATAAAAATTTGGAAAGCGTTAATCCAGATTTAAACTACTCATATATTTGCAGAAGTCATTTTCTGTCATGGCTCTGAGTTGGATCGGCGATTTTTGCTGAATTTCTGCTACAGCTAGGAAAATACGATTTATTTAAATGTACCCAAAAAGATTTGAATACAATTTAAGAATTGGAAATAAATAATACCTGGTAGCAACGCCCTTTATGTTAGTTTACATTTTGTATATATTTAATATGATACAATGCCAACAATTATTTGATGAACACCTTTGCTTTGTTTTTTTTTCGTCAGCTCAAGTACACGTACAACGTTTCAGGTTAGACGGACGCCAGTGCATATGCACTTCTTAGTTTAGCTCCTCCGTCGTGTCACACGAATACTTATCTCTGTCTATTCTCAGCTTTCGCGAGTTGAGGGCGCAACCTAAGATGCTGGTGAGGTTGTCGCCTCCCTTCAGCGAAGCCCGCTACCTGCACGTCTCAGCTACTCTAGAATGACTCTAGAATTTGCTTTATATGCGTGATTTACTAAATATTTACACGAAACTTAATTCTGAATCTCAGCAGCATTTGTAATTAATTTTGTTTTAATTCTCAGGTCCTAATAACGTTTTAAAAACTAAGTAGGATAATTAGATTTTACTTAGAAACACAGAAAATGTTTGCACACTGTCTGAAACAGTTTGCACGGAAACTGAAGAGGAATGCCATTTTTAAAATGGTATTCCTCTTCAGTTTCTGTGCATTGATGACACCATTTTGTTTTGTAAGGTTAAAAAAATGCTTAGAGATTCCCTGTTTAAGACGAAATTGTTAATATTTGGCATCAAACGGACGGAAATAATAATTATTTAATGTTTAATGCGTAGTTTCCATTGAGCATAAAGTTTAAATACACGTTTAAAATTTTTATGGTATCCCTTCACGTTTATATTTTAGCAAACGGAAATTATACGAATCGAATTCCATGAATACTTAACTAATCTCTATGTATTCTGTTTTGTACTATTGTTTTTCAATTATTTTCTTTTACTTCTAGATATGTGATTCACGTTTTTCACTACACGGTGTACTGCTCAACTAATTGGGATTGCACTGCACTGTCGAAGAGAGAGAGCGATGATATATTCCCCTGGTGTTATGTTTATTCTGCATATCTAATGTTGGTGCGTTATCTAATTTTTAAGCCTTATTTTCGGATTCTATAGGATATGGTTTACCAAACACTCTAATAAGTTGGTATTTTTGCTCATCATAGCGGCTACAGGGATCCGTCTAACATGGAGGATTCACCGTAGAAATGACAGTTGCGTGAAATCGGTTAATTTTGAAGAAGTTCAGCGTCATAGGGGACATAATTTACGCGATATATTGCGCCATAAAACATTTTCACCTAAAAATATAAACATTAACGCATATTGGAACATAAATTTTATTCGGATTCTACAATTTTACCCATTTTATATATTTTTTGTAACTTTTGGCATTTTTTACACGAATTTTTAAATAAATTGTACAATATCGTTTAAATTGTCGCGTTCCGTCACGGTTTATTTTGTATAAATAAAAATAGGATAGTATATGCAACGTAATAGTAAAGAAAATTTTTGCTACTCTTCGCTACTCCGACCTCAGCATTGATTTAACTACAATGCGCTGCGCTGGTGGCGGCCGGGCTGGGGCGTCGTAGGACTCGAGGAAATCTAACATTTTTGGAGATTATTCAATTTTTGTTGGGTATTTTATTTTCCATAACAAATATATGCCTCATTAATAAACATCTCTTCTCAAAAATAGTACATTTTTGCGTCTATAAATGGTTTCCAGTTGACGTTACTTATTATTTACGCGTGCCGATGCTCTCCGAAAATTGGTCTCCTAAGAACTCCAGCAGAAAGTAATAATAATGGATCAAAAGCACACAGCTGAGTATATAGTAAGTAATATAAAAAATTGAATGCATTCAGAACCAAAAAAACCCTAAAAATGCTACTCCACCCTGTCCTATCGTTAGACCGACTAGTTTTCGTCCTCCTGCGGCACATTGACCCTCTGTCACCTCCGTTGCGCCCTCCTCGGCCGTAAACGGGTAAACGACTGCCGAAAAGGCTGAAGCTGTTTACTGCTCCCACTGGGAAAACACAACCATAGCTATCTGTGTACTATAAGTAAGTTGCATATTACATTAGTAATAAATTGAACTTTGGCCATCAGGGATGAACGGAATAAGCCTCTTCACCCTTCACATGCAACTTTTCTTGGAAAATGAACACACGAACCTCACCCTGTGGAAAATTCGAATTACTTTTAGACATCGATTTTCAGAAAATCTCGCGCTAAACTTCAGTTTTACTCAGAGTTTTCCCAAAGAAAGACGTGAAAGTGAGTTACTTCAAGTATGCAAGGGGTTTAGAGTATTCACCACGTTTTGAAAAGAAGACTACAGGATTGAAGAAGAGTGGCCATAGAGTTTTGGTCTACCTCTCTTCTATTCTGTGATTACTTTTGGTGCAATAATGGCAGCTGATTTAGTTATCGTTGTTTTTACCTTAAAACCTCTCTGTTAAGATTTCAGTGTTGATAAGAATTTCCACGAGTTTTCGGAAAAAAATTCTTGAAAGTGGAAAACGATCTATGACGTTTAAGAAAAAATTCGTCTCGGACTACTCAAACAACAAGTTGAAGTTAGATGTTGACGTTAATTCAGCAATAATCTTAAAAAGCTTAGTGTAAAAGTGATTAAATATCTTCCTTGTATATGCGGTAAGTACAAGATGCTGGATTTGTGATGAGTTTAGAGTTTTATCCATATTATTTACTTCAATATGTAAATAAAAACGCTACTTTTGAAGGCTAAACAGAGTCAGCTAAAATTCGTTAATCAAAAAAATTATTTGAGTAGTGTACTGATAGGACAAAGAGAAGGAAAAGTGATCCATGGATTAGGCATCGCCAAAGAAGCTGCCCTTCTTATAGGCCACTTGTCCGAGGAAAAAATGAAGGCGAGGGTTTGCCAGATGATAATTATGAGTGTGTTTAGGATTATTTCTTAACAATAACTGTGAAAGATAAGGGACATTGTCGATCTATTTCTTTGACGGTTAAATAAACCCAAGCGAATGGAAAATCTCGTAAAAATATTCATATCAAATTATGGGCCCGGGAATTTGATACCCCACCGCGAAAAGAGATTATTGCAATCGGAACATTAAAATTTAGCGTTTTACTTAAGTTCATAGGAGTTATAAAATATTGTTTACGACATTTCAATGCAATCAATAAATATCTTCATTGAAAGTTGTGAAAGAAAGGACCCAGTGCTTCCAAATCCATTGGCCCGTTCCAGGAACTACGAAATTGATTGCGTCTACTTTATTAGAGTTAGTTATTATATTTAAAAAATAATGCAGTGCAATAATAATTATCAGATCATTATAACATAAACTTCCAAATACGATTTATTTTGTATCAAATACAATCAAACATATGAGGAAGTTGCAAATGTTCTCTTGGTTCATTCACAATTAATTGTTCAAAGATTTTCCAAAAATAAGCAATAAAATTTATTAAATACATGTTTTTAACTATCGAATTCGGTGCTTTCAGATGCACCATTTGTATTTAACAATGCGGAAATAGTCTGAAATTTATTTGCTTTCTTGAATTATCAATTATTCATACAAAATGTGAAATAACAATAAATTTATTGAAAATTCAAAAAAAGTTAAAAATTCAGAGTTATCCGATCAAAAACGATGGAGATAAATTTTTGCATGAAATGTATATGAAATAATAACAGCGTTATTAATTATGGCCAGCTTTTTTCGATTTGGGACCACTGTGCGGCGCCTCTATTGGAAATACAATCCGTCGGCAAGTAAGAAAAGTCTGTTGGGTTTCTTCTATCCTAAACTCTTCGGGGGCATCCACTACTTACGTGAGGAATTTAGGGGGGGGGGGATCAAGCCAATTCTCACCTAATTTCACTTGAGGGACCTGGAGGGGGTCCTGCAAAGTATCTCGTAAGTTTTTTCTGCAAGAAACAGTGAAAAATTGCGATATTAGTAATATTTTATACTAGATTTAACTAATATTAAATAGAAGTAATTAAACAAATTGTTTTAACAAGTCCAATGTAAATTATAGCAGATATTAATGTATTTATAGTGAAAATACGTATTTTGAACTATCTCACGTGAGATTGGAGGGAGGGGAGGGGGTCGAGGCAAATCTCACCACGAGGGGGGGATCCAAAAATCGCCAAAATTACTCCACGTAATTAACGGACTTGCAAATTGCTTCCATTGCTATCCATACGTTAGAGGTGTCGCACAGTGGGCTCGAATCGAAAAAAGCTGGCCAAAACCTCAAAAACGATTTTTTTGAGCTAGGAAGTTGAAACTTCGCATACACATTTTCAAATAAATTGTGCATAACTTTACAGAGTATGTCTTCCCTGTGCTGTCACGTTAACAATATATGTGAGGTCAAAGTTGAACAAATTTAGCGGAAAACGACCACCCTCGATTTTTTCTGAAACTTGTCAACTTTATCCTCGTGTAGTGGTTTCATGAATAGTTTTATCGACAAAACTGTTATGCCATCTTAATTGACACTTCTTTTCCTTTCATGTAAGGGGTTTTTAAAGATTTTGTGTCATCAATAATCATAGATATTGTGATGTCTCGAGATGGGAATGATCACGTAGTGGAGTATGGTGTCATGCGAGGTTGTGTGTGTGTGAGTCAGGTGTATGGTGGCCGGTGTGATGGCCCCAGTCAACAGGGGCTACTTAGGGACCCACGTTTCCCGGCCTCAGTGAAATCATCCTTTCTCCCCGCAAACCCCCTTTCCATGAGTGATATTTCCCCTCCCGAAGGGTATAAAAAGGTGTGCTTCGCGAGGCATGATTGACACGACGACCAAGGGAGCGAGATTAGGGGAAGTGCTGATGTGCATGATTGCCATCATAAGTGGAAACAGAGTGTTGCTGGTGGCATACGCTGAAAGGAGACCGGACGAGTTACGACCGTGTCCCACGCCACGTGCGGGAGGAGTTCACCCCCGGCGCCTTGGATCATCTGGTCCTAACCGTTTTGCTACAGACGGTTTTCTACTGTTCCGGCTTCAACCATAAACTGTAAGAACGTCGCAGTTAGCGACCCTTCCATCATCTGTTGAGGTCAGACGACCAATCACTTCCCTCAGTTAGAAGCTAAAAAGCTCTATTCTCCCAGTCCACAGTGCAACTTGTCCTCTCAACTAATTGTAAGAAGTTCTAAGAAAGTAAAGGTCAAAGGACTTGCCAGCGAACTTCAGAAACTTTATCAGAAGGCACTAATTAGCAGTGGCCCAAAGATTTAATGTTCTATTTTATTGAAACTTGTACTATATTGGAGGGGGGCAAAAACATCACATTCAAATCATCGATTTTTGTGTGTAATCAATTCATTGTTTTCTTCCTCATCAGGGTACTTTTTTGTTAAGAATAATGTAATGTGTAGAAAGTAATAAGTTCATTCTTTTCATCCTCATCAGGATATATTTTTTTGTAGTGAATAATGTAATGAACATAAAGGTTAAAATATATCATGCAATGTTAAAAGTGATTAATGTGGTGTTTGACTTGATCATTCCTTCACTCGGGACGGTTGATTGTTTCCTTTCATATCACGTATGCGACGTCGTGTGCCGTCACTTTATACAACAAAATGGCGGAGCCTGTTTTCAGCCCATTTTTTTACATAAACGTAGATAAAAAGTAGATATTACCACGGACTTCCGCCAAGTGACTGATACCACGTCGTTCTATGAAACTTCTATATTGTGGATCTAAAGTAAAACCTTGCACCAACTTGCAACCCTGAACTTTAAATCGTTTTTTTTCGAGCGTGCGGTCGTCTCCGGTTCTGGCCGGCGCGGCGGCGGCGGAGAGTACCGCGACGCGGCAAGCGTGTGGATGCATTTGGTCTCATTCACTTTTTTATGTGGATAATAGATATAATAGTGATAGAAATTAATCACCACAAAGTAAAATTAATAAATATTGCTACGAATGGCTCTTATTATGCAATCGCTGGGCACTGAAAGAGGTGCACTGAAAGGTTTCTTTCTTTGAATGCATTCCATATACTACTACGGAGAATGCTTAAAGTGAGCTAAAAGTAGAAGTAAGCACTTTAAGTTGTAGAAGTTCGGCTGTAGTTGGTAAAGAAATTTTTGTACTGCTCGATATGAACAAAAAGTATGTCAATGTGTTAGAATTTTAAGTGAAGACTACTCTTTCCCATTCTCTCACAGAATTTCCAGTAGGAAGATTCTCAATGACAAATTGGTATGAACAATATTTTAATTCTATGCACCATATTTCCTTCGGCTTTATGTCGTAATATCCTCATCTTCGTGACCGTTGAGTAACCTTCTTATCTATGTCCAAGAACTCATAGAAGTATCAATTTTTGTCCCTTTTCTAACTTTTTGCCAAGTTTGCTCGCGCGCCATTGTTTTCATATTTTATTCAACATAACTTTTTACCGCCTTTCGTGCGTTTCTCTCGGCACTTACAGTATCCTTTTAATATTTTCCATCTATGCAAATCTTATCATCATTACCCTATAATAAGCTACAAACCTGACCCACTAATTTACTGAAATTTAAAAATTTTTTATTCGAGATGTAGAGATGAAATTTTGAGGGATTGTTTATGGTTGCCCTATGAGTCAGGAGAAATGCAATTAAATAATTCATTTGGTCATGGTCAGAGCCTAGCACGGATATGATTTTGTCTGTGAATCAATGACAAAAACGAAAAACATATTTGTTGAGATTTATTTTTTAACTTTTTTATTTTAAGTCTTTTTCCTATTCTGTTGCTATGCAGCTTAGATGATTAGCAAAGTTATGAACTTCCTTCCTAAAAAGAAAAATTCCGGTAAATCTAAAGGCACTTAATTGTTCCCCTTTATAATTGAATGCGTTTTATAATTCACTACGGCGCCTCGCATCACATTTTGACATTGCGCTATTATTATTTCAACACGTGGATTCTTTCCAGTCACCTTTTACTTCTTCCTTTTATTAATTATCCTTCCTAACTCAACGTTACCCCTTGCATCACTCACTCACTCAGCTCTTTATAGTCTCGATCACTTTCACGACAGCTAAACAATTGAAATTTTTACCAAAGGGTGCCGTTTGGAAACGAGCGGAGGAAGAAATCCAGGGATTTTGGGGACGGTTTTCTTTTATTCTCATCGTTAGAGAGCACTTTTTTATTACTTTTTCATCAAGCCTTCGAACACCTCCAAAAAACTCCTCTAAAAGCGAGGTGGCCAAGGGAAAGGTATGACATAACGTTCTACGCTGTGTGTGTATTATCATATATTTAAGGCTTAGCCTCGGGTGAGCTCTACCTTCACTTGCCCTCAGGTTGAATCACGAGTGATTGATAGAGTAGATTGGTCTTATTATAATTGAGCTGAGGCATGGTTGAGCTGAGGTTAAAAGTAAATTTGATGTGACACGTGCCGTTCTTACGACGAAAACGCTGTTTTAAAAGATTGAAGAAAGTGGCTTGGTGAAACATTAATTGTGAACAAAATGCTAATCATCTGTAGAAACTTGCTCTTAATACACATTTCAATTTGTACATTTTTATATAAACCAGGGATACAATTCGCCATTAAAATAATCGTGTGGCTCAGCCGAGTTTCGAACCCGAATATCCCTACTGCTAGTAAGGTATGTTACCAGTTACACCACCAACTTATTCACGTCTCGTTCACAGCGACTGGGTTTGCCAAGCGAGGTGGTGACGTCTCAACTTGGAATTGTGACGTCAGCGCATAGTGTAGATCGAATTCAAAACACGGATAAGTCACGTTACTATTTCCATACCGAATTCTAACCTTGGTGAGTGTAACTGTGCACCCGTGCGCGTGACTGGACGACAAAGTGCCAATTCCATTCAAAGCCTTAGTACATTTTTATCGGCAATTTATTTTAATATTGAATAATTATTATTATTATTATAGTATTCTACCGATTAAGGTAGGTTTCCATGGAGTACGCAAGAAGTGATCTGGGAGCCTCCCTTTCCTTCCAACACTGCCTTCTTTAACTCACAGTAAGGCCTACTCTCTTTCAATCTATCTAAAAATCCTATTCTTCTCCTTCCCCTCCCTCGTTTCCCTAACATTCTACCCTCTAGCACCATTTTCAACATCCCCTCACCACTAAGCACTAACTCCATCCATACCTTCTGTCTCCTCCGTATCTCATCTAAAAGCTGCCTCTCCTCGCCAACCATATCCAGCACTTCGTCGTTCCTTTTCCTCTCCGTCCATTTCACCCTCTCCATTCTTCTCCATGCCCACATCTCGAATGCCTCCAATCTTCTCTCGTCTTCTTTCCTTAGTGTTCACGTTTCCGCACCGTAGAGAGCTACACTCCAGATCAAACTCTTCACTAACCTTTTCTTTAAACTCTTACATAACGATCCTCTTAGAAGCTCCTTCCGGTTCATGAACGCCTCCTTCGCTAATGCAATTCTCTTCCTAATGTCCTTACTACTGTATCCGTTTTCCTCTAACGTACTGCCTAAATAGTTGAATTGCTCAACCTGCTCAAGTTTTTCCCCACCCATCTTTATCTTAAGTCTCACATTCCTCGCTCGTGATGCTTTACAAAACCGCATTACCTTAGTTTTCTTGTGATTAATCCTCATCCCATATTCCTCGCAACGCTCGTATAACGCATCCACTAGAGCCTGAAGCCCCCTTGCTGACTGGCTAATCAGCGCCTGATCATCCGCGAATCTCACTGATTTGAACATCATTCCTCCCACTTTTATTCCAGCTTCTAACTCATCCCATGCTTCCCTTACCATCTCTTCAGCGTACACGTTAAAGAGCAGCGGCGATAGAGGACAGCCTTGCCTCACACCTCGGCCAATGCTTGCCCACCCGGATTCTCCGTCCGCTACCCTCACTTGCGCAGTCTGGGCCATATACAGATTACGAATCAGTCGTCTATCCCTCCAATCTACACCTATTCTCTTGAGAATATCCATTAACTTTACCCAGTTCACTCTATCAAACGCTTTTTCAAAATCCACGAAACACGCATATACGTCCTGGTCGTATTCTAGGTTCCTCTCCACGAGGGACCTCATTATTGCTATTGCATCACGAGTTGACTTCCCCTTTCTGAAACCAAATTGATCTTCGCCCAAATACTCGTTTGCCCTCGCCTCCATTCGTCTGTTCAATATCCTCAGCACCACTTTCGCCGCATGCGATATTAAGCTGACAGTCCTATAATCTCCGCATTCCACAGCTTTCTTCTTTTTCGGAAGCGGAATTAAAACCGTCTTCACGAAATCTTCCGGCCAGCATCCCTCCTCATAGATCCTGCGCACTAGTTCGAAAAACCTATTCTTACCTTCCTTCCCTAGATTCTTCAGAAGCTCACACGGGATATTGTCCACGCCTACTGCTTTCCTAGCCTTCATATCACGAAGTGCTCTCTCTATTTCCGAATCTGATATCCCCGGCCCAAGATTATCCTCCTCCACTGCACTTTCCTCCTCTAGAGTCAATCTCTCTGGTCTGTTCATTCCGTCATACAGGTCCTCCACGTATTCCTTCCATCTACTCTGTACCTCTTCTCGCTCGGTTAGCATCCTCCCATCTTTAGCCTTAATTTTAGACATGGCTTGTCCTCTTTTGCCGCCCGATAGCGACTTAACTTTGGCGTACAACGCGCCTATTTCTCCATCCTTCTGGAACTTTTCCATTTCCTCGCACTGTCCTTTCCACCAAGCCTCCCTTGCCCTCTTAGTTTCACGTCGTAATCGATTATTCAGTTCCCTATACATTCTTTTTCCCTGTTCCGTGTCCACGTTCTTCCACTTCCTCCTCTCCTCCATTTCATTTACCATTGCCTCAGTTATCCACGGCTTCCTTATCCTTCTACTGTCAACGTAACCAATTGACTTCTCCGCCGCTTTGACTATTCCCGTTTTAATATTATCCCATCTTTCCTCAACAGTCTTAGTACTTTCAATCTCCCGTATACTAATGTCCACTAGTTCCTGATATTCTCTCCTCATACTCCCCTTCAGGGCTTCTACGTTCCATTTCTTCGCCTTCCTAACTTTCATAAGTCTTTTGAATCTTACATTGCATTTCATGAGTACTAGATTGTGGTCCGAATCCGCATCCGCTGCGGGGAAGCTGCGCGAGTTTTTCACACTATTCCTAAACCTCTGTCTTACCATAATGTAGTCTATTTGATATCTCCCCACATCCCCTGGACTTTTCCACGTGTACCTTCGCCCTTTATGATGATTGAACCACGTGTTAGTGATGAATAATTTATTTCTCCTACAAAATTCTGCTGCTTTCTCTCCCCTGTCGTTTCGTATTCCTAGACCAAAATCTCCTATTTCGTGCCCATCCCTCCCTTCCCCCACTGAGGCATTCCAGTCCCCCATCACTACCAGATTTTTCTTACCCGGTGTGTCTCTAATTATTTCCTCGAGCTGTTCATACACCTCATCTACTTCTTCTTCCCTATGATTGCTAGTGGGCATGTAAACTTGGACCACCACAAGGTTGGTGGGCCGCGCCTCAATTTCTACCACCAGAATCCTATCGCTTACCTGGTCTATACCTACCACACGCTTACCCATCTTCCCGTTTAATACTAAAGCTACCCCTCGCTGGCTCTCTTCCCCTCCACTATATATAACCCTATACCCATCACTCCAATAGTCCCCGCCATCCCTCCACCTCACCTCGCATAATCCTAATATATCTATCCTCCCTTTATCCATTTCCCTTTTGATATTTTCTAACTTTCCCGCCCTCATCATAGTCCTCACATTCCACGTCCCCACATTTATAGCCGACTTCTTCTTCTCCATCTTCTTGGTCTTCTTTTCTTCCTTCTCCATTACTGCTGCAGCTGATGATGATGATGATGATGATAAGTCTCTGCAAGGATTTCGCATGTTGGCGACCCCGAGGACCTTGCCGACCTCGTTGCCGTGCCCGACACCCGCCCTTTGCGGACGGGTCCCGGGCGATGAGATTCCGAGGCTCATTTGGTTGTACTCCATGTATTCAGGGAAGAGATAGTTGGTAGGGTTTCCCACTTCCATTCCAACAGTGTTTTTTACGTGACACCATCACGTGGACTACCTTTCGTCTGGCTCCTACCCTTCGACCTATCTGGCATGGGTGGCCCTACCGGGAATAATTTAGAATTAATCCCGCCAGTGCAGCTCTAGGGGTCATAGGAACGCGCAAGCCTTTCCACCGCGACAAGGTTGTAGCCCAAGGGAAAGGTATTGAATAATATGTATTTGAAAAAAAGCACTTACCTTTTTCATCCACTCTTTACAATGAAGAGTGTAGATTATTTGCAGCATTTGCTTTGTTTTGAAGTTTATTGGACCACTAGGTAGTGCTCTGTTTCACGCTGTTCCTTTCATGCAATGTTTGGAACCCAATTCGGAGTGACATCAAACGAATATTCTTCACGAATGGAACCAAGGTCATTATGAAAATATGGTGATTCTTCCCTCTAATCGGGTGCTATGATCCGCTGCGATACTATCACGTGCAGTGAATTTACGTTCAAGGAAACTTGCCACGATGCCTTTTCATATTTTCCTATCTATATCTACCTATATTTGAATTCATTCCACGAGTAAAACCTTATAAACTCTAACGTTCAAGACTTTTTGTTTTGTAAGTAAGTATAATTTTAAAATCGCGTGGTCGCGGTGGAACCTCCTTAAGTTAGACCATTTACGTTCAACTCTTCCATTTTTAATAGTAAGTAGAATTTAAAGCATGAGTAGGAGGGGGGGATAATGGTGTATGGAAGGAAGGATCCGAAGATATCCACATCTTCTAGGAAAGTCAAGGCAGAGAAAAATGTCAGGTGGGCCTCGTTTGGAGAGGAGGAAATCATTCGGGGAGGATTCATTCTTAGGGGGTACACTTGAGACCGCATTTCCCAAAAGTTTGAAATGGGTTTGGAGATCCTCTTGCTAAGGCCAAAGTGCATCTACCTCTGCAAGCATAACTCCAAGACTAGGTCAAGCTAAATGTCGACGGGTCATATTTTGTCTTTTTTCATTTGAAACATCTATGTCATAGCACTATTTAGTTCCATTCACTCATAAAAATATCCCGCAGAGAAATCCAAAGAAGGTTTAAGAAAATAATCGCAAAGATAATGTAACTGGTAATAGAGATAATTTTCGCTTTAATAACGTAAGTAGTTAAAATAATTTTCAGACTTAAAAAAGTTTAATTAAAATAATTTTTTTATTTGAATTTAGCCATTTAAGCTAAAGAAATTGGCCGCAAATCGAGGTACCGGGTTCGAAACCCGGTCTGGGTGAATGATTTTTCCTCTCGGGAATTTTTCACTATAACTGCAAATGGATTTTTCTGAGGGGTTTCTGGCTCTTAATAGAATGAACTGCATGCTTCTGAGGTAAGTTTACCTGCCGCTAACATTTGATTCTGGAGAAAATATGATGAAGGGTGTTAAAATGAGAGGCTGATGACAAAACAACCATTTTCTACAAACTTAAGGAAAAAATACAAAATTAGCATTTATGTCAACTATACACTATTGACATTCTTTAAATATAGCTGATATTTGACGCGAAGCCGAACTAGAGTCAACAGTCTACCCGAAAACTCCCTTCGAGTGGCAGATGAGCTGGGGCTTGAAATATCAACATGGAGAACATCAAATACGTCAAATAAACAGAAGCAACGCGCCCACAGAAAATCCAGAAAAATAGTTCAGGTGATCAATTTCCAAACCTTTATGGATCATTTTTTTTCAGAGATATATTTAAGATATACATTAGAGGTTTCCGTGGATTCCTTCCTCTTGAAGACCTCATTCCCTCCAAACTATCAAGATTCGCGACTCGAAAAACTGCTACGGGCGTACAGAAACCGTTACACAGATGTTTAACGAATTTGGTTGGGATATAGAGGGATCTCTATGGGTTGGGAGCCGCTAGAGACTCGGAGGCTGCGCATTCGGCTTAGATAGCTCGAGTAATTGAGTATGGATATCTTCAAGAACGACACTTAGATCATATTATAACCCCACTAAATTTCCAGGTACGACAAAAACGATAAAATAATGGAGATACTTAAGCGAACGGATAGGTGCAGGAATTTTTTATCTCCCACGCACGACAAGGTACTTTAATAAATGCTAGGCCTAATTTCATTTGAACATTTCCTTTACATATGAATACGGCGAGTGTCCTGACATCCCCCTACATATGCCTATTGAGGCAGCTTGCGGGGTAGTATGCAGGTGTAAATGACCACCACAAAACTTTACTAACCAAACGGCCTACTACATTGGCACGGTAGTGTCTTTATTTATCAAAGAATTTGCCAAAAACTGCCGTTTTTGAGTCTTAAAAATCCCAAATAAGCAGGGGAGAATTCCTCTGCCCCCGGTTCCCCGCCCTTTGGTATCCGGCGTTTCACTGTAGGTTGTGAAGTAGTATATCGTTTCTTTCTTTTGCTTGCGTTTGGCGCAATACGTATATTGAAAATAGAATCTAAAGGCACAAAACATTAAAATACACGTACAAAACAAACTTAACAAATAAACGAAATTATAAAGAGAAGAAAGAACCGCACGGAAAGTTCACTCTAAGCTCGTCACAAGACGCTTTTTAAAAACTACTAAAATGAAAATACGAATATTCCAACGTACCTGAATCTGTGTTTAAACTCTCATTGTGTAGTAAATGGATACCACTGTTCTTGTTCAGCCAATCACTGAAGTTTTATGAGATATTATTAACGTAAAAGAATTTTTTCTTCTTCTCATTTCTTTTCTGTGCACCGCTTCTGTAAACACGTTTCATATTAACACTTCAAAGAGGATGAAAATCTCTCACTAACCGAACTGAACTACTAAGGTGAACGAAGGATTTCGCGATCAATGTGAGGAAAAATAGAGAATATTTGTGCTGTGCACGCGCAACTTCTCCCCTCCAACAACGCTATCCCAGTACATTGTAATCTGATATTTTTCTTGATGAATGAATTGGGGTATCGACTACACAGAAACACCTGTGGGGATATCTGCTTTCGCTAAGGAACTGGAGGTTTTGGGAAGAGCGGACTAGGGAAAAAATGGAATGTCACATGATCCGTAGTGGTCCCCCAAATATGCTGACATATACACGGTCGCCCTTGCGGTTGCCACAATGGTCTCATCTCACGAAGGAGATTCACACGAACTCGTCGTCGTATTTGGCCCAAGCGTGGGACAGAAGAGGGAGAAGAGACGCGATCAGCGCCCCAGATACACGCGATTCATGATATACGCGAGCGTTGTGTGGGGCCAACGAAGCTCGGGGCCACCAGAGTCATCTTGATGGCAGTTCTCTACACAACTCCCTCAGGGCGTTGTGAGGGTAGTGCAGTATGACATAATCGGCGATCCAGAGGACTCTGGGCCCCCCCTGAGCTCGAGGCCCTAAATGACTTCGCCTTTTCTGCATGCCATCTTTCTGTAAACTTGCGTAACATAATTTGTAACTGTATGATAATTTTTCAAAGAATTTGGATAAACATTTATTGTTTAATTATCTCGTTCTCGGAACACGATGGATATGCTTACAGCTTTCAAATTTTTAAATTTTGTTTCCATTAACCAGCGTTCAGCATGCCATGCTTTAATTAAAAAAAAAACTTACATGATATAGTTCAGTGATATACGGTGAAAAATGTCATAAACGATTGGATATTTTTGATAGGATAACCCATTTCGCCTAAATAAAAATTCATGGCTTCACCCACTGCTATTACTTCGTTCTATTATTACCGAATAATTTCATAAAGGTACTGACGTTCTGTTGTTTCAAACGTCAATATGGGCAAGGGCGTAGCCAGGATCAAAACTAGAGGCGGGCAAGCCGTGGTCGTTGAACACAGAAAAGGTTGAGGAAACCAAAATTAAAAAAAATTATAACAGCGCTTTATCAGATTTTAAAATTATTCATGAAATTATTTAATTATATAAATTAAACATTTTAAATTTACTAATGAAAATTTGATTTTTTATTACATTACATATCTTATGCTAACATCAATTTTCTTGGATATAAAAAAAATACTTTCGTTTAGAACTAAATTTACTTTTGCTTCTAGGGGGGCAGCCGCCCCCTGCTGCCCCACGCTGGGTACGCCCAAGAATACGGGAATATTCAAATGATTTTACCTTAGAAATTCTGCTTTGTGTGACATGTTTCGAAGCAATGCAAGCATCATAGCCATTCAAAAGATCCCCTGACGATGAACCTCTCGCCGTTCTCGTCGTCCAAGACACGACAAAATTAATTTAAAAAGACGACGAGACAAACAAACAAACCCGAAAAACTTTTCTACAACTGATACGCAGGGAAAACCTGAGATCATAAAATGCAAGCATAAGCCCACTGCACATTGTTCACACCAGTGCACGCTGTTTCTTCTTTTCCCATGCTTGGCACAAACTGCACTTCTCCTTTGGTGCTTGCATTCCTCCCCAGCTGCAGGAATTTTCCAAAGGAGATGTGTTTCTGTGAATCTTGGTTCTTAATTGTCTATGGAATGACGGCCTTGTAAAAACTGTCCGTATGGAGTTGCATATTTAAAAAATATTCCCTTGACCAGCTGTACGCGAAATGATACGAGGGCCAACTTTTTGTACATGTTTTTTCCTGTGAATGGCGAATGGATTTAGGACTCTGACATTAAATAATCTCCTAAATATCTTCTTAGACCCCTTTAATGGCGTTTTCTTTCCATTAGGAACGGACTCAATAACAGGTCCTTGAGATCCACCCCACCCATGAATTAATTATAATCTAACACACACACACAGACTTCCTAGTCTCTTTTTTACCTGTCAATACTATTCCCATTTCGCCATTGTAGAATGCGGAGATCATATATACGATTTTCCCTACAATTTGAGAACAAAAACAGGCCCAAAATGTATTCCACATATTTCGTCCCTCTGCAGTTTCATCTCCTTCACGTATTTTAGGAAATCCTTCGCGTCAACGTCAACGTCTCAACACAGTCAGTTTTGTATTTGCTTTTCAGTGGTCTTGCAAGAGCAGGAGAACTATAAACATTCTCCAATAAAATACAGCGTCCTTGATGGCGCAGAGTTTCAGCCGTATTGCGTGTTAATTGCGTATCAATATGAGAGTGTCCGTTGATATAATTTTCTCCGTCACTTGCCGCACTTACACTCTCGTCTGAATCACTTGCTGGTAATTCTTCAATATTTCGTCAATTGGAATTAGTAATCTTTTTCTATTTGCTGAAGACATAGCACGGATCCATAATTATAAAAATAACCACGCATAGGAAGTACACCCGACGAGAATTACAACACAGGGCTTGAAAGAACACCACACAGCAAGAATGGATCGAGGGGAGAGAAACGCGTGGTTTCTAAACTCTAACAAAAGAATATCTCGAAGGGGCCCTAGTATACGCTGACTGTTTAGAAGGACTCTTTATCTTCGTTGCTTACTGTCCACGAAAGAAGAAATAAAGAAATGCAGAGCGAAGCACATGACCCCTTCGCTTGGTACGCTTAGGACTGACGAGGCGAACCAAACGCACTTTGGGCTTGAGGTGATGACACACAAGGAAAAATTAGAGGCAGGACAGAGAGCCGTAAGGATGAATTCGTATCTCATGCTAAAGGAGCTGACCCTTCTTGACGTCTCACAAGCAGAGTAGGCAGCAGTTTTCAAGATAGTACAGTTGAAGAAAGGCGTTCATTTTTAAGGCCAAATTCATTAACTCGCCGGTTTAAAACAGAATTTCATCGATAAAAGACCTTGAAGACATAAAATCACTATGAATATTTTATTAGAATGAAAAAAAATGCCTTCAAAAAATAGAGAAATTCCTTTTTATTTAAAATACAATATCGACGATACCTATTTTTTTAGATAAAGAAGATCAGGAAGCGTACTAAGTAAGCATGACGGCGTTGAGGGGTTAACACTCCCTTACTTGGCTCCAGAAGTCACGCTCTTGCATTCAGAAATTGGCTTTTCAGCAAAAATTCTTTTTAAATAGTTGGATAATTTATCTAGAAGTTATTATTGAATTAAATTTAACATGTAATACTTAAGAAAAATGTAGTATTTACCTCATCTCAACAGAAGGACATAGTTTTAGGGATAAAGCTATATAAAATACCAATGAAAAACATACATCTGTATTTCGAGATTTTCGAGAGTCTCATGGATGTGGTATCGTCTCGTCTCGTCAAAAAGTGGTCTCGTCTCGAGTCTCGTCTCGAATTCTACCCAACGGTCTCGTCTCGTTTTCGAAACGAGACTCGAGACGAGACGAGAAAGTCTCGACTCTCGCGGCAACACTACCCGTAAGGTCTGAGATCGAAGTCAGTATAGGAAATATCAGATTGAAAATAATGAGGAATATTAATGTATGCGAACTATGGTGTCACTGAGCAAGGCTATTTTAATCTCGTCTAGGATGATTTGTGGCAACGAAAAGTTTTATCGTAGAAAGATAATTCGGTGAGACGTTTTGGGGGAGCAATGCTTTTTAGACGCACTGGATAGGGGTGAAATGTTTGAGCTCTTTGAAACTCGTTTATGCGAAATGTGTATTAATCTAATTTTACCATCGTTTTCAATTTCATAGAGGTCATCAACAAAGTAATCACATAGGATAAATAACATCCAGTTCTATTCGCAGTTCCTCATTGAGTGCACCTCTGCAGTGCGTTTATCGCTGCCATAGAAGTCGCAAAAGAGATTATAAAATACGGGATAACTGATAAATTTATTATCGCGAATGCCAATCTGGATGTTGAGGGCTTTGAAGGTCGCATTTGGTGTGTGATTCTGGAAGGGCAGCAGAGGAATATGAGGGAAATTTTCATTTGCCACGAAGGCCAAAGGACAGTCAGTTCTGAACTATTTGTTGACATCAAGTCGTCCAAAACACTCAAATGAGCATTTATGAAGGTCTCAATCGAAGGAAAATAGTCCCAAGAACTCAGCGGAAATATTTGATCATTCATGAATACTTGAGTGCCATTTTAATGACTGTTTATTACAGTTTTGTTTTTGCGTCCTCCTAAGAACTTAAAGATTGCTGCGGAGCTTGTGTGATAGCAATTCTATTCTGCATCACTCGCTGAAGTGTTGCGTGAACGTGTTTAATTAACAGCGAAAAAAATCTGTCACTTCTTCTGGAATCAGAAAAAAAGTCATGCAACAAAAAATAACATGAATATAATGCGAAAATAACATGATGACAATATGTGATTTCTAATCATTTCGTAGAGAAATGAAAAAATGTCAGAAGAAACTACCGAGCATTAAAGATAGATTTAATGTTGGTTAGTAAGAGGGTTCAGTTAATTCCGCTTTACTTAAACCCATTCCAGGAGAACTTTGTTAATACTAAATCTGCGTTTACAGGATTTCATTTTTTCCCCAACGAATTTCTCTCTTCATCAATCCACTCGCACTATTGTGGGGTGAAGTATTCATTGCTGACGATGTCATCATGCGTGTGTAAGGTGAAGCTCTGCTTTTCCAAGGATCATAGTATTTAGATAAGAGCGGACTCCGTAAATAATCTAGGGTTGTATCGGAGCTCATAAAGTTTTATTAACGGCAGAGCAGTAATTGATGCAAATCAAACAAAACAAAAGATTTTGCTATTGTGGAATTTAGAACCTTTCGGGGATGACAGAATCAGAGGAACTTTGAAAAATTCTTGCTACCGTAGGAGGAGGAAAGTAGGTCACTTGGCTGTGCCGATGACCCCGTTTGTGCACAAATATTTTGCTTTCCTGGTAAAATGTCATTGGCAGTGGCAATTTATCTGATATCGTGAAGAGCAGTGGCGCAACCATAGACTATTTTTGCAATACTTTATCCGAAGATCAACGACGTACAACTTAATTGCGATCATGATCCAGCAAAACAGGGTTGGCCATCATGGCGGACATATTTCTCGCGTTCTCCGCGAGAGAGTCATTTAGCTGTCTGAAAGTGGCGCTAGTTTTAAATTTTTAACGCGATGGCTCCCCAATGCCTCGCATTTAGTAGTAACGTAACTTACCATCATCGTGCATCAGGCTTTTTAAAAAGTCAAAAGTCTTTGTTTTCCGCTATATAACTCAAGTAACTTATTCGGGCCGATGTTATGCGGGAGAATGACTTTGTTTTCTTTCAGCACAAAGCGCGAAATGTGAACTGCTTGCATTCCGTAGACTTATCTTGCTGCATTACTTGTATCTTGCTTGGTGAATATGAACGCTCAGAAGCCGCGTGTTTGGTTTACACGACTGCAAAATTTCTCTATCGGATGATTCCTTTTTCACTGAACACTAACGGATTATGAATAAATCTTGGAACTCCATAAATACTTAAATTTCCTACAACTCCAACCAACTCATTGAGTTGAGCCCGTTCCCCTCACATATGGAATTTAAATGGCACTACTGTGGCTTTTTATTCGAGAATTACTTGACAAATTCAGCATGCGTAATCGATTTCAAATTCGTTATTAATTGGTTAACTATTTTAATCCGTATCGTAAGGTGAGAAGGTAATCGACAATGCAAAGATTTTTCTTGACAAGTGAGATACATTTAAGTAAAGAATTTGTCCCGTTTGAGTGGACAAGGAGCAAAAATTGAAAAATAAAATATGCCAACTCTAATGCTTTACAGTATAAGCATAAAAGTAGTTTCCAATGGGCGTGACGTTAGGGATCACGTCACAAGTACGAAACAAATTACCAGGTAAGAAACCAGCCCAATTCTCCCGTCCAGGTTACCCGCACTCATTTTCTCGAGCATTTTCCCCCAGAGTTGAGCCTTAGGATTGAGTGTTGGTGCGCGTGTGAGTGAGTGGTATCTCAACCGAGGCAGCCTTAGCAAGGTCCCTTCAACCCTCGCAAAGTTTCCGTCGAGTAGAGTGAGTGCTTACGAATGGTTTCCGGTTGAGAGGCTGGGTTGGTCATTGCAGCGAGTTCTCCCGTTCCATCAAACCAACACAGTCATTTTTTTCGTTCCTATGGCGTCAGCTCTAACGTTACGGACATTGGAGATAACTTTTTTGTGCTATCAATGAGGCCGTAGAGCTTACCTTACCTGTTCAATCTTCACGAAGTAATTTTCTGAGGTAGAATGCCTTTATTCAAAGCAGTCCTATTCGTAATATTCTTGTCACCGTTAGCATTTCCCAAAACCTAATTAAAAAGTACTCTCTTTGGTGCGTCAGGAAATCATCCGCGGAACGGTCTCGAGCGTGATAGTCTTCTTCAATTAACCTTCGGATAGAGAAGATGTGGAATGATTGTAGGGAACAGATTCGCGAAAACCGTGGCTGGCTTACTCCAACCAAGTGTAGTTTTCGCCTGAAAGTTTTGGCGTTAGTATTCTTCTGATCAGTCTAGCTCTGAGATCTTTGAAATACACTAATGATGATGGAGCAAAAATTAGTTTTGGCATGTTGATTATTGAGAACCTTAATCTTTATTTGAAAGGATTTTAAGGAAGGAATTGTATGAAACGTCATTTACCACGTTTTAAAAGCCACTTTCGTGTCTGTTTGTTTACCCTACCGGAAAATATCTTGCAACTTAAATGTAACCCATTTCTCGATTAGCTATCTACTAAAAGTTTTGAGTTCAGATCAGAATCAGAAGGCAAAACATTATTTCGCTATTTCTAGTTTTTTCAAAGGCAGTATGAACCATCATTTTCGACAGTTAACATTTGTACTCATCGATCAGTTGCACCATATCTATTAACGATTGAATTATTCCCAAAGAAAAGAGGAACTGTAGCGCAATGGAAAGCGCGTGTGAATACGGAACAGAGCATACCAGGTTCGAATTCTGACGGGATCGTTATCGTTTCCTCATTAATAATATTTGTTCCTAGTTGGCTATTTCGCACTTTTTATGTAGAATTTTTCGGTAGCCTTGTAGGCCTCACTTTTATAAATTAAAATTGAGAAAATTATATTACAATAAATTCAAAAAAGTAATAAAAAAGCTACATTTTTATTTCAACTATAAAGGAGAGAATAGACCACCCTGGCTTCGCCCAAGCTCCCACGTTTATATTTTGCGAATAAAAAAGACTACATGTTCAAATAAAACCGGGGAGCACATTAATTTCAATATCTTCGATTAAAGTCTATTTCTTTAAATATTAATTATTACAGCACAACTAAAATATCGAACATATGATGATGGATTTTTACCCCGCGAATGTCAAACGTGTAGCAAATGCGCATCACATTTCTGATTTGGAGCATGTAGCCTTTTATCTTTGAAATTAAAGTGTGGAACTTGGGTCTAATGCAAGTTGGATATTTTTTTTTAAGTTCGAATAAGAATATGAGTTTTAAATTTTATTTTTTAAACTTTATTTTATAATTTCTTAACAAATAGTAAATTAAATACTCTCCAGAAGATTCAAGCAATATTGTTTTCTCTTCGAAAATATAATGAAAGCAATCGTACATTATGTAAAGTAGTTAAGAAATATCATATTTATAGAACCTGATATTTTTTAAATAACTTTGCGTATTTCTATAGGTTTATCCTACTATTTTATTGGTATATTAGTCATTGGACCATAGAGGATTTTAAAAATAAGTGTTTTACCCATTATCGTTTTAAAAGTTTGCTGAGTTTGGGGTTTAAAAGTAGTTCACTTAATAATATTTATCCTCTTCAACCCCTTGTGTATGGTGCTCCTCTGGTTTTGCTTCATGAATATGTATTCGTTGTGATAAAAAGAATAAGGCTTACCCAGGTTACCTTAAATTGCCATGGCTTCACTTTTACAAGCATGCCTGACATCCCTTTGCCTGATGTCGCCATTACCTTACACGAATATATGTATAAGTTACGACATTGGTACATACTATTCCCACCTGCCTAGGTTGGAGATCTTTGAAAAACCAATTATGGTGGACCAAAAATCGATGTAGGCAGATAGGAAGTCATAAGATGTTAATTGGGCAGTCAGTGGTCTCTAAATGACGTATTCCCTTATCTAATCCAACGATAAATTTGTTTTGATTTCAATATCATAACTTTGTTTTTATTTGTTGACCCATTTCCTCGATAGATCTGCATTGCGATAATTTTTGGGCGTCTGTTAGATTGATCGGTCGTGCAAATTCCATGGTCAATTTTACGGGAGTACGTTTTTTCAAAATTTATTTGTGGTTTCCAAGGTCTATGACGATTTTGTATTCCATCGCGTCTCACATCTTAAGCATTAAGATACTTTTTCTAGTTTAGTTCAGAACTAAGGTGGTAATTTAGTACGTTTTATCCCCGTAAGCGTGAATAACCTTTGCCTCGTGTGGACTGTCGCCGATCATCTCTCTAGCAACTTAACCATTTTGTTCTAAGAAATGAAGTGTATGTCATTTTTGTGAAAATTTCAACGCATGGTCTTCTCAGAGCCCGTCATCTACTGACGGCCAAAACTTATGCCTCTCGTAATGTAATATCTTGAAATCGCATTAAAATTCCGCATTTGTCTACGGGTTTTTATGGCGATGCTTGTCCTATTCACAAGGAAAATGCTGATAAATTCTCGAGTATATGGGTTCATTTAATAAAAAAAATGACAAAATTTTCATTAAGTCTTAAGAATTATAACAATAAAACTAGGGCTGATCACTGACCAACATTTTCAGTTGCAAGCGAAAGAATGATGCAATTTAAGTGTGATCACTTTAATTAATGAAAATGGCGCAACGGTCTTCGCTTAAAAAGATAAGAATTGAATTGTCAACATCCTATGGTCCATTCATTTTCATTTCAACCTCGACGGATTTAGTTCATGATTTAAAAACATTGTTTTAATCACTTATCCAAAAAGTATATGCTTGGAGTCACGCGGCCTTGAGTAAAAAGCGTTAATATATGCAAATATTTAACTTGGATTCGACCAGTTCGAATGAACAAGATTTTAACCCACGAGGACGAGAGTTATTTTTGAAAGGGGCGTCAGCCACTAGTATTTTGGGAAACAATGATTGAGGCGTTATGGTTTCACAATCATATTTGCATGTCCCCTGCGTTGACTAGTAAGGACAATCGCAAGCTGATAAAACTGACGAGGTTTGACCGATACGACACTGAAGTCCACAATTTGACCATCTTAATCCATGCCTTCAACCTTGGAAGCTATCAAGTTCAGTCAGTTGATGTAATTGCGTGACAAGAATTTTTTCCCGTATTTTGCCCCTTGTCCTTTTTTCATCCGAATCTGCATGCCTTTCTGAATAAGCGCATGCCTACATCTGCATGTCTATTGCAGATGATTAGATGCTTGGAGTGCCAGTCGGCCGAATGTGGCGCCTTATCGAGAGAACGCTAATGGAACGAATTGAATCCCTTGATGAGACTCTTCTAATGCCGTAAGCAGTTCTAATCTGATGGGCACGATTACGGCTAAGACTAAAACATTGAAATACAGCCTTGAAAAATATCAGACTCACTGAGGAGAACGCACGCTTTGTGCAGTCTCGGACGCAAAAATGCTATAGCACCCAGGAGTCGAAATTTTTCGAAGTCCCGAATTGACGCCGAATTTGCAATTCCGCTGAGCCACGCGCCCGCAGCAAAGAACAACAAACGTTCCGCGCGTCGAGCCTCCTTTCCTGCGAAGTCAGAAAGAGTTACGAAGGCCACGGACAAGGATTTGATAATTGGTTAGGGGTTTTGTAGGTGGCCACGGAGAACGTTTAACGCGCGATTTTCATGGCTCGATAGGGGTCGAAACTATCAGCTCCCGTGCGAGTGAGTATTCTTCACGGAGTTTAGAAACGAAGTTTTCTGAAGCTGTCCTTTTATTCGCAGAGATAATTTTTTGTGCATATCCTGGGCAGAATATGTCATAATAGAGAAGTCGTTTTGGCGTAACTATTAGATGTTTCGCGTAAAATATTTACAAATCGATCGTGAATAGCTGGGTTGCCTCACTGATATCCTTCGTCTCTCGCAGAAGGGAAATGGGGAATACAGGCCGCATGAGAAATAACTACATTCCGTGGTTTACCATGAAGGTGACCTTTTTGTAGTTAGAGCCTTTTTTCCGGGTCAAATTCTCCTGTAGACTTTGTAGGATTCAGCCTAGGGCCTCAAGATCAACAGGGGCGTACAATATAATTGTTTGCAAATTTAAAACCACACTATCCTAAAAATAGTGACCACTTAAGCACAGAGACGAATGAAAGAAGAAATTCTACAAATATAATTGATAAAAAACGTAAAAATATATTGGTTAAGATAAACAATTTCTGCTCATTGAGTCGATTCTCTTGTATATACTAGATTGCACCAAAGTAAAGTTTAATGAACTATTAGTTCATAGGTTCACTGATTACTATGGCATTGCTAAGGTAAGTACCGATCAAAAATATGGATATAAATCACAGCAATATTTTATAATCTCTCGAGTATTTTAACAATGTAAAAATGGGAGGTGAAAGAGCCTCATAAATGCTAGGGCATATTTTCATCTAAATCCGACCCTGCTAGTTTGTATGTGAGTTTTTTTCCGCTGCTAGAATCTTTGATGCCCCGAAAATCATTGTGAAATAAAACGAATGAACTGCTTCGGTTTCATTTTGTGGTGAAATAATTAACATGGAGCGGAATATCGTAATTGTCGTAACCATTCTTCAACAACATCTTTCACCGCTGTTAATTATTTACAAGTCAGTTTCTGTTTTTGCATGCTTGGTGGAGGAAGGAAGATCGCTATGCTGATGATCCAAGGGTCCCAGGCTTATATCTCGACTTCATCAGCCCTAAAACATAGAAATCATAATTTTTTAGGCGGCCAACGGAAAGTAACTGCTCTTTGCACCGAATTATTGAAAACTTATGCTCTATGGCTTGGTCTATGAAGCAGTACCCTCGCCTATCTAAACTATCCCTTGGCTCGAAGCACTGAATGGTTAAACGTCTAAGGATTTTCACGGAAGCCTAGAGTTTAGTACGTAAATCCATCCATCTCGCCTTATTTTTATCTTATTATTCTAATCAACTCTGGTAGATAACGGAAAATGATTAAGATGGTCTGAAGCATTTGAATTTTGTTTACGATTTTATTACAGTTGACCAAGACGGCGCATTGCCTACAATAGAGATGGTTGAAAAGTGATCGGATGAAATGTTTCTAAATCATGCTGGATTGGTTTCGATCAATTTCTATTCATATTCAGCTGGCTGAAAAGAAGCAATTTTTTCAGCCAGCTGAATCAAGAGTCATGAGGCCAGCTGAATCAAGAATCTTGAGGCCAGTGTTTATAAGTATTGACAATAACTTATAAACACTGGCCACAAAAACCCTTTGCAGCGTGGATTTGGTCCAGGGACATTTCCGAATCGGAGTCAATTCGGTACTTCGAAAATTTCCGCTCTTGAGTGGTACGATTTTTCTGTTCGGGACTGCACATGCAATCGAGATCGCTTACAACTTGAGTTTTCTCTTTTGAAAGGAAAGAAACAGCAAATGCATTTTCCTTGCTCTCTTACGGCGTACATGTTGGATAAAAAGCTCCTCACTTGAGCTCAATTGTTTTCTGGTGGGGCAAACTTGATTTCGGATGACTTTTATAAGGATTGCTTCTGCGACAAAATAAATTATTTGCCATAAAATTTACAGCCTGATGAGGGATGAAGTGGCTTACTTCACTATCTATCTACATCCATAATTACTTATAGTTCGTCGGCTGAGGTGAACGGAAGAACGTCAAGGGTCATAATACCCGGACTGAGAGGACAACTAACGCTCGAAAAGTAAGAGCAGCGTGCGGTCCGCTGTGAACGTAACCCTGCAAAGACAATCACATAAATACATCTTCTGCAGGAGGTACGTTATTCCGAGTCTCATCTATTAATTGGAAATACAACTATTACAATGATGACATTTAATTTAAATGATTTATGAAAACAATTAATAATGCATTATTGGTAAAGGTTCTGCCAAAATTGCAGAATAAAATAAACATGATGGGTATTGTAACGATATGAATTTCAACTACTAGTTAAAGCTTTCGCGGACCATTGTTTACTAAAAACTTCTTCTTTGGGCTAACTTCCGCGTTTCTGTTCACCATTACTTAGGTTTCCCTCTCATGCTGGAGGCATCTACAGAGTTTAAATTAAAGGGTTGTGGACAAGGGGGACGGTTCTGCAGGGGTCTACATTTTCAAATCAAGGGTCTCTATATTTCGCGGAGCATCAGCCCCTCGCTCGGTCTAAATGAGTGCGGTGTTGTCAGATTTCGATTGCCTCCTTGGCCAGACTTAACTAAAGTTGCCGAAGAAAAAACTTTAAAACCCCTCTGTCTGTTTCCCACTTTATTCTTACCACTGATTTTATTCTTATTCTCACTATGGGAGGAAATCCAGAGTAAATGTGAACTAGTGAACATGAGGGATGAAAGGCTTCTTCACTTCACAGACAAGATAAAAATGGCAACATGCAAGATTAAGAGATTGGGTGACGGATGTGATTGGCTGATTCAGAAATACCGTTATATCGTAAAATGCATATTGTTTGTTTTGATTGAAAATTTATTTATATTGATTCAAAGAAAGAAATGTATATGGAATTTAGAAAAATACATGTCCAAGTATTTATTTTTCTAACTTTTTCATTTCCCATCATAATATCGGGTTTTCAATGTAAGCCTCAGCTTTTGATTTCTTCGCAGCTATCTTTGGAGTGCTTATATCTGCTTTGAGATTCCGAATCCTGAGAATCCTCAGTTTTAATAATCATTTTTGTTAAATATCAATGTATTATTCAATTATCAACATTTTTGAACGATACACTTATGATACGGATTCAATGCGGTGTTTTATAATGCTGTTCAATCCACCAAATCCTCCAACTGACGAAGATCGCCGTTAATTCGATGAATATCGATCAGAAGTGACAATGAATATTCGCAAAGATTCACAAAAATTAGAGTTTCTGAAAAGTTATGATTATTTCGTGTAATTGTTCACAAGAAATTTTTAAAGATTGCATAAAAAGTATTTTCAGCTCATTAGACAACTCTCTTCCTTGGCTCCCACAGCTATATTCCTCATAATTACCATCTGGTTTATTCAAATCTTTGGCCTGCAAATGCTGTTCCAAATAAAATAATTCAGATTTTAACCCGTTCGCTTCTTAATTTTTGAAATTTCATGAGAACACATGCATTTGTAAAAGATGGAATTAATGTTTTTTTTCAATAAAACATAATATTTATGAATTGGTTAAAACCACTTTTAAATGTAGCAATAACGACGTCACTGGTTACTCACCGGATTTTAACCTGAATTGGTTAAAGGGAGACAAATTTAACTAATTTTATCCCGAGTCCACTAAAAATATATCTTCAATTAATTTTACGGCGGAATGATTATCAAAGTTTCTATTTCTACTCCACAAAATCTTTTTTCAATCTATTTCCGTGATCTTAACGTTTATTTATTCAAAATAACCAGCATGAAAATGTACATCTAAATAATTAATAAAAATATTGGCGATGATTGCATAATTTAAAACAACACTTCGGGTTTTTTTATGCGGGTCATCCTGAGGGGTATTTTGATATTCACACAGAGAATGTACTTGGGCTCGGCGCGGTGAAAATGTCGGAGTAATTATAATAATAAGTCGCAGGAAGTCTCGTAGAATCTTTCTGAGAGTGATAGGAAAGTGTCGAAGTCAGTTGGGCTGATATATTCTGCGAAAAGGGAGTTTAAAATCGTTTATGATTTCACTATTTCTCTCGATATTCCAGAAATTATCTCGAACGAAGAGCACATAGCAAAGAATATTTTCTTCAAAGTTCCTCGCTCTCCCCTGATGTTTGCATTCGGTTGGAGACAAACGGACACAAAATGAACGGTATCAGGGAGGGAATTCATTTAGAAAAAGAACTGTTAATGAAGACGAATCACTATATAGAACTTTATGAATGGAACGGGGTCGCATATAAGGGAGGCTTCAGGAGACCACCCCCCAAAATAAGGAAACAAAGTTTTAAAGCCCATAAAAATGTATCATGCGCGATAGCACGGATGCCGCAGGCAGTATTGCCCCACAGTTTGTATATGTTTGGATATAAAATGTCAAGGGTTGTCTTTATTTAAAATGAGTCAATCTTACCTTACATTGATCTTGCCTCCTTCCTCCTTATGCCCAGGGGCGGATTAAGCATCAAATTTGGAGGGGGGTCATGGGATTGGTGCGGGGGGCATGTAGTACCCCCCGGGAGGGAGGGGAATTTTTACAGCAGGGAGTGCTATGCTCTAAGGTAAATACAAGTCAAACTTTTCTCACGTTTAGGACTTATAGCCATGCATTTGCATATACACTCCCTTCACTCCTTTACCAGAACACAAAAACCAATAAGCTAATAAAACTTTAAAACTTTATGTAAAATTTGGGGGGGTCAGGACCCCTGTGACCACCCTAAATCCGCTGCCACTAATATGATAGATCCATCATTCGAGCTATTGCTAAATTATACAAGCCTAAGCACGCGCAAAAGATAGAAACTAACCCGATAGGACGATATGGCTGAACTGAATTGGACGAATATTTTTAAGCATCCTGAAAGGGCCGATGGCTTCCCGTCAGTAAGGCTCCGCTGTTCATTGGAGCCTAGCCAGTATTTAGAATTGCTAATGGTAGTTGCATTAGGCGTGAATATTGGGGAGGGGATGGAGGGGACTCGAGCCTTACCTCAAAATAAGAAGATATACGCCGCTGAGGTGGAATTAAAGGGAGTCGGCGGTAATGGGAAGCGTTCACCAATGTTTTTAAATTACCAATTGTGAATGAATTGGAAAAATTAAGGCGCCCACGCCTTCAAATTCAACATTTCTTCTTTAACTTAGTGGTGTTTCATTATAGTTTGTTGACAAAAAAATTACTAATACCACTTTTATTTAATTTTAATTTCACCTGGGCTTCAGTATATAATGATGATGGCGCCATGAGTGCCTCATGATGGCGATTATTAACTGAAACCCGGGTCGCCTGCTTTTAAATATAAGTGGTATCGGAAAAAGTTTTTCCACTAACATTATACCTCATATATTTCCGTTTTCTGATCCGCCGCCTCCTTCTCGAGCGGTTTGCGACGATAACTCGACGACCTCTTCGCAGAGAAGTTGTAGACGTCAGGAGTTCATGCCGATATGGTCTCCGTCTCTCAACCACCTACACCTCCATTCTTCACAATAGCCTCGCATCGGTTGTGGTTCTCAGCATTCTCGCTAGCGATACCTTCTTTCAATGAAAGTTCACCCAATGAGAGATGAGGAATCGGAACACTGATTGCGAGTGGAAGTTCAAGGTGAAGATAAAAGGCAAACGGGTTGATTCGAAACATTTTCCAAATAAACCTAACCTACTCTTTCTATACCTATAACTTATATACTATGCTATAGTAAGGTAAGATAGACCAATATTTCTATGTACTTCGTTCTTATTACCTCTCAGGGATAAATAAAGCAAATATTCCTTGAGAATAGCAGTCAAAGAATTCATTACGGTGACAAGTGAGCAAATTCGAACTAAAAATGATGGATGGACTTTTGGGTTGATGAGCTCAAGTGTTTGCAATATTGTCGGTAAAACTAAGAGATTTCTTTGAGAATATACTCAAAGAGTACACTGGAGTAAAAGGAATTCTTTATGTGAGCAGTCAAAATATTCGTACTCAAGAAACACAGAGGTTAAGGTGAGTTAATATATTCTGAATTCACTGCAACCTGCCTTCACCGGTGTTACGCATTCAATGAAAAATAATGATGCGGAGCGTGATGAAGTTTTCTCCTGCGAGTCGTGAGCGGCCACACACGCAGAGCCCCTCCCACCGCCCTCACGTGAGGAGCGTGCCCTGCTGAATGGCGAGCAGTTTTATGAGCTGAGGATAAGAAGAATGGAGGATCAGCATCTCTTTGTCGCCGAGGGACGTTGGAGAGCGCCAGCCCAGGGATTTCCCTCTTTCCGTGTGGTCCAGAAGGATGATCATCTCATCGCTCACGACACTTTCAAAGATGGCCTCTCGATTTATCACAGTGGCCTGAGTCACGATCACGCCAATAAATATAGAAGATGATATAACCGTACTTTTTGGTATAAAAATTCAATATTGTAACAAATGAAATAGTTTAATTTTTTCATATTTCACCCCAAGTAATGCTGTCGAGATTTGCCAAAAATATTGTTTTGCTCTTTTTTGTGTCATACCACGATTGACTCTCGTCGTATGTTTTTAATATAGTAGTAATTATTTTTAGCTATCACCACGTTAGTCCGATGGCTTTCAGTATGGGATAGGACAATTATTCCGCCTAGATCCAATTCTCTTCATCAGACGATTCTTCATGAGCCATGTGGTCGACATGAATCACATGACCAACATGAACCATTTGATTCATCATGAACGATTTCAAACGAACAACGCTTGTCACTCGCGGCTAAGCTTAAGACCACCGAGGGCGCCCACCGGGTTGCGGGTAGCGCGTCAACCTTTAGGTGTGGGGGTTAACTGCGACATAAGCGAGTTTACTAGTCGAATAAGCAGTCTTGGAGAAAAGGCGGCAGAATTCCGAGGTGGTATCCTCCCATAACCCGGGGGAGATGGCTGCAGCTCTTCTTCATAGGACTGAAGGTAGAGATAGCAGTATAGGGAAACTCATTTCACTGCAGGCGTGGTAATATTCACTTAAACAGCTGTAATCCTGCGATGTGGAAGGTAAGGTAAAACCACCTTATTATTATCCCGAGGGGTCGCAGCTATTCCACGTTTTATTTTATTATACACATGATGTCATTCTCTCATGTCAAATATTCCGGTTGTAAACTATTTCTCCTATTCGGATCTCTGTGAGGGGACTGCTCGAGAGGGCACATCGGTCAAATGCGATGAAAAATTGAGGATATGAGCATGGAACGTTAGATCGCTTAAGACCGACGGAAAGTTATGCAAAATGTGGAAATGTGGAAATCCGAAGATTGAAACTCAATTGCCTGAGAATCAGTGAAATGATGTAGCCTGAAGAGGTGAACTTGTAGAGTGGAAGCTCCAGAATTATGCATTTGCAACTATAGCGGTTGTGATGGAGATGACGTAATGCAGAGAAAGAGCAGAGGAATGCCGGTGCAAAGCTTCCCGCAGAAAAATGATATGAGGAAACAGGGGGAAGAAAATCTTATTGTATAAGTTGACTGGAACGCTGTCGTCGGCGATGGACAAACAGAAGAATAACGGGGAAATATGGATTAGGAAGTGGAAATGGAAAAGAAGAAAACCTCTTGGAATTCTGCACGACGAAAAAACTAGTGGCTGCAAACACTCTGTGTAAGAATCACATGCGAAGTACATGTAAATGGAAAATGCCCGGAAGTAAAAGAAGATAACAACTGGACTGCATTTTATTGATGTTGAGGTATAGGACTCCAAAAGCTACCCGGGGGAAGATGTCGACAGTGATCATAATTTAGTGAAGCTGAAATTAAAAACATTAAAGAAGATAGGAGCAAATCTGACTGGGAAATCAGTGAAGGATAGCTGCATGAATAATGAAAGTGAGCTACAGGAGGCCGCAAAAGCTGATAAGAAGAGTTAATTAGGGAAAGCCATGGATCACCGATGAAGCCCTAGACCTCATTGAAGAAAGGGGAAAGTACAAGAATACGAAAACTGAAGAAGGATAGGCTTTATATTATAAGAAAAAGGAACGAGATTTGCCGCAATTCGAGGAAAACTTGAGAATGGTGGATGATGAGCATATGCAAAGATGAAAAATAACCTCTTTCAGGAGAAAGTGGAAGTTTCCCGAAGAACAGTGAGGAACCATTTCAAAGACCGAATTTCAAAATGTAATGCCATAAAGAACTACAACTGAAATATTTTTTATTGAATACAAAGACATAGTGAAGAGATGAAAATAATATCAGGGAGTCAGTATAGGAGAGGATAGAGAGGTAGAAAGGATGACGTTGGAGTCGGAATGTAAGCATCAGGATTTCATTCAGCAATGAGAGACGTGCAAGGGGGAAGGCACCGGGAATGGATGATATTCCTGCAGAGCTAATTAAAAATACAGGAAAGATGAATTTAATTCTGCAAAGCATTCTGTTGTATGTACTTAATAGGTGATATACCAAGTGACTTCAAGAAGACAAGTAAGGAGGTGAAGTCCATGGTAACGATTTTGAGCATCTGCTCTGTTTTTGTGGTTGTGGAAAGGCAATCTTTTATTCTATCTAATAGGGTAGTTTCCTTCATCAAAGAAAACGAAAGGCATCGATTGCGATTCGTTACCCACCATTAGTGTATTCATAATATACAAATTATTTGGTTTTAGAAACCCCAGTTTAGACGAATGGAAATGGTCAATTTTAGCCGCATTTGAAAAAGGCCAGATTGGCGCCCATGCGATGCCACTCCACGTGACGTCACAGGGACCTAGTTTCTATACGAGTAGATAGGAGTTTTACATCGTCTGAGATTATCAATGCATGCATGAGGTACAGAGCTCAGGGAAACATGTCTTAATAATCACCTATTAAAACTGCCTAAGGTCGGAAGGTTTCCTTCGTTTGATAGGGTAATAATAATCCTTATTTAAGCCAAGCGCTACCTGCTAGCAGCCTGCATCGTATCAGCGCTCAAAGTCTCTCCCCAAGGTCACCTCACACGCCGACAGCGGGAACCAGTATGACGTCACATGGGGTTTTCCCAGCATTCATTCAAAGCCGTCGCGTTTACGCGCGCTTGAAACTTTACACTTTTCATTTAATCGCGAATAATAGATATCGTCATTAAAAAGTCTACAAGCGTGAAGTACGTACTCCAGGAGTAAAATAATCTTTCGATTTAGGGAATAAAAAATAATAGGAAAGCACCCTATTCTGAAGAGTATCCCTCCGAATGGTTTTAAGAGCCTGTTGGTTGATGGCATTTGTGTAGCATAGAAAAGCGCCTTCAGTATTCTCCAGAACTGCATCGATTGAGTGATTTTTGTCTAGGAAATATCCAGTTGCTCCCTGCTGAGTCCATGGATTGGCGTTGTTGTAAGCACTCCACTGCGCAGCTGGCTGACCGTTGCGATGTTGATGTCATACAGTGTGAAGAAACGCATCACTGGAGCAATAGACATTTTCGAACAATAGAGTGGATCACCTAGCACGTATGCCTTTCTCAGGTGACATGTTCATGAGTGTGATGTGATTCGTTGTTAACATCGCCCGGGAGATCTTTCGTCAAAGTGCCATACAATTCCTCAGAGGCTAACAAAATTACTTGATCGAAATAATGACGCAATTAAATATCGAAGTAGAGTAATTGAGAGTTTGCGGAAGTAACTAATAATCGGCGCGTCACTTTTCTCTTCGAATCTGGACGCTTTAAATACCAAACTAAGCTATTGAAAGGGAGCAGTAACCAATCTGGATATTTCCAACGAAAATACCCTAGTTTCAGAGTCTAGAAGGAGATTAACTGAGTTGTAAACGCTTAAAAGAAGTCGAAAAAATAACTATGGGTGAGTCTTAATTTAATTGAGCACACTTGCCATTGCGAGATCTCACCAGAAGCAATTAAGGAAGGAGGGAGAGAAAAATGGCGGAGCTTCTCGCAATGCTCTCCTTACGAAAAAATTAAAAGCTAATGGCCATGATCAATCATAAAATAATATCTGATGTGCTATTTTGGCGTCCTTGAGATAGGTAGACACGGGAAAAAATGAAATGGCTAATTAGCTCGAAAAAATAACTTGAAGCTATGAATTCCATAAATCACTAATGTACCTGGCAGGGATTTGGAATGAAATTTTTCGTAAATATCTTTGGTGCGTGGAAAGCTCTTTCTTCAATTTATTTGACTGCGCCGCATGCGCCATTATAACTCACCCCAAGCAACCAGTTCACAGAGGATATGGAATTTTACGCAATTAATTGGATTTTCCTGTAAAGTGCTGTGTTTGTGTGAACAGGAAGCTTAAAGCGATTTTAGTAGCATCATTTCAGTGAGATATTCACATCATAAAATTTTTTGTTCAAAAGTGTAGAAACAAATGGTATTAAACAGTCATATTTTTTCTCTTTTCTTTAAAATTAGGTTATGATATATTTCCTCCTTTTGGCAATATTTTTTATGTATCCGAAAGATGTGAAGTATGTAAAAAATATTCTTTGGATTTAAAATTATGCATGTTTTATATTTTCAAATTATTTTGTTTCACTTCCATTTCCATTTCAATCATTCATTTTGAATTTACTAAACGTGAAGGTGGTACTTTACATGAATGGCATACCAAGGACAAACGGGAGAGTGATCTGTTAAGGCATTGTATGTGTGGTCAGGGCCCTGGAGTCATAGTGAACGGATATTAATTATAGTAACATACTTAAATTGGGAAATGGCGGTGCAATGCCTTTGGAGATGCACGGGAAAAAGTTGGTACTTTCAAAACTGTGCAGAATGGACTTGAGCTGTTCACGGCTTCATGCGTTACTCAACTGTGCAGTCCAATATCGTCAAGACATCAATCACTGTCAACGTTCTTTCAGGTTGTAACATCACCCATTGTCGCACTTCTCGTCTCTGGCGAGAGGAAGAAAGACTCGGGCAAGTCAAAAGCTCTCGCGGGTCGATTGCTCACCCGGATGTTGGTGACGCGATGGCGCCTTTTCAAGCCCACCAGCCCGTGGACCTCCATCCACTATTGCGCTGCATCTCACTTCTGAAGCCACGTCCCTCTTTCAGAAATCTCGGATCCCGATTGCATTTTCTCTTTTGTAATACACCGCGTCTTTTTTCCCTCTCTTCCATTTTTACCGCATTATTGGCAAATTAATTTTAATACATTAATCCTATTTCGCCTCAGTTAGTGATGGGCAAGATCGGTCGTTTCAGTGATGTCAATCACCGTTCACCATTCACTTGAGTGACTCAATCGCGAATGGTCGATCTTTGATTACTCCCTATGCTGATCACGACCGAAGTCGGTGACGACCATTTGTTCATATTTTTGGCACCAAATAATGAGCAGCATACCGATTATACAAATTCGGAGAAGACATATGATAGTAAAGTATATTATGAATAAAATAAAGTGGCTCCTATGATATTTATGGATAGAACTAATGGCGTGGTTAGAAAAATAATTACGATTACGAGAGGCGTCGCATATGACGGAGAATTTCATTCGCGAGCGAACGTTTTCGACTTTGGATGACTTTTCTCGATCATGAACGACCGAAACCGACTTCGATCGCGAGTAACCAACCACGAAATCGGTCGTGAACGGCTGAAATGATTGTGTCCTTGGTTGGGTGATCCCGTTCTTCAATCGATCACAGAAAAGACTCTATCACGCACGTCGGTCGCTCACGTCCCGCCCATCGCTATGAAGATTTTACCCATCCATGGAATGCTTTGCCTGAGCGATGCTTTTAATTAATTTGCCCGTTCAAGTAAGGTGTCATTTGAGCACGGCCCTCCTGCAGTGAAGTTATTTCGAGCTCATCTCAGTCAATAGTTCTCAATCTCTGCGAGAAATTCGAACTTATTTATTCAGGAGCTCTCGCACAATGGCTACTGTCACTAAAAAAAATTTGAATGTTAGCGAGCGATTTTATAAATATAATGAATGACATAGATTTATAGACGTTCTATTTACTATTTATAAAATCATATAATCGCATTTTCCTTGAAATTATGTAATAATTAGGGAGATTTTACGTTTATAACAAGTAAATTATGCGTCTATAAATTTACGTCGGAGTTTGGAGGTCTGTAAAGAGAGCAAACTTGCACACTTATTTAGTGACGTTGTTAATTGTATACTATATGCTTCCCATTTAGTTTTCATTTATTTCGTGAGCTGTCCTGTGTAAATATGGTTTGACTGCTTGAAAAACTCCACCATCTGCCCAACGGCGTCGATCGCATCTGTGCATTTCATATCCGCACGGAAAAACTTCTCTGGTGCTTCTATCCTCCTCTCTCTGTTCCTGTGACCACGCCTGCGTCCTGAAATATATGCTTGATTTTAGTACACTTGCGAATAAGGCTACGGTAATTTACTACGACTAAGTTGAGCTCTATGAAATTATGTACCAATAGGTATTCTTAAACTTTATTTATGCAAATAATTCTAAATTTTATTTCGCTAGTATTTTTTCACAATCACATCCGATACTAAATTATTTAGTACCTATTAGGAAATAACCTCAATTTTTTGAGTTCCAATCGTTTTTTTATCTTTCCGACCTTGGTTTCCAGGTTTAAGAAGACATTTTCAATGCTGAAGAATTAAAACTTAGGTCAATGAGTAAAAAATCTTTGGAACTTAACGAAGTAAAATTAGTTCCAAATATAGCTGTTTGGCTCCATGAAGAGTAGCCTGAGCTTGTATTATGAAAAATCATATTTTCACCTGCACTCTCACGTTTATTATTTTTTATTTATTTTTGATCGAATCATGAAGAAAGCTGTTATTTCCACGCGTGTCCGAACAAAGGATTGAAGTGATTCGCACTCGACTTGAGCGACAATGCGTCGGAATCCGAGGTCAACGCCAGCTGGGCGCCAGAGATAAGGCTCACGGGAACGAATTCAACGGCAGTGACGATCATTCTTGGAAAAATTGTTTACCGAACTACGAAAAGGAGGCTTCAAGATAAACGGAGGCCGCTGTGATAGGTGGATGGATACAATCGATATGCTAAATCGGATGATGATTTAAATTTCAGGCCAAAAATGATGAGATAGCAGAATATGAGGTAAGTTGACAACTGCGACATTATGTTCTTGAGATGATTATCATGATGATATAATGTATTTTATGCGTAATTTCCTCATTTTATTGATGGAATCGATGAATTTGAGCTTTAATTCCTGAAATATATTAGTTAATTACAAAATCAATCGTCAGCATGTATATTTAAGTGTGAAATGAAACAGATTCTGGCATTACAATATACATATTGAACACGTATCACCGCAAAAAGAAATCAGTTAGTGGCAGTTCCCCAATTCATAAGCATGTTAGAGAGCACAAAACATGTGATCATACCCTCGGTCATTTTCAGCAGTCATCAATGGTTATATACGTCTAATTCCATTCATCGTTACAAAGAACGGCCTGCAAGATGAATCCCATGCCATAATCATTATGATTTATTTGTCGGAAGGTGTGAATGGCCTTAGCTTTATGGGGAGACTGGGGCGGAAATATGTCTATCGACGATGCAATATTTTAAAAGGGAGGCCAATTATATATGTGCTGTTGAATTTTTAGCCAAGTCCATCAGAAAATAAGCGTTTCAAAGAGCGCGGAGAGCGTGATCATTGCCTCGATCATTATCGGCGACCATCAGGAATTAAGTCCGTCTTCTATTCATCATTACAAGGAGCTGACATTTTCCCCATTACCAAACACAAAATTTCCAAATTATCATTAATGAGTGATTTGAGACAAGTAAGGGTTGTGCCATTAGTCATTAAAGGCATAGTTCCTGAATCAATGCAGTTATTTTTATGCCTAATGTAGATATTGTTTCATGTAATTTGCTCAGAGACTTTTTATGTTTTTTTTATATCCGTAGTTTCTCCATATCCGTAGGGAATGAAAATTAATTGAGGATTACATTTTTCAGTGATTCTTGTAAATTTATAAATATATTTAAAAAATACATATATGTTTCCACTAATATCCTGTATTTTTATCCATACAAGCCGCTAAACCAACTAAACTGATTGACCGTAATTGAGCCACATCCGCTCGGAGTCATTCCGATGCACGTGATCTGCCATTATATGCACGTGAGTTCTCTTCTTGCGCAGCGCTTGTGCGACAAAAGGTGCGATTGTAGGTGATATGAGAATTTGCTCAATTTTTTCTGAGGCCTAAGAATTCTGGTACGAAAATGAGTTCATAATTTTTAAGTAAGTTAATAACTTTAATAATTATTAAGTTTTTTTTTTAACAAAGCAATATCATCAAAATTGGTTTCTTGATAGACCTCAAGTTATTAATGCCATACTGTGAGCTGATTCCTGTTATGCGGTGAATGTAGTGCATTATCTATTGGTCTGCATAGTTAGCCAATTATTTTTTCATCAAAGAGTTAATAAATAATTCGTGAAAATGTAAAAAAAAATCAATAAGTAATACAATGATCGTTTCTTGGCGGTCCTACTTCTAGTTACAAGATTTTGTCGCCATCAACTTGAAACAGTTGTGGTAATCCATCTGAAGGAAGATTTGAATTCGTTCATTAATTTTACACTTAACCCTGTTCGAATAAATGTAGTGGATATTTCTACAATTTCATTATTGATATATTTTCTTATGTAGGATCAAGGGAGATTTACTTTTAGATGGAACCTAATGAAATAATTAGAGGCAATTTTTGCGTAATGTGTGTTGTACTTTTAAAGTATTGTACTTTTAATAGCATTCATATTTAAAGCATATTGAAATGATAGTAAAATCAAATTCATCATCGAATCATCAAACGAAATTCTGAATGCCAAAAATTTCCGGAGTATAGCGATAAAAAAGATATATACCATCAATTTTGTCATAAGAACGTGGGGAAATGAGAAATCACGCAATGAAGATGGAAACTTAATGAGCTGTTTTTGGGAATGTGAGGAATGGAAATTCAACCTGGGGATTGTAGGTACTACGTTTTCACAATTAAATGAATCTATCATTGATTATTGTGAGTGAGTGAATCAATTTTGTAAATAATTTCTTTTTTTAATTTTCTCCCACTAGGCAATAATCATTTATGGCATACCTATTACGTTTTAGGAGGTATAGAACGAATTGAAGGGTTGCCGCCGGAACATGTTTTTCGTAATGTACTGCTTGTGTGATACTTTGCACGCGTGTTTATTTTGTGATATCCGACGATGAAGGCGGCATAGATACATCCTCAAGCCAGTATTTATAAAGTCCCAATAAACCCATACGATCCAATCAATTTTGATGTTAAGTTCCATATACATCAATTGTAATGATACAGATCTTTTCCAAGGAATATCTAGTGCGCAAAATAGGATTACAAATATCTCAAGAGAATGGAGATTAATGAGTTCCAAATCCTCCTTGTCTGTCCTTCCCGACAGTTGTGAATATGAGTTTTCAGAGACCAACAATTAAATCCGTGTCATCCAACAATATCAAATGTGGAATGGCCTCAGTATCGCTGTCGTCACCGGACGCTTTTTGCCCTGCATGAAATCCATCAAAAGTTTGCAGCCTTCGTCTTGAAGCGGTGGTAGTCATGGACGCCACTCAGGAATTTCGTCTTCTTTAACTTGTGACTTGACTTACTACTGACTCGTGCGGTTGATTAATTTTCGCATTTTGTTGAAACTAAGCAAAGTTGTTGAAAAAGCATTAAGACAGAAACGATAAAAGGCATTTTTGACCCAATTAATCGGGTGGCTTCCTTGATTTGCCAGGGGTACTTTGCAATCTTATTTTTACGAATTGATTATTTCTTATCAGGTGAAGATGTATATGTTTATAGATTTTAGTCCAGGTGGGTAATAGGTGCTCGATGGAATGGCCAAGTAACGTAATGTTTAATTAGGTTTTTATCCAAACTTGAGCTATAATTCGACCAAGATAAATGGCTTGTAATCACTCGACTGAGTGGTGAAAACAAATAGTAGGGAAAGCTAAAGATTGGATAACATTTTAACATAATTTTCTGATAACTTTACTGCGGCTCATTGTATTATAGCTTGTGAGTTTATCTTTTGTTTTAAATGTAGCTTACGATATTATTTACTGGCTTGAGAGGAGTTTGGAATATCTCGAAAAAATCTTTATGAATTGTTACCGGAGTGAGAAGTGTACGATGAAATGAGGGTGAAAAGTATCGATTACATTTTATGACATTATTATTCAATTTTAAGCTGAAAACTTCTCTGACTTAAAACTAATTGACTGAGGTTATTAAAGGGAGTATTTGAGATCCAGCAAAATATTGAAGACCATGTTGACCTACTAGCCGTACTTACTGTTTGAGGTTCGTTGACAGATGGTTTGTTAGTGTTTATTTGGTTTTAACTCTAACTTAACGATAATAATTCCTCACTAGTGTAGTAGGTGCAGCAGCCTCTTTGAAAGAAGTTTACGGATTTGACTTTGGGTATGAGGTGCATGGTGATATGAACATGAAAAATATGCAATACTTTTTAATGAGTTTTAATCCACCTCATTCTTAAAAACTTGAGTGAATTGAAAGCTTAAATGTTAATCGACGGCGGTATTCAAACGAGATATAGAGTTGGATCAAACGATTGATGAACCTCATGACAAACTTGGCAGACTGAAAGATTGAGGTTCGTTAGTTTTTCGTCGGCATGTTACATAAATGTTAAATAGCACTGCTTGAGGAATAGTGGTCATTAATACATAAGTTCCTTTTTTGTGGCATAAATTTGGGAAAGAAATATAAACGCTCTTTTCACTAATCTTCCAATAAACCATAATTCAATTACATTTTTTTACTGGTATCTATTTTACTTTCGGATCTAGCCCTTTTGACTGAGGAGCGTGGAAGGATTGTGAAGTACTGCAATGATTCCAAGTGGATTGACAATGGAAAATATTTTTAGTTGATATTTTTGGCAACTAGAGTTCTCTCTTTTTGATGCACCTCATAATCGATGTGTTAAAACAATTAAACAATTCCGCTTGGAGCAATGCTTGATTCTCATTTACTTATAAAGGACTGTGAAGTGACTTTGTTTTGCCGAACGGATAGATATGCGAATTCGTTTTTCCCCCGAACCATAAAGGACTTTAATAAACGCTAGTCCCAACCTCGTTAGAGCCCTTTCATTTTTTTTATAGCTGTAAACGGCTGGTGTCCTAACACCCCCTGCCATACGCCTTTCAGGCGGCTTGCGGGGTATTATGTAGATGTAGATAAATTATATCATCATCATTAGTCAACGATCCTAAGATTGGTTTGACGCAGCTCTCCATTTTTCTCTCCTATCCGCTAATCTCTGCATAGCTACATATTTATTCTCTTTTACATCCTTTATAACCTGTCCTATATAACTCATTCGGGGCCGTTCCTTGCCCTTTTTCCCTTCCACTTGTCCTTCAACGATTGTCTTCATCAGACCATCGTGCCTCAAAATGTGGCCAACTAAGTTGTCCCTTCTTCTGCTTAATGTTTCTAGGAGGCTTCTCTTTTCTCCTACTCTCCTTAGCACTTCATGGTTACTCAAACGGTCAATCCATTTTATCTTCATCATTCTTCGGTAGCACCACATTTCGAATGCTTCCACTCTTGACTTCTCTGCTGCTGTCAACGTCCAAGCCTCGCTTCCATAGAGAAACATACTCCATATGTAGCATCTGATGAATTGTTTCCTTACTTCTATGCTGGTATTTTCAGCTGTAAGAAGATTCTTCTTTTTGTAGAAAGCCCTCTTCGCCTGCGCTATTCTACTGTGTATTTCCTTCTTGCTCCGTCCATCGCTGGTAATTCGGCTTCCCAGGTAAGAGAACTCGTTCACCTCTTCAAGCTTATGCTGTCCTAGGTTGATGTTCCTCTCTTTTGCTGCAAACTAATATCTTAGGCTTCTTTTTGTTGATTTCCAGCTGATATCTGGCCATTGTCCTTTCCATGTTTGTCAACGTCTTCTTCAAATCCTTCTCTGTCTCGGCTATGACTGCAATGTCGTCAGCAAATCGCAGCATACTAATTTTTTCTCCGTGGATATTGACACCCGAAGCTTTCTGCTTGATTTCGTTGATGGATTTCTCTATGTAAACGTTAAAAATTAAGGGGGAAAGCGCACAACCTTGTCTCACCCCTTTTCTTATTCTTGCTTCTGCACCGTTTGGTCCACATTTGATCACAGCTACTTGGTTTTTATACAAACTATGAATAATTCTACGATCATTGTAGAGTACGCCGATTTCTTTCAAAATTCTAAGCATTGAATTCCATTCCACGTTATCAAAGGCCTTCTCTAAATCGACAAATGCTATGAAGGTTGGTTTGTTTTTCTCGATTCTCTTCTCTATGATCATCCTAAGAGCCAAAATTGCTTCCCTTGTGCCCCTGCTTTTCCTAAATCCGAATTGGTCCTCATCCAGGAATTCTTCTGCTCTTCGTTCAATTCTCCTGTAAATGATTCTTGTCAGAATCTTCGACGCATGTGTCGTCAGGCTTATGATCCTAAATTCTTCGCACTTCTCAGCTCTCTTCTTTTTGCGTATGGGAATGATGATGTTCTTCTCGAAGTCACTAGGTAAATCTCCTGTTGAGTACATATCGCAGATAGTTTAATACAGTTGAGTTAAGACCTTTTCTCCTGCATTTTTTATTAACTCTGCTGGAATGTCATCTATTCCTGGGGCCTTATTACTTCGCAGGTCTCTTACTGCAGCGTCAAATTCCGATCTTAAGATGCTTGCTCCAATGTCATCCTTTTCAACTTCACTTTCCTCTTCGAGAACTTTTGAGCTAAGTTTGCTCCCGTTTTATAATTCCTCCAGGTATTCCTTCCTTCTCTCGGCTTTGTCTTCGTTTTCAATTAGAATGTTTCCATTCCTGTCCCTTATGCTATTACATTTAGTGTTTCGTTCCTTGAAATGGTTCCTCACTATTCTATAGGCCGCTTCCACTTTCCCTTTTACGAGGTTATTTTGCACGTCCTCACATATGTTCCTCATCTACGCTTCTCTGGCTTTCCTCGCTTGGCGGCAAATCTCGTTCCTTATTCTCTTGTAGCAAGCCTGTCCTTCCTCAGTATTCGTATTATTATACTTTCTCCTTTCTTCAATGAGGTCTAGGATTTCATCCGTGATCCATGGCATTTTCTTAACACATTTTCTTATCCCTAGAACTTCTCTAGCGGCCTCCTGAAATCCACTTTTCATGGAAGTCCAGTTATTCTCAACTGAGTTTTCAGACTGATCTAGTCCTATCTTGCGCTCCACTACTTCTTGAAAGGCCTGTTGATTTTTTGGCTCCTTAAGTTTCTCTAATTGCCAAGAGTTCTTTGCTGATTTCTTCAATTTCTTGAATTTCAGATGGCATTTCATCATCACTAGATTATGATCACTGTCGAAATCTGCCCCCGGGTAGCTTTTACAGTCCTTTATCTGGTTTCTAAACCTCTGCTTCACTAAAATATAGTCTTGTTGACATCTTCTTTTGTCTCCTGGCATTTTCCATATGTGTCTTCTTCGCTTGTGATTCTTAAATAGAGTGTTGGCAACCACTAATTTGTGTTCTGTGCAGAACTATAACAGCCTTTCTCCTCCTCTCCAAATTTAAGTCCTAATAAATTGCTTTTCTTGAATGATAAATTATATAATTAATTAAAAAAAATTTTTCTTGTCAACTTTTGCATTGCTCTGTTTCTGATTGACTCCAAGTAAAGGGAAAGTATAGGGAAGGAATTTGATTATTCAACGTGTCCACTATTTCGAGAAAATAAATGTCAATTCTTTTTCCAAATCAAAATATAATTTTCCAGGTTTACCATTTGAGGAATTTTGGCGAGTATTCTTTTACATTGTGCAGAAAATTATTTTTGGAGAAGGTGCCTTTTATCCGTGCAAGCCAGTGCTTTCCGTGGCTTCCCTAGGTAATGGGTGAATTCCAATGCCACGGGGTGGTTGCTTGGAAGGCAGTGCATCCGGAAGGAATATGACGATGATCGTGGTCTCATCTCTCTGTGTCAACCGCTTCTGGCCGGGGCGACGGCCTTCGGCAGCATGTGCATTCCGAATGCGTACGCGCGCCTTCCTTCATCAAACGAGCGATCCGATCTCCTATTTGATAAAAGCATTCCCAGCCAGCACCTCCAGTGAGAGAAGACCACTGACTTGGAATCAATGGGGATCAGATGTGCCGATAACCTTGGGATTCCGAATGGGAAAAACGAGGTAAAGGTTGATTACGTCTCTATCTTAGATATGCGGGTCGATATCTATAAAATCGAAATTTGTAGCTCGCAGCGAGCGAGTTTCCGTTTTCCACCCATCACTGATTCGAGTTTCGTCCAAATTTTTTAACCATTTGAGGTGAAAAGTGGCGGTGCGGTGTGAAGAAAACTAATGCGGTGTAACTTACGACGTTGGCCTAGGACCTTTTGCAGCGGACACGTCACAGAGTAACACACAAAGTTCGGACTTATAAAATCAGCCTAAAATTCAAGATTCAACATCTACCTTAGGAAATAAATTTAATTCCATTGCATAGTTGTATTAACTTTTTCAATTTCAAAAAACATTAGATTTGATCGCCATTAAGAGAATGTTGCCCACTCAATTGGTCCCCATTGTTACATCCGTTAGTCCTTTAAGCACCTATTTAATCCTTTTTCTTTACATTCTGCATCGCCTGAACCATGTTGCCTACCTCTTGCTGCCGGATGTTGCCGTTCATCCCTTCCACCTGTCCCTCGATGGCACTTTGCATTATTCCACTGTCTCTCATAATGTCGCTGATTAAATTACGTCGTTCCCTACCCAAGGCTTTCAAAACAATACACTATTCTCCTACTCTTCATGTAACTTCCGAATTACTCACTCAACCAAGTCATTGATCTTCATCATTCTTCTATAAAACCACATTCCGAATGCTTTCAACATTGATTTATCCACTGCTGCCATCGCTTATGCCTAACTACAATAAAGAAGCTTGCTCCAAATTTAAGTCCTAATAAATTGCTTTTCTTAAACTTCAACGCTCGTATTCTCACCTTTGAGAAGAATCCGATTTTGAGGAATAACCTCTTCGCTTGGGACGATGGCCTATTCTACTGATTTTTACTTTCTTGCCTCATCCATCTTTGATCACTTGGATTTCCAAGTAGCAGAATTCCTTCACCTCCTCAATTTTATAGTTTCCTATTTTCAAGTTGGTATTCATTTAATTGAAAATTTAGTATTGATTCCGATTCTGAAACTGACCAATATCCGCTTACAGACAGCTATTGCTACTTCTTGTTTCGAAGCTCTTTGTCCTGCATCCAATTTTTGCGTCGGGTACATATTGATTGAGTGCCGATTGGTACATACATTGGTACATACATTGGAGTATTTTCTGGTGGACCACTTTAAAGTGTAGTCCTGAGGGAAAGGGTGAGGCCTTGGTAATAATCAGAGCACCGGAATCAAGTTTGTCTGCTACCGCAAGACATGATGATGGCGAATACCCCACAAAATAGGGCCAGCCTGTACACCCACCTCCCCAGCATGTATCTACAACTTCACTCACTCACTGATTCAACCCGAAGGTTTGCTTGGTTTGGTGAGGGTAGAGCACGCCCCAGACTAATCCACAGGCGTGTAAATCTCACAAATGGTGCGTAGGATGGTCAGTTCCTTACCCTGGGCCGCCCCGCCCTCCGTCGATTCAATTTGGGGGTTACCTATAGTACCACAGACCGAAAGCTTACCCGGGATTTGATGCCGAAACCCCTCTATCGTTGGAGCCTAGAGGAGAGTGCGCTTAGCTCCCACCGTATTGCTATTGTCAATGATGAATATTTACGAGGAGCTTGCGAACACGAGGGAGCGAACTATTAAATCAACTCGAAGAGATTGAAGACTTGATCGACTTAGGGCTGCAAATGGAAGGTTAATTTGGGAAGAGAGGAGTGAATCTCTGGAGTGATGATGGAACGTGTGCTAATTTCACGCATTCAGGGTAGACTGGCCAGTCCTGAAATGATGAAATTCTGTAAGAAGCTCTTGAATGTGCTCTACATTTCTTAAGAATTATTTCATTGATAATATGAATGAAAATATTTGTGACATTGGTTGTTAGCTATTAAATTTTAAGCTCATATCAAAATACTCCGGAAAAATTTGTACATGCATAGCATTCTATTATTAGCCTGCTTTATTTCTTATCATTTATTATGAGGTGGGCAACTTTTCAATTGTAAGAATGTTTAAGGGTGTTTGCGTGATTTGCCGCAAAATTGTATTTTCTGGGTAGGAAATCAAATAAATATTGGGTGTTGAAGCGCTTAGTCAGGTTCTGTTGAATAGAAACTTTTATAAAAATAAGAAGCAATTTTTACACGTTGCAATTTAGCTATGGCTGAAAATGACATAAAATCAATTTAATATTTATTCGATATATTAAAAAACGAGCCTATATTAAAGGACGACAAAAATGTTTGCTCTGGTACCAACAGAGAAATAATAGATCATACGGCTTGCTATTTTGGTCAGATAAAATTGCTCTTTTCCAATGCATGTAAAAATGTTGCATAATACGCGCAAGATTTATTTTCACACAACTTTGTTGCAGGTTCGGATTGAGGAGGTTACGTATTTCAAATGCAAATTTTAATCAAACTATGAGACCATAGGGGACAATAGTTTGTGGATTTGACGTGGAATGGTCCACCTTTTTACGCATTAAATTCAGATGTTACAGAAATACATAAAATCTGATAGGCATGTTTTCCTTGCCTTAATGATATAAAATTATTTAAAATGAGTCAAATGACATTGGTCATCTTCAATGTTCAGCAGAAATGTAAATAATACCATTATTCAAGATAATCCTTGGCAAGCATAGGAACAATTTCATTTCACAGTTCATTTCTCGGTTTGGCAGTCCCAGATGCTTGAATACCAATCGAAACACTTTGACATATTTTTGAAGTTAAATAGGCATGTAATTACGTTAATATTCCAATAATATATCTCTTCAATGTATTAAACAAATAATGAGCTTTAAAATGAGTCTAAAATGTTTATATGCTTGAATATTACTACTGAAACAATTTGGCATCTTTGTGAAGTTAAAAATGCACATAAAACTCCGTAAATAAACACTTATTGTGTCTCATCAATCCGTTAGACAAATCATAAGCTTTACAATGGGCCCAAAATCATGTAAACGCTTGACACTTATTAGATTTCATTTTTTCCAGCGAATCCTTGGGGATCGCCCCTTGCCTTTTGGGAGCCAGTGTGTTTTGTTTGAACACCTCCTGCCATGGGCGGCGTCTTACAAGGAGGAGTGTGATCGCCACCTTGATCACGAATCAATCCTTCCGATGACACTCGCTACCTTTTTTACGGTTGCGAAACTTTTTCCCCGAGAGCACACTCTCCACCCCCGCCCCCTCCTCCCCCCACCCCTCCCAGCACCCCCGCCTTCCCCCACCGACCGCCGTCGAGAGCTTCAGTGCGATCCGGCTTGTCACGGCGTGAGGGCATTACGGACTCATCTCCCGCCGCCACACCGTTCCAACTCCCGAGGAACTAGAGCCATCAGACCGGCCAGCCAGCCGCGTGAGCGTATACTCGAGACAAGAGCAAGGCGTTCGCAGGTGTTGGCTTTCTGCCGAGTACCGTCCCGTTGAGGGGCCGGTGTCGAACAGAGCAGCCAAGGTTTAGGGCCAGGGGACCCCCCGCTGCACTCCGAGGCCACCTGAGGCCCCCTCACCGCGGTTCAGGGCCAGTTCGAGGGCCGCGGAGGGTGGCTCCGGTGCAGAGTCGGGGGGTCCGAGGCAGAGTCCGCTGCTGCTGATCGCCTCCGATTGTGTCCGCTTGTGTGTAACAAGAGTCGCCTCCACACCCCGTTCCAGTCTCGCCTGAAGAAGGTAAGGCGGAACCCACCTCTTCAACAGCGGTCACTGATATTTGACTGAATGAAAAAATAGAGATTTTGGTGAAGCGAAATCTAATCTGTGGTTCAAGTCGCCTCACGGGCGCGATTTTGTTTCTTCATATGTACGCCGTATGCCCCCGTAAAAAACACTATCTTATACTGGCCGCGTCGTTCTGTATTTTCGAATCGCCTCCTCAACAATAAGCTTACGCTGAACTAATTTATCTTGTGGTCCCAAAGAATTTTCAGACCCGGCGCAAAAATTAGCATATTAGCCATTTATGACCTCTTTTTCGTTACGATACCGCGCCGTTACAATAATGCACATAAAGCAGAATCTGTCCCTTGATCGGATTTGTGCAACTTCCCGACCTCAACCTAACAGTGATTTTTATTTCTGCAAAAGAAAAATCAGTATTAGGTTGAGGTACTATCGGATGCTCTTCAGGGTGAAGAAAACTTTTGGACTGCGTCGCCGCGTCAATTATAGTGATCGCAACGCTTCCCGACCGATGCCGGTCACATTCTCCAGGGAAATGCCGAAGCACTTCAACGGTCGCGAAAAATTGGGTTCACCCGCACATTGACGCGACGATGCAGCCCAAGGGTTTCATCGTAAAATCAAACTTTCATTTTTCTCGCGATTGTGGTACTCAAATCGTTCCAAAAATTTAATGTGTACTCCAACGCATAAAAATAGAATTCGCAATATCCCACACGACTATGAGATGTGATTATGTGGCACGAAATAAAATTTATTTTTATTTCACTCCCGCCGAAAGAGTGTTTCGTTCCGGTTCAACCTGGGGGAGTGAAGTTCGCGGTAGGCGGCGGTGGTGACCGGGTTGCGAAAATATTTGAGGCATTTCCTGGAGACGATTACTCACGCTGTGGTCGGGGGATGCTAAGCATCGCGACTCCCTATGTCCAGCCGCGCCGATGCGAATCCAAAGTTTTCGCGGAAAGTGGCTAGGGAAGTGGAATAGTACTTTGTAATTTTTCAGAAATACTATTTTTTGAAGGGATAAGTGAAACTCATCATCATGGGATGTTCGCAGGTACAATTTCTTAGTTAATATATGTTTTACAGCCCGTGGGTACTAAATTATGATTTTATTAATCTTATTTTTTTTTATTATCAAGGTTTGTGATGTCATCAGTAGCGAAATAAGGGTGCCGGTGCAAACATTGAGATGTAATTTATTTGAAAGAAAAGGACTAGGGGAGGGAAATGGGAGAGTGTAATGTCGAGGAACTTTGTCTCAATGGACTGCCTTTGAGGACTCCGTGCTCTTCTATCGAAAGTGAAAATTTAGCGGTAAATGAAAAGAAAATCAACTCACACAAAGATATTGTTGCATTCTCGACAGAAATTAGGTCATTTTAAAAGTATTTCGGTCAAGTTTTCTTCATTTACACGCATTTTTTAACTTCCATGGAAAAATGGGGGTTGTCGAAAAAAGTCCATTGAGGCTGATTCTTTATATCAAGCTGCCATTTTATTTTTCCAGTTTTTTTCTGTGTCTTCGACTATCTTGACCCTGAATTTTTTGAGGTGGAGTTATTGTGTTAGTTGCTCCTGTGCCTAGAGATTCGTTGTAGTCTCCAGTGGGACGAATTCAGCTCTTGCAGCGAAGAGAATTTCGAATTTAACTCCCTCAGAATAAGTTCTCAGTTTGGTGATACATTATTGAAACTATAAATCGTAATTCATTGGCCTTGAGGTTTTGAAAAATATATTCATCGCTGATAACATGGATGCCTGATGTGTGCTTTACGAAAAGGAACAATAGCTTGCAGGTTTTCAGATTCGAGTCGGGAACGAAATTTGAAGGTTATTTGCTTGCAAATCGTTAAGGCCTGTTTACACGGTACATGAACCCGTACGTGTTAATGTATAAATGTATGAACGCGAGAATGAACACGAAAATGCATCGTGTAGCCGCCCAACTTGTGCGAATACATGAACAGGAAATAGAACCTATTCTAATTTGGTCCACAAAAATCAATCACACAAATAGCCATTAACTCTTACGTGTTAATGTATTGTGTAAACAGGCCTATAGTAGTTTTAGTGATTGCTACGATTCGCGATAATGTTTTTAATTAATTGAAGTCTTTTTGATTGCTTTGGGGATATAGCTGTGCTCATTTTTATAAGCTAATGTAGCCATTTGTAATTACATTTGATGCGGAAGTTAGTGGTTTGCGTCAAATCCCAACCAATGCACTTCTTTATTTTTTTGATGGTGAGAGGAGTGAAACCCTTAATACTATGACTTTTTTATCGGACATTTATGGAAGAGATCTGTTTTTGAAGCAATGCACAAGAGTTTAATAACAAAAAAGAGATTTTTCAATTTATGTAGTGTGCTTCAACGCTAATTGTGCAACGCTGAAATCCAAGCATGGAAAAAGTCAGCATGGTAAAAGTGAATAGATTCCGCTTGGATTCTTCAAATATAGTGACGAAGGCTTACAGTCCATTTGTATGTCTGTAAGTGGCTCGTGAACGATGCTTTGGTTCAGGATTAAGTGCTTATCCGCTCTTTTGCCCTTCATGCGGTGAGACATCGGTTTCCGTGCACTAGACACCCTCAGACAGCGAGAAAATGAATTTCCAAGGGAATAGATTTGCGTCTCTATTTCATTCCTGCTGAATTCCATAATAGTGCCGAAACTTGGTGTGGTACTCGAGCGTTTCATTGGTCAAGCGATTTTCTGATTTCCATCCAATGAAATAGATTATTTCTGGCTCCGTAGTACTCGATATAAAAAGGTCTTCTTTTGTTATTTTTCGTCTTGCTCTGTTATGTTTTGCTCTTTTTTATGGATTGATTTTGGTTAATGCTTCTCACTTACGCAATTGGCATTTTTCATCATTTAGATAGAGGGAAAAGATTTCTTTGTCTCAGATGAGAACCGTGGAGCATGCGTGCAGTTTCGCAAAAGATTAATGACTGATTGTCTGTACAAAAAAAAACGTTTAAAAGAAAAATAAATTCCATGAAAATTCTCTCATTTGCCTCTGATTATACTAATGAATAGATATTTGAATGGATTTTAAGTAGAACTTTATAAAATGGTAATCGTAAGGGATATTAATTTAAAGTCAAATTCGATTTAGTATTATTCGATGAGTTCACGAAGCAAAATTATCATGACAGTTTTATACCTCATCCGATGAAAGAAAATTACATGCGGTTTTCAAGTTACTTTTCACTCAGAAGACACGTCAGAAACACAATAGGAGGAAAACCAGTCTTTGGTAAAGATGTTTTTAGAGCACCAGATAATTTAACTTGATTTTACCCTACGTGTTGAGGGAAGTTCGAAATTATTGACACATTTTCAGTTTACTAAACGTTCATATCATCTTTCCTTCGCGTGACGATACACTTTGCTCAACCACAATAATTTAATCCACGTATTTGCATTCGTCACATCAAAGGCTTAGCGGTTAAGATCTTTCAAACAGCGGGCGGCGCAATTTCCTGAGCCGGCCTTTTCCATAATTCATCTCTATACCTCCTGTATCTTAGTGCGTGTTTATACTGAAATTTCTACCATCTCTCCTGCAATCTCACTTCTACAATACCACACAAAAAATTGAAGAGTCATTTGAAAACTATCTGCCAATAGTCCGAAGCCCACTCACGAAACGCAATTGGAACTATGAAGAAAACATACTTTTCAAATACCCGCCCAAAAAAAGCAATCCTTAACATGGTGCCAACCCTAATATACTGTTAAAATGAACTATTGAAAACTATCGGAAGGTAGCCATTGAAAATGAACGGGGGGCGAAATGAATGGAACCTAGTATTAGGCGAATGCAAAATGTTTCTCCTGCACTGAAGATTATGCATCTTTTTCCACGATCCCTTTGTGTTCAGAATACGTCATATTACTCCTTTTACTAATGCGTCCTTTGTTCGCCATTCTCCCACCTTATAAATTGATTGGACACATATTCTGTATCAAAACTATGCTGTGGTAAAAACAATTCAAGTTTTTACAGACTTTAAAGTTAGCATTTTAGCTATAAATTAAAATACTGCAAGCATAAATGTCTTTTGAAATTAATAATATGGCCTTTGCTTTGCATTTGATTAGAATGAAATGCTACGATCGATTACTATAGTTGATTCATATTGTTGAAATCGAGTAATATGTTTAAATTTCGATCTCAAAATACAATAATCAGAAGAAAACGAACCGAATAGAAAAATTGAATATAAGAATTAACTACAACGATCTGTTTCCCGCCCAATGATCTAAATTTTCACTCAATATTTTGAGTTTATATAATTTTAAAATGCAAAAGAAAAAGGTCTCTACGGAGTTCAATACTATTCATGTGGGAGCCAAAATATTAATTTGTTGTTTAAATATTTGTATTTAAATAAAGTTTACATTGATGGAGTTAAAAAAAAACAAATATTGTTTCTCGTAAAAATACGCGTATGCATTACACGAGGAATATATTCCGTTATTGTCTTGGCTAGGGTGAAAATATTTCCAGTTCCAAGAATGTCTTTAGTTGTGTCCGCTTGGTTTTATCATTTTTTTCGCATTTTGCTTCACAATTCTCATCTCTTCCCGAAGAGGGTATTTTCGTGGCCATTCAATGTTCCGTAAAGATGTAGCCTGTCCCCTCTGCGGTATCACTACCGTGGAAGAAAGTGTAAAGCACGACAGGCAGTGTAGTATAGCGGTGATCAGTCATTTAGTCATGCCCTGCATGAAAATAGTTTGCAGCGCCGCATTTGGGCTACAGGATGAACTCCACGACCCCATTTAAAGTTTTTACACAAAGCCTGTGCATACGTTGAAAAAATGCGATCCATGCGCGTTTTCTCTTCATATTTCTATGCTTATGAGTGCTGTATCGCATTTATTTGCTTACGAAGGACCAACCCTTGCAGACAATTGTGGTAACTGTATCAGTAGAGACGGAAACTTTGTGAGAAAATTGAGATTTTTAGCTGTCTTTTCCCCTTCATCTCAATACTAACGAATATTATTATATGTATTAAAATTATGAAATATTTCAAATATACTATTCCCCGTAAGCCACGACTAAAGGAGTGTAGCGGGAGGTGCGATCAGTTCTTCTATTATCCCAGAGTAGATTCCGCCATTCGTGGGTATTACTGCCATTCCCCTGGTAATTCTTTGTATCATTTCTGAAATCTTTTGTTATTGTTATAAGAGCTCCTCCAATTCATAGGAGTGGGTTCTCGATTGGAGCACCTTTCAAAAGATGTCTCATCTTTTCTTATTACTTTTGGGAGACAAATTTGGTTATAAGTTCCTAACGCAGGAGATTTTGTGTTTTTTCCTGTGCGGATGATATTGTCTACTTTTTTGTTCCCAACTCTAACGTACACCTCATTGTATTTTTATAAGTTTCCTTATTCCAATAGTGGTAGCTTTTTTCTTCTAAAATCTCTTCAAATATTTGATCCATTATTTAGATGTTGTAAAACTATTATATTTACATTATCATGCGTATTTTTTTCAAGTCATTCATAGTTCTCCTGGCGTCCGAGCTTATGCTCCCTTTAATGTATCGTTCCATGTATTCGTAATGCATATCGGCAACATCTATTCCATTCCATTTCAAACGAGTCACCTCGTTCTTTGTTTTCCTATATATCGGTATTCTATATTCTTAATCCTATTCTTTAACTACTTGTCTTTCTTTCGCAGATATTTCGTATATATTTATCTCTTTTGAAGAGTTTATTGTCCAAGGTCCTATTTCCAGTTTGGTTTATTTTCTCTTTTGTACAGACCTAATGCCTCCTCTGCAGCTTCTTTAATGATGTTCTCTTCCGAGCTCTTATCCTCAATTTATAATTTTCCATCTTATATTTTTGATAGAGAAAATTGTGATATAATTTTCCAGACTACTTTTACTAAGTTTTTTCTCATTTGATTCAGTCGCCTTAATGTCTTACTGTGTGTAATTTAAGTTACGAGAATTAATTCATTCAAGGATGTTTATTAAAGAAATCACTGCAAAACTGTGGTAGTCCTCGAAGTATTCTCCTTCAGCATCAGCATATTTCTGCTGGCGAGTTTTCCGCACTTCGTATGCACCCTGGAAGTGAATAACCGAAAAATCCCTCGGAGCATGCGTGCAACCCGCTTTCATAGCATCCAAGGATCGTGGTTACCGAGCATCTACCAAAAAATGTCATTTCAACTATTCCCAAGGTTCCCTACAGTCCCGATCTTGCCTCAGCAGACGTTTCCTGCCTCCAAATCGCCATCACAAGACGCCACCACGCCATATCATATTAGTAAAAGTTTTTTTCAGTCCTAACATCGTAGCTATGAGTCATATTCCAGATAGTTAGGAAAATACCTTCGCCGATTGAAAGCATTAACTATTCAGAGAACTCAATCGAAGTGGGGATGACGATTTGAAAAAGGCAAATATCTAAGAAGTCAAGAATAACGTTTTAAGTTTATTTTGAGCAGGATAAATATTAACTTACGTGTTTATAATTTCAATCGGAGTTTTGTTCAACTGTAAAATGCAATTTTGGCGAAATTTCAAAAAGTAAGAATCATATGATTTACTCTAAAATATTTAAATGTTTGTTTTTTATCCCTCAATACCTATCCATCCTTTTTTATAACTTGGGTTGGGTTGTCGTAGATCAATGACCATCCAATTACCTCTACCGTTAATCTATTGGATTCGTATTGACATTTTTATTAGGTGCGATATTTAATTTTACCCGAATCAAGTCTATTTAAATTTCTGACCGTCGTATATCCGTATTTTCTCTTTCATTGTCTCTGCGCACTTTCTAGGTTTTGCGCAGTTGTCATTCTTATTATTGCTGGCGTGAATATTGTTTACTTGACTTCGCCCTTAAATAGCTGTATTTCATTTTAAAGATACGAGCCGTGTTATATTGCCTTTGTCTTCGGAGGGCCTTTTTGTACAATAGCAACGATAAAAAGTCAACAGTTTAGCAATATTTACTCAACTTTGTCGGGCATCGCCAGTCACTGCGTACGGAGCCATAACCACTCTTACTTCAAAAAGTCGTGTAATAAACTTTTATTAGTGCAAGGGTGCTATTCAATTGACTTCTTATCAAGCTTGGTAATGGAATTAAGCCCCACTTAATGGCATTTGGAAAATATCACGTCATGGCATGTTTTTGCACCAATTAATCACAGCTATTTTCATTGATTCTTACGCTTGCGCCAAGAAGTTCAGCTAAATTTTGACCACTCAGTGGAGCCTGCATGAATGGCAGGAATCAGAACGTATTTTTTGATTTTTCATCGGATATTATAAAAGGAAGAAATGAAACAACTTGAAAGACCTTAACTGCTTTTGACTTCCCAAAGTGTATTGCATCTTTAAAGAGTTAATAATAAAATGTTGTCTTGGAACACCTATTAATTAGGCTACTTGTACGATAAAAGCGGATGTGTCATTACACAGACGCGGCGTTTTCAAATACACTTCACTATATACCATATTTTCAGTGTGTATACTTTCGAGGATTACCCAATATTTTCACCTTGCGTTTCTTAACTCCCATTCGGTTGTCTTGATAATCCGTTCATTCCACCTGTCCTTTCACATTCCATTACGAGTGCATTAGCGAAGCATTCTAAAGTGAGAGGGGGGGATGTCGCGGGATGTGACTTAAGGAAGAGTTCCTATCTCTCCATCGATTTCATTAATGGCGTTAGTACGCGCGTAAGTGTGAAGCAGCCTAAGAATTATGTAGGAGTTTTCTAGCATTCCATACATCGATCACCTAGGCTAATTACAAGAATGGAAAATCATAAGAGGTGCAAGTCAAGAATACAGACAATATTCTCTCAAACAACCATCCGCATTAGTTGAGAAAAAAGTAGTATGTTATGATATTTGGCGGAGGGGACGGAAAACTGAGGTTATTTCCGCCATTAGGGAAGGCATTCCGGCGTCTACATTAGCCAACTGTTATCCAAAAGTGTCAAGGAGACCTCAGATTAATTCCCCATCTAACCGTTGCCCTAGAAGTGCCCTTTTCGATAAAACAATGGCATGGGTGAAGGTATGGATCGGTTTGTAAATAGTCGTGTCAATTAGTCGACACTTGGTCTCGTGAATAGCGGTGAAGAACGCTTTAAAACTTGATACGGGTAGAAGGATTTTCGAGAGACAGAGAGTAAACACGTGTGTCACATATGCATTCCAGAAATATTAAAATTCGACTCCCAAGTACCCTTTAATCCTTTTTTCTTTGCTAATCCTTCAAACATGAGAATCAATAACTCAATGTTTCTCTGTGATTGCCTTAAGTTTTATTGGATTTTACGAATCCAGTGACATACCGGGGCTTTTTTTCTTCGTTATCTCAACTAGAGTATTACCGCTTTAGATGCTGTATGCATAATTCAGAAGCTTCCACTCTATAAGTCTTCATCTTAGAGCCACTTCATCTCGCTGACCCCTACTTAATCGATGTTCACTCTTCGAATTTACACCCCCATGCTCTCTAGCCTCCGTAGGTTCTAAGCGATCCAACGCTCCATGTTATTATCCTCAGTATTTTATCGCATTTGACCGATGTACCCTCTCAGATAATCCCCACCTGGAGATCCGAATGGGGAACCGGTCCACCTCTGAATATTTTACGCGAGAGAATCCCATTATGTCTTTCAAATATGGGTGGACTAGCTAAGACTCCTCGGAACAATAATGAGGTGGTTTTCTCTTGCCTTCCACATCGCAGTACTACAAAGAGTTAATGTTACCGCGACTGCCTTGAAATGAGTTTCGCAGTACTGACCATTGTGCTCCCACATTGCTGTAATGAAGAAGTACCCTAAAATGCTCCGTAGGGCTTAGGCTCGCGACTGGGGGATTAAAAACAAATACATTATACATTTATTATTAAAAAAGGCTCGCAATCATAGACGACATCCATTGAGGTCAAAAAATAAAACGAGGTCATGTATTTTTATTTAACTAATAATATTTGACTTCAAATACAGCAGGCATTTCCTAATAACTCATTAACTCGGTAACGTGCTTACATTATCATCATTGAGTTTTATCAAATACTATATCAGGTTTTCGCCAAAATTACATAGCCATTATAACAGCAATTAATATATTTTGATGCTTCAGTTGTGGCGTAGGAACCTGTGTAAAACCACGGATATTCAAAAGCAATGATCAGAAAATATGCCACGGAGAGACTCATTTTTTGTGACCGTAGGTGAAACTGAAGAAGCTCATTTTCAAATTTTCATGAAAATGACAAGCATTTCTTTCCTCGTACCAGCGTGCCTCATCTTGTTTTTCGTCATCTCCGGGCGATTGGCAGAGGAGGGAAGGGGTTCCGTGCTCGCGAAGGCTCTGCGTTGAGGGACGTTTTCATGGACGCGTTTCAAGCGAAGAGACGCGAAAACGGGATCTTCAGCCAATTAGAGGCGTGGAATTCTTCGCGTGAGCCCGCGCGAGACAAGTCGCCCGAAGTTGAAATCTTTTCAACTTTCGACGCGCGAAACGCATGGAACTCGCCAACATGGCTGCCTGCGAAAGTCTTGTTCTATTGATGAATTCATAGAAGAATGACGCGTCTCGTCGCGTGCGCGCACGCCAGACGCATGCATGAAAACGAACCTTAATCTGGCGTTTGAGCTCGTCCTCGCTCGCCCCGCTTCCGCCTCACTCGGAGTCCGAACGTAGACGAAGTGTCTGTCGTTGGTTTGGAGGACCTCGCGTCCACTTCCCCTTCGCACGTGTCGCCCGCTCTGAACCAACCACCCAAGGAAAAACATGACTCTTGTTTGATTCTGTTTTCGAAGATTTTCCCAAGATGCCCTCGCGATCACTTCGAAGCATCTGCAGAGTTGAGATGCACTGGGAATGCCATCAAACTAACACACACACACAAGAGCTTCAGGGAGCACGAGGAGACAAGACCCTTCAAGTCAGTTCGTGCCATGGGGGTTAGCGGGTAGAGAACTTGGCTGATCATAGGTGCTGCCATAGAGTTTATATCACTACATATAATATTACACTAATTATATTAAATAGCCTAGAGTACTTATGGGTGCTGCATTCAAATCCCGGTTATAGCCTTCGGACACGGTGGAACAATCTTTTAAGGGCGAGGTGAGCCAGGGAAAGGTAATTGGCCTCCGTAACTTGAATGGGTTAAGTTCACACGCCTGTGGCCTAGTCCGGGGTGAACTCTACCCTTGCCTATCTTCGGATTGAATTGACTGAGTCCACCATTGGAGATTTCCTTTACAACCACGTGCTATTTTTTATTGATCGAATTCTTCGGTTATGAAGCCAATAAATACATGTATGTATAACATAATGTTATACTTACATGAATGTATGTAATATCCCATTTTTGCCTCCAATATCCTTATATTTTAACTTAACTAGTTAACTCTTAGCACCGCATTTGCTTGTGCTATCTTAGGTGAGTAAATTGCAACTATTTCCTGCCAAGAGAAAGGGAAGTTTTCCATGTGCACTTTTAAATAACTTACTATTTTATAGCAAGCCATAAGCAATCTTGAGTACCAGAAAACATGTATAATGGAGATTAATTTTTTAATCGTGGTGCAAAAAGTTTCTGTTAAATTGGAATTTTAAAGTAGCATCCATTACATGAGTAAATCTTGATGGGGTTAATGTTTTGCTAACTAGTCGGACAGGCATACTGATGTTATTGGGCCAAAGAACTTATTGCACGTTTGCTGTAGATTAATAGATTTAGTGTCTGTCAATAAAAAGGTGGCTAAATTTATTAGCTATGTCAATTGGCTAAACGTGTATATACGTAGACTTTACAATCTTTTGATCTTTTATCAGATAGAATTAGACTCGAGGGAAGAGTTTATCAAAGGCGAGTATTAAATCATTACTTATATTGGATTCTAACACAGTTATTCCCTTCAAATACTGCAACAGGCGAAATATTACGCAGCCATATTGGCTGCGTAATATTTCGCCTGTTGCAGTATTTGAAGGGAATAACTGTGTTAGAATCCAATATAATGATTTAATACTCGTCTATGATAAACTCCTCCCTCGAGTGTCAATGATGATTCAATATTATTCAGCGAAAATAATTAATTTTAAAGTTCAGAGATTGAACTGGGCATCTCGGCTTTGGGGATTTGGACGGAAAATGAAGTGTTTCAGGGTGAACAGAAAAAAGTTCACAAACCCATAAGAACTCACACGAATTAATTTGCCTCTTGACATTGAAAACACTTGTCTGAGACTTTGGACGTTCAGGGTATTGAAAGGATACGTTTAACGTTAAATTTATGGGACAGAGAAGCCTCTGTGAGGGATAAAAGAAAACAAATGCGTGGGGATAAGCGAAGAACGTTATCTTGGCCCATCGCGGGACATGCATAAACACCGTTGGTGCGTGCTTCTCGGGGATTTGGTGATGATGGGGCATGGCCATGGGGGGGGCGGGGGGGGGGCGAAGGGAACGGCGCGGCAGCGTGGCACCTTTTACACCGCTGGGTGCAGGTGTCCCCGCACCCTCGACAGCGATGCCGAGAGGGGCTGTGAAAATTTCCACAGCGGCTGAATGGCGGAGAAAGATCCGAGTATGCTTATGTAATATGAGGCACCCAAAGCAATTGACAGGGGGTAAGTTCATCCCGACGTGCACCGTACCACACATCTACGAAATCCTCTGTACCATATAAGCATACATCTATTGGCTCATCGCTCATCAAGCACTCACTAATTCATGTTTTAGTACGATTGTCATCACAGGCATTTAACTGGTTAAAGTTAAACGCAGCATTTTGCGAATCATCTAGTCTATCCCCTCTCTGAATTGAAGTTCCCTTTTCAATTCAAAAAAGGCCCGTTCCCTTTCGTTCTATCTATAAATCCTATTGCTGCCCTCCCACTTCCCCAATTGCCTTACCTACTTTCTTCCCTCCAACCCTGTGTTTAGCATCCCTTCTCTGCTTAGTTCTGAATTCATCCAGCACAGTCAAATGAGATTGTTTATAGTAAATGAAAGAACAATGAGGAAAGTCATAAGAATAGTGCGAGTGGCTCGGTGAAGGTAATACCGTGGCTCGTCCCGGTATGCTTAAATTCATAAAATTGGCATTATAACTGCTGTTATTATCATAAAACAACATTAAACATTGCCATATAAATTATTCCGTTAGCTCTTCTCGTAATGTCTGTTGTAAGCACTCAATTAGGTGGATTACAAATTAATTTTTCTCACTTAGTAATCGGTTTGCTTGAATCACAACTTCCATGGTAGTCATTTTTTCCCCTTATTAATGGGAAGATTGTGGTTTTTTTTAAACCTCTCTGATTTTGAATGCATTCCCTAACTCAAAGAATTACAGTTCAATCCGCCGTAGTTATTCCGGATTCTTTATTTGACTCAGACGTAGGTTTTGGCAGTGGATGTCATCATGTCTTACTGAATCATGGAGTGTGGATTTACATATTTGTTACTTTCTATTGCGTGTTCCATATATCTTTCTACCGTGAGCTACGCTGGGCAAGGCACGTACGCAGGGAAGTGGAAGGAGCGGATAGCTTTGCTTGGCAATGGATCCATTCGTCAGATAACGCGAAGGTCGGTTTGCTGCTACAAACATCCAGTAATATTATTATTCCAGGATTTCTTTGAGGATATTATGTGGGGGGATTAAAATCATGAAAATGTGCGTGAGGAGGCGTTGGCCACTGGAGTCGTGAGGCCAATGCAGGATGAGTATGCTTGGAAGGTACCAATTGGGCAGTGACGTCACTGCAGAAGTGTCGCTTTCGCCAATGTTATCAGTGGCCACGGGCCGAAGGACGGATGGAAGCGATTCCGATATTGGCGAGGAAGAGCGGACATTATTTCAGTGCGACATTCGGAATACGGGAAATGGGAAGAGACCGCAGCTGCGATAAAAGGATAGATTCAGGCCGCGGTCGCCATGCCCGTTGCATCGACTGTTGACGGCACGGTCGCATCATTCCCTCATGACGAGCAATGTGTCGGCAGGCGAAACGATGGAGAAAAAAGACAATCTCACCCGGCTGGAAACCCGACAAAATTTTCATTCAGAATATGAATTTGACTTTTCATTTCCTTCAGAATATGATTTTGACGTCTTTGGGCTCGACGGAAGCAGGGAGAAACACGTCCGAGTAGTTTGGCTTAATATGTCGTACTCCTCAAATGCAAAAAATGTCCAAACTAAAATTTGTGACGCACGTAAAATCCTCTTTACACAGACTTCGACTTCTTACTTCCATTTTAAATCGTCACGGCTGCTGTCCTGGCGAGCGTCATGACAAATCTCACAGGGTTGCGGGCATGTAGGAGTAGAGTACTTACACATATAATCATTCATTTCAGTACCACCGAAAACAGTACCATTGACCTTTTATTTAGTGGTTTAAACTTAACAATCAAACGTACACGAACATCCTTGCCCTGGATACGGACAACCTACCCAGGCGGGACTCGAACCCGCGACCTCGTGTGTGGCTGGCAAGGACTTTACACCGTCACCACCGACGCCGGCGATGTTATACTGAATTAATACCGATAAACCTTCGACTTAATTGGATTTTTAAATGCTCTAAACCTTTAATTGTCATAACCTGTTGGCATTTTTATTATACCCAAATATTCTACAGCCTTTAATTTTGAAATGTTGATGGGATTGTCTGATTTAATTGATTTTTTTCATTCAACTTTTCCATCCCCCAAGTCCAACCGATCGAGCAAAATTTCCTTCACAGTACCTCAGGAAAATTCAAAACTTAGATCCCTGCATTTTAAAATTTTAAATTTACGGATTGAGATTTAGGGATCTTTTGAGGGCTGTATTTGATATACAAAGAAATCTATCAAAGGAGTTTCCATATCGATATTACAAAAAAAGTTTCTTCAATCCAAATCAAGGAAAAGTGCTTTCAGATTGCCCTTATTTATTTTTATTTTTTATTTTAAAGAAATAGAACCACATACAGCATATACGTGCCATTTTATAGTGGCCAGGTAACAATACCTAAAGTAGAGGACGAAGGCGCAATATAACATGTAGAAAACAATAATTGAATTTACAAAAACAAAAGGACAACAAGAAACTGCAGTGACAGACTACTTCGGTGACAGATAGGCTTATGAAGGATTTCAATGGAAGTGCAAAAGGGTCGATGTGTGGAGGGAGTGAGTTCAACACAGAAGTAATGCGGTAGAAAAACGAACGTTTAGTGAGTGAAAGTCAAGGAATGGGCATGTGGATTAGGGGATGAGAACGGGTAGGGCGGGGTGGAACTTTAAAATTGATAAAAGAGAGCAATGCAGGGCAGTCGATGGTGGAATTGAGAATCTTATAAATAAGTTTTAAATCAGCTGTGAGCCTATGGGTAGTGAGATTAGGGATGAAGAGGGAGGAGAGAATAGCATTAGTGGACATGTTGCGTAAATGCGGTATTCTATTTTTTACTATGTATATTGGCAAAGAAATTGCTGACACAGTCCAGGGATGAGAGGTTAGTTTGTGAAGAGATAGACCAGATGGGACAAGAGTAGGTAAGAATTGGAAGAATGATAGATTAAAAAAAAAAAGTTCGAAGTGCTTGGGGGTCTTTAATTTCAGTGAAACGGAACAGGAGTCCTAAGAGGGACATTGCTTCAGACTTGATGGATTGTATGTGCGGAGAAAAATTAAATTTATCGTCAGTGATAATGCCTAGGTCCTTAGATGTTGACACACGTTTCAGAGAGTGATTAAAAATACTGTAGTCAAATTGATGTGTGATCTTCTTTAGGGAAATTGACATCACACTACATTTATCCGGGTTTAATGTAAGTTTCCAGACATTACACCAATTCGATGTCTGACGTAAAGCATCTCGTAGGTCATGGCAATCAGATGGTTTTTGAATTTCCTTGAACATTACAGGTTGATTTAATTTATAATTAATTTCATTTTCGAAATCATAAAAAGTGTTCACGTTCCCAGTGGCGTTGGATGAGGCGGATTGTTCTGTCGACCATCCCTAAGTATCTGATATGCCGCCTTTATGGAACAAGCACTCTAAGCCACCGACCTACATTACAGCGGACATAGCGGATTCAAGGTTTTGAAAGGCGCCACGTTTTTACCACATAGCACGCTATAACGTCTGAGTAAATATGCACACGAGACCGATTTTCGGTTTCTGCGTATGGGACTAATATTAGAACGGTTAATCACGAGATCACTTGATGGGTCTCATTGGCTGATTTTGACGATGGAGTTTCTTTCCATGTTGTTTGTTTCGATTGGAAACATACGTTCCATTAAATTTAATGCTCGCGAAGGAGAAGGAATATTAATCATCATTATCGGGCGTTCAGGAACTGTTCTGGTGATCAGCTGTACACCCTAACCAGCCATCTGGCAATAATTTAATTTTGTTGTGAACTTAGTGTGTTGGTTGTGCAAGAGGAAATATTTGCCATTTTTATTTTTTCTCCTTTTTTCATATTTGTTTAGCGTTTGAAATCCCTTTAACTAGAAGAAACTAGGAGACATAGAAAAGACTGATAAAAGAGTAACTTGGTAGGGCATTTTGCTCGTAGTTGGAGCAGTTGGATCATGGTTCCATGTGTCTATAAGTAGAATGTTATCAGTCCCGAGCCTGGACTTAAAAATATTGAATAAGCGACCAATGAAATTATCTATTGTAGGGAGTTAATGGGTGGAGAGGACGTCGAAAATAAGACTTAAATATGAAATTTGAATTAAAACATGGATGTATTTATTTTGGAAAGTTTCGTATCTATTGTGCATGGTTTTGCTGTGGGGGAATAATTCACAGTAAAGGAGTAACGATCTGATTAAGGTGGAGTACAGTTATACTCGAGGAATGGGTAAGTGGAGCGGTAGGGGAGGAGAGAGAAGAGACTGCTTGTTGGACGGCTTACAGCTTTGGAAGTACAGTATTCATAATGGCATTGAAAAGTTTATTTACAGTTTAAATAGATGCCGAGAAATATGAGAGAAGTTGCTTTTGGTATTCTTTGTTTGTTTATCAATGGTGTCATTTGTCGTGGGAATCTTCATTTACGTGAAGAAATGTACTTTTGGCTGCATTAATTATTGGTTCAGATAGATTTCGATGACGTTTTAGTATTTTTAATTAATTCTAGACTACTCTCTGTACGAAACAAAAACGTGACAACTGAGCGAGTGGGTTTTGAAAAAAATAAGATGTAGGAAACACAAATGTTAAAGTAAGATTGAGTAATTTAGTTTTTAATGAGTAAAATAGTCCCGCCGCGGATGTGACATTTTTGTCTTAATTTTCACCTTTTTTCGACGCGTCGCGATGTAGGTTTTGTCTTGACATTTTTTGTATTTTACTTTTTCAAAACGTAGAAATAACGAATACGTTTTATGTTATCCATAGCTGACAACTTATTTTTTTAAATCTGGTCGCCACATAAAAAATTAACGCACTTATGAGGATTTAACCAAATGTCCCAGAAAAGCCTTTCTTATCAGGAAAAGTACCGGCACGCCGAAAAATGCCGAAAAAATCTCTAGCATAAGTTTTCAGAAATGTTTAATTTTATGAAATTGGTAAATACTTATGTTTAAAAGCACAAAATGTTGAAGTTTTAAGTTTTTATTTCAAAATGCTGCTTATTCACGGCGTTGCTCCGCAAACCGTCCACCAAAGGGAAACTGAAGGAACATCGTTTAGGGGAAGAACTTTATATGAACTCTCTAGAATTTATTACGGCATGTATTATTTTCGTGGTATTATTCTACTCCAATATTTTTTTACATTTGCCTAACTTTCTATTGCTCTTGTATCCTAGTTGGTTCGTGACTTTGGTGTAAAAGTGGCGTCATTGTTTCGTTCAAGCGAGGCAAAATGCTTTGCTTTCGATTCTCTCTGAGACGGTCATTGCTGAAACCTCTTTTTAGCGGTATAGCCCAGCGCAATGAGTGATTTTCAACACAAAAAAATAAGAAAAGATATATCTGAAGTGCTTTTTCCTTCTTTACATTCCCATTCTTTTGTAGTTAATTCCCGTTATTATATGCATGTGAGCTATTCTTTCCGATGCTGTTAGCATGAGCAATTATTTCACCTAGTCATATGACTAATTTAGCATGGTGTGATATAATAATTGCTAAATATTTTCGAATATCTGAAGAAATTTCTATTATTATGCTTATTTTTATTTATTTATTTCAATTGTTTTTAACAGCATACTAAAAAAACCATTAGGTATCTAATCTAAGCTTCAGGTACCTGGTTGGGGTCCATACCTCATTCTAGAACATTCCAAGCAGCTATATTTGAATATTATATCATTGCATCTAGAATGGTTGAATGAATGAATGTTTATGAATGCTGTAGAGTAACCTGTAAGAGCAAAGATAATAAATTTTATATCGTGTTCTGCTAAGAAACCAATGTCATTTTAACAAAATGTTCAAAATCATTGATACAAAAACTATTTTTTAGGTTGCAAAGAAATCGGATTGGTTCGCCGAGGCATTATTTATGAGGAATGTATCTTGGGCAGTTACAAAATAACTGTCGAGGGCTCTACACTGGCAGACTATACTACTATTTATATCCCAAGAACAAAATCTCCCAATTCGCGGCAGTGAAATGCAGTACTGCGCGCGTCCCTGTTTTGTCACGTCAGGGTTTCCTTGGTATTCCGTCCTTGAGAAAAGCAGACGCTCGCTATATCAGACGGCTGGCGGAGTCATGGGGAGATGGACGGAGACTGAATGTGTGTCCTGTTATGCTGACCACGGAAGCATGCATCACCGGATCTCCTCGCGTCTGATGGTCGTTGCCTAGCCACGTGAGAGGGCGAACGACTTCCTGGAAATCAATTCAGGGTTCACCAACGCACGCCCATATAATATTACGACTCCTTTGGACTTCTGCAGAGGCAGTATTAGGTGTAGACGCTCTCTTGGTGCCTGGATCTAATTCTATTGCATCATGTTGGCTTGACACGTGGATATTTGCATTGCCCTGCTTTGTTCTAGGGCGTTGTTCTCAAAGAAATTAGTTGTGATGTTTTGATCTACAAGCACGTACTACCCCGCAATCCTCCTTGATAAGCTTTGACGGGAAACATTGCCACATCAGCTATTAAATGACAACTCCAATAAAATTAAGAGCGCGTTGCTAGAGACGTGACCGTCTGAGTGCGATCTAGCATTTATTAAGTTCTTTCTGCATCGGGAGAAAAACGAATGATTATGTCTATCTCTTCGCTAGAATATACCTTTTTTTAACGTTTCTATGGGACCTGGACATATGGTACGGTTCTGCGATAATGTTCTCTGTGTCTCTCTGAAAGATATCTATTCTCAATTGCTCAAGTTTTGAAACCAAGCATGTAGTCTATGAGCCTCTAGCGGCTCCCGGATCGTGTTCCAGCCGGGTAACGCTCTCTATGTTCGCTCCATGCTAGATGTGTTTCGCCAACGGCAGATCTCATTCTCGCGCTCATGCTCTCGAAATCTATATTCCTAGTCATTAACGATCTCATACTTTGTGCGAAAAATCCACAGAGGAAAAATCATTCGCCTTGACCGGGATCCCGGTCAAGGCGAATGATTTTTCCTCTGTGGATTTTTCGCACTATTTGTGCATTGCGGGTGACTCCGTAAAAAGTTATCACCGTGGCTAGTCCCGGTATACTTTCATAAATCTCATACTTTCTTTGCGCATCTTCCGGTGTTATTGTTGGCCCTAAGTGATGAGATTCCTTTGTACCGGGGAAGTTTAGATAATACTCACACCGATTTCACGTGAATATTTTTTTTTCATTATCTAGATTACCTAAGAGGAGAATTGAGTATAGATCTGAGTCAAATCATTAGTAGTATTGTTGATCAGTGAAATGATGAAGACTGATCCACGGCGAAGAAGAATCTTTACAGGTTGACGATACTCATCTGCGGCAGAACTGTGAATTGAAACGGAATAGAATACCATATGAAACTGTAATACCTCTTTATCAAACCCTCCCTTTTACAATATTTATATTTTTTACAAAATTTACATCGAAGAAAATTTTTTTTGACCAACTCTCATTTTTTGCAACACTACCATTTTTTCGTTCCACGATCCCGAGTCCTGCTCTATTTAGTCTTTAAATATACTCATGGGGTTGATTTATTTAAACGATTGATTGTTTTTCCTTAGAGTTATAAATTAAGCCCCATTCCCCACCACACACTCTTCGAAGTCTTTAGGGACATAGTTTAGATGTGGATTTTCGTTTCCTCGGCCTCTTCTTTTACGCTATCCATTCCATTTCTTCTCTGCCGTACACATCTGTCCGCTGCTATGACTGAGTAGCCACTGAACGACTGATATTCCTCCACCGAGGCAGTTCCAGAATGATTTCAACCCCTAGGGTCAACATATTATGCGTACTTCCTGCAGCCTAATACACCATTCGCTCGAATTATCTGCTCGCTCTGAAATGTGAGACTTTCACATTAAAATAAATGATGCGCGAAATTTAATCTTAGAGTTTTGGGAAATAACTTTTCTTTACGAATTTATTTGATGCTACAGGGAGAATAATAAGTATCTATTCGCAGAGCTCTCCCTCACGGTCAGACCCCGTAAACATTTGTCCCTTTGGACTCGGGTCATACTCTCTACCATTGCAAGCGCAGCACATTTCTCGTCGTCTTTATAGTTTTTCCTCTGCGTCAATGCATAATTTCACCCCATTGTATTTTAACATTATCTTTTTTGTTAGAGCGTAGGTTTCCGCGGCGATGGTTTGATCTCTGCATTTCTCCAGGGTTTTCTTCCGCGTCAGATTGTTGGTTGACAACAGTTTCGCTGGCTATCCTGCCAGCGTCTTCAGGTCGAAGGTGTCGGCTGTTGGTTTCTGCCTCGCTTATATACTGTAGGCTGGATGGGAGCTGCACTGTGATTGGCTGTCTGACTGGGTGCTTCTCTCTGGTTGGCTCTCACTTTGATCACTCTTTTCCAGGCGCTGTGAAGGAAGTATCCATCTTCTCTATTGAAATTCAAAGGTGTTTTTTGAATTTCTATTGCTTCCCTGATTTGTCTAGGGCGACCAAGAACAAGCAGTTTCAACTCTCTGCCATCGCCGAACATGCATGGTCGGAACCCGGCCATGACATTAAATTTGACGAGAAGAAACTATTAGTTAAGGAGTGCCGATATTTCCCTAGACAAATCAGGGAAGCAATAGAAATTCAAAAAACACCTTTGAATTTCAATAGAGAAGATGGATACTTCCTTCACAGCGCCTGGAAAAGAGTGATCAAAGAGAGAGCCAACCAGAGAGAAGCACCCAGTCAGACAGCCAATCACAGTGCAGCTCCCATCCAGCCTACAGTATATAAGCGAGGCAGAAACCAACAGCCGACACCTTCGACCTGAAGACGCTGGCAGGATAGCCAGCGAAACTGTTGTCAACCAACAATCTGACGCGGAAGAAAACCCTGGAGAAATGCAGAGATTATCTTTTTTGTATTTTTTCAATTTAATCAACTCGTTTTCCATGGGTACAGAGCATTGTTTTATTCGTAGATAGAATGCTATGTTTCCAACCCTGGGTCCCGGGCTCAAATCCAAGCGCTGATGGAGATTTTTCCGAGACATGCCCGACACCTCCTCCAAATTCCTTCCTGCCTAATACCTGCATTGTTTTCACGGCAATAAACTTTCTTCATGTGCATGCCGTCGCTCCATCAAGAATACTGGCCATTCATAATTATTCAAAGTACTAGATTGAAATAAACATCATTTATTTTCCAAGTTTTCCATTTTTCCCATAATGGGCGCAATTGGATTCTCCATCAATTCTAATTCAGACAACAGCCCTTAGTCAGTTCAGGTGAATAGTACTGATGGTGAGTTTTTATTTTTATAAATATTAAATTTGCAACTCCCGCTTGAAGAATTATTTATAAATTTAATTCAACAGATATTGATCGACTGTTGAAGAATTAGCTTAGCAGAAATTCATCTTAAATGATGATCATCATCATTGGTCAACAATCCTAGGATTGGTTTATAGAGACAAAAATTGTGATTTTCCACCAATTTTTATTTTTTTTCCTCGACCGATTCAACGTACTCAAAATCTAACAATAAGTATTTATTCAATTAGTTAATTTCTATGTTATTACTTTTTTCCCCATAAATTGCAGTAATTTTGTATTACCTTATCGAATGTATTGCAGACATTCTTGCAGATATATAGCGCCTGTGTGTTTTCTCCACCTAGATGCCACACTCAGCCTGATATATGTCCGTAGATACGATTTCCTCAATCTTTTCCTCTTCAGTCCTCACCTTTAAAATGTCTTCGTCGATCGCTAGACATTGTTCAATGTCGCTGCTCTCCTTCTCTAAGCTATAAATCCTCTCGAATAGCAAACAGAAACCTTTGTTCTTATTTGTTATTCTGGAGATACTACCTTCTATTTCACTTGATTTCACTTCCCGGCTATTTCACTTGATATGAATTTGCATATTAAGTGAAATAGCCGGTATGGATACTCCAATAATGTTTCGGGACGCTCAATAAGCGAGCCTAGTTCACTAGATCTAGATTCTTGTTTTGGTGAAAGGTGCGATGCTAAAAACTAAATGTTTACCCAGCCTATTATTTTATTTTTTCTCTGTTTAATTTTTGTCATTTTCTGGGGAATTATAATCATTGTAAATGTGAGGTGCCCATACAGATGGTCGATGTTTTCCCTAACTTTTTGCAGCCAAATACGACTGGTATAATTTTCAGGTATTCTGAGAAAATTTCATGATGTCCAGTTCCAGGTTACACCCAATATGTTTTTAAATTCGACCGATTCTAGCGCGATGTAGTGGAAGTTCAAAATATTAAAATGCAATGTAATTGCAGCACTGTTCCGCAATTATTTTATTGCGTATGACGCGATTCGGCTCACTGAGTCATTATCTGGAACAAGACTGAAATACAAGAGGGAGTTGCACCAGATGGTTGCTCTGTGAAGCCGAAACGCCTAATACGCAATACATTATTGTGGAAAAGTACAATTAAATTGTATTTTTAAATATCAATGTGCGTTTTGTTATGCAATGAGATACTGTCCGATAAATTTGGTTGGTTTTATATGATAGGGGTGTAATATTTATGTAGCTGCTCTTCTTCTAGTCTAGCAAGTGACTTAGTTCATGAATAGAATGTTGTCGAATTTGATTTATGGAAATTAAGAAATGCCTTTTACATATGATAAGTGCCGTAGCCCTAAATATAAATTAAACTGATTCGCAGAACCGTAAATTGTGAAATAACTACGGGAAAATATCATAAAATCGAATAGAAATTCTATTTCAAAGATTGGTGGATGCATAAAGGTTTAATTGCAATGTAAAAGCAGTCATGTAAACGTGGTTGAATTATGCAGAATCCTTCGTTTACAGTTTAATTAATGCAAGAACATAATATCGACGAAATCGTCTCGTGTTTTCAATAATCAATGAAAACTTAACGGTTTGTCGTAGACGCCTAATTGAAAAAAATCGCCTCCTTGATATAGTTACGAGTCCCTCCGATATTGATTGGCTGACAATGTAACGATCAATTGATCTAATATAATAGCAGAATATCGTCATCCCCACCTGGAGGTGTCTCCTAGGGTATTGCGTAGATGTATATATGAGGTAGAAGCAAGGTGTAGCTTACAAGGTGGTAGCTTGGTGCTGGTGCACGTTGGGTACGAATGCCCACCCTCACGGTGTCTCGAAGGGTATCATGTCGGGGCGGAGGATAGCTTGCGAAAGAAATGGGCGGCCATCTGGGCACCCTGGCATTTCCCCCCCCCCCCCCTCCCCGCCGCTCTCTCGTGAAACGGGATACATTTTTTGGCCACCCCCCGTGGCATCAGACTGCCTGTCCCTTTCCGCTCCTTCGCGTCGCCGGCGGTCGGACAAGCGAATTCTTTCGTGGGCGCCCCTCCGCACAGACAGTGAGCCGCCACCGACCGTAGACGTGGCCACCACCTGCCCTCGACCGCCTTGTGCGGAGTGAGCGGAAGAGCCAGGGACGTCCCAAACACACCGATCTCACGGTGCGCCAAGTTTCAAATCGCCGCACGGTGCGGTGGGCTGGAATCCAAAAAAGGGGCAAAATGATGTTTTTCGGGGTTGGAACTGGAAACTTTGAACAAATACTCGAAAGTTGACGATCTAAAATTGGGATACCAATTGCCATTTATATTCGCCACTGTCTAAGTGAATGCAGACATGGCTGAGGGACGGCAGTTTTCAGTTCTCTTATGAAATTAAGCTGAAGATAATGTTATTCGAATATTTTATGGCATCAAAAATAATGTCATCTATTAATATGACATTTTTTTCCATCATTTTAAATGGAGTTGAGGGATTTGAAACTGAGTTTGGTAGCTTATACGCTCACTATAGTTGACTCGTTGGAAAAATGGATATTGTAACTTAGTGTACCCGAGAACTTGCGGACAAACACAGTCACCGAGAGAGCTTGAAATCTTAAATCAATCCTAAGGCTGGTTTGATCCTATGAAAGTCCGTCCGTCCGACCAGGGAGTTACGATGACCTCGAACCACTCGTGAGGAACACATGCGATGAATATTTCTGGCATAGCCCTGAAGAAATTAGGATTCGTCAAGCGTATTGTGGGAAGATTTTCGGATGAGAAAGTAAAAGAAAGGTGCTATTTTGCACTCGTCCGACCACACCTTGAATACGCAGCGAGCACATGAAATCCGGTGCAGAAAGACTTAAACTGCGAAGTGAATAAAATACAAAGAAAGGCTGCGCGGTTCGTCAAAAACTGCTACGGATAGCGTACAGACAGCGTTACTCAGATGTTGAGCGAATTACAAAATCATGTAGGCTGGGAACCGCATGAAAGGAGGAGAGCCCTTGGAGGCTGCGCGCAAGGCTTAAATTTCTTGAACAATTGAGAATAGATATATTCACGAGCTGCACCGTCAACTTCCTTTTAGAGTCCCACTATACTTCCAGGTCCGGCAGAAGCGATAAATTAAGAGATATATTTTTCCGAGCAGATAGATATGAGAATTCGTTTTTCCCCCGAGGCGTAAAGGACTTTAATAAAGACAAATCGTAATCTTTTTGGGGCATTTTCTTTTTATATGTAGTCGGCTAATGTCCTAACACCTCCTACCACACGTATTTTTAGGCGGGGTAGTATGTAGATGTAGCATTCCAGATGCTTTATTCAGCCCGTTTCCTTACTGCCGCATCAAATTCTGCTCTAAAAATTGTGGCTCCCATGTCATCTTTATCCAAATCCCTTTCGTTTTCTATAGTTTGCGTTCTTCGGCAGTTTCTGTTGTAAAAGTCTTTCAGATATACTTACCACCTCCTCACTCTGTCTTCGTTTCCAATCATTAGTTCTCCACTTTTCCCCTTTGGCTATTACGTCTCACGCCCCTTTTAAGAATTGCCTCCTCTCTATACTGTACGCAGCTTCTACTTTTTCATGCATAAGATTTTCAGTACATCATCGCAAATATTCTTCATGACCGTTTCTCTATCTTTCCTCGCTTACCGATATATCCGTTCCTAAACCCTATTTAGGCATTCTATCCTTCCTCTGGTTTCGCATTGTTACTCTTCCTTCGTACTTCAATGATATCTAAATCTTTCTGCATGATCCATGATTTTTACTTGACGACTTTTTTTAACAAGAAATTCTCTACCCATTTCTAATATTTTTCCAGCTCTCTTCTAGTGACTTGTTGGTCACTATCTCCTCTATTTTATTCTCTGCTTCTTGAAATTCCAGTTCATTCAATTTTACAACTTAAACAAAATTTCACTGGTTTCTTCAGTTATTATTATTTTAAATTTTAAGTATTACCTCGCGATAGCTTTTGGAGCCTTACCTAGTTTCTGAATATTTTTTTCATGAGAATGTAGTTGTTTTGGAATATTCTTATGTCTCCTGGTATTTCCCACGCGTATGCTCTTCGCATTGGATTTTTGAATAATGTGTTGGCAACCACTTGTCTGTGTTGAGTGCAGAATTCAAGTAGCCTTTCTCCTCTTTCATTGACGTCCATATTTTCCGGTTATTATTCCGTCTTGACCTACCCGACGGCAGAATTCCACTCAAGTAATACCTATTGTGAGATTTTCCCCCCTTACCTGCTTGATTCCTTCCGTTATATCTCGGTAGACGTCTTCTACTACTTCATCTTCATAATCGGATGAAGGTATGTAAACCTGCACCACTACAGTTGCTACGGGTTTGGATTCTATCTTTACCATTACTATACCTTCATGATGCTGCAGGTAGCTTTTCACACGCATCTCGGCACTCTTTCTAAGCATTATCCCTACTCCAGCATTACCATTTAGCATTCGGTTGAGCATTATTTTCTGGCTTCCACTCCTAAATTCCCTGTCTTCAGGCCACTTCATTCCGCTGATTCCTAATACGCCGAGGTTCTTTTTTCGTATTTCAACTTTCAAATTCTCTAGTCTACCGCAAGCACGAATCAATATCGTACAGTATAATTGGATAATTACACACGAAGGTGCCTCTTTGTCATTTTCCCGTAAACACTTCCGATTTCCGGTCACACTATTTACCCAAAAAAAAAAAAAACATTGATCATCAAGGGGTATCTTTTAAAACATGAAAGAGTGCTCATTGAGAATTATTTGCCGTTTTATGCACATTATAATTTGTTTTTAATACCATACTTTGTTACACGGGTTCGAGCTGGATCGGGCATTTTTTGCATTACGGATTAGCCTCAACAGCTTCAGCTGAGAGCATTCGAGCTCCACGTGCATTGCCCGTATTTTGTGTGCTCAGGAATTCAATCGGATTCATTTTCAGCTGGTTAGAATAGTTTCCTCGTATTTGGGGGCCAAATTTTCCATGAAGTAACAGTTTTCGGGATTTTATAGCAATGCGGTAGAAAGGCAGAAGGCCCCGAATGAGTTACATATGAGGAGTTTATGGCGATGCGAAAGAGATAAAATACGAAGCGGTAAGTAGATAGGATATCGGAGAGGATAGCTGCGTCAAACCGATCTTCGGGTTGATAACTTCTGATGAAGATCGGACACCTCTTTGCTTACAGTACCCCGTTACCTTTTTCCTCATATGCGCTTCCATGAGACCCAACGCTGAATCCCTAAAGAAGCGGACGTTTTTTGGGTTCCTTTGGAAAGCGCGTCATGAGTAACCATCCGTTGACGCTATGCACGTGCATCTTTTGCTTCCATTGGAATTTTTACTGGGAGCAAGCCACCAGTCATATTGTTCACCACAAATCCTCTGAGTATTTATTTTCTGAGCGGAGATATAATCCACTTATTATCCATTTTTGCCTCGACAGCTGAAGTACTAAAGAACTTGTGACATCAAACTTCGCATAAGTATTTTTAAAGCCTTTAGCTGCGGCATTAACAAAGGAAATGTTTTTATCTCTGTCTGCTTTGTTGCTGCAAAGCCGTAAGTTTTATATATGCGTTTATAAACTAGAAGAATCGCTGAAATTAAGTTTATAAGGCACCAAATGTTTTTAGTAGCACTTTTTGTTTAGTAGCAGTTAAATTGTTTCCGTGCCATTATTAAAAACGGTAATTAACAAGATTTAAAAAACTTAAATGAGAGATTTTTGAAGAGTTATTGCTATTAAAACTCAGGAGATATATTTTCCATGGATAATAAGCCATTGCAAGCCACTGAGTAGAACCTCGTGGTCAATGCTGAAAAACAAAGTTTTGGACTAAAACGGTGACAGCCTTGCTCTGACAAACGGTAAAGAGAGTAGGATCTTCGATTTATATTTATCATAAATGCGATCATATTTAGGCAAAACTTCATCTACCTGCTCGAGGGGGGTGATTTCTTTTAGCCAATGACGTCAAGAGCCAAGGATATGATATGAATTGCGTAATAACAGCGATAAAATTTGTAAGGAAAAGCGAAGTCATCATTTCTCCCGTGGAAAAACAGCGGAGTTCCCTTAGATTTCAAAAGTTTGAGGAAAGAGATAAGATATTTTCTTTGTGTAGCGTAAAATTTAAATCTTTTTCTTGGCTCACAGTTCAATTTGCGGAAGTGTCTCGCGTCGATTTCCCAGCTTTGTATTGAATTTTGACAAGATCAGACACGATTTCAATCAACTGTCACTCATCGTGATTGGTTCATACATCATATTTCTGTACGTTTTGTATTTTTTTAAGTATTCAAACTCACGCGCCTCTGCTGTGAGGGCGACTATTATCCGGTACAGTTGACACGGCTTATAAGTCTGAGGATCCTCTTTAGAAATTCGGGATGAGGAATTACGGACTCCAATCGTAAACTTGATCGTAATTTGCCAGTCATTATGGAAGTAAGAAGAGATAAATTCTCTATTCAGTGCATAAAAAGCTGAAAAATGTGATATTCAAGGCTAAAGCGCACACCAGTATTCTCTTAACACTTCTCTCACTGGATACTTAGATAACGGTACTTGGCGGCAAATCCATCGTTGCTTTCCAAGTATTAAAATATTTTCTGTTGTAAATTTTGCGTGTTTTAAATTTGGCATAGATCAAAATATGCCTGAATTGGCATTACATCACCGTAGAAATCTGAGATAAAACAGGTAATCCTGGTTCAAACATTATTTTGGTATATATCCATGTTAATCGAAGAATTGCGGAAACCAGTCGTCAAACATGATAAAATTCGGTGTGGTTGGTTGATGGGTAGAACTCTTGCCTACTGAACGAAGGGTCCGACGTTCTAATCCAGAGTGAACCCTACAGACACCCCTAAAAATAAACCTTCACAGTGCGAAAGGATCCTGCCCTGCCCTGAGTTCATACCCCTGTGACTCAGTCCGGGATGAGCTCTATCCTCTCATATTCGACCTTCGGGTTAAACCACTGGTTGCGTCGGTGTATCCTAATGTCGCATTATTGCTCTGTTCTCCTGCAATTAAATGCTGTGCAATGAGTGTAAGGAGGAGGTCATTTTAGCATCAGCCTTTTTCACGGAGAGGGTAGTCACGCCCGAATGTGTGTATCAACTATGCTTGGTGTATGCTGGTTGAAGGGGGACCGGTTTACCAGTTTAGTTACGTGGTATCCTGTAATGTGAATAGATTTTTCGTGAAAATATAAAGAGGGCGATCGCCCAGCCATTCGACTCCGTGCCCAAAACCTCCGCAGAGAAGCACGAGAGCCAACAGCCAGTGATCGAGACGCAGATCCGTGGATTGTTGCGGAACCATATTTGTAACTTTAGCTTCGAATGCTTTTCTTACGATTCTATGTTCGTGAACTTTTCTTCTAGAGCCAAAAAGATCCAAATTGAACTATCAAAAATTGCTCAGCTTATCATCCCGCATAGGTACGTAAGAAATCCTCTCTCTAGTTTTCTCGGTACCTCTAATTACAGGCCACACTAAAATATGTCTGGGGACATCTCATTTGTGGTTTGACCGGGTTCCGTAAATGATCCGTTACCTAGCCCGCGGGTCAAAAACGTTTGCCTGACGGCAGGGAAATCTCCGTGCACTCTGCACTGTTTGTAAATACATGTGGCTAATTGTTTTCCATATGAGATATTTGTTGAGTGGAGTCCCGAATCCCAGAAGTATCCGCGATTCTGTAAAACTCGCTCTCCTACCGAAGAAAGTAAAAGCTCGGAAATTTCCTATCCAGCTATGGGCATATTGACCGTTAAATCCTCCACTCATCTCGTGAGGCTCTTAATTTACTCCAATTGACTTTCATTTTCTGAAGGATATATTTGCAGTCAATGCCTCGAGTACACACGAAAGTTTCCACTATGCTAGGCGTGGTAGTTATTCTTGGTCTACCGAATTCTCCCGAAAACTGCGCTCTTCACGACTCTCCCCTAAGTTTTCTCTCAAGTTCTGAATGGGACGGTCTGATGGGATAGAATACTAAGTGAAGCGACTCAATTGAATCAGAGGTGGAAAATTTTTAAAAATCTTAGCTAACTTTAAAGGTCGCGCGCCTGTTTTTCTTTAAACCTTCACTACATCTCTTAAGTGCAACCATACAACCTTTTAATTTACAAGATAGATAATGTGGTAGTTGGAGACCTTTTTTTGTTTTCCAATATTGTGCTGGTGCATGGATCACTTCCGCTTTAGCTCCAAAATTATTTGTTGTTCGATAAATTTTCCTAGTTTTTGTGCCGATAAAATTATTGTGCTTGATTTCACTGTTCGCCGTTTGGCCATTCATTGGACACCACTACTGTTCACCGAACTCAATTACTATATTTGGTTGCAAAGAATTATTGTAGCACCTCGGTGATTTCTCAGATTGTGTCGGTCATTAACGCAAGTGTTGTGTCAATGTGTTCTTTTTTGCGAAAAATAGAAAAATCGATTGAGATTCAAATTTGTTCATTTTGGTCCCTTTTAAGCCATTTTGACTTTAAATGAATGTTTTCACATCAAGGTATTGCATCCCTCGATTCAGACCCCTGCCCTTTCAAATGTATTGTGCCTGAATAATGATAATAATAAAATGGTTCGATCGAGTAAGAGATGAGGAATAGCTAAAAAGAGTGCGAGAAAAGAGAAGTCTTCTAGATCCCCTGTGGACCAGATCAAACAACTTAGTCGGCAGCATTATGAGGTCTGGCAGCCTGATGAAAATAATCACAGAAGACAAAGAGGACGGCAAGAAGGGCCAGGGAAGGATCTAAATGAGTTCGTTGGGACGGGTTATAAAAGAGAAGGATACATTTATATGAAAATACTAGTTATTAGGAGAGCGCAATTTAATATTCTGCCCAACTAATCTTAGGTTTGCTGAATTATCATGATAATGATTGCTTAGTTGTGTTTTTTCCCTGGTCAACTTCTGAAATCATTTTCCTATTGAGTATATGCTGCTTTTTTTCCCTATAAAAGATAGATAGTCCATCCATTACTTCCTATTCGTGGAGAAGGTGACAGGCTGAAGAAAATACGATTGAATCATCAATCAGACTGTTGAATACAGTTTTGTCTGTCTCCATGATTTAGATACACGTATGTGGCTTGTTCGGAGTGAGCTTTACCCTCACATATTCAAACCGCCCGACGGATCGAATTACTGAGTGAGTGATGTCAAAAATGTTTCCTGCTCCGTCAAACTGCCCTATTCGCGTCTCTCTGATTCATATCTCATTCCACTGGCACATGCGGAAAAGCTTATTTTGATAAAGCTGCTTTAGGAAGATAAGCATTTTTCATCTGAGTTGTCTCCTGGACTGGAGAATTTGGTCCTTATTCAGCATAAGCGAGGAGACTAAACAACTCTCAATCTTTGCGCATGTGTGAAATTATCTGTTGCCTCGCTCACAGGGCTGCCTCATTAACGCTGAGTACATGCGCCTCCGAAACTGACTTGACTGCAGAATAGAGTCGAGATTTGGTGGAAGCCATTCTCATCACGGATCCATGATTCGACGACCCTGCTCTCGCCGTCTAGACGACAGAATACCACTTGAAGCAGACGAAACTCATAGTGGAATGAACCGCGTAAGCAAAACGAAATCTCTATTTCAATCCGACAAATTCACTCTTTCTTCGAGTGAAATCGGAGACTGGCTAATGACTAAATTTAAATTTTCATAAAGTTCTTACCCCGAAGTTGGAATGTCTCATTGAGGGTGAATTAGAAAAAAGGTTTAATATTGAAATTCTTATGATGGCTAACCGTGAGTGGCTCCTACTCAAACGGTGAATATTTCCGTAAATCAAGAATTTTAGGAAGAATATATAAGAATATTTTGTCGGAAAAACACTCCATTACATCGTTTTCTTGTGAACCATGGCCCTGAGAAGCTATTAAAATCTACTATTTACTTTATTATTTTATTTCGCTTTGGTTGTAATTACGGTTTATGAGCGCATTCACCCTGCTTTACAACAGGGGAGCCTGGTAGCTTAGTGGGTAGAGCTCTTGACGGCTGATCCAATGGTCTTGGGTTCAAATCCTGGGTGAAGCTTTCGTCACCCCAAATATAAATGAAATGTCCATGTACTGAAGTAAAATTTCCAAATTTCACATGCAGGTAGTTGTTGGCAAGTCTCTCCACCATATTCATCGGTGTACTTCCTGTCACTCACTCAGTGATTCAACCCAAAAGATGATTTAGTTATGTGAAGGGAGAGCTCACCTCAATCTAAGCCAATGGCATGTGAATTTCAGAGGGCAGGGGGGCTAGTTCCTTGGTTCCTGGCTCACCCCGCTCGTTTCGATGTGGATTCGTTGCACTTCCTAACGAAGGCCGATGCTTCTCTCCTCCGCGTGTCGATCGCTCCCCGGATAACCAACCAACCCCCATTCAGCGTGATTAGTGAAAGTATTCAAAGTCTCAGGGTTAACGTGTTATTGCTCCTGTTTGCCAATTATAATACATATATTTCCGCTTTGTCGGCATTAGAGTTCAGCCACCGTGGAATTGTGCAATCGGGTGATTATGAGTGCGTGGATAAATTTTCCATCGCAGTGCTATGGAATGCATTCATCCGCCCTCGCATTGAGAATTGGCTCCGACCGGGGTAGTTTTTTCACGGGCCTTTGATTCCTACGGACAACTTTGCAAAGTTATTGCGCCTGATGTCCATGAACCGAATTCCTTGTGGCCGGCACTTTCCTCAAGCAAACACCGTGACTTGGTCGCTTACAGTGATAGCTCCCGAGGCAATAAGTCACGCCTACCAGCACATAATCCAATGCGTGACAAAGGTTACGTCCGGTGGGGACTAATTACGTGTACCAACTTTCGGTCTCAGATCGGAGTATAATTTTCGCAGTCGCAAGAGTTTCGTGCAAGTAATTTTTCCACCATTATCGCAAAACAGAGAATAATGATGATTTCATCTTTTTTGTTTTTATACAGTTTGTTCATATGATAGTATTTATGGGACGATTCGCTACTGTATTTACATTCAGAAACACAATTTTTAGTCTCATATTGACTCAAGTAGATAGTTGCGCTTGGGGGAGGATTTTTGATCTCTGAGATATATTTAGGGCCGATTCGGAGATTGGCTCAAATTTTGTGTATCTTTAAAGGAATGAAGTTATCCTTTTGTAAAATTTTGAAACATAATCCATACATTGGAGGAATTGATTCATAAGACGCCCAGAGACCAATGCTCTATTGGTAGACAATAAAGGTTTTGAATATAGAAAGAGAGAGCGCTTCGACCGTTCTTTTTTCGCAACGAATTTCTCGTTAAAAAGTTCTATATCATGTAAAAATTTTCAGGGTGTGATTCGCAGACCATTTTCAAAGTATGACTATATCTCAACTATAAAAATTTTATCCAATCATTTTCTCACTGGTAATATTTTTTGCAGTTGAAATGCCGATAAATTTTAGCAGTGGTCTACCCACCAAATTTCAGGATGGTAATGTACGTTTTTATGGAGTAACTCGTCGCAGAATTGGATGAATCGGATGTGCGACGTAAAATTAACGTAGCAAATTGCGTAGTGCATCATGGGAAAAAGTAACTTGTGTGTTCCACGCACATGTCGAAATAATATCCTATGCTGAGACTGCATATTTTGTGAGATATATTTATTTATTGTCTTTACCAATTAGGTCCTTACTTGCTCAATGGCTTCTTTTATTTTCCGGTTAATATGAGAAATTGGTGTAGCTTTAAGGGTATGCTAAAGATGTTGAAATTATCCTGTGGGCAGAGAAAATTTCTTGTTACGGATATTTCTTTATTGCCAATACATAGTCGGCTACTATTGGATGAATTACTTCTTCCTCTTCTTACCGATCAAAGAAATGGGGAACCATCTCAGTCATGAAGCTCGGAGTAAACATAGAAAGGGGCCGTTGTGTACGGCGCTAAGATTGAAATGACAAAACGTGAAGTGACGTGATGGGTCTTATTAGTTGACTACGACAATGACGTTTGGTATTATATCGTTTCTTTCGATACGAAATTTTATTTGCATTAAATTTAGTTCAAACGAAGAAGAAGAAGGAAGCGTCAGTATTTCAATTTACGCTAAGAATTTCATTTGATAACCTTTTCCTTTCGTTATAATATTGTTGATGCTGGAGTTTCAACAGCAATCTTGGCTCTCCGTTACTCCGCAGCCATCTTATCCGCTCTCACATAATTTTACTCTTCGGTTCTAATGCTGGCTTTAAATGTTTCTCTGTTTTTGAAGAGCATGTACACGTTTAAATTGGTAGAAACTTTAATTACGACAGGGAATGGGTCCCATTAATAGGACGCATTACCCTGAATAAAGCCAACGAATCGTACCGTATATTTGCCCGTGAGTGTCCCTTTTTGTGTGTCTGTTTTTATAGCCTTCTCAATTTTCATTATGTTCTATCATAACGCTGATAAGTGTATTTTCAACGAATGTGTGGTGCGTGATGTACACCTCGTTACCTCACGTCACAAAAAAGGCTAAATCGACCGGTCGAAGGGGAAGGAGTGATGCGTCCTCTTAAACAAAATGCTTTCGCTTTCAAGATCGAGCTGAGAGATGCCGCTGTCCGAAATGCAGTGATACAGTTGGCGTCCAAAGTGTCTTCACGCCCCCGTGCACTCCTTACTTTCCCCCCGCCAGTTCTCGCCTCCTCCTCCCCGCGCTGGCTTTCTCCGCTTGCCCGCTCCTCCGTGAAATTCCGCCCGCCGTGCCATCGGCGACGCGAAATTTCGTGCAACACTTTGTGGCGCTCGGCTGTTTTTTTCCTCGCCGCAGCTCATCCGGCTCCAGATCCCTCCAGCGATCACCTTCGTCTGCGAAAGACCGGACGCGTCTCCACACACACCACGGCTTAGAAAGTGGTCAGGCATTTTTGCAACTTTTTCTTGACTGAGGGAGTGATAAAGGCCGTTTTACACGGGGCACGTCATTGCGCAATCTGACATACGTATGAAGGCGCAATCAAAATTGCGTCGTGTAAAGCGGTGAATTGCTCGAACGCATGCGAGAATGCGCGGATGCGAGACGGCAAAATAGCCCCTGCTCTTATCCCGAGCTTGCATTCTCGCAATTTCAACAATGTTTTTCCGATGGATGTCGCAGTGGTAACCATGAATATTATTCAGAATATTCTCATGAACTGAGCAAAAATGCCCCTAATTTCTACTTATAAATAAGTATTGGATGTGAAAATGGCAAGTTGTGTGCGAATATAAGTCTGAGTACCTAAATGAATTATTTGCTTCGCTAACATTGAGTGATTTGCCGACCGTTCGGTGTCTTGAATAATGTCTCGCGATACTCCAGCGGTAGATAAGCAAATGCAGGGAAATATCATTAGAATATCATTTTTCGCGCATTTATATATACGTGTTACTTAATGTATTGAACTATATGAAGGTTTGCGACGCATAAACTTTCTTGTTCTGCCATACCGGTTTAATGAGTGAATGATTCATTGATTCATCTCGAGTGTACGTTCTATGAACATGCATATTAATTTAAGTTTATGGTACGTACATTCCCGAGAGATATGAAATTCCCATGTTACAATATTCATATCCATATATTACAATATTCTAGAGGATTCCATGAATTTGATAGAAGTGAAAAATTTGTAATTTTCGATTATGATTTCCGTTCTATTACGATTAGTGCGCGTCGCAGAAAAGTATAAATTCCAGGTAGTGGCAAAGAAATCTTAACTATTCGTGGGATCTTCGTCTCCCTTTTCACTGTTTTATCTTATTAATTGTACGCATATTATCGTCTGCTTACGTTTCAGGATAATCGCCTTTGTGTCAGTGAATTTACACAAAACAGACCAGTATGTCAACAACGTTGCGCAGTGAATATCTTTTGTTCCTTGTTCTAGTAAGTGACACGCTTCAACAGACGAAAAAATTTCGTGAATGAATGCTTGATTTCAAGTACCGTGTAAAGCGGTAACGCATTCGTATGCGCAATAATTATTGCACGCAAGATTGAGAAATGAATGCAGTGCTAACCTGCGCAATGACGTGCCCCATGTAAAACGGCCTTAAGACTTGCAAAATTTAAAGCGGTGACGAACTATGCTTTTTCTGTTCACAATGCGCTCCCAGTGTAAGACGCAAGTGAGGAATGTTGCGTTAGTGACACCGAAATGATCAATTGCATAATTAATAATTGGATATTTTCACCGACTTGCCATAAAAACTTCGGCCGTACGGCCAGACAGCACACCGGATGCCCGGATATCACGACACCTTGGGTTCCTAACACATAAGTCACAGAGCAAGTGGCACTTGAAATGCGATACACCACAAGGAACAGCTGAAAACCAAGGAGGTTGTAAATACACTGGAGGCGCTGTAGTCGAGTTTTAAACGTGGTCAGAATTCCGCCATCTTGGTTTGACCATTTTCGGACTTGGTCCCAAAAGTGGACGTATATTGTCAACTATTCTATTCCTTATATCGCCTCTGATTTATAAAATAAAAATTCAACAGTTACTTCTTGATTGTCGTAGGAGTTTTCCGATCGTTCGTCATACTACTGTGTATATTAAACTGTCCATATAGCCATATAGTGGTGATAATATATCGTCGTGAACATGCTTTCATACTATTATTGCGACCGGTCCGCTACCATAAGATTTCCATTGGCTGTAAACTTATTAATTACCATGAGAAGTGTAGGGGAATGGATGTTTTACACTTGTAAAATGCTATTTTCAGCGAAGCTAGTTGCACTGCCGAACCGTGGTGATTGACAATAATGTTTCCTGGGAAAATATATTTGAGGCATATTTTCACGAAGCATAATGATAGAAAAAAGGTTTACTTTGTTCGTTTGCGATAATTTATTTTAACGTAACAACGACTATGACCGAATATTTCACCAAATAGTTAGCATTGACTCTTATGGGATCATCAATGTTTTGGTCGAAGTATGGCCGGGCCGGGAATTTGGCCGGGAAAGCAAATACTGTACTGCAAATACATATTGGGAAAAATGGATCTCTCTACACTCACCTCCGGGCTACCGACATTTTTGAAAAGTGATTATCAAGCGCGATATAGTGGTAGCATGGATCTAGCTTATATGGGACGGCCTGGGCCTTCGCTGTATTTATCTCTCATGGACTTACCTATGGCACTATGACCTTCCTGAGAACCTATAGTATAATCTTCCAAAATCCGTCCTCACTCCTACCTCCGATTTAAACACCTATAAGCCATGGGAATCCCGTTATTAGTTTATTTCCAGAAATCTAGCTTGGAGGATTACGGGATATGCAGCGCGTGCGTCCATCTTTGTAGACAACAGTTTCGCCAGAATTAAAGCTGGCTTCCCCAGGTCGATTAGTCGCAGAGAAATTGTTTCGACCGTCTTTTTGAGAAGTCTCCAATGAGACGACGCCTGACTCGACACATCGTGTGTGAATGACGATCGATACCACCTCGCTGCACTTCGTCGATCTGAAGAAGCCGACTGCAATATCGGCGAAACTGTTGTCTACACAAATGGGCTCACGCGGTGCACCTCTCCGCTGATTCTTCACCACTCCGCGAAATCCGACACGCGGATTTTATTTCTAGAAGTCACCTTAAAAGCGAAACACAGAGGAGACATTCATTTGGCTGGGAGCTTGAGCTGAAACAAGTACGAGACATTGACTCCCTTGATTTCTTAAGAGCACGATGGGAGAATTCCCATCTCCACATGTATGATACGCATCTCGTTTGGAGCGGCCAGCATTTGCTCACGTCATCCGCCGTCCAACGGCCACGGTGGGACGTGGGGGGGGGGGGGGGGCGTGAATGGCCTTACGCACTTTCGCACCTCCGCGGAGCTCCGTGACGTTCGATTCTAGCGAGGATATTGGCATCCAAGGCTAATGTGATTGATAGACCCTCTAGGGAAACATTTAGTTGTCATTATGATGCGTCATATGTAAACGGCAATCAAATAAATGTTAGTTATTTATGGGCATGTTTGCAAAACGCATTTCGTTGCTTCAAGGATGCCCGCGGGGAAACGTGGATGAGGTGAGCTCAGTTTTAACCACGAATAACAAGCTCCCAAATTTTTGAGGAATTTTTTCGCCGAAAATGCGTACTATGTACAGAAAATTACTTTACGTTACCTATTTTATATTTTTGATACGGTGATGATATTTTTTCAAGTGAATTATTTAGGTACATTGGACTCGTTTGAATTCTTTAAAAGTGACGGAGTATGTGCTGGTACTTTTAATCTCTGATGATTGGAGTAAAGAAGGAACGGCCATTGTACTTTCGTGGACACACCTGAAACATAAATCATACGTAGAGTGAATTTATTCGGTGGTAATTTGCGAAAATTTTCCATATGAGAGAAATAAATAAAACTCATTTGTCTCCATCGTAATTCATTAATTATGTTTCGCGAACTAAGAACTCATAATGCTCAATCCGATTAAGCTATTGCACTCAGTTATCCACAAATGGCAATACTAGGGTATTGCACTGTTTTCCTTACGCCCTATTGGCCCACCTGTGAAGAAATATTTTATATTTTGCAAATTAAAAGTGTCAAGATTTTATATCTGATTGAAAAAATTGCTCTCCAGTTTCAAGTGAAAATTCTCGTGATATTAAATCTGATTGATAACATTTCTCTCTGAAAAAAATTTCTCGTCATATTGCTAATATTTTACGATAAATATTAAGTATAATGGAAACTCATTGTGAACTCACGTCTGTGAATATCTTCTTTAAAGATGGAGCACTGCCACAAATTACTTTTAACGTTTTTGAGATTGTTATTCGACGTTCTTAATTTATCGTGTTCGTTGGTAACGCCTCTCATTAAATTGGTTAGATTCTTCAACAAATGGCTTATTGAATTTTTGCCTCCTCTATGGGCAAAATGCAATGAATACATATCCTTGCGTTTTGCCTGGAAGAGTTCTCTTTACAATGAGATTACCGACTTTATAGTTAACTTGCATCGAAGGAGGTTTAATCAAATAGTTCAGTCTAATTTCAATTTTTGCTGTTTCGACAAAGTAATGCATTGCCGAGTAGATTGTGCGAGTGATTTGGCTCACTTGGTAGAGCGCTGAGCTGCTCATTGAGTGGTTCCGGGTAACGATCTCTGGTGAAGCATCTAGACACCCCCCAAATAAAAATCCTCTCATTGCGAGATGCCCCAGGGAACTGACCACAATACCCGACACCTGTACTATCACATACCTACTTAGTCTGCTACCTGCCCAAACCTAACCTCAGGTTGACTCGTTGAATGACTGAGAGAATAGATATGTTGTATTATATTTGACGTGAGGTATGGCTGAGAGGTCGGAAGACGAGGGAAGCTCGTGCATCACTTCGTCCGGCGGAAGGCACGTCAACCGTTAGAGTGCCGGGGAGCGTCATCGCGCTATCTTTCGCTAAAACTGCCAGGAGCGCGATGGCGCTCCTCCTGAAACTATTTTTTTAATTATAAAAATTAACTCATATTACCAAAAATTCGTCAAATACTACATTAAAAAGGTGAAACCACATACAATAAATATTTCCTAGAGCTCTTGAATATATACCTTTAGTTGTTTTTGAGACCTCATTTTTTCCTAACCTACTGCAAAAATCATCAACAGTGCCTCGGCACTTTAAGCGTAGTACCTAGGAAACAGGTTGACACTCAAAGGGTTTAGCAGTGGTCGCATTTGCGCCTCTAGGCAGGTTGACGGCCACTCAAGTTAATCACCACTTTTCCCCGAGAGCCCTTCTAGCAACCTGCGCTCCCATCATCAGCGTCTGAGATGGCCACAGCCGTTGGCATTCTTCCTGAATGAGCAAGTAACTATCTCTGCGCGAGCAGGAGTTCCGAAACCGCTTGTAATCAAATAAAAAGCGAAACACAAGTAAGCGCATTTTCATGGAAACGCAGTGTTGACAATAGTTTGATGGCTGGGAGGGTGGTTGAAGTCCATGCAAGGGCGATGTGATGGCCCCTCTTAATCACTCGGCAAGCGGGCATTGATTTTCGAAACGATTCTAATCAGCCTTATGAGCGTCCTAATGAAGTTCACGTGAAGATGATATTCGAGGAACACACGTTTCCACGGCGCGGAAAGAAAATACATTCCGAGTAATGACGCGGTGTGCTTGTTTTTGCGTTCTCGGATCTCCTTACTGTGAGAGGCTTCTTCCTTACTCTACGAGAGGATTATAAATTCCCATGCAACGATTTAAGTTTCATAGCATGTATACATACGTTTTCAATACTTTGTACAATTTTCTGGCGGAAAATGTTTATCCGGGGCTACCAAGTTTCATTATGTTAGCACCTATGTAGTTACTGTCATTATTCTGATGAAACCCCTCGATTCACAATCACACAAAGAGAGAAAATGTATTTATTGAGATGAAGGAAATTTATTTATTTTATTTCTTTATTTATTTACATTCATTTCCTCGGTAACAGCCCTATTTGGCCTTTACATCGGGGGGCTGCAACAAATAATAATGGACTTTAATTTCCATCCACTGCCCTGGCGGGACTCGAACACGCGACCTCCGGGTTGGATGGCGAGGACTTTACCCCTCCACAACCGAGAGCAGAGAAACTTGAGATGCGAGGGCTGCCGGAGAGACAATTATAAAAATGTACCAATGAGAAAGATACTATTAGTCGTGGCTTTATGGGAGAGATCCTTTCGATTTGATTGGTTCAGGAACTGCGCTACGTCTGCAAACACCATTCCACTAGTAGCAGCATTCACACGACAGCACGACCTTTGGCCTCAGTATACGCCTTGCCCCATTTAATTCGCGACGACTATTCTTTCTATCACTCGCTCCAGAAATTCCCGGCTATCAGCCATTGCGGAATCTTGTCGGAGGTAGGTACAGCACTTGAATGGGTATTTTTCGTCTCATTGAAATATTTCAAACGTCAAGTGGCAATTCTAGACAATACAATGTAGATACATTTAGATTACGCATATCACGATTCTCATTGCTCCCTAAGGTTTTTGAGCATGTCTTTTCATAATCGATAATCTTTTATTGGTCATTAGATTTACTTTTTGCGCGTGCTATGTTTTTTTAATTAAAGCTACTTCTGTCATTCGGTTTATTGAAATAACAGAATAAATTGCTGAATTTTCGCACTAAAACTGTTTCTACTCGTAATGGCTACTCTCTATTCCATGAGTTAACCGTCTTAATGAAATGTTTCGCGTAAGTACTTGAGTCTTTGTTGAGACGAATCATTTCACCGGATGGTAATTATTTCTATTTTTTATATTGTAAGTTCGTCTCAAGAATACAAGCGGTGGGATTGAATAAAATGTTGGATTTTACCTGATTTATCATTCATTAGATTGTTCAACGAAGCTTTATCCTTGCCGTGCGCTTCGTGCCTCGTATAATATTTCTCAGCGGGCGATGACAATATGCACCCTTCTTGAGACTCCATTCCGGTTTAGCGCTAAAGGAATCGGCCGTATGATCGCACTTAATCAAATACGTATGTCAAAATATATATCCTGAAACAACAAACAATTGCTTTTTTCCCCAATAAAGAGGTTTTGATTTGATTCGTCCGATCAGAATTGATTTTTATTCAGAATGATGCACCTGGAATATTGCAGAATGCCTACCGAGATTTGCATGGATACACGTTCATTTGGGCCATGCGAAATGGTGGCATGCAACTCTTGTTGTAGCTACGATGCTGGAAGCTTCTTAGGTATCTATCTAGCTGAAAAAACAACAAATATAGTTAAATAAACCAATAAAATTGATAATTAATATTGTAAATCTTGTCTACTCTTCTCGCATCTGCTCTTGATAACAATTCCGAGGCCGTGGACTTTTTGAAAATGGGTGCGAAGTGTGTTTAGAAAAGATGGGAACTTTATTTTTTTTAAATTAATATTTATTCATTCGCCTATATTAATGTTGTCGCCTTCATAACAGCCCCCCCTAGATATTATGCCCTTGTTCCAGCGCTTAATTTAATTGTCAGCATAATAAAAAATGTCTATTGGACTCTCCAAAATCGCAAGCCGTTTGAAAATTTAGTTCCCGTTATTTTCTGAGTGTATATCGCAAGCATTGCCTTATGTCACAGTTCCGTTTAGTTCCTCCAGTAATGAAAGATGATGATTGGCATGGACTAAATTGAGCCAGGGTGTCTGATCAGCGTTAGTAGTGGCTAATAAATGGTGGTGCTACCTAACCGCGGGTTGCCGCAGGGTACCACTCCTAAACGATCTCGGCAAAATGTACGTTTCACGCCGGTAAATTGGTGGATGTTTTATTATTTTTATTTATTCCTTTTACTTGAGCATGAGTCTTGGTTGATATTGACAGCAAGCAAATTTCGTCTGGAAAAGCCGCCTTGATGGACCATTCGACAGCTTGCTTGCATGTTAATCATCAATCGCGTTGTAATTATATCAGGACTGTATTTCTATCGTCCCTTCACACATTTCTGTATTTTGGCTTAAATTTTTGGGTTGTAATTTATTGCTTCCGTTTTCTAGATATTTTAAGATGAATGTTTTTGAAAGAGCCAGCCGATGACAGAAATTTGTATTACTATTTATCCAGCGATAAATAAAATTTTGTAGGCGTATGCTACGTCATCTTCGCCTTTCAATTTTTCGGCTCCTCAGGAGTAGATTAGGTGTATTAATGCGAACCAAGAGATGCTAATGTTGTTAGAATATTCTTCACTAGCGGGCCAACCGGCGTTGTTCAAGAAGAGTAGTACCTAGAGAAGTGGGAAATATGAAACTTGGAATTCATGGTCACGTGGCAGAATTTATAGGTTCGCTCAACAGCTTACACCGGAAAAAATATTTTTTTATACCACGCACGGGATCAGCTTATACCCCGCTCCACAACATCGATCGTCATGTGCGTCAGTTCGTGCGTAAGTAAAAAAGGTCATGTGAACGCATATCCCACCAAAAAGGTTTGCACCGAGAGGATTAATAGTGAACTGAACAACCCTTTAAGTTATGTTTTCCCTTTGAGCGTGTTCACAGGTGTGCCTACTCGGCATGATTACCAACCAAAGAAGTTGTATGACATGACGTAACAAAGGGTAATAAGAAATCGACGCAAAGGATGCGTCGAAAACTACCAAAAGTAGCACTACGGGCTTTGGGAGCATAATATGCATCTGCATACGAACTTTGGTTGCAATCCGTGTAGCCGTATGGAAAACAGCGGACAGACAAACAGATATACTCTTTTACATAAGTAGATATCGGGATGACCCTTAATTGCTTAAAAATGAAATATAACAATTCAACCTATCGCAAACTGACTTTTTTCAAATTATTCCATAGAGTGAAATCGTCTTACCATTGGTTTCTTTAAGAATATATAGAGTAAAAATATATAGAGTTTCTGTAAGAATACATATACGTAGAGCACTTTCATTTATGTACAAGCGAAGGATCTAATTCACAAGAGAATTATCGAATTAACATTCAATCATTCGGCAAATAGGTGATGAATCAGGGAGGGCCGGACTTACCATAAAAGAGAAAAATCTCCGTCATGGTTGTGAAAAGGACTGGAAATGAGCCTTCGGCACATGTCGCTTTTGGTGGAAACCGATTTTCTGGAGCATTTAGAAAACCGAATACGGTCTTTTTTTACTGTTAAGAGGGTTATCATGGCGCGAAGTATAATCTGAAGTGTTCAAAGAAAGGATTTGAAACCTATTTTTTATACAAAGACTTAATTGCTTACCACCGAATTTTGCTAGTTTTGGCATCAATTGTAACTTACTATTACGCTTATGAAGCTGTAAACTTGTGTGGAAATGTAAAAAAAATCGTGTTGTTGATCAATATAATTACTATTCCAAAATTTCTTCAGTATTTATTTCATTGGGTCGCGTCAATGTAGCAAACTCGCGTATGTTTAAGCTTAGAAAGTTGATGTCGTGAGATTAGTCTCGAAGCTATCCAGGTGATGTATATCGTGAGAATTTGTACTTTGAGAAGTACCTAGAATTTTATTTTGAATGTCATATCTTTGCTGTGGCGAATTGGGTAAATAAGAATCCCATTATGTAACGCCAGAGCCTTCGTTATCTTCGACTGGACGATATTTATTCCAATTTCGTGCAAATAATCGTGGTCTCCTACACATTTTGACCGCTCTACGAAATTGTTTGCCGTTGTACGGGTAGTAAATAAGTTTACTGCGAGCTTAGAAGCGCAGTTGTATGTCCTCTAGGACGTCTGAAATAGTGCAAAGATTCAATAGTAACGCCTTGACTCCAATTTCCTCGTCATCTTGCGAATAATACAGATAGTATACCTTTTTCTTCAGCCTTGCCTCTTTTTAGTGAGATAAAGAAAAAATGACGCACGTGCATAGCAACTGTCATGGCGTCCACATATCTCTGTCGTTCAATCTGATATTTACGTTATCATCCCAGAATGCCTCGATCAAGGTTTAAGTCTTTTGTTAAGGCCTTTAACAGGAGATAAAATTCACAATCGGCGAACGACATCTAGAGTTTCAGAAAAATATATTCTAAACTGTTTTTTTCCTGCCTTATTCTCATGCTTGAGAGATTAGGTTTTTTCATTGTTTCCCTAAAGCTCTCTTCCTCGAGATAAAAGAGTTCAAACGATGACATGGGGTGATATCGATAAAAATTGACATCTCAGCCATCCTTTCAACCTCCCTTTATGTTATTGATATCAAAGCTTTATTATCCATCAGTTGAAAATTTTCCAGCTTCGCAATTTGTTCTGAACGCCGCAGAATGTAAGTACCTCTCATAACCTCCTATTCAACGCTCATAGATAAGTTCTGTGATTGTGATTACCTTGTGGATACCATTTCCAAAGTTTGTGTTCGCTGGAAACTACGAATAGCATTTGCATATGGGCTCATTCCTATGGATAGTTGCTTCTTTTGGCCAGTATTCGATCTGCGAGCCATTTTGATTCATGGAAATATTTCACTTGTTTCAATTTTCCGGCAAGCTAAGATTAGAGTAGGCGGTTTTCATCGTGATGACGTATTAACTCATTGTTTTGGATTTCGAGTCTGAAGTCTATTGGGCAACCGTATGTTTGACACGACACCTATGTTCTGAAACCACGTACAAGGTTGAGTTTCACAGATCTACTCAGTGGGCTCGATAGCAGTGGGGTAGCCAGGAATTTCGTTCGGGAGGGGGTTCAAAACCAGGGGGGGAAATTTTTGAAAAGCGGAGTGCTAAGTGGAGGGTTTTAAATTAATTTTAACACTTTTCTTAATCAAAAAAAACTTCTCTTTTCAAAGAAATCTATTGTAAAACCATTATTTTTCAATATTTTGTTTTCTTTAATGAAGCAAAGTAATTAAATTTTAATAGTTCATAGGTTCCACCCGGAACATTCCCCCTCGCTACGCCACTGCTCCATAACAAGGAACTAACAAGGAACAAGGAAAGGGAGGATAACAATGAACAGGAAGGAACCAATGTACACTATTGATATTAATAAACTAAAAACTTTATGCAAATTTTCAGTTATAGTTGACTTTAGTTTGAAATAATTTTGTCATCTACATTGTAATGTTTTTTAATGTTATTTCTGCGATTGTTTTTGCCAAAATCAATTCACTCTTTTGCAAATACTTACTTCTAACGCTTTATCTCCAGCCAATTTATTTTGGATCAATAGAATTCTTTGGAGGACGTAGTATTTCGTGGATAGGTTAGTTTGCTACTCATTGAAGAGTTCTGGTTTCATATTCGTGCGCGCTCATTGAACACCTTCGGCAAAAATCCTCGCGAACCGACGTGACCCAGGAGAAGGTCGCTTTGCGTTGAATGTGTGACATTCGTTCTGTCCTATTCCATGATGAAATTCACTTGTCTCCCTTCAAAGCAACACTCGAGTTGAAACGCAGAGGCCATAACTTCTTCAATCGAAATTTTGATTCTCCGATGAGTTGATTTGAGGATAATACCTAGTTTTTGAGAGCCCACACTTTTTGCGAATACCTAGCAAATATTCTTTCGCCTATGGCTAGGAATTCGGATCAATTGCCTGAAAACAATGGTGAACTTTAAGGCAAGTTCACAGGTGGTCATAATTATCGTGGTAACCAGCACTGACAATGAGTTATATGCCATTTATCTGGATTTAAGATAAGGTAGACTATCTCCTTTAACTCGGCTGTGTGTGAATATCGGCGAAACAAAGAAACACATTTTACTAGAGGAAAGATTCAGGATTAAGTCCTCGATCTTCGCACTTCATCATTCAAAGTGGATGTCTCTCCATGGAGTGCGTTTCATAAGAGCATAAGCGTATATCAGCAGTTTTCTGCGTAGAGCACTAGCTACCTTACCTCATCCACCAGCTTACATAAACCAGTAAATTGCGAAGGATAAGATGATCGATGTGAACATGTACTTTTCTCTATTTAATCGCGTATACTATCTTTTTCAACCTATTGTAAAACTAAGTTCTTAAATTATCTAACTGGGATACTAAAAATCTATTTCCTCGAGATATTTATTTACTGGCAGTGACTTTCGCGCAAACTAAGCGCTCTAGATATTAAGGAGACGCATCTTACCTGTTATATTGATCTGTTTTTATCAAATTACTTCTTTGAAACCAATGCTATCGTCTTGGAGTTTTTTGAGTGAATTATAGTCAACATTTACCATTATCTCAAATATTTTTGAAATTTTCAAATTTGAGGAATTTTGATAATTCCTGATTTTATATTTACATGGTCTGAAATTTTCAAGATCACCACGGAAATTTTAGCCAAGTGGTCACCATCAAAATTCACAGTCTACTGGCCGGTTAGGGCATCATCTTTTGCATACTGTAGTCATTTCTTCCTGGTCTCTCATTAGGAATTAATCCGTCCATTCTTTCGAATACCATGTTTTTCACAAGGCCCAGCCATAACAGCCGTCGTGGCCACCGGAATCTAACAAGATGCGTTCTTCTCCTCCTGAACATCACCTATCCCGCTTCTCTCTCCTTCTTTAATTGGGCCATAGATCGTTTTGATTCTTCCTAATTTACAAAAGATTTTGAACAAGTAGGAGGTTTGGAAAAGAAGACGAAACCGGCCTTTCAGGTTCTCCATTTTTCATTTCTTTGAAGGGATTGCCTTTTAAACCCAGCCGGAGTTTATTTCCACTCGTGGTAAAGCATGGGGAACTCAGGTAGTCACATAAATTTAGGCCCAGATCGACGCTGGTGTGCGGAAACTTTTATCTTTGTCTAGCAGTCTCAGAGGCTGGCGTTCATCGATGATGCCTGCAGAACGTTTAGTTTCCGAATACTGAGTTTCACGCCACCCCGTGCAGAACGTCGAATACATGGTTTCAAGCCATTTTGCTTCCGATTGCAATTGTTCTAGTGTATTTTCAATCGATTTGAAAGCCTGTTTACGAGAATTCCCCAAATTTATCCCCAAAAAATGAATGAATATACATGATATTACATTATGTCCCTTGGTCATGTTTTTCCATTAAATATTTATGGTGAATTAGAAGGCTTGGATTTGAGTTTCGGGCCAGGAAAGCAACCTCAACCCTCTGCAATCATTGCAGTGGCTGTTTAACAAACCTTGGATTGGAAACTTTGGAGAACAAACTCTTTAAGTGTGAACTTGTGCTACTTTGACAAAGGCAGTTGTGCCTCAATTGACCTTCGCAATGAAAAATACCGAATGAGTGCGCTTAGCGCTTTGAACCATTTGAACAAACTAGCATCGTAAAAGGTCACTTTCAACTGCCCATTTTTTATTTTTTAAGTGGCTCCTAGAAAGGTTGCACTTAGTATATCAGTTGAGGAATCGAAACAGGACAAGCATCGGGCGCATGTCTTTGTGCGGCACAAATGGTTAAATGAAGGCACTCGATAATGGCGGATAGACGATGCCCAATCAAGCTCAAAAACGATATCATTTCTTTTTTTTCATATTCAACGATACTGTCCCGTTTACAGCTGCGCAGGTAATGTGTCAAGTTTTCAGAGATATTGTGTTTTTCAACCAGCAAAGACAGTCGTGTTTTCGAAGATAGAACTACATAAATATCTCGTAAAATGCAAACTAATCTTACCTTGATTTTAGCGTAGCATGGTATGGAAGATTGATATAGTACACAATAGACGAAGCCGTGTGCAGCCTGAAAAAATTAGGGCGAAGGTGGCAATTACACTTTTTTCCAAGGCTATAAGGTCCCAAAGCATGTGACATTGTGCAAATAGGACTCCTTTGAAGAATTTATTGGATGGTTTCAATGAGGTATATGATGTTATTAGTAATATAAGTTAATGTTGCTATAATAACTAGTACAAATCTGGCAAAAAATCATAACTGTTGTAATTCACTTTAGCGCATGGTTCGTTGTGAAGAAGTTTCCAGTGTTCCTGAAGTTTTGAAAGAATTTTATCATTAATCATTTAATCAAAGGACAATGAATCTTATTCAAATATAATATAATTGATTTCGCTTCTGAGGTAATGTCGTTGACTGTAACATGTTCTTTAATGCTTGTATGTATCAGTGTAAAGAGAGGCACTGCATTCATTAGTATTATAGACAAATATACGAATTTTTATCCACAACAAGAATGAGAAAACTTTCCTCTTGGTGATATCGATTTGTATTAATTCGTTGGGATGACATTGGTAAGATATTGAACCAAGGATTGCATGCAACAATATGGAATAATTGGAGAGGCCTACCACTTTACATTATCGGTTGGAAAGTTGGATTGGAAGAAGCTTGCACCAAACTGCTCTTATCCAAATTACCACTTCATTTATGACATAATTTGCATGGATTTCACATCCAGCTTACGTTTTTTGCAGACCAGATCATGATCCCAGTTACTCAAATTGCGTCACTGCAAGCGATTTCTCTCCCAATGATATCCCTGGGATTCATACGATAGCGAAATATCACTTTTTCTGGTGTTATAATTTCTTATAGCAGTCTATTCGCCTGCAATCACCGATAAGTGAATATCTTGACCACCGCCTCACAGAGCATCAGTTACAAGTTTTACGGCACGAGTCATGAAGATAAGAGGGAATTGGTCGGCGAAAAACGAACTAAAATGGGAAGTTATATTGGCATAATGTTATGCCTGTAGTTTTTTATCTCCTTGGGTGAAACTTTTGCTCATCATTTCTAAAATAAGAAACTAAATTTCTAAAGAAAAGGCATCCATTCTTAGAGTTACCAGAATCAGCGATTGCTCGGGATCGGAAATGGATCGATTCATACGTGGCACTCACCGGCGCATTGACGCTTCACGAGAAATTCGATGATTTCAGTTGACGGTATCAGAGTTTTCATTAGTCTTTCAATATTAAGCCATCATATATTCCACGTTTTGTTTATTTAACATTGATTTTAGGTGGAAGTATTAACTTCCAGCCCTTCCATTGAGCATTGAATCCTTCACATTATGCCACTTCCGTCAGTTTTGGATTTTTGAAGCAAGTTTTAAGTGAAATTTTCAACCTACAACTTAAGTGTCATTCAAATTTGGAATGGTTTCATAAAGTGGCCATAGCTCTAAGGTAACCTAGCCTCCATTAGTGTTTCCTTGCTTTCAACCCAGCTCCTCCATCATCTAAGAAGCGTTCTTTGCTTTCTCGTGGTTGTTCCCCTACCGTGAAACTGGCTTGATCTGAATTCATCTCGTCTGATCTTGGGGTAATCTCATTTCGGAAAGTGTGCCTCGAGTCTCGTGCGCACTCCACTGGATTCCTTCTCTAGTCTAGTCGCTGTCCTCGCTCACTTCACCTTCAGCAAAAGCAAACCAAAGCCGCCTCAATTTCGAGTATTATGCGCATCTCCACTCACCGCAGAGTTGAACCGTTTCGGGTAAGATGAGTTATAACGACATTTGAATAAAAAATTATACTATTTTTTTATTTTCTAACTGCTTTTATCTCGATAATTCTGACAACCAAGCATTTCGACGCATGGAGTTTTCGTCAAGTGAATTTTCGACATCGAGCCCCATTACATTTATGTAGCCTCCGGGTTTGGCATGTAAAGGGATGATTAGGCGTAAAATATAACTGAAAATACAGAAGCAGATGTATATTTTTGATGCCGCAGAGGGTTAAAACGTGCTTGCTTAAAATAAATCATAATATCCAAGTACTTCACTTCGGAATGCGTACATTTTCGTTTAGTATCATCTCCCTTTTGGTGTACAAATCCTTACTGCTGATTACTTCTCACGATCAGTAATACACGATAAGTAATTTCCTTGGGAATTGGAGTTTAGTGACAAGCGGAAAGACATTAGGAGGTAAACTTATGGAATGGCCAATTCCTTATCGATTGCGTGTTTTCACAAGGCTTTAACCGCTTAAAAAACGACTATTACTTACACATATCGGGGAACATACATATATTGGCCAATCAGGGAACGTCCTCATACTTGAGGAGAGGACCACTAAGCTTCTTGCCATCTTTCGCCTAAGTGCGCCAGCAGGACAGCTGAGGAAACTGTTGTGAATCCATGTCATCATGTCTATCTATGCTATGGACGGAATTATAAAATTCTGAATTCATGAAGCTCACCTCAGACTAACTCACAGGCGTGTGATTTTTCACAAATTCAGGGTAAGGGGGTAAGATCCTTTCCCTAGGCTACCTCTAACTTCCAGATGTTTTCCTTGGGGCCGTCTAAAGGCTTCAGCTGATATTTGAAACCAGGACTTAGTCGAGCACTTTAGCCCACCGATAGTAGGATTATTGCTGGATAGGACCTATTGCATTTTTAATTTCGGATTTGTTTTTTTCTGAAGTTTTTCTAGTGAAAATTAAGTACTTAAAATGCTTGAATAAAAGCTAATGTGGCTGTTAATAAGCATATTATTTATTTGATATCTCCATTTTCAGCGTGCATAGTTTGTTTTTGTATTGCCTAAATAGCCTATAATTATTCTAGTAGGCTCCTTCACTCACTCAAGTTGAAATAAGAAATTTCTTATTCCCTAAAGATACCTCCTGCAGCTCTATACCTCCCTGCAATGCTTTTCGTGTCCATTAACATCACTGGGTCTCTTTTTTAAAGTGACTCCTGCTCGAATGGTCTTTTTACAACCGCTTACTTTATTGAGACCAACGCTATCATCTTGAAAACTGCACGATATATTGAGTGGACATTTGTCAACGTTTTCCTCCATCTCAAATTATAAAATTTTACCTTGATATTTTCTTAGGAATGAAATTTTTACGTTTGTGGTGTAGGATACTATTGATAAGAGCGTATGCTATGCATTACGAAATGTTCAAGATGAGAGCGCATGTTTGAAACGAGTTATTGCTCAGAGAAAAGGCAAAATGCGACCAGTTGAGATGGAGTGCTGCGCCCTCTTAAAATGTTAATCTAAAAGTAATTTCCACTTCCGCCGCTGTCTTCCAATACTCTCCGTGGTCTCCGGATTTCTTTCATGGCAGAATGCACGTCAAAAGGAACGAATGCAGTGCGCAATCACAATTATCGCGCATCGCTTCTTCTCTGTTTCCCAAGCATCACTTAATCGTTTTCCCTCGAGGGCCTTTTCCTCTTCTCTGGATCTGGCGAAGCGACAGGCTTCTATGGCGGGAAATGAATGTCATCCGGAGACGGGAGTGCATACTTACTAAACTCTACATTGCGCCACATTGGCAATTTCTCGCTCTTCCAAAATATTTTAATAGCATTCCATTATTATTTTTCCTGGTGCCTTTCCCGAGAATATCATGCTTTTGTTTTGCGATTTAAATGCAAATGTAACGCCAAACAGACATGACCATCGACTCGAAGTTAGTCGTTGAATAGCTGCTACTTAAAGCATATCGTCTGTTAGATTGAAACAAAATTAAATGAGCTATAAATTCAATTAAAGTCATACCTTTTTTTTAAAAAAAGGCATAGATTTTTTTAGAGAACATGATGGTGTCTCAGCTAAATGAAATAATCTTTGCGCTCATTGTTTTCATCAATATTTCCTCACATTCACAATATCTGAAATTAAATCCTCTTATAAATCAAGGGTGAAAGTGGCAATCATTGAAACATATGGACAATGATATCACTTAATATTAGGTTGGTCAAGATGAAATGGAGCGAGAAATGAGGAGGTGAGCCGGAGATAAGGAGATGAAGGGGAACTGAGTGGCATCATACGCCAGGGTAAGAGCCGAAGGTGGAGAGGTCTTAAGGCAGAGTAATTACGAGAGGAGTGTAATGGAGGGAAAAGCTGATACGTCGAGAAAGAACAAATGGTGAGATCTTCGGGCAGATTAAGAGGGACGCAAGGAAGAAGTTTAAAGACACCAGTCGGATGGAAACTCGGGAGATTTAGATTTGAAATGCATTTTTACGTGTAAGTCATGCGTCAGTAAATAATAATCTACCTCTGGAATAAAATTAAAATTGAAATTTTATGCAATATAGAAACGAGATTTACTTAGGGAAGTACAGGTCAGGAGAAGGTTGAACACGTATTCGTTTGGGTTAAAATGAGTAAATTTACATGAGATACTTTACTTGAGATAATACTTCCTTTTTGATAATGCCACCTTTCTTTTCGATAGGTGGCATTATCAAAAAGGAAGTATTATTATAAACTGCATTTAAGAGACATTTTCCTTGCCACGAAATCATAATTTCCAACGACTTTTATAGATTTGCAAATATTCATCCCCTTTGAAATTGGCCCCTTACCTTAATGCATGTTTTTTAATGCATAATAGTTTATACAAAAACCAAGTAGCCGTGATAAAAGCAGGGCCCAGCTGTGAAGAAGCAAGAATTAAGAAAGGAGTGCGACAAGGCTGTACATTGTCACCCGTAATTTTCAACGTTTACATTGAGAAAGCCATTAATGAAATCAAAGAAAAGGAATTGGGAGTGAATATCCATGGAGAAAAAATTAGCATGCTAAGATTTGCCGATGACATAGTCGTTATAGCAGAAACAGAGAAGGATTTGAAAAATATTTTGGCTAATATGGGTAGGGTAATGAGTAGATATCAACTGAAAATAAGCACGAAGAAAACCAAGATCTTAGTATGCAGCAGAAGAGAAGAAGTCAAGACCAACATTAAAATAGGGAGGCAAAACTGATAGAGGTGGATGAATTCTGTGATTTGGGAAGCAAGATAACTAGTGACGGGAGAAGCAAGAAAGAAATTATCAGCAGAATAGCCCAGGCGAAGAGAGCATTCCACCAAAAGAGAGACCTGCTTACAGCGGGAAACTTAAATATGGAAGTAAAGAAACAATTTATAAGAACCTACATTTGGAGTATGCTCCTATACGGAAGTGAGGCATGGACAATGGCCGCAGCGGAGAAAGCAAGGATAGAGGCCTTTGAAATGTGGTGCTACAGAAGAATGATGAAAATCAAATGGATCGACCGAGTTAGTAACGAGGAAGTGCTAAGAAGGGTAGGAGAGAAGAGAAGCCTCATGAAAACCTTAATAAGAAGACGGAACAACCTTATAGGCCACATCTTGAGACATGATGGCGTGATGAAGACAATCGTCGAAGGACAGGTGGAAGGCAAGAATGGAAAAGGAAGACCTCGAACAAAATATATGGAACAAGTAAAGAGAGATGTGAAAGAGAAGAATTACGTAGGTGTGAAAAGATTAGCTGATAGGAGAACTGAGTGGAGAGCTGCGTCAAACCAATCCTAGGATTGTTGACCAGTGATGATGATGACCTTAATGCCAAATAATTGCCAATCTGAATCACCAGTGCGAATGAACTTAGCCACTGAAGCATCAGGGAAGGGAAGGACCTGGCTTGGTTTGGGTAGAAATCGAGGTCTGCCGTAAACCTGTCCTAAGGATTGCAGTACTATGAATGAAATTAATCATGTCACATATTTTTTCTACTATTTGTAGTTTCTAACGAAATATTTATCTGGTAACGCTGAAATTAGCAAACTGTAATCTTCTTCTGCTCTGTGCTCAATTTTCCCATTCTTCAGGTTTCGCCACTTCGCGCACAGTCTCTCGAGTCACCTTGTGTCTCGTGCGTTTACGACTGCGCCATCCCAGGCAAATACGTTTCACGCGTGTTGTCGTAAAAACGTTTTTCATCAAAGACGACAAGTATCGACGTTAAAAAGCAAAATTGGACTACCCAGAATGAGAATAATCCAATCATTATGCTTAAAATTTACGCTTTTTCCAGCTATATCAAGTGACTGTTGCGCCACTTTTACGTCACTAACGTGATTCCAATTTTATTACGGCATTTACTTGGTAATAATATGTGCCTACATTTTACTTTAATCACAATTCTCAAGATATGATGAGATATTTTTATATATACTTTATATATACTTTTTCGCCAAGGCTTATTTTCTAGCAGTAATCAACGTTTTTCCTACGCTTAGAGGAATATTTCAATAAGTGGTATAAAAATGTGGATTTTCAAATGCGATTTCCAATAATTATTGCTTGGAGAGGCCGTTTCATGCGGCCGTCCGTCCATTGCAAGAACGTTGAAGTTTTCATGAAAAGGGCAAATACTTTGCTTCTCCCACCAATCCTTAAATATAAATGTGTCTATTCACGAGGAATGTTATCCATTCATGAGTATGTACTTTAGTCCTTATTTGTCCTATTCTTGCGCTTAATTAAAAAATACGTATGGAACCATTGAGGACGTCGCAATCTTCAATCCAGCCTCCTTATCCTAAACAAGAGCTAAAAGTTGGCACGCATTGGCATGGCGTTTTGTATTTGAAGCATGTCCATCATTCCCCCAGGTGGATTCGAGAATAATTTTTCTTTTCTTTACGGAAACCAGGAGAGGTGAACCGTAGGTGTGATGACATTGTATGCCAAGTTCAAAAGTGTAAAGAAGCAATTAGGTTTTGAATGCTTCCATTGCTAATATTCTTTGTATTGCCGCTTAAGTTTAACAATTATTTGGCATTCAATTTACGAGCCAATTAGGAGATACATAGGTAAAAAGAGGGAAGTCGGTGGAATTAACGATTTCGTGGCGAGGAAAATGCCCAATAAGCTATTTTTGATGATACTACCTTTTTTGTTAGCTACCTTTCTTTTATTTACACACCTCCATCCAAACTGGATACCTGTGGATGAAATTCACGAGAGGAGGAATTCGTATGTCTATATGCTCTTGTGGATATCGTTTTTGAGGAATCCAATAGAAATAGCCTGGTAAATATCGAGCAAAAACTGTCATATTGAAATGCTAAAATCAGGAATGAAGTTCACGGCTTCTGCGAGAGAGTAACAGCTCAAATGTTACTTATTTTTCAGATGTGAATGCATGAGCGGAGTCATTGAGCAATAAAAATACGAAGAAATTCATTTCCTTTATACTTCGGTACTAACTTATATTGTTAATGTAAATAAATAGTTTGTATTTCATTATAATTACTAAGTTACGTTACGATGGTAAAATTCTAAAGCAAGAAACTGCTACGGCAGTGCTGATGATTCAAGGAGTGAGATTGCGTAGTGCACAGTCTTTGACCTTCTGCTCATGATTTTTTAAAATATTAAATGGGAAAAATTGCGTGATACAGGTATAAGTGCAATGCAAGTAATGCAATCTTATATTCTCAGTTATTCACAATGATTTGGTTTTAGACGGTGATTATAGTTGATTGTATCAAGTGTCTGTTTGTAATTGAGTTCCTCGAGTCATTCTTAAGCTCACTATCAAGGTTTTTGTTGTCTATTTTGAGATGCATCTTCTATTCTCCGTGAAGAAAAATATCAATGGTGCCATTATACGAATAAAATTCTCTGTGTAAAGTATGCTTTTATCCAAAGGTAGGCAGAATTTATTGTGAGCTGAGTCAGATCAAATACTATATGCTAGTTAAGCTTTGAGGATTTTCTTTCCTTCTTAAAATTATAGCACAGTAAAAACCAATGCTATTGCAAATATAATATTTCCTCTTTTAAAAGATAGTAAGTAACTTTTATCCAGAAAAATTGACGATAGTATCAATATGATTTAAATACCCTTAACATTTAACGCATGGCAAGATTGCAGTTATAGCTATCAGTTTATTAATTAGAGATATGTAAAATAAGGTACCTAAGAGGCTTTATTAAATAGATTAAAATACATAATGCAATTCAGGCTGCTTAAACTGTTATTTCACTATTATTTTGAAAGTAAATAGTTTGATTTACCCCAATATACTTTTGTTTTTAGATTATTTCGTTTTTGATACATCTGAATAATGTTTGTTTAGAAATATACTTAGCTTATCACTTATTCTGCGGCTCCTTTTAGCATTGTTTATCTTCTTAGCGTCGATTTTCATCCCACTGATCGAAAATCAAATAAATAAATATCTCGAGCAATCGTTATAACTGTAGCGATTGCAATAAAAAAAAACGTTTACGAACGTCAGTGCGTATCCAAATTTCTAATTATTATTTTTTTGCTAGATTATAAGTTATGTGCACATATTTGTGTAAGTGCCTGTAGTTTTCTTTCTGTAGACGAGTATTAAAAAATGAGGATGGCTATGACTTGGTTGCTGATTTCTTAAGGCTTCCTGCTTTCCGTCAGTCCCTACTGTTATGTTTTAAATATGGATTACTACTGGTTGAACGTTTATGAGCATGAATTCTCTTGACGCTCAGCAATATTGCCTCACGGCCAAGCTCATTCCCGTTCACGCTTATCGCATCTTGCTTGGTTAATTGTAAGAAATCCCCGAGTAAATTGATGGCCAACGAATGAACTTCCTCTTGAGCAACATCGCACACTTCTCTGTGGAATCTGAAATTTTCCAAACGTCGGATGCTCCCTTGTTAATCGCTGCAAGCCTTTTCTTCTCCTACGAAACCCCCCACCCACATCCCGGAAGAGCTGCAGACATTATTTTCTATCAATTATTTTCCATACAAATGAGCCTGCCCTAGAATTCTTCTGCATTCTTCGAGGGAAGCATAACGAACGTGTATTTGTATGCCTGCCAGAGAGACGTTTTCAAGCCTACTTTCAGTTTTCAACTGGAAGATGTAGTTCAACAGATACTTCAAATGTTGCATAAGATTCTTTCATGCCAAGTTCATATTTGCTTGAGCAACTCACAATTGAGGATTTCCTTTTCAATGTCATGGAAATTCCGTCTTTCCTTTGTAATCTTGGCGGATGTTGTGCTTCGCGAACCGAGCTAATGTCCACGCTTAAACGGTTTGAAAGTATTTTGTGGAGACGTAATCAGAAATACCAAGAGGAAGACGTACTAGCGTGGATAAATCCCAGTGCACGACGTTTATATCCTGCTGTTATTTTTTGCAGAAAGTCACTATTGTAGCAAATCAGCTACCATAGTTCGGAGGGGTATTTCTTTAGTCTTCTTATACGTAAATTGTGAGCTCATGAATTACTTTTGCTTAATTTGTTCAGAGAATAATGCAATCAACAATAAACATTGTGGGTTGATGAAAGCTTTTCAAAACTATTAAAGTCAATTTTTACATCTAATTTATGCTCAAGTTCAAAAAGGTTTATTTCTATACTGCAGTGCACATGAACATATTTACTTAGTAAGGTAGAGTTACAGTTATTTACAGCAGATCCCCGTTATAGGAAATATTTCCTCTTCAGGGCATGTCACATTGTTATTATTTATACATTGTTTGTGAGCTTGTAGCAGATATGGTAAAAGTCAAAAATGCTGGAAGAACTTGAACTCTAATTTATGCTGCAATAGGCAAACTATCTTTCGTTTACGATAACAATATTTATTTATTGATTTATTTGGAATAAAATCCATTTAAAATAAATGTATCGATAGATATCAATTTCCAATCGTATTGCATAAAAACTACCAGCGAAAAGTACATTTTACTGGGAAATAGAGAAAAGAGTGGTAATTTTATGAAAGGGGTACATGAAAATTGACATAGTCAGGAACAGTGCAAGGTGTAATACGACAGTGACTCGGGAGTTAATGGTCAAAATAGCTAAAGATAGACCGATTAGTCTTTTAAGCTCTTAAAGAGTTTTTTCTTGAATATATGTAGTTGTGCATTTCCGGATACTTAGTCGATAACGAAAAACTATCGCTAAAATCACTGGTGATAACGTAATAAATTCAGTGCATAACATTTACATTACCTAAAAGAATGTATTAGTTTTTTTTAGACTCGCCTATTAGTGTAATAATTTGAGCAACATTATTACGAGGGCCAAATGAAAAGCAGGCTAGGCATGTTTGAAATATTCAGCATCGAGCACAGACGTGAAATGTTTATAATACTCCATTGTCGAATTTCTTTAAAAGATTCAATTAAAACGTAAAAGATCCTGATATTGTGAAATCAATACTATGACATTTTTGAGTGCCTGGTGTAATTATCGTCAATAACACCTGTTAGAAACATTGTTTATTTTATTAATATTGTCGAATGGCAGTCATTACTTTTTGATTATTTTTTCCACCCATTTCATGAAATCCTTGCGCTTGGCCAATGGCCATGCGTTGAAGCTGCCGCCGAGGATCTCAGCACCTCAAAAAATTTCATTTTTGACAATAATTCAATAAATTATAACAAACTTCTGTCCTTTGTACTGCAGAATCGTTGATGCATTCTTTTTCTTCATTACTATGTCAGCTATTCGATAAATTTTCGGTTGCATATTTACGCTTCAAGTACCTACTCGTAGTTTGATAGAGCCCTTCCATTGGAATTGCAGTATTTTGAGGACCTCCAAGAGTACTGTCGGCGCAATAATTGATCAGCTATATTAGCTCTAATGTTTAAAATTAGCTGAGTAAAAATTGTACGACATTGCCTAGGAATGTTTGATTCTGTTACTATGTTACTGTTACGTTACAATATGCCAATGTTATTGATATCTAATTCACGTCTCAGATTTTCTAGTCATATAAGAATTCTGTTTAAGATTATTAGCTCAACCTCAGCGCCTTAATATTATTTTGTTTATTTTTAACTGAATAAAGTAAAAAGGAAAAATGATCATGTTGTCATTAAGTGTTCAATGTTGAGGTACGTTTCCCGTTGTATAGAATGACAACAAATTTGGAGACCCACATTTTCGACCATTGAGGGATTGAAACCCCATAATTTCCGAGATTAGTAGTCTTTTCACGGGTCTGAACTTGCTGATGATGTCTTCCTTAGAGTACTTTTCCAGTCAGCTTCTTCCGCCTCATTCATTTGCCATTCTCTTTTGTATGACATTTGGCACGATGAGGAAGAAGTTAAATAAGGCATTGCCATATTTGCACTAAATTAATTTTACCAGGACGCGTTTCGTTGTCACAACAAGTGCAATATGCTCCTGACAATTGTATTGTAACAACGAAACGCGTCGCGCAAAAATAAAAACGGCGGAAATATTGCAATGTCTACTTTAAATAAAATTGCCATTTTATATATATGAAGTGACCCTACCCATTTTCGTTTCTTTATAGAGGAAATAAATAGTTTTCTAATAGAGGAAATAAATTTCAGCGAAATGCAACGGAGGTTTTCCGCGGTGGGTACCGGGGAAAAAAGCTTTTGTGAACTCAAAAGGTCTTTTTTTCGACTTAGGTTTCGACATGATGCAGATTTCACCAGTTTTTATTCAGTTATCCATTCTTATACCAATTAGTTCTGCTCTACCAAATACATCCAAATGATTTCCTTTGCAGATTTTTTAACTGTTATTAACTAAAGCTGTTATTCCGTTCGGTAAAATTCCCTTTATCCCGAGTGAAAACCTCTTGTTATTACGGAAAGACTTCTCCCTGCTCAAGGATCCTTCTGAGTATTCCTAGCGTGATCTCTCGATTGAACGGGGAATTGCGGGTTAGCGGGTTTCTCTACTGGTACTTTTCTTTTCCTTGGACATCTTCTTGAGAGCTGTTTAGCTTCAATCGGCTCCTGCGCCATAATTACCGCGAGGATGTGTCACTCACAGGTATTTAGAGCTATTCAGCGTTTCATTCCTCGCTGAGAAACCATTTCCCGTCGTGCTTCCGATGATTTCATAAATCAAGGAACGTAATTCTGATAATAATTCAAATTTTGAAGTAAAATATTCTTTTACACTTGAGCGTAGTAAGTATAACATGGATAAGAGTACATATTAATTTATTATCTCATAGCCATTGTAAACCAGCATTTCCCCATACATGGTCGCCTTCTGCCATTATTTCCTTCGAAGCAGCCCTTTATTAAATCCTAAATAAAATATTAGTCAATTCGCTTGCCATTCTCTGTAGTTTCTTATTAAGAGGACTTCCATTTGCATTCCCTGAATTATTCCCCGTTTTATGCTCGCAGTTTCATTTTTAAATTTCCTAGATTACGATAATGGCCCCTTGCGAACATTTTCCAGTATCTAAAATTTAAAAATCCTTTAGTATTCCTTCGAATGTTAAGTTTTTAAGCGTGAAGAACAGAAAAATATTTGGCAATTATTTACATTTTACGTATAAGCCGACAAATTTAAGACTATACCATATTTTTCATGCCGTGAAACTTAAAAGAAGAAGACGAAATGCCGTAGATCGGAAGGAAGTGATAATGCAATCCTCCTTATATAGTCTTTTAATATTTTTTTTTGTAAAATCATAATTCTTTTAAGCATAGGCGATGTCTGAAAGGAGGGATGGTAACATCTCCTTTGCACGTTTTTTTATGCCTTCAGAGCGACTCCTATTTTTCTCCGCAGTGCGCTGCTCCGAACTTCCTTTGAACTCTCTCTCTCTCTCCCTCGGCGGAAGCAAATATTCTGTGCTCATCATTGATGTCTTCCGGTGAGTGATCCTTGGTCTCCTTGAACCTGGCTACACGGTTTTTTCTTCCGGATCGATTTTGTGAAAAAGTACATTTCCAAATCGTAGGAAGCTTGTCCTACGGACCGCCTGAACTTCTTAAACGGACTCTTCATTCCTTTCAAGGATCCGCATCAAGGTCACCTTTTTAGGCAGTTGTCTACGGATTCAATTTCAATGGCCCCCGTTGGCGTTCCCCGTGCGGTCTATGGCAGCACCCATTCACGTGTCGGTCACTTTTCGCAGGTCTTATTTTACCTTCTTAGTCCTATCCTAAGACTTGTTCTGCGCGCACTCAGAAGATCAGAATGGAAATAAAAGATGAAAGAAATAGGATTGATTCTCCTGCATGTGTAATTGAAAATTTTCGCGTCTGTATTCCTTTGAATATTATGTTTTAAAGAATGAAAGACAGGAAAATGTTAAATCCGTACGTCTGCACAGAAAAATGCAAGGCAAAAACGTAATTTGTAATTGAGTAATACCCTAAAGAAGAAGACGAAGTATGACCAATCGAAAGGAAGTGATGCGCCCTTTTAATACAGATTTTTCGTAACTTGAAAGTTTCATACTTTTTAATTGGTACTGCCCAAAGCTGTGGGAATTTTATGAGTATTTATGCTCGTATACAATTAAAGGTAACCCACTGAAATCACGAAGCAAAATTACTCATATACAATTGAATTTCTTGTATTGATCTCCAATTTATTTAGCTAATACGCGAACACAAAAATTGAAGGCTACATTGATTGAGTAACATACGAGCTTCTTCAAAATTGTGCGTTAAACTGACAAGCCGAATTTTTTTACGCTGACGGCTTGGACTTGAAAATTGTAAGGAGATTTCAATAGTAAAGCCCTGCCATTTAGAATTTAAAGCGAGTATCATACGTTTCGTGCGCATATGCTTTTAAATTTTGCGAGAAATTTGTGAAAAAATATTCTCATTAGTACTTCAAAGCATCATTTATCCATTTCATGTGCGGAAACACGTATGATTCGCACAGTATCAATTTAAATCTCTCTGAAATTAACCAACCATTATGACTTCATAAAGTATATTTTGACATTTCAAAGGCAGTTTAAAAACTCCCAAATACCTGATTCACAAATATAAACTGGCTTGTACGAGTATTTACTAGATTATCTCGGACTTTTTTCAAAATACTTGCAACTTTTTAGGCGATTTTCCCCCAAAATTAAGGACAATTATTCTGAGCTGCGGCGATGATCCACCATCTCGTTGCAGTGATTTACATGGGACAGATCATATTAAGCAGAATACGACGGCAAAGCGCGCTTTTATACATTGAATATCGAACCATAAGTCTTTTGTAAATTCGGCACGAGAAAGACGAAAATAATCGATAATCATCACAAATCAGTCGGTGATTGCCTTCCAATCAGGGTTTATTGTATTCGTTCACCGAGTTACGGGAATTCTTCATTGCTTTCTAAAAGGGGATAAAGATACTATTTTTTGATTTCCCTCTTCCATTTCTAATATATTCACGTATTTCTCCTCACCTGCGCGTCCTAAATTCCCTCGAACTCCTTCGATACGATGCTCATGAGTTACAGGCGTTGAAAGGTTTCTATCACTTCCAGTTCAAAATTCACTTTTCCAAGTGTCTAGTTTACTGCTTTTTTTACCGAATGTCGTTCGATGATCAAACGAAGAATCGCGGTTTATTCACATCTTTCCGCTGCCAGGGTAACCCATTCTTCTTTCTTCTTGGGCAACTTTTTTGTCGCAATAGATTTCCAACTCTTGCGGCAGTCCGTTTCTATCCGACTGGGTTTTTCACCATCTCTTCACTTCATGACTGAAGTTCGGCGTCGCTGAGTTTCGTGGCTCTACAGCTCGTGCCGTGTTAGTACTTCAATCTGCTAGCGATAGAATGTAAGAGCAAAAGGACCTGGGCCGTGTAATTACAGACTTTTAATCATCAATTAACGCGTATTGATTTGAGTGCCTGAATGAATGTATGGGTATTCGGTGAATGCATGAGCATTTCAAGGAGTATACGAAAATTTGGAGGAGTAGATATTTGCTCGAGTGAATGGCCCCGCTTAACGTCAATTAAAATTGCAATTAACTGTTGTTCGCTGTATTTCGTTGATTCATTATGTAATGATGTTAAGTATAAATTAAGTGTTTAGTGGAATATGCGCCCAACATTTTTCGTTGTATATGAAACAATTTATTTAAAGTATCTGTAAGCCCCATAGAAAATTTGTTGTATTATTTTTTGTTCGCGATAAAACGTTGATTTTTGTAAAAATTTATTTGTATTTTGTATTATTTTTATTATTATTTCAGTGTTCTATCCTCTCTAGGTACGTGAATAGGGGCATTTTGCTCACTACCCCAGCCTGTCCCCCCTCCCCTATAGGACTTCTCTCTTCAGTGGACAATAAGGCCTGCTCAAAATCACTCTATCAACGAACCCTAATCTCTCCTTTCCCCTCCATCGCTTACACTACATTATTCCCTCAAAGCATTCCCTTTTTAGCATTCCCTTCCCGCTTCGTACTCGCTCCATCCACAACCTCTCTCTCCTCCGTATCTCATCCTCAAGCTTCCTCTCTTCGCCCACCATCTCCAGCACTTCTTCGTTCCTCTAACTCTCGTCCCACTTCAACTTCCCCATTCTCCTCCGCACCCCCAAATCTCGAACGCCTCCACTTTTCTCTCATCCGCCTTCCTCAACGTCCATCGTTCGACATTTTCAAATAACACCCGTTTCCTTTGCAGACGAATTTCGTTAAAAATCCTCAATGTCTTCGAATGTTAACCTAATTTGAAAGTTAATTAATGTTTTTGAATGTGAGGTGTTGCCTTCATATAGTTTCGCGATGGTCGGCCCCTGGTCAGTGGCGCCGACTCCATGGGGCTTGAGGGGGCCCGAGCCCCCTCAAAAATTCGCTATGGGTGTGAGGAAAAAATGTGTTAGGCTTGTCGATTTTCCCCGGAGTGTCCAGATATAGAGATTCGAGTTATCAGGGCTCTAATGCTGATCGTATGACCCTTCTAAAATACTTAAAAAACTTAAAACTCACTACTTATAAAATTTCCCGGGGAAAGATCACCGGTTTGGGCCCCCCCAATATTTTTTGTAAGTCGGCGTCCCTGCCCCTGGTTCATCACAAGTGATTTCTCCGTGTCCTGTCGGATTCGACGGGGCCATTAACTGACCCCAAATGCCCTGGCTCATTGTCATTCCTCCTCTGCCTTCGCCTGAGTTTCCGCTCATCCGGGTCACCGCATTCCTTTGCACCCCATCGCTGTTCCACATTCCGCGTCCACCAAAACATTCGCTCAGCTATTTGGTTTGTAGCGAAATATTGAATTTGTGTGGGCGATAGTGGCGACGAGTTGAAAGTATACAATGAGGCGTGACATCGAAGTTGGTGGTCCTTCAAAATCATAACTCCTTGGACCACCTTGAACTTGAGACGCTTTGCTAATGCCAGAGGCCGCATTTAAACCCACAAACTTATGATTTTTATGGTAATTTGGCCTCCTTTAAGGCTGACAGGGGAAGCGTTTTAAAATATCGAATGAAATATAGACGTCATTATCATAAAAAACGTTTTAAAAACATTTTTCATTATTTGTGTTTCATTTTTATTTGAAAAGGCATTTGCCTTTTCATACATCTTAAACACACTGTGATGACAATGTTCATCCTGGAAACATTTTTTCAAAGCATGGCATTTTAGGCAAATATATCCGTATAAAATTATTTTTTTAAATTAACGATTTCTTTTCAGGGAGTAATGGGAATTATTTCCCTTGCAAGGATCATTGAGGCATTTATGAAGGGATAATGTTTGAAAAAATAGTTGATCAACCATTAACTTGGCTTCCAAAAGGCAAAATGTCACGTGATGCCGCACGCAGCCAGAAATTTTGGGTTATATGCGGGTCGCCTACTCTCAAAATGTGTGCATCATCCTCACGCATCGCAAGATCACAAAATCCTTTCGATAAACTTTACACTTCCCAAATGCCGATAGTTATACTCATAATTTGTTATTGCCGAAAGGAGCTTTGTTGCAGTCATTTCATCTACATAGATATTTGTCTCCATATTTAGCCTGATTTTGGGAAAATTTTATTCTTTAGGACTTGGGCGGAAGTGGTTAATATCATCCATTTTGAAAAAAATTGGAATTGAGACCCGGATGTAGGCGGACAGTTTTCTTGCATAGGGCAAATTCGATCCCGAAAAAAAGTAATTTTTCAACCCATTATAGTTTTCAACGTAACCAAGGCAACGTATTCCCTCCTGAGGTTTCTCTGTAAGGCGTACAGAATTCTTGAGGAATGGACCCACATAACTAGATACTTGAAAAAGTTCACTAACCAAAGTTCAGATTTTCTCCAGGGTCACTATTAGGAGTTATCTTCTTCCTTCTTATATTTTCTTGCTTACAGTTATTGCATGATTAATGGAAATTAAAAAAAAGTTGCATCTGGTGAATGTTGGATTGGCATCGATATCGATATTCAAATCTGCTGATTTGAATTCGAGAATAGTTTCCTTGTTTTCTATCCAGATATGTTGCTCGTAGAAAACCTAGTTGTATACCGTGATGACATGGTTATCTTGTAGATGTAATTGGCAAATGGCATGAAAGATGACCAAAATGGGTGAAAGTAGTGAACTATAAATGGGTGAGGGATGTTGAAACTGGTGTATTGGCAGAGCAATTGATTAAGCGAAACTGATTACTGTCACACACCTCACCTATTACGGTAGTGTTATTCCCAGGAAATACCGTCCCGTCAAAATTGGTCTGGAAAGTATTTGATTTGTTTGATATGTTGCCCTTTTTTTGGGCTCTGACTTAATCACGGGTTGGTTCATGAAATATGGTGTCACAAAATAGCAAAAAATGGAAAATACTTGTAACTTTTTCAGCTATTAGTCTACAAATCTTAATTTATTATACTGGAAGGCATGTTTCAACGATAGGGAATTGAAAAAAAATCAGAAGTACCAAAAAATGTCGTCCGTTAAGTTTTTCCGACGAACCGTTTGGATTCCAGTGCCTTTTGAACATTGGCATTTTCGTTCGTCTCCACTAAAACCTGTATCCACGATTGATGTGTTTTTTTGGTCTTTGAAAAAGTTGCATCCCATGTATTTTTCAGTACTAAATAAAAAATGACCATTTTCTGTCCTCATATTTCGGTAAAAAATGCAGAAATCATCAGTTATGGAACACAAACTTTAAGGAAATAATCGTGCTTCTTCGAACGTGGGTATTACCATCTACCCGAATACTACCGTATTGAGTAGATTCACCCTCAAAGCGACATCATGGACAGTGCTGCTCATCCAGTTTCACCCAAAGTTGAGTCCGCGCTCCTCTAAAGCACCGCGGAAACGAAAAAATCATCGGCATTTTGTGAATCAAGGTGTGAATTTGAAACCGCTTAAATTAAAATCAGCTTTTGATGAAGTTCCTGAGTGTATAATAAATAGAATGATAAATAGAATCTTCAAGTAACCGCACGAATTAGAGGTTACCCAATGATTATCTGATCTCAGCCATTTCATTCACGCTCTACTCCCCGTTTTGTCTTAGGAGAATCGATATTACATCTATGTCTCCAATAAAAACTACCCAACAAGTCACCTCAATAGGCGTGTGGCGGGGATTTAGGACACCGGCCGTTCGCAAATAAAAAGGGAATGCTCCAACGAAGTTCCGCATAGCATTCATGAAAGTCTTTAATTGTTCGGCGGAGAAATGAATTGCCATACCTCTCATCTAGCGATTTGATCGTTGGATTATTCTTCCTCTAAAATCGTTGGCATAGTAATGCTTTTTCCTGGTTTCGCTAGTGGTAGGACCCGCCCGCCTTTGTGACGGTGCGGGATTCCTCGTCCCATCCCTTCCTTCCCTATCCCATCCCAGGAGGCGTCGGGCACCTATCGCGGCGGCGCCTCCTTCCTTTTTACTTCCTGTCCTCCCCCTTCTGTGGTGCAGAGGGGATAAGGTTATAGCTTCAGACTTCGGCCCAGTAGGGGCTTTCTCTAACTCGATAGCAAGTCTTATCGACGTTGCTACGTCGTTAGCTTATCGAAAATCTTAACTAACGACAATAGGGTGTTTCCTATTATTTTTTATTGCCTAAATCGGAAGACGATTACTCCTGGAGTACGTATTTCACGATTTTAGATTTTTAAATGACGATATCTATTTTTCGCGATTAAATGAAAAGTGAAAATTTTCTAGCGCGCGAAAACGCGACGCGTAAGTATGAATGTCGGGAAATCTCTCCGTGTGGCGTATTTCTGGTTCCCGCTGCCGCCTTGTGAGGTGACCTTGAGGCGAGTTGAGCGCTGATACGACGCAGGCTGCTAGCGGGTAGCTGAGTACCCTGCTGGCTGGTAGCGCTTGGCTTAAATAAGGATTATTCATACCTTATCAAATGAAGAAAACTTTCCGGCCTTAGCCAGTTTTAATAAGTGATTATTAAGACATGTTTCCCTGAGCTCTGCGCCTCATGCATGCATTGGTAATCTCAGACGACGTATGACTCCTATCTTCTCGTATAGAAACTAGGTCCCTGTGACGTCACGTGGAGTGGAATCGCATGGGCGCCAATCTGGCCCTTTTCAAATGAGGATAAAAATGGACCATTGCCATTCGTCTAAACCAGTATTTCTAAAACGAAATAATTTGTATATTATGAATACAGTAATGGTGGGCAACGAATCGAAATCAATGACTTTCGTTTTCTTTGATGAAGGAAACTACCCTATTGGTTTTCTCTACGCTCGCTTAACGATATTTTCTCGATAACACTAACGAAAAATGTCGATGGCTTATTCGGGTGCTTGAGAGCACGTCTTAAGCTTATCGACGCCCGCCATAATGTTTTTTGTTATCGGTTGTAAAGTTTTAACTCTGCTTCAACAAAGCGATGAAGGTATTTTTACTTAAAAAATTATAGGAACACTTTTGCAAAGGAGGTGGAAAGCATTAAAACGTTTTGCAGTAATCAACCATTATAAAAAGTGGCAACAGACATTATTTTTTGCGGGGGAGTAAACATGCTGTTTGAAGAAGATTTAAGATAGATATTTACCTTGTGAAAATTTGTGTGAAAATAATATTTACACATTCCAATTATGGTGCTTCGATTATTTTTAGTCGGTAGTTTCTTTCGGCTCGATTGATGGGTCTTCGCTTTTTAGGGAGGGAGCTAATCACTCTTGAGGAGGGAGCAAATGTAACCAAGCATCTAGTGCAGAGAAGACGACTTATGAATGTTCAGAATCCAAATTTTCGCCGTATTTTTAATTCAGAACAACCCACACTGGGCTAGAGTCGAAAAAAGCTGGTCAATACCTCAAAAACGATTTTTTTGAGCTAGGAAGTTGAAACTTCGCATACATATTCATTCTCAAATAAATTGTACATAACTTTCCAGATTATTTCTTTCCTGTGTTTTCACTTTAACAATATATGTCAGGTCAAATACTTGAATATTACGATACATAATGAACCAAAAGTTGCCGATATTCTTCCATCGACGACTGTTGAATCCTTGAAATTACACGCTTATTTACACTAATTTCCCCTTTATTTTATTTTATGGATCGTTCTTCATGGAAATATATTACGACACATCATAAAAACAGTAAATAAATCCACTGCTAAAATAATACTCTTCAGTTTTCTCCATCATCTATTATTCTTTTCCAAATCGACCGGTGCGTTCTTTAGCAGCTTCTTATTTATTTATGGTGACTATTTACTGTTCATTAGTGACCGTAGTTAGGTACTGCTTCTTGATGCTACCGAACGAATAAATCTAGGCATTGTGATTGCTTGAAATTCTAGCCTCACTCGCAGGCGCCGACGGTGTATTGTTTGCTATCGACGAGCCGTGGTCTTTTTTTGCAACGACGAGCTGTCGTTAAGGTGAGATACAGCAACTCACTTTCGATAAGAGGGTGTCGTTGCAAGAGAGGACTTTCGTTAACAACCCGTTAAAAATAATTCGTTAACGAGTTAGAGGAAGCCCCCACAGGAGAGTAACCCCGCGAGCCCGACCAAGGGTTTCGAATCCACCGCCATACCTATCATCTAGCGATTTCATCGTTGAATTATTCTTCCTCTAAAATCGCTGGCACAGTAATGGTTTTCCAGGTTTCGCTAGTGGTAGGACCCGCCCGCCTTTGTGACGGAGCGGGATTTCTCGTCCCTTCCTTTCCCTCCCTACCCTGTCCCAGGAGGCGTCGTCGGACTCCTATCGCGGTGGCGCCTCCATCCTTTCTCCTTCCTGTCCTCCCCCTTCTGCTGTGCAGAGGTGATAAGCTAACGCTTCCAGGCCTCGGCCCAGGAGAGTAACCTAGCGAGCCCGCCCTAGGGTTTCGTACCCACTGCCATACCTATCCTCTGTTATTCGTTCATAGGGTCGGTGAAATATCCCTTTTTATTCATCGTTTTTGTCGGACCAAGAAATATTGTGGATTTCTGATGTGATGGTTTCCGTTTTGATGTATTATTTTCAAATTGCCGCACATAATTGATTAATAAGTTTCTCTCTACATATAAAAATAGCCGAAAATCGTGTTAGTTACTCGAGAATGGCTGTACCGATTTAAATGATATTTTATATTTTGGATTCATCTCAGCCTCGGATAACAGAATAAGCTTTAAAAAAATAGTGAAAGGTCACGAAAAAATTATCTTGATCTTAGGGGTATTTTTAAGGAATTGGTAACACTGCAAAAGCCGTCAAGTCGGTCAAAAGTAGATGTCTTGTTTTGCTTTTACCAATGTGAAGAATGAGCTTCGTAACGATATTTTAATGTTTTAACAATGAAACATTTTAATAGTTAAAAGATATTAAAAATTTAAAAATAATTAAAAAATCATATAATTTGAGCAAAGCTAAGCTCGAGTTGAGTCGTCGACAAATATGCCACTACCGTACGTGAAAAAAAATCTCCAAGCAATTTTTGACTATCGGTGATGTTCCTATCGACTAATCAAGTAGATTGATTTCATTACCTCGGAAATTTTGTAAATTCGTTTCATCGAAAGCTGATCTCATCAACAAGTTGTTCGCGAACATGATTCATAACCATGAAAAAAACAAATGGTAGAGTGAGCGAGCAATTTTGGCGGAAGAGATTTTAACTTCATAATTTACTCAGTGATTTTTAAAATCAAGCAATTCATTTTTTAATGGAGCAATTAACTAATTAAATCATTAATTTAATCAGTTAAAAGATACTATTAAAAGGCGCACTAGAATAATAATTTAACTAAATTTTTGTAAATGTTATCATTAATGATGGGGTCAATACATAAACTTGAATATGTAATTAAAATATAATCATTTTTGAGTGGGTAATTGTTGATGAAACATATTTTAGCAATGCAGCGATTTTTAGCGTATTTTTATTTTGCAAAAAATTTGGCATAACGGAAGGAAATTTCCTCATTTTCGGATTAAGAGCTGAACAAATAGTATTCTATTTTCATGAACAAAAAAACATAGCTACTGCAGGCTTGTTTCGTTAGTCTGGAGAAAGTGGGTTTTCCGGAGATGGGCTTAAAATATCAATTTTCTCATGGAGCCCAATAGTTGGTCGGAAAAAGAAACACAAGGGACTAAATTTGTTGGTAATGTCATTTTCGTAAATTTTCTATGGAGACGATGTATATTTAACTTCATTAATGATTCCGTTAACGTATACAGATAACGTTAATGTATGGTATAAAAAATGCAATATATAACTAGTTATGTGTGTCACGAATCCACCCAGATTCGGATTAATCGCTCCAAAATACTGACGAAAGAAACAAAACTTTCCTAACCTAATTGGCCTTTTTTGAGGAAATATTTACTGGACTAGTAATGCAGTGTTTAGCCAACGATATCGATACTGGGAGTAGATGTAATACGGGCAGTATTTCTTTTAACTCAGTAACTACAAGTGATATATTAAAAATATTTTAAGCAATTGAAATCATCCCAAGTACACATCACATAATATTGATATGCTAGTTATTTTCTTCTTTTTATATAATAGTGGTTTGCATGATTTTTTATTTATCTTTTATGAAATTCACTCAATCTTGATTTACTTTGTGGTATTCCATTATAAGTCTTATTCCACTTATTTTAAAATAAGTGGTATAAGTAATTGTCAGATATCCAGGAAAACTTTTTATGACATTATTTCCAGTTGGAAGACTATTTCCTTTTAAAAGGCGATATCAGCATAAATAGGCATGAACCGGTAAAATCGGCATTTTAGGCAGTAAAAAAAGTCCTCAATTTCCCAAAAATGAACGTAAATGAACTTATGACGTTATAAAGTACAAGATAAAATAGAATTTTTTTTGGGAAAAATGTACACAATACACACTCCATGGGAAAAACCAATCTGCTGAGTAATGTCTTGCCAGTTTTATTGTTTACGTCACTCCTAGAAATAGTCTTGTGCCTAAATTATATCTTCTCTATCACAATCTGTCTTCTAAATTACTTATGCAATATGTCATTAGCGTGCGTGACTTTTCACACCTCTACCGGCTCTCAAATTAATCCCTTGGAAATCATGAAACTCTCGTTATTACCTTTTCACTTAGTGTTCGCGAAATAAACAGATTTCTTCAGTGTTTTCAATATACTTTTTTGTTCAAGTATTTTTTCCAAGATTTTCAGTATACTTTTGAGTGCAAATAAATTTCTCTAGTAGAAACCATTTAACCCAAAAATTTGTCCTCATTGTCCGTTTGAAACATTCACTGCTTCGTCACTGACCTAGATTCAGACGGCAGACATCGCAGTCCTAATGGCGAGGCTTGTGACTCATGTCAAAATTAGACAGACGCTCGCAAAATTGAGGGCAAGAATGCTCATGCAGTTCTGAGCGAATAAAAAGCGCGTATCAATCGATTAGTATTTTGATGGATCTACTTATTCCTCCCAATCCCGATCCCTCGTCGTTACACTGGTCGTATTTATCGGGAAATAGATAAGAAATTGATCATTATTGAGACTAGGATATAGCCTATTATGGATACCTCCAAATACAGTTACGGATACATCACCAAAAGAGTTGAATATATTTTTCCTTGGTTGGTAAATACGGCTAGGAGAATACAATGATTTCTTTCAACCATATGGAACCCTGAGAGAAAGAAATCTTCGTAAAAAATTATAACAACCAGGAAAGAATTTTTCCGCGTATTTCCTGTTTCCCATATTTGAATATATATATTCAGAAGAAGGTTTTGGTGATCATAAGAAGTATTTTGACAGATAATTTGCGGCATTAATATTTTCCTGCTATATTTCAACTTGGATAAATTTCGGAAATTGTCTAATTTCGAATGTACGATGTTTTAAATGAAACATTTAAGTGTAATAAACCTATTCCAAATTCAATTTAATAATAAAATTACAAAAATGACTGATGAGATATTTTTCATGCACTCAATAAAACTATCCTTTGATAAGGATTATTCATCATTTATGTCATTTATGGGCATTTCCACCTCGGTAAAGCTGCGGACGCGTGTTGGAATAGTACCGATCAGTAGTGATTTTGGAGGTGAGAATATTTACATTCGAGGTACGGTTAGAAGTTTTAGCCCCACACATTCTACGTATTTAAATTTGATGTTGGTATTGAATTTATCATATGCATGTCCAATAAATAAGGAGCATGATAATGTCTATATTTCTGAATTATTATTCCTAAATGTCCTAATTGTTTTTAATGAGAAAGTTAGTGAAAAACTCAAATAATATTCGGTTAATAATAATCGCTTAGATTTTAAATAGGAATACTAAAATACCTCTCTCAATTTTGTATAACTGTACCTGTGCAGTTTACCGGTTATATTACTATCTTGATGATGATATCGTCGCAAACATTTTCGCCGATTGAATTTATTACCTAAACCGGAGGAATATCATAAGCGTGACTCACGTTGCGTTTTTCGACTAAATAAGGCCAAATACTACGGCTTACGTTTCAGTGATTTTTCAGGCTTTTCCGGCAAATAATGTTCTCTTGTCTGGTTTGGCATTGGCTAAGAGTAATGAAAGCCAACGTTTCGATGAGAAAATTCACAATTGTCATTGTCAACTTTTGGTCTCTGAATTGGTGTTCGTATGGTGAAAGCCATCTTATTATTATATATCCTACAGCTTCAGATATTGCGTCGCTTCCTAGGAGTAAAAAAACGCTCATTTAAGAATGTATTTTTTAATATTATGCCGCTAAAAATATCATGAAATACTCTGATGATATCATAAGTTTTTTACTAACGTCGGAAAATTAAAATAAATTGTAGTAAGCATCAAAATATATTCCAAGATGTTTGGCATGTCATAGAAGAATAGGGAAATGATATCATACTCTTATTTTTTCATTTTGTATGATTAAAATAAATGAAAAATTTACAACGACATAATAATAATAATAATAATAAATGTATCAAAATAAGAACAAAATTTCTCGTTCCTTTGTAGATATGGTTGCATTCATAGACGCCACATCAGGGAGAACGATGGACCACAGCCCTGTTGTGTTGGACGTTGCCCTGGTCGAAGAAGACACGAAGAAGGGCATTGGTTCGACGCTGAGCAGCGGTGGGAGCCTGGCGACCATCGCGAGCCTCGCCACCACCACCTCCACTATGGACTCGACGATCCACAACAAGGAGAAGTGGTGGAGCACCGCCGCCCAGGTGGCTCTGCCCTTCTTCATCGCTGGCATTGGAACCATCGGAGCGGGCATCGTGCTCGGGACCGTCCAGGTACATTTCTTCTCGACACACATGCTCCCCACCCTTCGCTAGAAAGATGATTGAAGCAATCCAAACGATGTGATCGCACAGGAATGATTTAATCCGTCTAGATTAAAGTGGACACAACCAGTGGCGCAGCGAAGGGGGGGTTTTGGGGGATAAAATCTCCCCAGAGCTCAGAGAAATTTTTAAGTTTAATCCATTTTACTTAATTGGATTGATATTACTAATAGAATATTGTAAGTATTAAAATAATATCCCTCAGAAAGCCGTAAAACCAATTTTTGCCATTTTAACCAATTATCTTAAAATTCAGCAATTTTGTTAATCTCGCACCTACCGCTTATCCTGGTGGGTATTCCATACCCCCAAACACACCGGTATTAGTTGCACCTAAACCCCCCCAGCCTTAATTCCTAGCTGCGCCCCTGGACACAACAGCAAGGATGTTAGAAATACAATGGCCTGCGCAGAGCAGGTGTTTAGGAATAGGAAAGAGTAAATGAGAGGATCCTTATGTAAGAGTATTCGGAAAATTAGTTGCTCGCCTCGGCGTCGAGGGTTAAAGTCCTCGCCTGCCAATCTGAAGGTTGAGGGTTCAAGTAATATACATGTGGGCTCATAAAATATTTTCGCGACATTAATGATAACCCCGATGCAAAGGCCAATTGCAGTGCTGCTTTCGGTGGAATGGTATTGCGTAGAACAAACAAATTAATAATTATTTGCTTCTAACCTCGTTTGCAGAATTTCATCTGAAGCTTCTATAATTCTGTGGAATATCTTCGGTTTCACATTATTAATTTTTTAGTGGAAATAATAATGGATCTTTAATTTTTACTATTGCTTGCAAAATACGAGAACAGTCATAATTATTAGCCTTGGTAATTTTCATGAATAAAGTACTCATTCACCAATTTCCCATTTTCAGCATTGGCCAGTCTTTCTAGAAGTTCCTGAACTCTTCATTTTAGTTCCTGCATTACTTGGGCTCAAAGGAAACCTCGATATGTGCCTCGCATCCCGTCTTTCAACCCAAACAAATCTTGGAAATATGGAAACAGTGAAGCAAATTTGGAGTATGATAGTCGGGAATATTGCTCTGGTCCAGGTATGAAGAGTACATATAAGTGCATGATGAATGTTTTTCTATGTATGATAATTTTCATTCCAAATTTTCCCGTATTCGGGACATACTTATTAGACTTCCTTTAAAGATGCATTTCTTTTGATTTGCATCAATTCTTTGAGGCCGCCCGGAGTAGGCCGCTATCTCCAGTTCTGAAGCGCCATCTTTTCGTAACACTGATGACAGCTTTCTTCTGTCGAAGATATGAAATACACACCAAAAACTATATTTAACGGCTGATTAAGTGTGGCCTTGATATTTTTTAAAGTTATGAAATACCAAAATCGGATCTCAACTAGTTAGTATTAAAAAAAATCGGTACCTTATTCAATAAACGTGAAGTAAAAAATGTATAAATACACATGATTAACTTTAAATGACATTATTTATGGCATAGTAAAATGAGGGTAATAACTGTTACGTTGGATTGTTCACTATTTTCTCTTAATTTACCGCTGAGATATTTCGGGGCCGTTGGACAGTCTTTTCTTTCACTCACGTCCTCCCGGTCTTAATCTGGTCCGAGAGGATTTTTTCGGAACCACTGCGCATTTTATAACAATTTCCTTGTTAATAAAGCTATATATAGTCTCGAAAGAAAAAATGCAACACGTTTCTTATGTCATCTCAGGTGCAAGCAATTGTTGCGGCCCTGTTGGTGTCACTGTTTGCTGTGTCTGTCGGGGCTGTCATGGATGGACTGTTTGACTTCAAGCATGCCATTCTTCTGGCTGCATCGAGCATGGTGACTGCCACAAGTTCCTGCTTTATTTTAGGTAAACTCTAACGTAGGCACTCTTAAATTTCCTCAATTTCATTCATTAAATCCTAATTTTCTGTGATGTAACGTCCACACTAAGTATAAGTGTATAAGTGCACCAATAAAATGCTCATAATGGATTAAATATTGGTATATATGAGCTATGTTTTACTTTTTCCGCAGATTTTGTGATGATTGCTGTGATAGTCGTGTCCCATAAAATTAAAGTGAATCCAGACAATGTGGCAACACCATTAGCTGCTAGCTTTGGCGATGTGGTGTCAATTTCTCTACTGTCCAATGTTGCTTCATTTCTACATAGTTTCCATGGTAAGCGTCAGTCTACAAACCCCTTTATGTTACCAAAGTACTGGCTTCTGTTGTAAATGTTATCCTGCGTATTACTTTTGTTGTAAATGTACACGAATAGCTTTATTTTTAACCTACTTTGAACTATGGTTCCTATTATTTCATGAATTGAACGTTGACTTAATATATGTTTTTTTTTCCAGAAACCAATTACTACATTCTGTTCATAATCTTGGCCGTCTACCTGCTCCTCCTTCCATTTTGGATCTGGATCACCCACTCCAATCAGTTTACCAGGCCTGTTCTCAAAACGGGATGGGTACCGGTACTTTCAGCACTCATGATCAGCGGGTGAGCTCAACTTTGGTTCAAACACATGTTGTGAAATAGGAAATCACTCCCTCGTCATGATATTTATCTTCATCCGTATTTGACGCTTAAGTCACACTAAAATTACGTTCAAGGGATGTTAGCTAACTAGGCATCGAAAGGAAGGCCGTCGAGAAAAAAAGTGGTGGTGATGCTTAATTAATTTAGACCGTTATGTAATATTGCCTTGGTATTCTGCCCTTGGCTTTAGTCGGATTGTTTATTGTTCCGAGATAAAAAATGTATCAATTATTAAATACCTTGTTTCGTTGATGAACATCCTGTATATCTCACTAAAAAGCGACAATTCATGAATTACTTTTGGGTTTCAATTTGGATAAGAATATGGGTTAGAAAAAAACAGAATTTCGCTATCCAACTCTGCCATGATTTCCAAGACTTTCTGTAACGTATAATAGACCAAAAAAACCGTCGTGGTGTTTGCGGCAGAGAGTGCCGTAGAATCGTTGGTAGCGGCCGTAAATATGACTGATTGGCAAAACTGGTACGTGTTCAGTCATTTCACCTTTTGATTTGAAAGCAATCTGACTCTCAGGTGAATATTTGACAGCAGAACTAAAGGAAAATACAAAGGTCAAAGCAAGACACGCATTTTTACAGTGAAAAAATTGCATTCGTCCCGGGTGAAATATATAAATTTACCCCCTTCCACCGTGAGTAACGAAATTGTAAGACGTACCGAAGTAATGATGAGTATAGTAAAAGTGATATCAACCTTTTATGATATTCACGTAGGATATTTCCTATTGTGTCAGTCGTTTACTTAATTTTAGGTGGATAAGCTTCCTTCTGGACGCTGGAGTTATCTTTTTCGTTCCTCTTGTCTTCCATCTTCGTTTTTATGACACGTAACATACCTATGTATTACCACGGAAAAGCTAAAGCAATGTCATTGATAGCTCCAAAGATGTCCAATCGATATGGCTCGGGCTATTCTTGTAGTGAATATCTTTACTGCGCACGCTAGCTCAAACACACGAAGACGCAGACGCCACTCGGAACAGAGAAAGCGGTGATTTCAACGCTTGAATCCGTTTCTGACACTCCGTTCGGCGCGAGAGGAGAGGAGAGGGCGATAATGGGCGCATGCCACACGCAGAAAGAAACAAATGAATCCTTCAGCTCACGCACTTTTGTTCGAATGCAAAATTTTACATTTTGCCCTTAACTTTGCAGCATGAAAATAAACTTCGCTTCACACGTTCCACTGTTTATTATTTTTTCCTAGAAGATGATAATGGCATAGTGTTGAAGCCATGGTTGGACATAATTAAGAGTGAAATCCAAGAAGTGAAATTTTTCTATTCCAACAATTCTACAAATACAGCGGGGAACCTATAACTGTGTGTTTGAACCAGTGGCGGATGCATGTGGAGGACGCAGGGGGCGCGCGCCCCCCCCTTCCGGGACTGCCCGCAATGCCGAACATTGCAGAACCACAATTGTTAACTCTTTCACATCATAAGATAGCATCGTCTCGTATATTTCTATAATCAGTTTAAATAAAACTATCACAAATTTTGCATATAACTTGATTACTTTTGATCGCGATAAAAATACAGGTGGCGCAAAATATCTTTTGCGCCCCTCCCTTGAGTTTTTTCTGTATCCGCTACGTGTTTGAACAGCCAATTTGATGACTTAAACTCAAAACATAGAGTAGGCAGCAAACTATCTGAGGGAGGAACTCCTGCGTGGATGTCGCTCGGTTTCAGGGAGATCAATCACAAAGAAGTACTTTTTCTCTCGGATTCGATTTCCTCTGCCAATACTCCCCTCGGCGAAAAGGTGTCCCATGATTATTTTCTTCTTTCCCAAATAATTCGAAGCATTGAATGTATTTTTTGGCCGGCCAGGGGCGCAGCTAAGACTTAAGGCTAGGGGGGGTTGTAGGCGCAACTAATACTTACGGGTGTGGGGGTATTGCATACCCATCAGGGTAAGCAGGAGTTGCGGGGGCCCTCCTCCAGAAATATTTTAAGAATAATGGTTCAAAATGGCGAGTTTTACGGCTTTCTGAGGGATATTTGATTAATCCTAACAGTATTCTATGAGTAACACGGAACCCCCCCTCGCTGTGCCACTGAGGCCGGCAGAAACTTGTCATATACAACAAAAGGCTACGAATGTGATTATAATTGACATTCTGGGTCACGTGAATTTATGTTTATACCGTTTATTTCCGGGCCAAAGGGTACAATTTAATAGTTCATGAATTTTAAATATGGAGAGACGCATACGAAGAGAAAAATTCGAAAATTTTGCACAAGTAATTATAATACTGTGTAAATTTTTAACAACAGATAACCATTATTTTGTGAACGGCACCGTATATTGAGCTTAGTGACTTGATTGGAATTTGCTAAACAAAATTAGAGAGAGTGTATCACTCACTCAGCAATTCAACTCGAGAGTTGGTATGGATAAATGAAGGCAGAGCTCACCTCGAACTAGGCCACAGGAAAGTTAGGGTAAGGATCCAATTCCTTTCCGTAGGCCACCACGCACTTTAAGGATCTTGTTTGTTTGTTGGAAAGACACACGTGAGATTTGAATCCGGGACCCCTCGATCAGCGGCCATGTAATCTACTACCAGGCCACCACGCTCCTCGAAAATTGTATATAAATTGCATTTCAAAATCTCATTTTTTATGAAAATGATGAAAATACTGTGAGAAAGAATGCTTTGGAATACAGTGTGCAGTCTGGGCGGAGGTGTGAGGAATCTGCCGAGGGGAAAAGTAAGGAGGGATGCATGTTACACTCGCAGCAAGTATTTATTTAATGTAAGGAATTTCCATCATTCAATCGTTCAATATGCTTGATTCTAACAAGAATATGCATAAACACCTAATTAATATTTGTGATTCATGATGATGATTTAAGCAAAAAAATTAAATATTTGGATTGTATTTAAAAATACACAAAAGCTCTGTTTTGTGTGTGCTGAGTTATTACTATCATTAGTCTACTCTTGAAATCACAAGGAAGTAGTTTTCTGCACAATTAATATTATAACATGAAAAAATGCCTATTACCTGGACTGCTTTTTGCAAGACAGATACAAAAATATATTTTGTTTCTATGAAGACTGAATGATCTCAGCAGAATATAATTATGTAACCTGGAAAACATTGACCATTCAATGTTTACATAGGGAATTGGCTATGAGGATAGGATATGAGTTCATATGTAAAAATGGAAAAATTGCAGAACCAAAATCCCCATTCATTTAAGTCGTTCAAGATCTATGCACATGCATAAGTGTGGGGATTTGACACCCTAGGCAGCAGTAGAGTGCTTTTGCAGACCAATTGAGCCATTTCTTTTCCCATTGCAGTCCTCAAGGGACTATTCAACCATTGCTCATTAATTGTACCCATTTATGTCCACTGAGGAATGGCAAATCCTAATCAGTTTTTAATGAGGCGTTTTCACAGGGTGGTGCTGTTATAGAAGGATTTTTTGGGACTGTTGGTCTATAGTTAAAATAGCAAAAATACCCAAAAGTACTAATCTGAAATAATTATTCATGAGGAGTGTTGTTTACAGGTTTGGCGGTCTTGTTCTGGATGCTGTAGTAGGCCTTTTTGATGGATTCGTCATTTTCCAACCGATTATCAATGGAATTGGAGGAAATTTAGTATCAGTCCAAGCAAGCAGGATTTCCACTATGTTGCATCAGTCATCATTGATTGGAATCCTGCCTCCTCACGCTCAAATGTGTATCCCTCCTTGGAGAGCTCTCTTCACATGTAAGTAATTTGATCAGTCTCTTCTTGACCCAGTAAAATATCTACCATCCATCCTACTTGCATTGATTACCCCGTAGCTGGAAGACATTTTTTCAGAGTATAGTGTTCATTTGGAGGGGGCATGTACGAGACTTCAAACATATCTTTATGCTTGATTGCAATGATTCCCCCAGCCATGACGTACAACAATGTATTTTTGATGATACAAATGTTTTCCATTCCCCATAATTGCAAAAGCCTTAGGCTTCTTGATGGTCATATAATCCTTATGTCTGTGGGATCAGTGAGTCAAGAATCAGCCCACGTAGTGAGTGTTATGAATGCCAATGGCTGATTTGTTTACCGGGAATTTTTAACTGCAGTATCTATTAAATTTGTGCCAAGATGTGTAGAAGAGAGAAAATCATTCATGAATCCTTTTGTGCTGGGGAAGTTGAAATAGCTTTAGCAAATAAATGATTATTAGCCATGCTTGCAGATAATTGCAAGTAATCCTAAATGTACAGAACCCTAACCCTACTAGTAAATCCTACTGATAAAGAACCCAATTTTGGTATACATGTTATTGATTCTTGCTCATGTATTTATTTCAGCTGCACAGGCACGTACTGCCAGAATCTTGTTACTCATGTCATTGCCTGGACAGCTGGTATTTATTTTTGCTGCTGACTACATATCTACTGGGGCTGTATCCATATCTGCAGCATTTGTCTTCTCTTATTTGACCGTCAGTTGCTTGCAGGTAAAAGGAACTGCTCTCTTAGCCTTAAAATGTTGGTTTTTAATGATAGACTCCTCCAAATGAGTTTTTATTCATGTGAATTTTTCTTTTTTTTTCAGCTCATGTTGCTTCTTTACATTGCACATGTAATGATTCATTTCATGTGGAAAAAGAAAATTGATCCTGACAACAATGCCATTCCTTACCTTACTTCAATTGGTGACTTACTGGGAACCAGTTTTCTGGCTGTTGCTTTCATTTTCCTACAAGCAATAGGTGCACATGTGGGCTGAATTGTATGGAATTTTTAACTTGGTCAGAGCATGAGGATGTATTAAGATTTTTGTGGAAAAATTTATTGATACCTTAGGTAAGGACAAGAGAAGCTTCCTCTGATCTCATAATTTATGATGAAGCTTCAACTGTGTGTGTTTTATAAGGCTGTGTGAGTAGGAGTTGTCTTGTGAATTATGTGTTTGTTGATGAGTCTCCAATTACGATAAGGCATATAAATGTTTATTACCACTGGACAATTATGAAGCATGTAAAATGCTCATGCAGTTGTTCCTAATTTATCATAATAAGAAGTGTTGAAGTTCTCTTTGTCCTTCACCCAACAACAAAGAAATGAGAGTGGGTATTGATGCATCATAGAGCACATTTGAAGTGGTATGCACTGCATCAAAAATTTTCATTCAGGTTAATATTCCAGTAATTACTATCAAATTTCAAATAAGGTGGCAATATCTTTAAAGAATGGTTGAGTTTACAATGCTATGGGCTAAATTTTGTTACACCTTCGAGAAGTTGTTGAGTCTTCTAACTAGAGAAATGTATTTAGTATCAATAGTAATGGTAATGAAACTTGATATTATACTCTAAGCACATGCTAATTTTAACAAAAGATGCAAGCATTCTACTTTTAGTGTGTTTTTTCTCTTTTCAGAGCCATAATAAAATAAAGTCATCCAAGTAAACTAGAAAAAGCAATAGTGTCCAAACTATTCAAATCATGCATAAGGTATACTCTTGGACAATCTGGAATTTTGGTTTTCCTATTTTTCTAATAATGGATAGGCTGTCTTGAATTTTGATGATTATTTCAACTTAAGAATAGCATCTTTTGACATAAAATATTTTCTTAAGCCCAGAGTAAATTTTATAATTGAGTATATTCTAACTATGGCATTTAAATGTTGAAAGCCAGAAAAATATCTTCATAACTATGCCTCTGTGATTACCTGTGCATTAACTGGGTCCTGATAATATTTACGAAGCTCAATTATCATGGTTCTATTTATTGAGGCAATGGAATAATAATTAAAATGTTAAGGTAAAATTGCTAGGCTCTGCTAGATTATTGGAAAAGCTCATAAATTGTCCTCTAATTTAATTGAAAACTGCATTTATTGTCATGGAGTAAGAGAGGCATGGTTATATTTTTTCATGTTAGGAGTATTCGATAAAAAACTTTTTGCTCCATGTCCTGACATTTGTTTTGTTAGAAATGGTATGTTCCATACCATACTTTTATAAAAAAGTTGAGCTGGTAACATTGATGCTTAGAGCTTGGTCAGTATTGCATGACTTTTGCTTACTTATGTATTCATTTTTTTCTGGCTAGAGTATCAATTTAAAAAAATGATATTAGGCTAATGAAATTTTAGCAATTTCATGTACATTTATTCACATATTGAAAAGTTTAATTTTTTGTATGGTGATGCCCTATGCTAAGTAACAGGAATTCCCTGTTCACAAGGCTAGTAAAGATGAAATATGCCTTACTATGGACTCTTCCAAATGTAAAACTGTTGGTCATTATTGAGTTAGTAGGGACTTTCGTGTGTGAAATGATTGAGCAAAGTGAATGTAGGTTATTCTAATTTGCAAGACCTCAATTATGCAAGAGACTGTAGGAAATAAAAATCGATGTTGCCTCCTTCAAATTTCAAAATGAAAGGTTTTGGGACAATTTGGCCCAGCTTATGCCTATAGGTTTAATATTCAAGCAAAAATATGAATTTGGGAATATTAGGCTCATGAATCAAAATAACAGAGTATGCCTGATAAGGATACTCACTTTTTATGGAGAGGGATACCCCATTCTAAAATACTCATTTTTTTTATAGCAATCAATAATTCAGATCAATTCCAAATCGCTAGTGGTAAAAGGTACATCCTGTCACTTGATGAAGTACAAATTCAGCTTGCCACAAAGCCATCCCCTCAATTTCACTCTGTTACTGATGCAAAATTGGTTTTGGTGTAGAAGTATAAGATGGCATGTGACGAGAAAGTTGTTGGTGGGTGGCTTTAAAAGAATGGCACCTTTAAAGTATGGTGAGGAAAATGTTGATGTTCATTATATAGGGTAAGATGTAGCGTAATGAATTGATGAGTGATATCAAGCCAAATATATTATATGTCACTGACATTTTTATTGTGTAGGAGAGAAAGCATCACGTCATATAGTATGCTTTTTTTTTTTGTAACTTTCTATTCTTAGTTAGATAAAATTTCCATTATGGTGATGTTTCCAGCTTGATTTAAGTCCCAATATTTTAACTGTCCATCATTATGGTAGATAGCAAACTTAGAAGATTTTTACAAATTATTTATGGACTGTTTTTAGAGTTCCATAGGGTGTTAAATATTGTAACAGCAGTTACTATTTTAAGAGTCATGACCTGTGGATGACATAGCTTTACTCATAGTATTTTGTCAAGCAAGCACAATTTATGGGTCTCGTATCTCAAGGCCAGCTAGTGATTCAACATGTGGGGAGAGCATAATAATAATTTACGAAAGTTACTGCCTGCATATGGTCAAACTTAGACAGTATAAGCTGTAGTCAGTAATTTTTTAAGGAAGTAAAAATTTTCCATAATTAAGGCAATATAGGGTCTTCCTACCATGTTCTGCATGAATATGGATAATGCTAGATTACTCTGTTGATGTCTATGCAGGATGTTACTACAATATATGAACTTAAAATTAAGAGTACTACCTACACTATTTCATAAAAACTTCCCCATCCAGGCTTTTAATTTTCTAAAGGTACTTCCTCAATCTTTTTAACCAATTTTTATTGGTGAATAGATATATTAACTATTTTTATGTGCATACCATGATTGTTAACCAAAATTTTTATCTTTTTTATGATGTACTTATTTTCATGGTTAAATAAAGTTTCACTGTTGAACTGCTTGACAAACCTATACTTTAATCGGGGAATGTGCATTAAAATATGTCTCCAAAAATCAGTCCTTGATTACATTCCAAGACTTTCACTTTCCCTAAATAAACAAAGTGACCTTATTGAATGCAATCACAATTCTTCAGATATGCATAGCAACTCAATAGATGGAGGAGGTGCTGAAAATAAGATTCATATAATCCTGATGTGGCTGCAGAGGAGCTGCCTGATATTGATTGTGTGATCATTGGTTGGTTGGCACATGGATAAGTCATCTTGATTCCACCGTCCAGAGCATGGGTATATACAGTGGGTACATACCCAATAGGAGATGGGGGGTGGCAACTGACCCCCCTAGGAGTGAAAATAAATTTAGTTCAAAACAAAAGTTTGAACAAATTTTCCTTTTGAAGGAAAATGATATTAGTATAAGACATGGGACTAGAATAGAAATAACTATTTTTTCAAATAAATTATTGTAAAAAATACTAATAAATTGCTGTCATAATTTCCTTAATATTTTGGCTTCTTTAACCTTTTCTGTACAAAAAGGTTACAACTTGAACAACCATGGCTAGTTCCCCCCCCCCCCCACTAGTTTTGATTCTAGGTATGCCCATGGTCCAGGGTACATATATTGATACGAGCAAATAATTATGAAGAGAATAATCATTAAGAAGTATTTATTTGATAAATGACAGGAAAAATAAGAGAAATACCAATGCAAAATTAATTGTTGCCACTACTGATTTATTGGTACAGAAAGTTTTAGAAGACAGTGGTACACTTTTATGATGATATTCATCCTTATCAGTATCGACTCTATTCCTGGATCACTATTGGGGTGGCTCATGCCCCATAATTCCTGGGAAGATAGAAAAGATGGTAGTGTTATATGTTATCAATCGCATGCAAACAGGTGGTTATTATAATTTAAAAACACAATATTAATGGAGACTTGTAGGACTTTATTTGTGACGGACACCGTTACAATATGGACATATCACCAGCTACATTTGCAGGGCCAACCAGAAATAGGAATCATTCAGTGGTACCAACTCACTGGCTGTGAAAGGGGCACCACCCTATGAGTACACTACAACAGGTAGTCATTAAGATGTCTCTCCCATGTAATGCTCACCATCACATTTTTATTTATATCTTAACCCTAGGTAAAGTAAATATGTAGTGCCATCCATGCATGCCACCAAATGGAAACTTTGTTTCCTTGATGAAACAATTGCATTTCTGGACTTTTTTGCATTTTTCAATCACTACCTCATCCCCCCTTACCTTCGAAAATAAGCTGTGAGCACTTCGTAATTGCAATGAATGAAGAACATTTCCCCATGTGAGTGGACCAAATTTAGTTTCCTGAAACTCATCAAAAAAGCATGAGAGAAGTAAAAAGTATGTGATTCCTTAGGATTCTTAGCTAAGAGTTAAAAAAAATGGTCTTTCCTGGATTGTGAAATGAATGGAATGGATATCTCCCTCAGCAGCTGCAGGGAGGTACTAGAGATACCTCCCAGAATCTTCTCACCAGAGTTTTCTTTCCCTTGTTCACTTGCTCAAATTCAAAGTCCATACCTTTCAGCCGTGATTTGTTCATTTTACAGTGATCAGAAGTCTGAATCTGTCAAACCTATGGATGATGCGGACTAGCATGTGTTGTTAACATTTGCAGCTTCTCTCTTAGTCTGTCACTTAAGCCCTTTCTGAGCAATGTTGCCTGGTAGTGACATTCAGCATGAACTCAGGAATCTCCTTTCGTGATGCACCCATTACAATATGAGGAAACTCCTCTTATGCTGAGCCACAGCACCATTGGAAAAGTAAATTATTTCACTTAAATTTAAGGAATTTACTTACCCACTGAAGGTATGTTACATACATATTTAATTACCCTTAAAATGGATGAAGTGCACTAAGTTTTGTACAGTATGAAATGGCATATCTAAGGATTTTTTGCTGATATAAAATAATGGATGCTTGCAAGAAGCTGCTGTGCTTTGACTGCATCAGGACATAAGAAAAGAAATTTTTTTTTTTAATTGTCTCTTTTATTAAAATAATATGCTGTTTGCATGCGAGTTATGTAGACATGTATTTATTGTTGCTGTGGTGGTATTATTAGCATAGGTCTCACAGAAACAATATATGCTCAATGCGCTCACTCTCGGTGCGATATCTCAGGAACCAACAGGCAGAAATGAAAGAAATTTGAGGTGATACTCTATAAATGTCAAATGAGTCCTTATAGAAGACAAAAAAGTGATAGAATGGTCCGAGAGTGACATCTTCTTCAGCTATATCCGAAAAACACCCAAAAATACCAAAATTTCAAAACTTCAAGTACGATGCGGCATGTTTTCACGGTATCCGATTGCAAAAATAATTTATATGATTTATTTTCTCACCAAATGGAACAAAACTGGGGGGCGTCCCAAAAGAAATTCGAAAACTTTAAAAATAAGGACCACCCTAATGCTCATCTTAGACCTAAGTGATTGATGTAAATTGATATGTCTCAGTCCAATGTTTAAAATGATCAATCCATACAGTTTCCCTCAAAGCAATCCACATTGATTGTTTTTAATTCTGTCTGTATTCCCTCATTTCCATCCTCTTCTCGTGACAATGTTTTTGCGCATTCATCTATGATGCATATTTCTTATCGAGGGTGAAAGAGTGGAAAGTTTTGAATGCTTCTTCTCCATTATCAGATATTATTTGCTCTAATCCAGTTCCAAAGTTTGCAACTTGAAATGTTGTGCAAGCAGATGCAATGGATTGGGTGCCGGGCACACCAGCCAATGCAAACTCTGGATGGCTGAAGGGGTTAATTTGGAGATACCACTCTTATAATTAGGATTTCTTTGTTTTTAGGCTTAATAGGAATCCTTCATATGTCAATCAATTAATATATTCTGTAATACTAAGTGTCCATTTCCCTCCCTTGAGGGAACTACCCTTAGGCTGCATAATCACTTCCTTGTGGGTAGTTGAAAGTGATCATACTATTCAGAAATATCTTCTTTATTCCGATTACTTACCCAAAAGTGACCTTATGGCTTCTCCAGTACCTACACTGCAAGCTGTAGGACCCACATGCGCAGGACCCTGATGATTTGGTAACGGATGATTGATAAGAGGTGATGGGATTAGAGAAGCCATTTAGGGTTCATCGCCAATGGGGAGTACACACATTGTAGGTCATCTTCCTAACTTAAGAAACAAATGCTGTGGAACAGGGAACTGCTTTGGATGGCAGTGAAATGAATATTACATTCAATGCAAATCTACTGTAACTGGCAAAACCTGAGATAGTTACAACATTTTCAATTAATGCTTTTCCTGTTCCATTCCTCTGTCCCATATTGTGTTCCAATAGTGAAATTAACTTTATACATTTTTCTGCTGATGGCATGTGAATCTTTCTTTAATTTTGACCTGGTATTGAAATATGTACATACTTACTCTTTGCCACTGCTTCAGCAAATTTATTTTGTTAGAAATTACTGAGCTGTATTTCTTTGTCTTCTCTCTCATAAAAGTTTTGAATTTTGAAATTATTTATACAATCATTTTTTGTCTTACCTAAGTTCTTTTTCCTTGATGTCCCCCAAAAAAGAATGTTAGACAAAGTAACTCCTTAAAGGCCATTTTAGTCTTAGCTCATGGTGTTTGTATCTCATTAAATCCTACCATTTTGCATAACTTTGTTGTATTTTGATGAGGTGATCTTCTTCTTCAATGTCTGAAACAATTTAAAAGAATTTAACTAATTTTATATTTCTTTCTATTCTTTTTTAATTAGGAGTTAATGAAGAACTTATTCAAGAAATATTTTATAATTTTGCTAATTTATGTTATACTTATAAAAGACTGTGCTGGTTCCCAATAAATAAAATTGTTTCTCATTCACATTTGCTTTACTTTACAAGCATCTACTTATAGTAACGGCATTGTCTACTGTCCTAAGACCCTGCTGGGTCTTCTCTCCGAGCATCAAACCAAAGTACCCTATAAAGGGTTGGGCAAAATCAGGGACTTTTTAAGTCTCAACCTCGCCCGAATAAAGGCATCTATAAATCCTCAGAATCAGTTATTTGGTGCTTAACAGTTCCCAAAAGAGACCTAAGGGATGTTTACATCGTGCTATTACTGTGAAAGAGCGAAAATAATAGACTTAAAAAAAGAATGGAATCAAAAGAGAGCATGTGGTAGTGATTTGAATTTGGCGGCAATTGCTGAGCAGCCGACGCTAATGCCCCTTGAACATAGGCAAAACTCTTTCCCAGCAATGACGTTTACGGTGGAGTGGCAATCAAAACATCGTTGAATCTCAGCGCAAGGGCGTACCCAGGATCATAACTAGGGAGGGGGGGCATGCCGTGGTCTAGGGGGGGGGCAAGCCAAGTTGTAATATTTTAGCATGGAAAAGGTGAATGAAAGCAACATTTTAAGAAAATTATAACAGCGTTTTATTAGTTTATGAGATTATTTCCTTGAAAAAACAGTTTTATTTTAGTTACATATCTTAGACTAATACACATCATTTGTCGTGGGTTTAAATAAAATTTGTTGAATACTTTCGTTTCAATTCAGTGCTGATTTTGTTTAAAGACTTTCGCGATTTTCGCTTCTACTTGTAGCGGGGGCAGCTGCCCCCCACCCCTGGCCCTCGCTGGGTACGCCCATGTCACAGCGAAAGATGGTCATTTTCATATGCACCATTTGGTCATTTGGCAGTCCAATCGCAGCCAGCTCACAAGCTTCCTGAGGCTCAGAAACACCACATCACAATGCGCATAATAGGTTTTATAAAAGCTTAAACACAGTGTTCTCTCCCCGGTAAATTAGACCATGAGGAATCTGTTTTGCTTGAAGCTGAAGGATCTTGTCTTTCTCGAATTAAATCCTTTTTTGGCAATTGATTTTTTATGGAAAATTAAAGAATAAATATTGTAAGATTCACTAATGGATCCCCTTCCGTAATTGAACGAAATACCTTAATGAGGTTGGACCGCGACTAAACATTTCAATGCAACTATTTTTGATAAATAAGCTAAAAGAAACTGCTTCGTACTTTCCACGCACCTTTTTTTCCCCAGATTGAATTCAACAGCATTATGTCACTTTCAAGAAGAAAGAGGCAACCATTTTAAATTATTTTTTGCATATATCGTCGTTTTGCTGGCTTTGATTACAAAAATACTAATTTTTTTTATTAATTCATATTATTGCTAACTTTCTACAAGAGCGCTATCTACAAGAACCATATTGAAAAGAAAATATTTTAAAACCTAGCAATTTAAAATAAATTCCCTCTCTACTGAAGCGGTCCGATTAGTCGAATTTTGGGTTTTTTCAGTCTCCGCGAATTTGTTTAAAAAACTCCCCGGATCAATTTTTCGGCAATATGGCATTCGATTCATGTTATATAGCCTGAAAAAAGTAGTTGGAAAGATTTTATCGAGCTGATTAAAAAATATGGAAGATATTTAAGGTATTTAATTTAAGAGATTTTTTGACATCTATTTTTCGATATCAGCCCACTGTGCGGCGTGTGGCTACGATGCGGCCACATAATTTTGGATTGAGCAGTCCTGTCCTTTTTTCCGCGGATTTCCCCATGTCCCAGAAGATTTTTGAAGCTTTTCTGCTGTCTGCTGGTCGATCGCATATAGTTTTTATGCGCTTCTATAGAAATGAACAATTGTATGATGAATGCGGCGATACTAGCGGTACGACTATATTTTTTAGGGTGGTATATACGACAAATTTATGGTAATGCTTCATATCGAAGCCCATATCAATGATTATTAAGCATTTAGTATGCAAAAACTGGAGAGTTACTACTTCTTTGATTACAACTGTTTAGGTATTTATCACTTGTGTATATGCATTCCTTCGCTTATATATTAAATCGAAACCCAACGCTCTCATAATGCAGGAATTATGTTAAATATGCTATGGTTCCACGAGGATGATGCAAAAAATTTAGAGCTCAATTTAGCAACAACACCCATAAACGACAGTGGTTGCTTTTAGGAAATGTTTATGTCTTGATCGCTTTCGCTTGGCTATCGTTAAATTGGTTGTTTTTACGTCATCACGCTTTATTTGTTTAAATTTTCAATTGAAATTTTCTTGAAATTTTCAAGGTGCACAGAAGAGACTCCTGCACAATTTATCTTACCATCGCCTATTTTACAATGGATATACACGAAAACGTTTTGGTATTATTTCACATCATTACGTGCCATAACATCTCGCCTAATTCCGTTGATTTCGTTTCGATGTCAACACACATGTCATCAGGAGACATCTCGGCCTAGTGATGGCTAAAAAGTCAATTCAGTGTATATTAGCTTACAATCAATCATAATTGAGAAGTTCTTTACCATCAATAATGGATCCGTTCTGTTATTCCATCGTAATATAGCGGAAGGGAAGAAAGAATACTAGCCACCACAATGCTATCTTGGGAGAGTACCTTGACGAGGAGCTGAATCATTCACGTGAAACAAAAGAAAATCAATAATCAAAACAATAAAAGAAGACGACACCGTTGAAATTTAATCGTTAAAAACATCGCTAATTTTTCTCATGTATTCAGATCATTCGTGACTATTCTTCAGTTCAAGAGCATGACATTCCTGTCACTGAATTCTGGCTCATGACTTTACTACGCGGTAGTAATAAAATCAAATCCTCTTCATTGCCCGTGGAGTTTGTCAATCTGTACATAGAGGACGCAGACTTCCCTCAACAAGTGAATTTGTCAATGCTCGTCATACTCGATTACCCACTCATTCATTCCAATTTCTGCCCACCGAGGACTCGAAAGGTCAAGTGCGACGCGATGTAATCAGTAGAAGAATCTTCCGATCGAATCGGAATCAGCTGAAACATGTGGACTGGAGAGAGATAGCTCTATTCTACCGCTATTATCTCATCGATACCCATGGTATTTTTCTCGAAATGGGCCTGTCCAGTGGCGAGGGGGGAGGGGGGGGAGGTTTGGGGGATAAAACCCCTCCAGAGCTCAGAGAAATTTTAAAGTTTAATCCATTTTACTTATTTGAATCCGTATTACTGATAGAATAGTGTAAGGATTAATAAAATATCCTCAGAAAGCCGTAAAACTCACCATTTGGAACCATTTATCTTAAAATTCCGCAATTTATTAATCTCGCACCTACCGCTTATCCTGGTGGGTATTCCATACCCCCACACACTCTGGTATTAGTTGCACCTAAATCCCCCCAGCCTTAATCCCTAGCTGCGCCCCTGGGCCTGTCCACCATTGTGTTCTCATTTTCTATCGTGATAGAGTTCGAAATATATACCTACAGACCCGAATTATTTCCATTTTTATATTCGACGTCCTCTCCTTGAGCTAATCTCGATGTACTATCGACAGCTTTGACCATTTCGCAGGTGAGTTGATGACGTCATGCGCAACTGTTGAGCGGGTCATCACTTCTCAACAAATACTCTTTTTATTGGTTCACATGATTTGGTCCTGTTTACGGAATTCAGAGCGATTCACTCTCTCAATGGGCAGTTCTTTGTGAGCGACCTAATCAACTGGAACTCAAATTTCGTCACCAACTAATGAAAAGTGGGCGGAAATTTTCAATTTTTTAAACATTAAACCTAATTTTTTCGTTACATATTTTCTCTATGGCGTGGACGTGTTTTCAAATTTCCTCTCATATTTTTTTAGCTAATTTTACATCATACTTTTCTCCTACTTAAAAATTAGTGGTTACTAACGTATTTCGTATTAGCTAAAGCAGGTTCGCGAAAGAACTACTTCCTTGGAAGCAAATCTAGCTTTATTTACAATGTGATAATGAAGTGTTCGATGATTAGCCTAATGATGGCATTTTTTGAAGACTATAGATTGCTCAGAAGACCTTCACTCCGTTCGTTCGTTCCGGATAGAAGGAATGGAGCTACTGAGGGATGCCCAAGGAGACGAAAAGTTCTAGGAAGTACTCAGATAGCCCCTAGAAAGCCCGAGAAGATGGGCGGTTGGAAGAAATGAGGATAGTGCGGTGGCTGCCTTGTCACAAGCTCCTGAAATTGAAGAAAATAATAGGGCGAAACTCTTCGATGTGAAGTGAGAAAAATGGTGCACAGAGAATTAAGAAAATCTATTGATACCACTTTAGTCAATATAGCAAAATACAATAATCATAATGGGGCTATCAATGATTTATCAGTAACTAAAAGTATATATTGATCTACTTGAACATTGAACATATAGACTGCTTCAGAACAAGTTTTCAAGACTGATTCAAACCGAATTAAACATTTATAAAAATGTCTGGCTCTACAGAACAGTACGAAATGTTAGCAAAGAGAGAAAAAGTGAATATGATGAAGGGGAAGACAGTGCCCACCAGTAAACGAGGAAAAATGATGGGAAATAAGTGTTTTTCCTGGAGTGCTCATCGAACTAGCGTTTCCAAACTTTCCTACCGTGTCAGCCCTCCGCTTCACTGCCCAAGCAGTATGAAATGGTCACGAGAATCGCCAGAATAGGTGGTTACTTATTCTTCAAAGTTAACAGTGGTCGACACGAAGATAGGTTCGTGTCCCATTGCCCTTTCCGTCACCCCGTCCTCTCTTTCAGACTCTTTGCTTCAACACTCGTCATAGTTTCCCGCAGTCATACAACTCCGCATCCATCCATGGTCTCCTTTTCTTCTCCTTCATTCGCCTTTCAACCACTGACTTCAGAACGCCGTCATGCGCCAGTCTGACGTCAGCATCTTTAGTTACGCTGACTTACGAAAAGGACTTCTTCAAGCACAAGCCGCAATGTAATTTTCTTCTGTCGAGTTCAAAGAAAAATAATCCGAGCCTAAAACGTATGAAAGACGACAATCTGCCAGCCACACAGGGGCGGATTTGCATGTGGGGGGTGGAGAAATTCCCCTCCTAAATCCCCAAATGCAAGAGATTTAATTTTTTTCTGGGCATAATGGTGCAACATTAAAAGGCAATTGCGCCTAAAAGGAATCTTCAAGCGTATTAGTCTAATAGGCGATCTCTGCCCTCGGAGCCCTTTATCTCCCGCGCGTAAACCTGCAAATGGAGCTGGGCATTAATCTATGATTATGGATGGCTAATATTAGTTGGGACCAAGATAAATTTAAGCTAAGGAAGCTCATTTTAAGGACACCGCATTGCATTTCATATCAAAATATAAAGGAAAAATTATATGAATGCACTGAATATGCGCAAAAGGTAATAAGAATAGACGAAATATACAGTACAAATAACGACGTGAAAACACTGCATGTCGTGACCATGCCTTAGAGCATGAATCATTGCACTAATTCAGACGGTGTTTGATGATTCCTTTATTTTTATTATTCCAGATCCTCCGCGTGGCCTTTACAGCCCGGCCAAAACTTATTGGCCTCGGAATGCGTGCAACTCCAGCGAGTGGAGGGGAAAGTCGTTGTGGGGGGGGGGGGGGGGAGAACTTTTGAGGGGAGGCGAATCGCGCTAGACCGAGTCATTCGTAGACACTGAATGGAGTCAAGTCCTAAGAATAAATGGAAATTTCAACTGATTCCCCTGAGCGAGGGTGCTTCTCCAAAATAGTAATAATAAATATTCATTGTCGTGGACTCATTGGTCCTTTAGACATTAATAATGTACAACGAAAATAATACATTTACATAATCAACAAATAAATGAAGCATAATAAAAAATGCAACTTATATACACACAGATTTAATAGTTAGCAGAACAATAAATAGAGTGAATGAGAATGCATCAGTACAAAAGATACAGCAATCAATTTCCTTTTTCATTTCAGCACGTTGGAATTTATTAAATTGAAAACATTTATTTTAAAACTTGCCATGGACTTGCATCTTTAAGTCATTCAGTGAATAAGGAAATTGCATACCTTTTTTAGACAGTATGCTCATATACTACAGGAAATACTTAGTACCACAATATACTTTTTTCCGCTTAAAATTCAGTTTATACACTAGAAAATGACTCCCAAAAGTCTCCCGAGTTTCGCGGGCTAAAAAATACCGCCCCCACTAATCTTACGCCGTGACGTCATAATTCAGTAGAAGTCCAAGATCCAAGCCCAGTAACGTCGTAGCTGCAAGTTTGGAAGAGTCGCATTGCGTTTAAAGGAGAACATGGCTGAAATAAGGAAAAATTACAAGTGGTGCATTGTTCTTCTGTGCAATAACACCCCAGAAAAAAATTTCGTTTGCATTCCCACGGAGGAAATTAGAAGAAAAGCCTTGATGCATACCGTCTGTCGGGATGAGCGTTGCGGAAAAATAAGAGTATAATAAACAGAATGATAAACCCGTATGCTATGTGTGCGAAGTTAACTCTAATATAAATAATATTTCGATATTTCATTGACTGAATAACTTGAACCTGAGATTTTTCTATTATTCGGCCGCCTTATAATAAAGCTTCGAGATACTTGTTTCTCGATGGGTACGATGAGCTCGAACTATATATGGCACTTGTTCAATTTCAGTAACGGAAGGATATAGAAAATTCCGTGATGTTTAAAATCAAGGGAGGAAATATGAATAATAAAATAAATAGGATAAATAAAGCGTCTGGCATTGATGACATTCCTGCAGAACTAATTAAAAATTCAGGAGGGAAGACGTTGAACCAGCTATACAAAATCATTAGTGAAATGTATACGACAGGTGAGAAACCAAAGGATTTCGAGAGGAACATTATAATTCCTATTCCTAAGAAGAAAAGAGCGGAGAAGTGCGAAGATTTTAGGACCATAAGCCTTACTACACATGCATCAAAGATACTGACAAGGATCATCTATAGAAGAATAGAACGAAAAGCAGAAGAGTACTTGGATGAGGACCAATTTGGATTCAGAAAAAACAAAGGCACAAGGGAAGCAATATTGGCCCTAAGACTGCTCATAGAGATGAGAATGGAAAAGAACAAGCCAACATTCGTTGCGTTTGTGGACTTAGAGAAAGCATTTGACAACGTGGATTGGAGCACAATGCTTGGAATCCTAAAGGAAATTGGGGTTCTTTATAATGACAGAAGAATCATCCACAGTTTATACAAAAACCAAGTAGCCGTGATAAAATCAGGGCCCAGCTGTGAAGAAGCAAGAATTAAGAAAGGAGTGCGACAAGGCTGTACATTGTCACCCGTAATTTTCAACGTTTACATTGAGAAAGCCATTAATGAAATCAAAGAAAAGGAATTGGGAGTGAATATCCATGGAGAAAAAATTAGCATGCTAAGATTTGCCGATGACATAGTCGTTATAGCAGAAACAGAGAAGGATTTGAAAAATATTTTGGCTAATATGGGTAGGGTAATGAGTAGATATCAACTGAAAATAAGCACGAAGAAAACCAAGATCTTAGTATGCAGCAGAAGAGAAGAAGTCAAGACCAACATTAAAATAGGGAGGCAAAAACTGATAGAGGTGGAGAATCAAGAAATAAATTATCAGCAGAATAGCCCAGGCGAAGAGAGCATTCCACCAAAAGAGAGACCTGCTTACAGCGGGAAACTTAAATATAGAAGTAAAGAAACAATTTATAAGAACCTACATCTGGAGTATGCTCCTATACGGAAGTGAGGCATGAACAATGACCGCAGCGGAGAAAGCAAGGATAGAGGCCTTTGAAATGTGGTGCTACAGAAGAATGATGAAAATCAAATGGATCGACCGAGTTAGTAACGAGGAAGTCCTAAGAAGGGTAGGAGAGAAGAGAAGCCTCATGAAAACCTTAATAAGAAGACGGAACATCCTTATAGGCCACATCTTGAGACATGATGGCCTGATGAAGACAATCGTCGAAGGATAGGTGGAAGGCAAGAATGGAAAAGGAAGACCTCGAACAAAATATATGGAACAAGTAAAGAGAGATGTGAAAGAGAAGAAATACGTAGGAGTGAAAAGATTAGCTGATAGGAGAACTGAGTGGAGAGCTGCGTCAAACCAATCCTAGGATTGTTGACCAGTGATGACGATGATGTGGCACTTTGCTACACGGGAGTTTTCCTGTCGGTCCAAAGTAAGTTACGAAATATTCTTTCATTCCCTTTTCTACCGCTTTAAGATTTTTTACCCGGACAAGTTTTCTAATCACCCTGATCTATGTCTTAAAATTGAACTTACCTCTTCAACTCAAAATAAGGCCTAATCGCTATCTTTTTGTCCACAAATAATATTTTCTGCCACTGCCTTACTTGCTAACATTCCCCCTAACATACTTAGAGCATTGCCGCTTTAAAACAGCTCCACAAGGAGCCTCGTCTCCACTTAAGTCTCCTCGGTATTTCTACTGAATGTTAAACATCTTCATCAGTGGCAGATACAGATGGGGTCGCAGGGGTGCGCCCCCAATTGTGGAGTCGCCCGTATTTCCAAACAATGCAAAACCACAGTTGTAACTTTTTTTATATCATAAGATGGCATTGTATTTTATTTTTACATAATCACTAAAATGAAAACCTCCTTAAACTTTGCATGTGACTTTATTATTTTATATTACGATAAAAGTAAAGGTAACACAAGGTATCTTTTGCGCCCCACTTGAGTTATTTCTGTATCCGCTACTGATCTTCACCCACCATGCATAGCGCTTCTTTGCTTCACACCTATTCCAACCTGAACTCTCCATTCTCCTCCATGCCAATGCAACCAGCGAATCAGGCCATTAACCGCCCTGCTTCCCTAGCGTCCGGGTTTCCACATCGTGCAAATCTTACCTTCAGATAATAATTTTAACTTGATATTCGATTGTACTCTTACTTCACCACTCTCCCATCAGCCCTGTCTGTATGTGAATGTGAATGCACACTAGTGGCGAAGGAATGGGTCATTTTGAGGAAGCAATATTTGGTTAATTCCTCATCCATTGGATAGAAAACTAAAAGTTTCGTTCCAGCGTAGTTCGATTCTGATGCATGGTATTTGGGATAGCGATTCAATTAAAAAAAAACCATTCGAAAATTTACTTCCATTTTTTCGAATTATATCTTCTCCCTGGCACAAAAGGAGTCTGTAAGATTCTCGTGGATATATCTGTGAATAAGAGCAAAATTAAAACTGAAACTGCTATATATTAGCTAAATTTTTATGCTTTTTTCCCCAGAGTTTTCGCTAGGTTTCCCGTATACAGTTTAACCATGCTTCATTCTTTTACATGACTATTTAATTATTATTTATATTTATTTTAGGTGATCCAAGAAATGAACAAAAGATTAATGACGTGAAAAATAAATTTTCAAGGTTTCACCATATTGGAGATAAAAATTTAACATCGAATCAGGAGGCATCACTCAAGTACAATCATAATAATGCTTCGTCTTCCGTTGAAACCGGTAAGCAATCCAATGACTCGATGGCCCCATAAAATACCTTCATGCTTCCCTTGCCGCGTCTGATAAGATAGATCATATTGAAACGGTTTTGAAGACTTAAGAATTTCTCATAGTCGTATTTATGATGCACCTTAAGGAATGCTGACGCTCTGCTTCTAATGTTCTATCAAGTATCACAAAACCACTAATACGAACGACAAGAAGCCGATTGAAATTAAATTAGCTAATTAAAAAATAAATGATGCTTCAAAATTCGGGAAACAATACACCTCCGCAGCAATTGGGAGCCGTTATGTAACCAATTATAAGGCTTGTGTGTAGTTTTAAGAGTTGAATTGAGATGCACTCTTACCTAAAATTAGGTTATGTGCAGGGTATGATAAAAAATGCCTCAGAACAACAGGATTATTTAAAATATTTATCAAGAAAAAACTTAACAAGAATAAAATATATCTGTTTTCAATTATCCAACACTTGAAGTCAAATTTTACCGAAACCGCATTGTAGGTCGGCCGGGATACTCATTCACTTCAGGGATAACGATACGGATGACAATAGCTAAGGAAAAGTTAAGTGAGGAATTTTTTTTCGAGAAAAATATTTTTTCTCAAGATTGCTTCATTGTCAATGGATGCCTATTCAATATTATCCCCAACATGGTCTCATTGCTTCCATTAAGCGTCCTGAAACTTTAATCGTTATTTCATTTATCTTATTGCATCTTAATTTTCCATTTCAGCGATATATGATGACGCACATGAGGAAAAATTGAGCTGAAACTTTCAAAATAACACTATCGTATAACTCTGGATACAAAGAGCTGTGAACCAAATATAATTTGTAAATCTGAATTTTTAATTTTAGCACTATTACAGTTATATGATGCATTGTATTTTTGTCATCAAATTGATTGAAAAGTAATAAATCACATAAATGGTCACAGAAGTATATGAAATAATGTTTTCTACTCCCTTTTTTGAGAATGTTTACATTAATATGATGTGTCGATTGAGCAACTTTTATTGTCTGATCCGTAGATTTAATTGATGATTGTTGAGATAACTCTGAAAACGACGAAAGAAAGAATGCATAATATTTTACTGGCCAGTAAGGAGTGAGTGACGGCGAGGATGGAGTAGGTTAATAATCCCCAAATTAAAGTCGCTCAGAGTTCATGGTTTATGCTAAGGATTTACAACTGCCATTCTAATAACATACGCCTAGCAATAAGATAAATTTTCCTTTCAATTATATCACTGTGAGGTAAGCTACGCTGTTGAAGAAATGGTTTTGTCCTTCTGACCCCTTATATTACACTATTTGAATATAAGTTCGCATATGTATTTTTAAAATGCAGAAGTAATGTTGATAATTATACAATCGTACTTTTCGGTGCATTGAATAATGATTTAATTACTGGAAGCTGATGGATTAAAGCCTTCGCGTACCATTGATACTTAGAAATGTACAAAAAATATTAAATTATCAAGTGATTTTCATCACTAAAAAGGAGATGCAACCTTGTTACAAACAATATGGAAATTGCATACCTTTTATAAACAGTATGCTGATATACTACAGGAAACACTTAGTGCCGCAATATACTTTTTTCCACTTAAAATTCAGTTTATACACTAGAAAATGACTCCCAAAAGTCTCCCGAGTTTCGCGGGCTAGAAAAATACCGCCCCCACTAATCTTACGCCGTGACGTCATAATTCAGTAGGAGTCCAAGTTCCAACCCCAGTAACGTCGTAGCTACAGGTTTGGAAGAACCACGTTGCGTTTAAAGGAGAATAAGGCTGAAATAAGGAAAAATTACAAGTGGTGCATCGTTCCTCTGTGCAATAACACCCCAGAAAAAATTTTCGTCTGCATTCCCACAAAGGAAATTGGAAGAAAAGCTTCGATGCATGCCGTCTGTCGGGATGAGCGTTACGGATAAATAAGAGTATAATTAACAGAATGATAAACCCGTGTGCTATGTGAGAGAAGATAACTTTATTGTAAATAATATTTCCATATTTCAACGACTGAATAACTTGAAACTGAGATTTTTCTATAATTCGGCCGCCGTAGAATAAAAACCCAGCTTCTCAACAAAAATCGAGATACTTGTTTCTAGATGGGTACGATGGACGAATTATTTATGGCACTTGTTCAATTTCAGTGACGGAAGGACATAGAAAATTCCATGACGCTTAAAATCAAGGGAGGAAATTTGGAAATAAAGAGCAACGTTGATCCTCATGCATTCGACTGCCAGCCAAGAAGACAGCGTTTTCTTCTACTGTCGGCGTCAAAATGATGTGCCGCTGTACTTTGCAAATTTATATCCTGACTTCACAGCATGCTATAGTTATGAATTATGCGATATTTTAAAGAAAATTTTATCCTAAATTCTGATTTATTTTTTTACAAAAAATTCAAAAATGCAGGCACACCAGTGCAATAAATGAATCCGCTCACCGTAAAATTAGCCGTTTTGTCATCTTCATGAACTTTGTAACTCAACCTAGGGAAAACTACTGCGTCAACAGCATTCTTCTTCCATAATTTACAAACATAAGTGTAGATTAATAAAATGGATGTTGGGTATTTTTAGAGCACATATTTTGTTATAAATTAAGGAAAATATTTAAACAGAGTCTTGTCCTATAGTTTACCCTGAAAGAAAATATAAAACTGATAGAAACACTTTTTAATTTATTTGTATTTTTTCTGTGATCCATAATCTATAAAAATATTGATATTTGTGAATGTTAATCAACTCTATTAATGCCATGTTGCCAAACGGGGCCGCGGCGGGTAAACCTTAGGGAGCTTCTGTGGGAATGGATCGGAGACGCATTATAAAGGAAGTTGTAGATGGAAAAAGAATGGAATCCAGAGGTGGTAAAAAAAAATGAATCGTAGCATTCTTTGATTTTATTCTACGCCGTTGCTTGCTTTTTAGAAAAATTTGAATCACAAGAGGAATGCTCCGCGGCCCTTGATTCGGAAACTGTGGAGGAAGAAGCAGAAGACATGTGTGGATCAGCAATTTCCATTCAGCGTTTTATTTTGGTTGTCAGGAAAAACCAAGGATCCATTTAAAGGTTGTCAGGCCATCGTATAAGGTAGGACTGATGTGAAACAAAGGGGAAATGGGGTGTTTGTGTGAAAGTCATTCCCAAATTTGCCCAAAGAATGTGCCGTTCACTCATATGTTGTTCTTTCCCCAGTTAAAACCAAATAGAAATTGGATTGGGATGATATTTCCCCCACGGATTCCAGTGATGGTGAGAGTGCAGGTGAAGGTTATCCCTCTAGGATTTCCGATACAGAATTTTTAAGTGGCAACGATCGCAATGACGATGAGCTCATATTGAGAGTAGGCTCCAGATATACCGTGCGAAAAGTTCCCAAAAAGTATTTTTAAGTTGAAAATATCATTGACTGCTTCAAGGTGGAAAATAAGTTATAATAATAACCATAAGACTCTCTACCGGACTGCCAAAAGAATACACATTTCACATGAGTATACGCTTTAGCCAATATTACACGCAAGTCTCACTTTGTTGTGAACTATAAAACATTTGAGATGCACATCAGCTACCTTTCCATTTCTCGGCATCGGCTTTCGGCGCCGACGAAGTCTACAGTTTCACTAAAATACCCTAATATCATGATGGAATCAGTGACAGGAAGCTTGCTAAAATCAGCCTAAGAATAACCACATTCCTTCATCTTCACGCAATCTATCGCTTTGAATGAAGGAGAAATAGATCAAATAATAGCCCTGCAGTCACAATGAACAACTCCGATACGTCTGCACTTCAATAAATGAATCATAACCACGCCGCACAGTGGTCCCAAATCGAAAAAGCTGGCCAAAAGTAATTTTTTCGACTTTTTACGAGGAAGTTTTGAATTATGTATTCAGATGCTACAGGGTATGACCTAAAATATTTTGTACCTGATAGGTCTGTGTGATTATTATGTTGACCTGTGTAACCCGTCAAACATGGGCATGTTCAGCCTAAAACGCCCGACGCGTAGAAATAGTCGATTTTAAGGAAATTCAACTTAATAAATGACTATTTTAATTTCATGGGATTCATCTGTCAATTTTAATAAGGTAAGTTTGCACATTTTTGCACAATATTATGATAAACTTTCTTTTTTCAGAATTTATCATAACAATATTCAATTATTTATAATTTTTGATGTTTTTGGGCCTATTTTTAGTAAAATGTGTAGATATAGTTTTGTGCTCCTCCGTGCTCCTCAAAGATTCCTACGCAGAATCCTTGTGAAAAGTATATACAACAAGATGGAGAAAAAAGATCTTGCCTATACTTGCCTATCCGACATCTAGAGGGTTTTAAGTTGAGCGGTGCACCGCTCCGCTGATGGCGGCTGGACGGCGGGAGACCGAATGGCATTATCGCTCAAATATTCATGTATCTGTGGTCGAACTTGCATGGTGTATACTTGGCATAATTCTACATCCTGTGAGATTACATACATCAAGTGTTTCACGCCTATCGTATGCGCGCTTCTCGTTTGTGCACTCATCTTCAAATATTCATGAAACCAATGAAGGCCGGTTGTCATGCTCTTAATGAAAAAAATATGAGTGATCAAAAGCGACTACATAAGTCACTGTGCGAGAAACTTACAGTAACCACTAGATGCTTTTTTATGCAAAACTTTCCTCATATTTTGTAGAGAAAAGATCCCTTGCATTCTGTACAGCGTTGTCAGCACGTTATTCCGTAAAATTTATTTCTCTTGGCGCTAAGAGAAATAAATGCTCCCTAATCCCCTTGCCGCCTCATTGCCGCCAAAAATAGTTCACATGATCCTTTCAACAGCCCGTAGACGTAGATAGGATGGAATTCGGAGGGAAATGTTTAAACTCATATTTGGTGGTGCCCAGACCATAACTAAACACATAGGTTCAAGACAATTGGAAATAGAACACGCATGTGGCAATAACACGAACGATCTATGGAAACTTCTCAAACCGCCATCTTTATTCGGCGTACCACTTGTACCACCTTAACCAAATTACATATTCATACATAACCAATGACACACCTCCCTCCGAAATCTTTCACACCTTTAGATTTCTTTTTGAACAGTACAATATAATTACAGGATGAACAATTATAGATTAATTCTTTGCACTGGTTTAACCATTCTTCCACTCCTAGTAAGTACAACATTCTTATTAGTTGCTCCACTCTCATGAGCCATACAGTTAACATTTTCATGTATTTTTCCACTAACATTTGGTACATTGACATGTTCAGGAATTATAAAATTTTCCTTTACAGTATCACTCCCCATATGGTTTAAGTTAGAAACATCTTCATACAATGGAAATAGACATCTCTCATCACTTGAGGTTTTTGACTTTTTCAATTGATAACTATTACGTCTAACCACTGATCCAGTTCTATCTACCTTAATCCAATATGATTTTGGTTCATCTGCCTTTTTTGTGATAGTTGCTTTTTCCCAACAATTGTCTTTTGAACTTCTAACCACTACCTTCTCCCCCTTAAAAAATTCCTCCTCCTTCCTGTGAGCTTGCTTGTTATACCATCCTTCCATCTTACTTTGTCTTGCACACAGTTTTTCATACACATCCATTTGTATTTCGGGTTCTAACTGGCATAGAGATATTGGCAACCTAGACCTCATAATGCGACTATTTAGTACTTGAGATGGTGAGGCTCCTAAGCTAATGATTGGACTGTTATTATACTCCATTAGAGCTTCATGAAAATTAGAACCATCTTCAAAACACTTTTTTAACAACTTTTTGCCAACACTTACTCCTTGCTCAGCTCTACCATTACTTTGATGATAATGAGGGGTACTTGTTCTAAGAGTAATATCTCTTTCTTGGAAATAACTTTGACACAATTGTGACATGAAAGGTACATTGTCAGCTATAACAGTCTTTGGAAAACCTGTCCATTTGAATATTTGTTGCATAGCATTTATTACTGAATGTGCTGACTTATCTGGGATAATAGATACTTCTAACCATTGTGAAAAATAATCAACAATGACTAAAAAAGACTTGTTCCCAAATTGAAATAAATCTGCTCCTACCTTTTCAAATCTAAATTTAGGCACAGAGTGAGGGGTCAATTTCTCTTTGGTTTTAAATGGCCTAAACTTTTCACAGAGTCTGCATTTCTGAATATACTCAGCAATCTGACTTCACATGCCAGGCCACCAAAATAATTGGTTTGCTTTGGCAATACTTTTATTTACCCCTGTATGTCCCTTGTGTACAATATCCAATACATATTGCCTCATTGATTTAGGAACAATGATTTTATCACCAAGATAGAGCATTCCTGCTTCTAAAAATATATCACATTGTTTGTTGTAATAAGGTTTACACTCATTACCAACCTTCTCATTTTTGGGCCAACCCTCCCGGCAATATTTAGAGATCAACATTAACGTTGGATCTTTGGACGTAGCTAGTCGAAATGAACGTTGACGTTCATCTGACATTGGAAGGTGTTTGCTAATTGAATGAACCATTTCAAACATTTCAGGGTCAATTTTGTCATGAGTAGCTCGTGATAACATATCTGCAAAGTGCAAATATTTACCCGGAACATAGGTTAATTCAAGATCATATTTCAGTAACTTCAGCCTGAGTCTTTGTAACCTTACTGAACCGATCTTACAAATTGGTTTTTTCATCACAGATAACAAAGGTTTATGATCTGTTTGAACCGTAACATGTATACCATAAATGAATTCATGGAATTTCTTTACTCCATAATAAATACTAACAAGGAGAGGTCGCCAAAGTGATGTTCAGGATCTGGATGCGGATGTTATTTTCTAAAACTATATAGGTAAGGTAGAAAAAGTGTCACGGCTTTCTTGCACATAGGCCCGGGTTCGAGAGATATTCGCATGTAAAGATTTCGCGCAGCATTAGGTCCCTTGAGTAAGCGCCTCCTCTCGTTAACGGCCGTGGCGGTGCGGTCTAGGGCGTTCGTTTTGTATGCTTTAGTTAGTGTCCCGAGATCGAGACCCAGCGCCGGCAATTTATTTTCTCTCTTCCAATTTTTGAAATCACTGTTACATTTTACCCCAATTCGTTTTAATTAGTTACTTTGCGATTTTTTAAATTTAATATCAATTTATGGATTTTAAACGAAACTCCGAATTGTGCCTTACCACGCGAATTAGAGGACGTATATAATTACTTACACGCAAATTTCCGGGGAATTTAATCATCCTCGCCCTAGCCATTGGTCCCACAGCCTCTTCGTATATTCGTAATCTCAAGTCTTTCTTATCAACAAATAAACACCATTGCCTATCCTCACATTCAGTTACTGACCCTAGCAAGTTTCCTCTTCCACCCATCCAGCACAATGATCCTGCTTTCCAGCAGCCTACCCAAGCCGTTTTCGAGGCCTTCTTTGTTTACTTTTCGCAGCCGCTTTCACACAATTGGGCCTCGGCGCCTCGTTCAGGGATTATCGAGGGTCAGTTGTGGACGCAGGGTTGTTGGGACGGAAGTCTTTGAAGGACGCTAGAAGGCAGGTCATAAGGGACGTATGGTGAGTGGAAGGACATTTTGTTGTAAAGATCGAGATTCGTTGGGAAGACAGTGCGTGGGCGGTTAGAAATCTAATGGAGGGAATGCCTGGTGGAAATGAAATTTTGAATAAAAAACGTTTAAGGTGGAAAATACTGGTGCTTCAGGAATGTAAAAAAGGTATTGAAAGTGGAGGCACACGCGTCAAAAACCAGGGTACGATTCACGAATGGATGTACAATCGGTTAATTGATGCGAGGCAGAGGTGTGCATCGGTGCACATGATGAGCACATTACACGGAAATTCACGTGTAATTATTTATATACGTCGTCTAATTCGCGTGGTAAGGCACAATTCGGAGCTTCGTTTAAAATCCATAAATTGATATTAAATTTAAAAAATCGCGAAGTAACTAATTAAAACGAATTGGGGTAAAATGTAACAGTGATTTCAAAAATTGGAAGAGAGAAAAAAAAATTGCCGGCGCTGGGTCTCGATCTCGGGACACTAACTAAAGCATACAAGACTAACGCCCTAGACCGCACCGCCACGGCCGTTAACGAGAGGAGGCGCTTACTCAAGGGACCTAATGCTGCGCGAAATCTTCACATGCGAATATCTCTCGAACCCGGGCCTATGTGGAAGAAAGCCGTGACACTTTTTCTACCTTACCTATATAGTTTTAGAAAATAACATCCGCATCCAGATCCTGAACATCACTTTGGCGACCTCTCCTTGTAAGTAATTCCTTTTCACATTGACTGTAATTCACTTCACAGTCACTCATTGTTCTTGAAACACATGCTACTAATTTATTCTCATTTCCACATTTAATAAAGAGACAACATCCTAGTCCATCCTTAGATGCATCACATTGCATAATTATTGGCTTACATGGATCAAAGGGAACTAAGGATGATGCTTGTGAAATTTTATCTTTAAGATTGTCAAGGACCTTATCATGATTAGGCAACCATTTAAATTCAACATTCTCCTTCAATAAATGAAATAATGGTTTCATGACCTGATTCATATCTGGTACATACCGTCTTACATAATTAAATGAGCCTAAAAGTCTTTGCAACTCTTTCTTATTTTTTGGACTCTTAAGTGACTTTAGGGCATCTACTCTTTGAGGATCAATTTGCATCCCTTGTTCAGAAATTATTTGTCCCATAAATTTGACCTTAGATTTCTTAAATTGCATTTTGTCTCCATTAAATTTGGCATTAACCATTTTGGCAGTATTGATCACATTTTGTAGGGCTTGATCATGTTCCTCATCAGACCTTCCCATGATAAGCAAATCATCTCTACACACAATGACATTAGGTATGCTACCAAAATATTTTAACACTTTCTCATCAAATAAATCACCTGAGTTACTTAACCCATAAGGTAACACTTTGTAACGATAAACACCAAACGGTGTAGCAAAACAACATAACCAAGATGATTCAACATCTAATAGTAATTGATGAAACCCTTCTGACAGATCAAGGGTTGTAAAAATTTTTTTTTCTCTACATTTCATGCAAATATCCTCCAATTTGTATGGAATCAAAGGTTTTCTAACAATAATTTTATTTAGATGTGACGGATCCAAGCATAGTCTCAACTTTTTGTTTGATTTCTCAATCAAGACAATTCTATTAACACATGCATTATCACTCATGTTCTCAACTTTGCATATAGCACCTCTTTTTTCCAATCGATCCAATTCACACTTAAACTGATCCATGAGGGCATGCGGGACTCTGGATGGAGGATACAATATTTCTCCTACCTTGTCTCTGATACTTAGTGAACACTTGTCCGGAAATTGCCCATGACCTTGGAATACTTCTTTGTTCTCTGAAATAAAGTTACTTTCAGCACTAAAATTTAACATATCTGGCACTTTTGCTTTCTGAGCTTTGATTTGGTGCACTTTTTCATTAGTTTGAGTAACCCTTTGAACAAGATTTAACGCACAACACCCTGGTAAACCCAATAAAACTTTACATTTCCACTCAACAATCATAAAATCAAGACATGACTGATTGTTAGTTGATTTGCAACATTAATTTACAACACCCAAAGGTTTTTTCTTACTACCATCAAAACCTTCTAACTGGACATTTGTTTTACGTAAGCTTACTGGTTTATCAAGTTTCTCCAAAATACACAAAGGCATTACATTTACTTCCGATCCTGGGTCTAGCTTCATCTTCACTTTCTTACCTTCCACATTTAGTATAGCAAACCACTCGGTAACATTTTGAGTAATACTTTCAACACTTTTCACACTTTGATCACCCTTTGTCACATTATAAACAACATTCACATTTTCACAAAATAATAGAGACGAATCAGATTCATTCTCATCGTCTTTTTCTACACTTTTCACAGCTTTTACCTTACACGAGACGGCAAAGTGATTTTTCAACCCACACTTTCGACATGTCTTCCCGTAAGCTGGACATTGACGAATACCATGTTCTGTTTGACATCGTGTACATTTAAATATTTTCTTCTGAAACACTTTACCTTGGGGTTTTGAATTGCTTTGCCTGTGTCTGGTTTTTACAGCATCCACTACTGTACCTGCTGTGTCGCCTATTTCTTCCATCTTGTTTGCCTGTTGTCTGCTCTGTTCCGTCGCTCGACAATAAGTTTCTGCCTTCCTCAATGTTAAGTTATCAACTCTTAACAGACCTTCACGGATAACTTTATCCCTAATACCATGCACTATTTTATCCCTCAAAATTTTCTCCTCAACGGTTTCTTCATCCGTTGCATCGTTATAATTGCAAGATTTAATTAACTTCCAGCATGCTGTCATAAACTGGCCAAAAGTCTCACCTTCATTTTGCTTCCGATCCATAAACAAGTATCGTTCGTAACACTCATTCGTCCGTGGCTTCACATATTCACCAAGTCTTTTGGTCACATTTTCATAAGATTTGCGTTCCTCGCCAGTCATTGGGATCGTTGACAGAACACTGCGGGCTTCCTCCCCCATAATATTTCGCAACAGTGATAGTTTGACTTTATCATGCGATTCATCATGTCCGATGGCAATCAAGTAATCTTCAAATGCATCCAACCACGCAGGAAATTTAGTAGCAGCATTGGCACCTTGGAGGTCGAGATCTGGTGGAAGTTTCACCGACGATGCCAACAACGCGTCCATGATGATATATTTGACTATTACACCAGTTACTAATACTTATTTATTCCTCCCAACTTGTCTAACGACTGCGCCATGTTTAAACTTATATTTGGTGGTGCCCAGACCATAACTAAACACATAGGTTCAAGACAATTGGGAATAGAACAAGCATGTGGCAATAACACGAACGATCTATGGAAACTTCTCAAACCGCCATCTTTATTCGGCGTACCACTTGTACCACCTTAACCAAATTACATATTCATACATAACCAATGACACAGGAAATACTCATCTAAACCCACCAAGGGTGCGTGCATCTTGCAAGTGCATTTTTAAATTATAACGGAGTGAGGATGACGGACTCCCTCACCTTGGCCATTGCATGGATGTGGTGAATATTTCCCACTGAGTTTTACTTCATGATTTTTTTAGTGAACAAGTGCTGTGCTCCGTACGGTGTTCACCCTGCTAACTCGAGAAACTTCTCCTGTCCAGATTATGAAAGCTCTTGTTTTGCCTATGTTTGGCATTCCAATTTCAGGTTACGCCAGAAACTCAGAGGCAAGTCTGTATAGGCTTTTATATTTTTTATTCAATGTCAACTCATAATTTCCGGTTTTTGATTGGTTGAAAATGGAATATTTTTTAAAATTACATTCATCGTTTCAGCCGCAAATACACCTGTTAAATTTGAATTATGGATGCCGCAAATTTTTCGTACCTTGCGGTGTACAATGAAAATATAGAGAGAAAAGAGTATTCGTAAGCGAAGAAGAAGGAATATGTCGTGGAATATTTGGAAATAAGAATTTCGACTGAATGAAATCAAGCATGCCAAAAATATTCTGACGCGCTTTATGCGAAGAATTTTTTCCCGAAATACCTGAGAAAGTGGAATCAAAGCTCGAGGGCAGATGAGCATTTCAAAGACACTTCCAAAAGCTGGTCGCAGAAGGAAATGAAATTTCCCCCAGAAGTATATCAATATCCCCCTCTCACATCTACTGAGTGCATATGATTACCGTGCATGCATGAACAGTCGGTGAATATATGCAGTATGAAAAAATGATCATTCATTTATCTCAATCATCATGCATCGTTGGAGTTTTAATTCAAGATTTCATTCCAGACAAGATGAAATTACGTATTAGTTTAAAATTATAATAAATGTATAAGAAATATTGGACCTGTTTCCATAATTTTCAAAAATCTACGAACATATGCTTTAGATGCATGAAATGCAATTATTAATGTGATTGCAATTTTCATGACAGGTATCGATGAAAGACTTATCCATCGACTTTAAGTGATATAAAAATCCCTATGGCTATGAGTTACGGCTGTGAGTTAAATAATGAAGCCTTCGGCCAATAATGCATGGACATAGCTGAGCTGTACATCGAGCTTTATGGTTGGTATTACATGCTGCTCATGGTACATAAAGTGTTGATTTATGGAACAGCAATTGCCAAATAATCCTTTCTTACAATTGAAGTTTTAACGGAGCATTGGAGGCAAGGAACATAGACATGAGGAAATTCCGAGAGCACCGTGCAAGAAAATCCTCATGTGTGTTAAATAATAAAGATATCTTTCGAAGACTCCTTTTAATATCTGAACTAGACATTTTAATTACACCAGAAGTTCCAAAACAAACGAGGTCAGCCTATCAGGTGAGGTGAAAATCTGCTAATTTTAAGTGATTCGCAGAGCGACAAAGAGTCAGGTGGGGTGACACCGGACGACGATTCTTTTAAAATTCGTTTTTTTGGGATACGTAAAAGTGATTTTATTCAAATTTAAACATTATTATCCTCAATTTCCTTAATATCGGTCAATTTATTTAATCTAATATGACTTTTCAAGTACATGGAAGCCAAAAATGTATTAGTGTGAATAGTTTTTCCGATTTCGGTATCTCGCCAACTACGCTGATGGTCGCGGGTTCGAATCTTGACAGTTTCATGTCTTAAGTTCTATACTGGCTTTTAATTACAATTTATATATTTTTACTTTAAAATTATACTGTTTTTACCACTCCTTTACCTCTCTCCAAGTTATCGCCAATAGCAATGACATCTATATCGAGATTTTCTAAAAATTGTTTAAATAATAACAGCTCAAAAATGCTCAAATGAAGAGATAGCGTAAAAATAATGCCAAAATCAGATTCAGGCGATCAAAATGTGTATAGAATTTTCATTTTTGTTTCTAATTTAGGTAAATTACGACGTTATTAATTTTGGCCAGCTTTTCTCGATTTGGGACCACTGTGCGTCGTCGCTTGTATTCAAGTGTGCAACCTCTACCATGGCGGTGCCGCCGTGCTTCCTCGTACTGAATAATGACGTCACTTTTCTACCAGCTAATCATCGGGCGCTTTCGATTCTCACTTGTATTTGAAATTTCTCGTGAACTTTGATGAATTAAATATCCCATAGTCAAGATGGCGGACGGTGGTAGTTGTGCTTGTTCCAGTAAAAATATAAGCTCCAATTCTCAATATATTATCTGTAGCTTGCGTGATGATCATGTTCATAAAAAGTGCTCGAACTTATCTAGTAATCGTTTTAAGTTGTTTGTGAACGATCCCGAAGCTGACTGGTTTTCTAGTAACTGCAACCCGAAAACAAATCGCAAGAATCCCCACGCGGATTGCACTACTATTTTCAAGGAACTGAAAACGCTGATTCTTGGTCTGAGTAATGAAATTGAATCGCTGAAGAAACAACACACCCAGGTCTCAAATGGTTTACCTCATCCGAGCATGGACATGGAGTTAGTTTTCGCTGAAGTGAACGAGAGACAACAATGTGCATCAAACATGTTCAACTGCAATGATTCCAACTCTTTCGATGATGACAAGGTAACGATTCAGTCGATAATTAAGGACACCAGCAGTGATATTCCCCTTCAAACTATTAGATTTTTCGCCTGGGTAAATATCAAAATGGCAAATATCGGCCGATAAAAGTGATACTTACTCTCCTACCTCTGCCAAGAAGCTATATCTACACAGAGGGTTATCTTCAAAAGTAAAGATTGTTCCTGATCGTACGAGAACCGAAAGACAATATCTTCGCCAACTTCGTCTTACTCTGGACGAAAGAATGAGAAACGGCGAAACCGACCTAATAATTAAGTACTTTTATGGGTGTCCGAAAATTGTGAGCTCAAAAAACTCACTAAGCCAAAATCGCAATCCAGCATCTCAATCTACTACCAGAATGTAAGAGGAATGCGTTCCAAATTATATGACTTTAGAAACTCGATGTTGAATTGTGATTATGATGTGATTGCGCTAACGGAAACCTGGCTTAATCCAGACATTCTAAATTGTGAATTAGGTTTGAGTGACTACTATATCTTCAGACGTGATCGTAACATGAATTCAAGTGAGAAGAAGAGCGGTGGTGGTGTCCTGATAGCGGTGAAATCCAAGTTTGTGTGCAATGTTTTAGAATGTGATCCCACTATTGAGTCTGTGTTTGTCTCAATCTGTTCTACTTAATCTAAAGTCCTGATAGCCACCTCTTATTTTCCTCCGAATTCGTTATGTGATAGCTATCAAACATACTGTGAAACGTTAGAAAATATCGCTGATTCTGATAAATATTCTGAAATATTGTAACTGGGTGATTTTAACTTACCGCAGATTGTGTCCTGGGATTTTTTTAAATCCAATGATTTAATGACTAGAAAAATATTTAACTCCACCTGTCAGAACTCTATCAAATACCTTGCACTATCTACAGCTTAAGCAGGTGAATGATATCCGCAACACATATGGTAAACTACTTGATTTAATTTTTACCAACACATGTTCAGTGACAACTTCCCAGGAATGCTGCTCTCTTCTTAGTTGTGACCTCTATCATCCTGCACTTAATATTTCCTGTACTCTTAAGAGTCACATGAAGTATACGGACTTTGTTAATTGTGTCTAAATATAACTTCAAGAAATGTGATTTTGTCTCATTGAACAATTATTTACTGAAAGTTAATTGGTGCAGTGAACTTGAAAAGCTCTCTACTAATGAGGCCTTTGATCATTTTTACTCAATGATATATCAAGGTCTACAACAGTTTACCCCATTTACAACTATTAAGTCCAGCAACTATCCCCATTGGTTTAGCTATGAGCGAAGAAAAATGATTAGTGTAAAAAATTCACTTCATAAACTTTATAAACAAACTGGTTTACACTGTGATTATGCTAGATTTTCAGAAATTAGGTCTGAATGTGCCAAATTGATTAAAATCTGTCACAATAGTTATGTCTCAATTGGAGGCATCAATTCCTGGTAACATTAAGCGCTTTTGGAAATAGCGTAAATGCAATAAGACGTACGGATAGATTACCAAATGTAATGTGTTTTCAATATCAAATTGTAGACTCGAGTGAAGGGATAGCCAATTTATTCGCTAAATATTTTTCATCAGTGTATAGGAAACATGATAATGCTCCTATTCCAGACTACTCATTACATTCTTCTTTTACTATAGCATCGTTAATGATTTCAGTTAATGAAATTGGACATAAACTTGGTAATCTTGATCTAAACAAAGGCTATGGTCCTGATGAGCTTCCTCCCCTATTTTTTAGATGTGTCTAACCCCATTACTATATCCACTATTCATAATTTTTAGTAAATCCCTCAGTAGTGGCATCTTCCCTGACTCCCTAAAATCCACTTACATAATACCTGTGCATAAAGAGGGTAAAAGAAATATTATCTCTAATTATCGCCCTATTGCCAAACTATCAGTATTGGCCAAAGTTTTTGAATCACTGGTTGTAGATGAACGTAGTTCTACTATTAACAGCATAATCATTCCAGAACAACATGGTTTCATTAAAGGTCGCTCTACTTTAACTAATATTCTTACTTTTCAAAACCATTTGCTGAAAGCTATGGAAAATGGTACTCAAACAGATGTCATCTATACCGATTTTTCTAAAGCATTTGACTCAGTCAATCATAAAGTTCTCCTGGTGAAACTGAAGTCACTTGGCTTTACAGGCACACTGAATTCCTGGCTCGAAAGCTATTTATCTAATAGATCACCTGTGGTTAATATTAATTCCTCAAAATGAAAATTTTTTTATGCTACTTCTGGAGTTCCACAAGGCTCTCATTTGGGTCCGATGCTTTTCAATGTGTTTATAAATGATATCAAGGATGTCCTTGACCCAGTTTCTTTTCTACTCTATGCAGATGACCTAAAGATTTTCCAAACCATTGATTCTGAAATGGACTCTGTTTCTTTACAAAAACAGTCTGCAAAGGCTTGAAAAATGGTGTAGTCTTAACTATCTGAATTAGAATATTAAAAAGTGCAATACCGTCTACTTCCATAGAAAAAAAGCCATTTCAATTTCAATACAAATTAAATGGAATTACTCTGTCACAACAATCCCATGTAAAAGACTTATGGGTAATATTTGATTTCAAGGTTAACTTTCTGCAACATCTCAATTATATTCAAGCAAAATCGTTTAGAGCTCTTGGCCTTATTTCAAGATTTGGTAAAAACTTTAATAGTATTGAAATTTACAAAGTGCTGTACACAGCTTTGGTCGGATCAAACTGTGAGTACTGCTCTGTCGTATGGTCTCCTTACTATGTCTCTCACTTTAATACCTTAGAGTCCATCCAAAGGAAGTTTGTTCGAATGGTTTCGATAAAGTTTCGACTATTCGATAAGGACTATAGCTATTCTGCTATATTGCCTTTGTTTAATCTTCCATCCATGTTTAAGTGGAGACAGTGTTTTAATGTTATCTTCATGTATAAGCTGTTAAATAACCTAGTTGATTCCCCTGTCTTACTAAGAGAAATATTCATGAAAGTTCCTTCTTACTCCACTAGATGTGACGCTCTTTTTGACAATAGCCATCACTCACGCAACTACACCTACTTTTCCCCATTGCAGCAAATAATGCGTGACGGCAATTTATATCTCAAAGTGGACCTATTTTTTTATTCTTTACCTTCTATAATGAGGTACTTGAAAGGAATACCATGGCATTCCTTTCAGGTACCAGATAAGATGTTACCTAATACATAATTAACTATTACAATATGTATATTTTTGCCATTGTTATGATATTTTATGGCATTTTATAAATAATTTTATGCTTTGTAATTGGGCCTTGGCCCGTTAATTAATAAAATATGAAATATCGCAAACCGCGTCATAAAATAATAAAAAAACTTTCACCGTGGTATGCAAACATATTTTCATATAATTTTGGAGGTCTTCATTATATCTGAAATATATGCAAATTCCCTGATCCGTCTTCGGGAAACAGAAACAACGAATGATCAATGATTTGTCTTTGTGCGATGGTGTGGGATCAATAGATCATAGAGGTGAGTTCTTGTAATAAGTTGTGGTGCATTTCTTTTAAATGAAAATGTGTTGAAGAAATAAGGCGGACATCCAGATTTAAGTATTGTATAACCCATAATTAGGGTAAAATAGGCTCGTCCTTCCTTCACGTGCCTTTTGAGTGCTCGCTTACATGCTCCCAAATTTTAAGGTCGCGCATAAATCGTACTAAAGTTTTCATTGCTACTTGAAGTCTGCGGTTATTATCCCTGTATATATCACATAGTAAGCTACTAACGTGCCTTTTGAGTGCTCGCTTACATGCTCCCAAATTTTAAGGCCGCGCATAAATCGTACTAAAGTTTTCATTGCTACTTGAAGTCTGCGGTTATTATCCCTGTATATATCACATAGTAAGCTACTAACGTGCCTTTTGAGTGCTCGCTTACATGCTCCCAAATTTTAAGGTCGCGCATAAATCGTACTAAAGTTTTCATTGCTACTTGAAGTCTGCGGTTATTATCCCTGTATATATCACATAGTAAGCTACTAACGTGCCTTTTGAGTGCTCGCTTACATGCTCCCAAATTTTAAGGTCGCGCATAAATCGTACTAAAGTTTTCATTGCTACTTGAAGTCTGCGGTTATTATCCCTGTATATATCACATAGTAAGCTACTCACGTGCCTTTTGAGTGCTCGCTTACATGCTCCCAAATTTTAAGGCCGCGCATAAATCGTACTAAAGTTTTCATTGCTACTTGAAGTCTGCGGTTATTATCCCTGTATATATCACATAGTAAGCTACTCACGTGCCTTTTGAGTGCTCGCTTACATGCTCCCAAATTTTAAGGCCGCGCATAAATCGTACTAAAGTTTTCATTGCTACTTGAAGTCTGCGGTTATTATCCCTGTATATATCACATAGTAAGCTACTGCAATATTCGAAATATGGAATGGTTATTGCGTTTACAACTGATGTTGATGTGAAGTTGCTTTTTGGCCCTAATCAATTAATGAAGGTTCCTGAAATACTTACCCCTCATGCCTTGGCAGTGAATTTTCCAGTCCATATTTCATTCAATAAAGACCCCCAGATTTTTTTTCATGTTCTTCATAGGAATACTTTGTTTTTTGATTGTTATGGTTTTTGACAATTTTTACTTTTGAGTAGTACTTTATATGCGAACATATGAAAAAATTGCCCACGCCAAAAGCCGGCGCCAAGGTTTAAACGGACTGTCCCCTGTAGGGTACATAGTTTGAAAATTACCGCCAGTAGGAGAACCTTACGGTATAATAACACAAATACGTGCTGTGTGTCATCGAAATATTGAAGGAGAAGGATGGTTGAGGAAAATCATTCTCAACCAAAGACATTCAGCAGACGCCATGGAGTCAAGAGAGCATTTCCATTGCCTGTTGGCACGCTTAGCAGAAACCTTACCCATGCAGCAGTGTTGCCCCTCAGATATACTTTTGCCTCTCTTTGCTTTCACTTTCTTTGAACTATCCTTCCCGTTGAGGTGTGGACGAGGGACGATTGGCATTTTACCGACGAATCAAGTGGGAGGGAACGCAATTGGGTAACAAGGGGAAACTTTGCCGGTGCACATGGCGGAGGTCGATTTGACGCCATTCCATGAATGTAGGCCAACCCTAGACTCCTTTCCTTGCAACGCATCCCACAGGCAACCGATAGCTCCACCTGTACTCAATGACGCGAGTCATTTTGAGGACTGATTTCCTCCTGCAGGGCAATGCATGAAAGAAAATCCCAGCGGGTGTTCTGATACAAATTCTTAATGCGCTCGCTATCATGCTTTTGTTCGCGACTTTATCGAAGCAATGCTTGCCACCACACCGCTTTCGAAATGTTGTCATTAGTCATCATGCCCGCTCAACAGCCATTACGTGTTTCATATTTAAAATCTAAGGAACCCTATCATGGAGAAATGTTCAAGCTATAATTTTTGATAGCCTACTAAAGACAAAAGAGCTATCCACCTACCCTCATTGGAATATATAGTTCTTATTTCCTCGAAATACATACCTGTAGTATCACACCTCCCTCAAATTTATTTAGATTTAGTGTTTATAATTGGCTCTCATTCTCAAAAAGATGTATCACTCCTGCTTCTACGGAATTTTATTACCAGTTACTCATTTAAAGGTATAGAAAGAAAGCCCTTGTCATTATTTAACTTCATATGAAATAGAAAATTTCACCTTAAAATTTCTCGAGAAATTTTTATACAAGAGATAAATTCTGTGAGATGAGATGACTTACCCGATGCGCTCCGACAATGCCAAGATAATAAATTTACGGATGCATAAGAGACGATAGAATAAAAAATGTGTCTAGTCGAGCGATAGCAATCCGTCCTGGTAATCGATTTTTTCGGCTTCACATTTCTGTTAGTTCGTCTGGGTGTTATACTTAGGCGGAATTTGTAACCTACTCTTGTTTTCTTTATGCCTTGAAGTTTTGGGCAAGTACTCTGGCTCAAACACAGTAAGACTACAATTTTCCATTATTTTAAATAATTATGATCATTAATTCATTGATTCTCCAATTTCATTGCTCAAAAATTCTCCAAATTCTTAAAAAAATTAAGTGATAGAATTTTAATTATATGAACTCTTCACATTTCGTGAGGAAACGGATACCAAACAAAATAGCTTTGGTTCAGTCCAGAGGTTTCTTTAATGCGCACATTTGAAATGCTTCTGATAAAGACAAATTGTTACAACTTTTGTCAGTAATCAAATAAGTGGAGGCCGTTTTTTATTTTGCCGTTCAATTTATTTAATGTGGAGTAAGCATTTAAGGTGAAGCAATTCCCGAAAAAGCAAATCCCGAAAAATTTACAGTTTTAAAAAGCGGTTGAAGAAGTAGGGACAAAGGGCTTTTTATAATGTTTTCCATTGTTTTTTCAAATGTTTTCTATTGTTTTTTTCATCTTGTGTACATGTTACCACTAGGCCAATGGCCTACTTGTAACAATTTTAATAATAATAATAATTATGTCCTTGAAAAAGCAAATTATCGTCAGTGGAAGAGTTCAGGCTTAACTGTGTTTCAGCATGAGAGAAAAAGGCAGTGAGAAAACAAAAGGCGGCGCAAAATTCAGCCGTAAGATAACATCCAGACGAGCAGAGAGATATGTGAAGCCGAAAAATCTATTACCAGGACGGATCGCTATCGCATGAATAATCATATTTTGTTTTCAATCGTTTAGAATTTTTCGTAATTTAAACTCGGATGGGAATCTCTATCGGACCGTAGATTGAAAAATAGACTAAAACTTTTAGATAAATTCAAGAGTAGTGTCTTTTCCGACGAAGTTAACCATATCTTACGGACGCCAACATACTACGGAAGATCATATCATATAAATAAAATAAGAGAGATAGATTGTAGAACAGACAGATTCCGAATGTCATTTTTTCCACGATCAATAAGAGATTATAACGGCAGCAATAGAACTGGTAAATAGATTGCATGAATTGTAGTGTAGTCTACTAACCTATGTAAAAATTAATGCATGTTTCTTAATTCAATTATTATTTCTAACAGGATATAGTAGTATAGTTTGTTAGTGTACGGGACGTCTTTGGACGGTGTGGTGTGCATGTGGGAGTCCAAATGCATTCTGCATGCTGGTGATTGATCACCCCCTGCCATACACCCTAGAGGTGGCTCGCAGGGTTTTATGTAGATGTAGATGTAATCGTGCATCACAAATAGTTGTGATATTTTTATGGCTACAGCACAGAAGTGGCATATTTATTTTCTCTAGAAGACAACAATGGAGTTTTCCTCATTATATTGGTACTTTGCAAATGCTTGAAAAGCGGATGATGAATGTCGGTCGTAGTTGATTAGGCGTTAGAGCGATTATTGTGTCATAGATTTCACTTGTGTAGAGGGGTGGCTTAAATGGGCTAAGAGGACGCCCCCGTTATTCCTCGCAAAATACAAACGATTTTTATCATCAAGGTGCCTCCACAAGGTTTTTATTTTACCGGCTCAGCAAACTTTGTTCGAAGATAATTGGATTAAGTCAGAAAGCCTCTTGACTAAGTTGACTCATTATGGATGAGAGTATAATCCAAGGAGAGGATATCGGGTTCAAATCCCGGTTGAAGCCTTTGGACACCCCCAAACTAAATCTTAAGGTGTAGCCTAGGGAAAGGAACTGGCCCCCATACCCCGATTGGGAGAAGTTCACACGCACGTGGCCTAGTCCGGGTTGAGCTTTACCCCCACATAAGCAAACCAACCTTCGGGTTCAATCACCGAGTGAATAATTGACAATCTAGGAAAAAATACAAAGGCATACTCTTTCTTACTTCGCAGTAAAGTATGCGCATAAAGCGTGCATTCCGTAATTTATTGTGTAAATGCGTGACTGGCACGGACACATGCATGAATGAAAGGAGGTCAAATAGCCCTTGCTCTTATTTTTACCATCATTTCATTCTCGATTGTGAAAAAAATTCAATTTGAAAAATTCTCACTTTGAACAAAGCATTTAAGGAATTTGGCCGCGGTGACGGCGGGGTAAGGTCCTCGTCTGCCAAACCGAAGGTCGCGGTGCGATGCCTTCCGGGGCAGGCGGTCCCCATCCAGGACATATGTGTTTGTAACAGTCTGTTATTGATTGTTCAATATCACCTTATGTAAAGGCCTTAAGTGTGCTTTTGTAATGCCATATCGAGATAAAGATTAACAGAATTGCAATTTCGTGCAAAACGAATACAGCGGAAAAAGTTAGGCAAAGAAACAATTCCTCATTTATTTAAATTTGATATTCAATCCCCTATAATAATTTACTCAGGTCTTATTTTTTTATTTAATTAATAGATTATCAGTGAATATCAATCCCCCATGGAAAATGATGAGGAAGTTGAACTGAAAGGCATTGATGGAATCCATTCACAACCTTTTACCGAGCCAAAAAAGATACGCTTCAATGATGGCAGTTTTTTTTTCTAGATTCATCACTACACGTATTACCAGAATAACTTCAAGCTGCGAGTGCGCATTGCTTCATTATTCCCTCAAGGTCCAAAGGCGCAGTTTCCTCGTCCTTATGACACCAAACATCTCTGTACTCTGCTGTCTTATCTGAGGAAAATTGGAAAATCCCACTGTCAACCAACACGATGATATTCACGCTCAAATGAAGCAGTGGGGGCTAGGAGTGAGCAAATACCATTCCTCGAAATCTGAGCCCTCGAGAGACGGGCGCCACGGCGTGAAAGGCAGGCATCTTTCGTGGGATTCTAGAACAGGTCCATCCCCCCCACGGAGAGCTGTTTTGTGACTACGCATGTGCTGGCCTTAGAACTTGCGTCGAAAAATTCACCTCTCCAGTGAATGACTCAATTAGACCGTCTTTGCTACATACTGAAATAGTAATTTTTTCTCCTATTTCTCGCTTTTTATTTCCTTCTACTATCTTTATCCATTTTCTTTCGAAAATTCCGTCCGAAAATTTATCGAACCGTTCAATATGAAATATTTGGGACTGCGGTTTGAACCTCAAATCGCCATCAACGACGAGTAAGTAATATCGTATGAGACATAATCCTCCGCCATTACAGACCTCCTCGCTGTGAGACACGCACGTTTAACTTCACACGAAAAAAACGTAGTTTGGCGCGATTGGGCGAAAATATCACAGCTACTTTTTCACAGTTAAGTAAGTTAGGATTGGGTTGCATCAAATTCCTTCGTGAAACCGTTTTATTCCCCTACGTTACAAAGAATTTGGTCTTAAATTTACGGCCACTTGGAAGGACACACGGAGTGATCGATCTCAAATTTAACGATTTCATATTTCTCAAAAGCTTAGCTCTGAGTGTACACCTAATGTTATACCATCCACTATTTGCTTCAGAATTTCTTTGAAGTCACTCCATTCTGTGAAGAGATACTCGGGGAACTTGCGTGCGTTGAGACCGCTGAGTGCGGCCCACATCTTAACTCTCCCACTTCAATGCCTCACCGCAGCCTCATGAACAATCAATTTCAACAGAATATTTACTTGTTCATGGACCAAATGTTAAACTAAATTTCATTCAAATGAACGATACTTGAATTTTATCACTTTTGTTCCGCTAGTACAATTACATCGATTACTCTGCGCTAGCGTCAGATACATAAGGTAATAACAACGGAGATTAATTGATGTTCAGCAAAGGCGAATCAAGATGGACATTATTTCAATGACTGTAAGGAGTAGGATCAGTTTAAAACCCTACACAGGCATCATCTGCAAATCCTTTAGCTCTACCAAGCCACAAATTGCACGACAGTTGTTCTCATTGATGATATTCTATGTTCCCAAAGGCATATCCGAAATTCAATTATATTATTTAGGTCATCAGCATTTTCTAAAATTATCTTATGTTTCGTCGCTCAATCCACTGAATACTGTGACGCTATTTCACGATATTTGTCGGGCGCACACTTAGTATCACAAAGCACTTGCGTCATTCAAAGGTGAACGAAATTCTCCACTCAAAAGTATACAAAGTCCGCCGATCGAGATGAGAAGAGAGATGAGCGACGTTCACATTTTGGTCCACGGCGGCGAGGATGGAGAATTGAGCTGAAGGGCCTGAATGCCTTCAATGTAAAACATGCAACTAAACTAATCCGTTTCACTCAGACAAATGGGAAGATCAGATAAATGTAAAAATTAGTTAAGAAATATCATAATTATCATTATCCGTTGGCGTGGAGAAAGTGAATCTCTTGCGGCGAGGATGAAGCTGAAACACAGGATCCCCGGAACGTTTAGTATTGTGATTAATTAGATTTAGATATGATAGATTCAGTGATTACTTCTCCGCGACTCTCATGGCAACACGACAAGAATCACGATTATATAATGTGGCCACATGATTTTACCACACATCTGCCACCAAACACACTCGTGTCATGCGCGTTCCTTTCTAAGCCTTTTTTAATCAATAAGGAGCAATGCAATATTTGATACTGCGCAACATACAATTTACGTGTTCTAAATACCCAAATCACTCCCCACGTAGGATATTGGTAGTGATTAATTCACGAGGCGGGAAAGGCGCACCACTCAGATATCGCCTCTCATAATTCTCGACTCTTTAGAAACACTCGCCTCGTAATCTCACACAGAACTGTCTTCGGTTCTTTCGCACCTATGCAAAATTTTCTCAAACGTCGGCTCAGAAATGTTTCAGGACTGACTTAAAATACGATCACTTCCTGCGGTTTGTGCATGACCTCGAATCACAACCTTTTTAGTGTCTTAGCAATTTATATATTTCATGACAGAATTTTAAAATGCCACACACAGTCTAAAACAAAGCAGTTAATTTCGGCGTGTAAACCGAGTTACATCGTTAGTTCAACTCATCCATCCACCTGTCCATATTTTAATTCTTTTCCTTGGCTTAACTATTTCTGCTAACGTAAAATTAGACAATTCAAACTTGCGCCATCTCCAGTCGAGGAAATTGGAGTTCAGCGTAACCTACCCCGGTTCCGTGACATTATTCCACCATAGGGATAGGTAATTTAAAATCAGAATCGATTTCCGATGGATCGACAATCGAATTTTGTTTCCAGAGTCGATTTTCTGACACTTCGGTTTTTGTCCAAATTAATCGAAAAATCGAAATCGAAATCAAGTATTTGCCAACTGAAATTCGGATGTGCTCGAATAACAAAATGTAAAATATGGGTTATTTAAAGCACTGAAGAACTGTTTACAGTTAAAGTTATTAACACAGAGTATCGTTTGAAAGGTAGCACCCGCGGTAGCACACCCGTTCCGTGTAACACGATAGATACCAATTTGGGCGGGGAAATGACCGACGGGTGGTATGTAGTTAAACAAACATGTATATATAACGCAACTGCCATAAATTTGACACTTATGAACAAACTAAATATTTTAAAAACACAAACAATTATGTTTAAAGTATAAAAGAACCTTAAATTACGATGGCATTGCGAATTTGAGAATTTTCAGTTTTGAAGGTAGGCCTAGCTATTTTACGACTCAGTCATAATCCGCATTATGGCAATATGATATGCAGTTGAATACACGGTGCTCAACGCATATTTTACGGTGAACGACATTTCACAGGCATTGTATATTTTTTTCCCAAACCTACTAGATGGACAGAAAATACTGCAGTTATCAGCAGGGCTCAGAAGGGCTCGTTTTTCCGGCGCTAGAAGTTCCAACCAAATAATTCGCGCTCACTTAATGACAGACAATCGCATATTCCGCGGCATCTCCCTTCACAACAAGACAATGTTGGACAATTGTTTACTAATAGCAGAGAAGTGCGAAACAAGCTATCAGTTTTTCCAGTGTTAACTTTGAGAATAACAATACCTAGTACTGATTGCGCCCATAGGGTGAAAAAATGAGCGATCATTGGCCGGATATGCAGCAGAAATAGTTAGTGGACTGTAAATGATTTGAAAAATGTGCACTCTCTTTCGTGGAGTGGTAAAACATAACATTCTATTCGGCATTTCGAGGATCCAAACTAATTTTGATTCCTTATTGATGAAAGTAAAACAATTTTATTGCCTTGTGATTAGCATGACATCAACGTAATTTCTTAAAAAAAACATAATTTCCAAAACCCATCTTTCAACTAAGCGTATAACGTAGGTATTTTTTTGCCTTTATTTTTACTAATCGTCCCCATTTCATTATTATTCCTTAAAATCGTTTTTTACAACCTGAATAGCTATCAGATTTGAAATGAATCAAGAGGTAAAAGTAGCATTACTTACAATTTTATAAATATCTTGATCCAGTATTTTTTCCACAGCGTCGAGCTTTTAATCACTTTCTTGTGGTCCATGATTTTGTTAATCAGCATATATTTATCCATGGATGATGTTTCTGCCCAGCCGCAAGCTATTATTTTGATCCCACACTCGGTTTCTATGGTAGCGTGAATACGGAATTGCAGCAGCATTTCGCGCTATATCTACTTCGCTCATACTGTAAGAGTTCCAGCAATTAGATATTCAGTATGCATGGAAAATATGTACATAACTAACCGAGAAAAGTCTTTATTTCTTTAGGACTCCTTTCATATTTGAATGTAATCAAATCTCATAGGATTCGTGGTACAAATTTGAACTATTTGCTGCACCCCTCAATTCTCTAGTATTCATATCACGATTATCTGCTCCACAAAGATAAAAAATATTTTATTTTTTCACTCCAGTTATATGTAATGACCCCAAAAAGTCTTTATTTAATTCAGTGACGAATAAAACATTGTAACTTGCATCTCTTCCACGCAGAAAACTTGCAGAAAAAGTTCGCATTTTATATAACACCTAAAAATCGATCATCAGGAAGGTTTACCCAAAAATATAAGTAATATTGATATCAATAAAAATAGTGAGAAGATTTAAAATAGGATGTATCTTTGTGAAACAGAGATTTATAAACCAGGTGAAAGACTGCAAAATCGACCGCGGGGTCAGATATTGACAGCGAACATAATTTAGGAATGATGATGGCACCTAAAATTCAAGACGCTGAAGAGAGCTGTGAAGAACTTATGGTTGGTAAAATAATGTAAGGAGGTTCAACTTCAGCAAGCACTTCAAGAATCAAGGGAGAATAAAATAAAAATCAGAGGAAGACTGCCGGAAGGACATTAAAAATTGACCGCAGTAGGCTGCAAAAGAAATTCTTAGATGAAGGAAAGCTGTCAAGAAAAATCCATTGATCACTGGTGAAGTTGGGGTACTCATTGAAGAAAAAAGAAAGTACAAGGATGCAAAAACCAAAGAAGGGCACATAAGACACGGTCTCCGGCCTTACTTTGTGGAAGTGCTTCATCATAAAATAAAAAATACTTTGTTCCATTCTACACTTTATTTTAAATAGTACGACACGGGTCTCTGCATATCATGCTGTCATCAGGTCTGATAATTGGCGATAGCATGATATGCAGATACCCGGGTCGTACTATTAAAAATAAAGTGTGGAATCGAACAAACAAAGAGGGGCAATCTAAATACGAGAAAATAAGGAACGAAATAAGTCGCAAAGCGAGAAAGCTAGGAAAATGTGGACGAAGAATATTTGCGAAGATGTGCAGGAGCAGTCGTTCACTTCGAGAGTTGGAGGCAGCGTGTAGGACACTGGGGGCCCACTGCAAGGAGCAGAGTACTACATGTAATGCCATTTACAGCAAGATCGGATATCACCCGACTGAAAATGGAGAAAAATTGAAGAAATTGAAGGAGTACCTGGATGAGTTGCACAACGGAAATATCATTGCACCGCAAATAATTGAAGAAGAAAGTGAAGTGGGAAGGGGTGATGTGGAAGCTTCAATATAAAGACCCGAATTTGACACCGCAATAAAGGATTTTCGGAAGAAAAAAGCATCTGGAATTGCCAATATTCCTGCTGGGAGTATTTTAATTGCGGAACAAGAGATGTTATTAACTCAGCTCTACAAAATTGTCTGTGATTTGTACACAACAGGAGATATGTCTTGGGGCTTCGAGAAGAACATCATCATTCCTAGTCCCAAAAAGAAAAGTGTGGAGGCATGTGAAGATTTTACGACGATTAGCCTAACGACTCATGCGTTGAAGTTACGAACAAGAATCATCTGCAGGAGAAAGGAATGGGAAGGAGAGGAGTTCCTGAATGAAGGCCCATTGGGATTCAGGAAAAAAGAGGACACAAATGAAGCCACACTTATGTGGGCTACTTGTTGTGAAGAGCATGGAGAAGAACAAAAACCTGCATTCATTGCCTTTATGGACATAGAAAGGGCTTTTGATAACGTGTATTGGATTACGACGCTCGCAATCATCAAAGAAATTGCACTGCTCGAAAATGACCGGAGAATTAACCACAATTTAAAATAAAACCAAGTCGGCCACATAATGAGACACGAGGCTGTAATATGATTAAAGACAGGTGGAGGGAAAGAAGAGCAGAGTTAGACCATGAGGGCGAGACACAAAGAGAAGCTGATGAAGGTGACGCCGGACGTAAAGCAGAAGAATTAAGAAGCTGTTAACAAAAGTTGGCGATTGGAGAATTGAGTGAAGGGCTATTTCAAACCAATTTTACGATTAATGGCATTTCGGGATGAGATTTCACGACTGGCGATGATGCATATGAATAAAAAGTCGAAAGATTTTCTCAATAAAATGCATGAGAAGCAAAGAGAAAAATAAAACATTGCGAAATGTAAATGCAGATCCATCCAGAGATTAAAATGGACAAGAGAGGCAAAAAATAATAGTCGAATATGGGTTAATGAAGTGGCCGTGGTTATATCAACAAATTGGAATACAAGCGGAGTGAAAATAGCTGAAGACATTCGATTGGGCATCATGATATTTTGAATTTAAATAGGATTTCCATGGGGTAGCCACGTAGGGCTAAACCGAAGATTATCCAGAAAAACAGAGAAAATTAACAGTTGAAGTAATTTTTAAAAATCTTTACATTCCATCGTTAGGATTTTCTAATGGCACGTTGAAGTACGGCCACAAACAAAACCTATTGAGCTTCCTTATGGCATCGCCCAAGTTCCTCGCACCTCACCCCCGACGGGCAGAAAGCGCTCTCCATAGATAACGCCCCCTCCCGAGTCGTCAGACGTAACTGCCGACCTCTCCCAGGGACAAGATGTTTACGCCCAAGAGCCGTTATTCCGACGTTTTCTCCGCAGTCATTCCAGTATATGGCCGCGAGGGGGACGCGCGAAGTGTGCAGCGCACCTGAGAAGCTCAGGTCGGAGGACGAGCCGTCACGCTCCCATTCCCCCCGCCCATCATCATTTGTCGCATGGACCAACTGACGCTTTTATGAGCCCCCGAGATCTTGCGCTCTGCTGTTGAGATAATAATAGATTGATTCCCTTACATAAGGAAGCGGCACGCCCAAGTGCGCGTGCGCGGGAGACAACGCCGTGTGGCCGGGGAGGCACTGCCACCAGTCCAACCACGAGGGTCCTCGCATGACAGACGAGCGGTGAGACAGAGAGCAAACAAGTCACAGCGCGATCGGCGAGTGCCCGAGCAATGCCCTGCCCCCTACACGGCTGAACACGATGCTCGCGGCGGCGATATTGGCCGCCCTCTCCGTGGTCGCCGCGGCCGAAGCCAACGAGGCCTTCAAGCTCCTCGTCCTGCACACCAACGACATGCACGCCCGCTTCGAGCAGACGGACCGTTTGGGCGGCAAGTGCCGCGTGAACCGGGACAAAGGATGCTACGGAGGATACGCTCGACTCGTCACGGCCGTGCGAAACATACGGGACAACTCACGGGAGAACGTGATCTTTTTGAACGCGGGCGACACGTACCAGGGCACAGTGTGGTACACGGCACACAAGTGGTCCATCGTGGCACGCTTCAACGAATTCCTCGGGTTGGATGCCATGGTAAGCTGTTCAAATCAACATCCTTACCTGACACTAACATTATTTATCAATTAGATTCCCCGTAAACAACACATAAAGGCCTTTATAAGGGAGATTCCAACACTAACTATGTAAAAAACTGCATCCATGAACTGGATAGGGATTACCAGCCCTGGCGGGACTAGAACCCACGACCTTCGGTTTGGCAGGCAAGGACTTCACCCCACCGCCACCGGCAGCCCCCCTTCGTTTTAATCTTGTGTGTATCAGCGAATCGGGCTTCAATTTGAGGAGATTGGTTCATAATCGGTTCACGGCCCCAAGTTCATTCAAGTATTAACTATTTTAAGGCTCGCAGTAGAAGGCTGATGGTGGACGATTGAAGCGATTTCTGGCGATTGATTATTGAGCGAAGGAAACAACTTGTGAGGAATTGAAACAACTCCTTCTGCCACTACTCTGTGGAAAGATCCCGTGTTTAATATAATTTATTCGAAGCTTTGTAATGTTAAACACGCTTCTCTATTAACACTCCGCGGTAGCAGCGTCTTAGTGTTTACATCAAGGCACAAAACATCAACGCAAAAGTAACACCTATACATGACTTGGTCAGCTAAACGAAAAATATGTAGGTTATTGAAATGTTTCATTTTATTAAGACAGCACGGCCAGGAATCTTCAATGAGCAACATCCTCAACTTTTTTCGCTCATTTCCTCTACTTCTAAACATTTCGTCTTTCAGATGCAAGCAGAGAGCAGTTGCGATAGTCAAGACAATTAGGATACATCCAAATTGTCCCATAATGTAAATTTTAATGAGTGAAACAAGAGCGGTTGACAGTGGGCATTGTAAATAAAATTCAAACTCTTCAAGTACGGGGGCACACCCCCTTCACAGAAAGCAAACCCCTCCAAAGACAATATCAGTGATTGGTCCCAAATTTCCGAACGAAAACTATGTTACGCTGCGTGTACAAAATAAAAAAATAAATTTTAACGCAAATCCCACACACCAGAGAAAAATATTGAAATATACCAAAACATTTTTATTGACCTAGATTTTTATTCATATATTAAGTAATGCACACTGTTTGAATTCAACGATGTAGGAGCAATATTTGCAGGTATTGCGTGATCCCTCAACTCAACGGCTCGACGCAACATGAGTGTATGATGGAAAACTCGGGAAAAACATTAGCTATAAATCTTTTTATTTTCAATATCAAAGCTATGGCGAACATTTTATCATATTGGCTGCACAAATTCGTTCTTATCCTGATAAATAGGTAATGCAAAATTTAAGTGCTCCTGGTGACAAAATGACAAATCAGGATTACTCTGATGTGATACCTTCGCCCCTTTGAATAAAGTCTAATCCGTGGCACACGAAAATTTCTCATCCGGTGAAAATTATGAAATCAGAAAGGAAAGAAAAATTCATCGGAGTATTAAAAAAAGATCCGCCCGTGGACTCATCGTTTTTTTTATTCGGCTGGCATTCCAGTACGCGAATCCGATTTCTTATGAATTATTTCCTTAACGTCATTGATTCCTTAAATTCGGTTTATTAATGGTTTTTTTACGTTTATGCGGGTTTAATCTTACCATATTCCATCTCAGTGCTTCGCAAGGAGGCCGAAAGCTCCCCAAATCATTGAAAGGCATCAGTAAACCGACTGTTGTGTGACAATAAAAGATGGACCTCCGGGCTCTCACCTCTTGCGCGCCAGGATGCCATGTAAAAGATTGCCATTTTTGTAAACTATATATTTCTCATACGCGTTGTTTCAGTAAGTTTTTTTTTGTCTTACCCAATACATTAAAAAAATCATCATTTTCATGCATTAGTATTTTCCTATACTACCTTGGGTATCTAGGCTAACCATGATATGACATGACATAAATGAATACCCCTTGAAGAAACGACTTCATGGATCACTCAACATCAAAAACATGGTGATAGCATGAATGAAGAATAATGGGCGAAAACAGGCCTAAAAGTTTTATGAATAATTTCATCATGCCCACTGACCTTAAAGAGCAAATTTGTGGAAAATTTGTGCATGTTGGGAAGCTCTTGCATGCTCAATGATTGGTCACCCCTGCCAAACACCCTAGAGGTAGCTCGCAGGGTATTCTGTAGATATTTCGAGTTTTGAGGTGATTACCACTTGCGCCATTTCGAGACAGTTAACCACAACTTGCGAATCGCATGCTCGTGAGTCCCCACGGCGCGGCGTTGCATTTGCTAAACAGGCTCGCTCATCCAAGTCACCCGTGATCTTTGGCACAGCAAACATTCACAACGAAAAGGAGGGGCTTCATCGTCAATATTTTCCATAGAAAAATTGTTTACCCACCAATAAATTAAAACTCACGGAGTTCTTTAACCCAGCAGGCGAACTTGTCAAAATTTAATCATGCAAAAATTTTAATACAGCAATAGAAAATACGGAATTTGAAATATAAACATTCTAAATACATATATTTTTATCTTTTTCGCTACCTTCGTGGTAACATCAGTGGAACTCTTTGAAATCTGCGTCAGTATTTTCTACAATAAGTTGATAAAAAGCAATGCATGCTGTTTAAATAAAACGATAAAGGACAAACGTTTGCCACTATTAGGTGATACCTTGATATTTGGAGTCGAAACCTCCATGCATTGAAAGTATGCTGACACAATGGAGAAAAAAATAGTGTTCATTCAATTTTTCCCGACTGAGCTCTTAAATAGACAATGTCTCGAAAATAGCCAATACATGTGAATTTACCGAAAATATGAAGTGCACCATGACCAAGGTTTAAGTACAAAATGGAAATCCATAGTTGATGGGATGCGACCCTTTTCCTGTGGGTTTAGATCACTCTGGATATACATCTACATAATACCCTGCGAGCCAACTCCAGGGTGTTTGGCAGGGGGTGATCAATCACCAGCATGCAATTGGACTCCCACATGCACACCACACGGTCCAAAAACTTCACGTATACTAACAAATTATACTACCCTATGCTGTTAGAAATAATAATAAAATTAAGAAACATGCATTAAGTTTTACATAGGTTAGTAGGCTACACTACAAGTCATCTAATCTATGAGTTCTAACTCTGCCGTTATAATCTCTTATTGATCGTGGAAAAAAAGACATTCTGAATCTGTCTGTTCTATAGTCTATCTCTATTATTTTATTTATATGATCTGATCTTCCGTAATATGTTGGGGTCCGTAAAATATGGCTAACTTCGTTAGAAAAGACACTGCTCTTGAATTTATCTATAAGGTTTAGTCTATTTTTCAATCTACGGCCTGACAGAGGTTCCCATCCGAGTTTATCTAAGAGGTCAGTTACACTAACAAGACTATCGTAACGACCTTTCACGTACCCGGCAGCTCTTCTTTGCACGCGTTCTAACTCTGTTATTAAGCCTTTTTCATGAGGGTCCCAAACACTGGCAGCGTATTCCAAATGTGGTCTAACGAGGGAAAAGTAGCTAATTTCTCTCACTTTGTCATCGCACTTATCTAATATTCTTTTAACAAAACCCATTTTACGATTAGCTTGACCGGTTTTTTCCCGAATATGTTTATTCCACGATAGATCATAATTGAGTCTAACTCCTAGATATTTCACGGATTCAAACGTTTTTAATTGGGTGCCCCGCATTATATAGCTATGTTGTAGGGAGTTAATCTTCTTCCAGAAATTCATTAAGAGGCATTTTTTCAAATTTAATTCTAACTGCCAAGCATCGCACCACGCTTGGATAGCAGATACTGTCTGTAAAAAAGCAAGATACTCGAGTTTGAGGAGCTCTAGCGTCTACTAGGTCGTTCGTTAGTTCATCCATTTCTTTACTGGAACGGATTTCCCTGTAAACTACAGCGTCGTCTGCAAATAATCGTAGCTTATTGTGTACTGTTTGACCAATGTCGTTTATGTAAAGAAGGAATAGGAGTGGCCCAATGGCACTACCCTGAGGGACGCCAGAAGTGACTCTAACCTCGTTGGAGACTGCACCGTCTAATACTACTCTTTGGACGCGGTCGCTCAAAAGTTCTCCTATCCAGGAAATGACATCTTCATCTAGGCCATAAGATTTCAGTTTTGTTAGTAACTTTCCGTGGGGTACTTTATCAAATGCCTTTTTGAAATCAAGAAATATCGTGTCTACTGGAATGTTATCTTCTCCGGAGACTAAAATATCGTGGGCGAAAAGCGCGGAGTCCTCATTAACAAGTTTTGCGCGTCTAGGTTTTTCATTACTGAGCTGACTACGATTCGTATATAGTGTGATTCGCTTAAAAAAGAGCAGAAAGCACTAAAACTGTTTCCTCGTGCACTTGGCCGATCGCGGGGGCCTACCCTCGTGTGCCGGAAAAGGAATCCATTCGAAGGCACCAAAATGTTTTGCATCAGCAACATGAGTCACGAGTTCGGGGAGAGAAAGCGGTCGGGTTTTTTCGTGGGCGGTCATTGAACCAGCGCATTGCCGTGTTTCATGTGACATTTTAAAAGCAACTGGTACGGATGCCTTAGATATAAACGGCAATAATTAAGGGAAAAAATAACTAACTCACTCTAAGATGATAGCTAAATTTATCTCACTCTTGATGATGAATGCGAGTCCGCTGAAACTGTCTCGGACCTTTATGAGATTCAAGCAATTCATTCCTTCAATTACGTCTGAGAACAAGGAGAGATCTCCATTCATTATTAGTCATCCCCTCTCACTATGTTGAGATTTTATAAAAATTGTTTCAAAAATAACGGCTCAGAAAATGTAAAAATGAAAATTAGCGTAAAATAATTTCATAACCTGATTCAAGCGACCAAAATCAATAAGTTACAGCCATTTTTATAGCTAATAATGGTAATATATCGACGTTATTAATTTTTCCCGAGAAAAGACGTCCTTATTTTCAGCCACGGAAATGATTACTTCATTTTCACGACGTTTAATTGCCCCTGTGTGGAACATACAAGCCACTACCAAGGAAGACACGATAATTAATGTGGATTAGAGATACGACAAAGGGAACTTGGATACCCAAAGATTAAGTTCGGCGTTTAACTCGTTTCTTTAACTTTCGTTCGGCGACACAGCCTCCAATTTGCTATTCCTTTATTTATCTACATCGACACGCTACCCGCAGATGTAGGGACACCACCCGTTGACCTCTTTGAGAAAACAAAAGAAATTAAGGTGCGCGTTGAGAGACATATGACGAAATAACCAAGTGGGCGAAATTCCCGTAAGGATCTTGGAAACTCTGATTTCAGTCTGCAAGGGTATTTATTGATACAATAACTGGAAACAGAAATACGGCAATGACAATTGAAACATGAAATACTGGAAATGAAATCCCTCGAAGTTAACAATTCTATGAGCACGTGAGATACACAAGCATCAAATAACAACAGTTTGATGTAGCGGGAGATAGATAAGCGGCGGAATGCAAGAGGGTAGCTCATTTTTTCTTGAGGTAGATGTATCTCACAACAGCTCTTAGTACAGGGAATTGATGCTTATTCTGAAAAAAATAAACCGTGATACCATTTTACTAGTAACAAGCATGGAAGTTTGGGTATCTTTCATGGAAATTGGATGGAAGAAAACAATGTGGAAGATATTTAATTATTAAGGGAGAATAATATATTTTAGGAAGAAGTAGTTCATTATGAGTACCTATTAACATAACATACCTGGCAGCAGTCTTTTAAAATGAAAGATTCTTAGAAGTTAATATCCATAACTTTTATGAAAGAAGGTATTTCAGTCCAAAACTAAGCAAAGAGAAAAGAAATAGTTTGTTTGCCATTCCAGTTGAAATTAAGTCCTTACTGCACAACCAAAGAGAAAATTTAAGCATTGTAAGTATTGTAGAAAAATTTAATCAATTATGCTCAACTGATGAAAATTTAACCGTTGCAAAGATGGAATAGAAATAGCAAATTAAATATATAGCCAACAAAATGATTACCATAATTAGTTACATGGCACAGGTTACAAATGATGAGGATGAGACAAACAAACCAAAGCATGGTAGTGAGTAGATTCATGAGAAGTTTGAATACTGGAAAAACTTGATTTTCTGCGTTGGTTTCTGCATTTCTCTATTCCACCAAAGAGGAGATCAGTACGGAGAGAAAAAACGGGCCCATTTCTCCGATCATAATGTAAAGTGAGGTATGACCACGTTAGACATTCCCAACAGGCAATTAACTTGGACTATGAATTTACGAGGACCAAAAGGGGCTTGTTAACAGATAGCATGAATACACAAGCATAACTATCTGGATCCCTGGGACCCTATGCTCGAACTTCGGTTCGTATACGGGGGGACTTTCATACGAATGACGTAGTCACATTCCGTGTGGCGGCTGAATTTGGTATGCTCCAGTCGTCGGGGAGGGCGATTCATGCGGACAAGGAGCTCGTGCGGTCGGGACTGGACGAGCTCGTATACGAATGACGTAGTCACATTCCGTGTGGCGGCTGAATTTGGTATGCTCCAGTCGTCGGGGAGGGCGATTCATGCGGACAAGGAGCTCGTGCGGTCGGGACTGGACGAGCTCGTATACGAACCAGCGAAAACATGACGAGAAAAACTTTATCGTCTCCCGAAGGAATTAGCTCATGAGCTAATTATTCAATTAACCCCTCACCTAAGGGCTCCCTCACGATCTTCAGCTTTGTCTGTGGAAACAAAGGTAATTGTTTAGGCTTATAATGTTTATAGTAAGCCTAAATTAAGATGTTATTTGGAGGCTAGGCATTCTGCTTGGTAGATAGCTATTTGAAGGTAGCATAAAGGTGACAAAAGGAAATCTTTCGATTTTACCTCCGGTGAGAGGCGCTGTCGCGCTACATTACCTCTCACTTTTTCTGCAATTTATATTCATCATGGCTGATAACAATTTGGAGTAAAACATCCTAAATCGTATAACACCAAGCTCCCGTAGCACACTCGATACCACTATCTTTTAGCGGGATGCAATATGGCAGCCCCCATCAACAGCTCGCCTGACCGAACCTTGCTACAAATAAAATTATATGAGAACATATTTCATTTCGAATTTATTTTATATCGGAGAATAATTTTTTAAACGTAACGTACGGACGTAAAGGACGTAAAAATTCGTTTAATTAACATCTTAATAAGATAGTCATTACCGCCCAGGCTACAGCAGCGCCTCTAAGTTGGGTTCGCCATATGAACGTCAAAGAAAGGGTAGGACTCTGAGATAAGGACCCTCAAAATCTTAACAAAAGATTGGCGAAAATGTTTCATACAGGATAGATATATCACAGTTTTGTCACCCCCTTGATTTGACTGCCTGAGTTCGAATGGGAGGCAATTTTTTTTCATCATTCATGTCACAGGTTGGTGCACCATTTCCGTGGGAAGAGTACCTTCGGTTTCGGTACACCCGTCGCTCTAATGACGACGGATATCCCGACGCCGAGCCGCGGTGGTCATAATTATTAAATACCATGTAATCTTTATTAAATAAATTTAAATACCATGTAGTTTTTAATTTTCATACATTCTAAACGAATTACTTTCCGATATTGTCACATGTATCCTAACGCATACTTATGGCTTAAAAATATATACTGGAACATAATAAGGTAGACAAGGAATTTGCATAAAAAATTATTGTATACCAGTCACTCTGCGTAGAAAAGGAACAGGCCCGCGACCACTCACTTAGACAAACGCAAACACTAGTTATAATCCGTCTCTAATTCGTCCAATGAATTATCTGAGCACAACTGCACAATTATATGAATAGACCGACTTATTTTTTTAACCCTACATAAAAACTAAAAAATTAAGTTAAAACTTAACTTAAAAATCTTTATATGAAAATACAAAAAGTTAGCAAACACATTTACGTAACACATTGTTATATAGCATACTTTCTCCGTTGAATATGAACAGAGCCGCGCACACAGACTTAGAAACGTAAACACTAATTTCAATCAGACTCCGTTCCATCCAAAGAACCATCTTCCGATTCCGATGAAGATATTGATTCTATCAGGTAGGATTCATACAAAATACTCATGGCCTCGGAGGATAAAACTTTTGATGGCTTGGATCGCATCACAACCTGACTTAAAATAATCGAGTCGGATTGTAACATCAATCTCATGAACAAGCCCACCATAGTTTATTTCTCGAGTACTTTCGGGTAAAATCTTCCCTGAATTCCCCCAACAATTTGTTGTACGCTTCCTGTGCTTCCTCTGACATTTATCCGATTGGTAACAATGAGTTCTATATGACATTCCGTGCAACAGTATTTTGTGTAAACATAATTGGCGTACAGAACCAGGGATTTAATTCAACAATAGCCGTGCTGTTCAGATGTCATACTCTTCGCATATATCCATGTTTATTCTATAGCCAGAAGACAGAACTTGTAAAACAGTAGAAGATACTCCAAATTGGGGCTTGCTTTATTGGCGGAAATTTCAGAGTGCTCGAAGAAGCGGCGAGCTGTGTTTCCGTCATTGCTACTACCATGCACCTCCTTTAGCCGGTTTAAACTAAGCTCTGTTTTAGGTCCTTCCCCTTCTTAGGCTCCTCCACCAATTCTTTAGATTTTGTGTTACAGATCTGCCAGGTTTTAACTTCCATTCTGTAAGCCACTTGCAAGCAGCATTCGAAAAGTCGAATCCATGCATGCAACGTGCGTAAACCACATTAGAGATATCATTCTTTACTGGACGAGATATTATAGCATTAACTTTGTATATAATTTGTCTTGAGTCTTTGTTGCACCATTTTTTGCGAAAGAACTCATTTTGTTACGCTGATTATAAAGTAAGTGCTCCAGTTGCAAGCAACGTGTCAACGAGCTGCGCGCTTCGTCCACACGGTTGGAGGTTACTTACGTATTTCTACAATAACTCACGAAGGTGCGGGTTGGGGCGGTCAATTTTTTTTCGTAGCCGAGAGTTGTGGCTACAATAATGTATGTATACGAAAGCGCTGCTGGGCACTGCTATATAACTTAATGATGTTCGTATTTTTGTTTTTGAATAAAAAATGTGTAGTTTACTGGTTAATATTTATGTTAAAATAATTTTAATGTTATTTCTGTGTAGTAGCAAAAAACATTTCAAATCTATTGACATTGCTGCATCGATTCCATTTTGAAAATTTGAAATTGAGCCAATTTGGTATCTGTAGAGCAGTCTTGAAGATAGGAATATTTCGAAGCGAGAGGGAAGGTATGCATCCCAGCAGCGCACATGTCACTTTGCCTGTGATTTATACGAAGAGGTGCATACTTACTTGCTTTTCATATTAATTTATCAGCGGCTCAAATAAGTGTCTTACCAACCATGCAATGAAAAATCATAACTCACGAAATTTTTTTTCTGATTATGACCACCTTTTATAGATTTGGCCCCACTGTTCGGCGCTTCGAGGATATCAAAACCATACCCATGTATTTGATTAAAAAAAGCCCAAAAATAGTTAAAAATATATACATAATAAAATATTGCCGTATACAATATTGAAGCGGACCAAATTACCGAGATATATTTTGCATAAAGGTGCAAAATTACCGTGTAAAAATTTATAAATGAATACCATGACATTAAAAAAGCCATATCATCACAATCATAAGTCAACAATCCTTAGGTTGGTTGCAATCAGATTTCCATTTCGCTCTCCTATGCTCTAGCCTCATCATAGTGACGTGTTTCTTCTCGTTCATATCTTTCATAACCTGTCCTGTGTAAGTCATTCCGGGCCGTCCCTTACCCTTCTTCCCTTCCACCCCTCCTTTTACGATTGTTTCCATCAGGCCATCATGCCTGTTAATGTGGCCAACAAAGATGACCCGTCTTCTCGTTAAGGTTTTTAGAAGACTTCTCCTTTCTCCCACTCTTCTAAGCACTTCCGCACTAGTTACTCGGTCGATCCATTTTATCGTCATCATTCTTCGGTAGCACCCCGTTTCCAATACTTCCCACCCTTGACTTCAATGTTCCTGTCAACGTCTAAGTCTCGCTCCAATGGAGAAACATACTCCATTTGTAGCATCTGGTGAATTTTTTCCTGACTTCTTGACTTGTATTTTCAGCTGTAAGAAGATCTTCTTACTGTAGAAAAGACTCTTTGCCTGCGTCATTCTGCTGACTACTGCATTCTTGCTTCGTTCATCGTCGGTAGTTCGGCTTCCTACGAAACAAAACTCTTCCGCCTCTTCAAGCTTTCGTTTTCCTAGTTCCATGTTTGCCTTTGACTCCTCTTTTTTCCTGCATACTAATATCGTAGACTTCTATTTTTTTTTTATCTGTTATCTGGCCATTGCCCTTTCCATATTTGATAAGTCTTTCTCAAATCATTCATTGTCTCGGATATGACTGCTGTGCCGTCAGCAAATCTCAGCATACTAATTCAATTGGATATTGTAATTCCATTTCCTCTTAGATTTCCTTGATGGCCCTCTCAATGTATACATTAAAGTTTCGGAAGATAGGGTACTCCCTTGTCTCACTCCTTCTCTTATTCTTGCTTCTGCACAGTTGGGCCCAAATTTTATCGCAGCTACTTGGTTCTTATATAGCCTGTGCACAATTATACGATTATTGTAGAGCAATCCAATTTATTTCAGAACTCTGGGCACTGTATTCCATTTTACGTTATCGAAAGCCTTCTTCAAGTCGATAAATACTAAGGAAATCGGTTTGTTCTTCTACATTCTCTTGTCTGTGAGCAGCCTTATAGCAAGATTGCATCTCTTGTTCCCTTGTTTTTCCTAAATCGGAGTTGGTCCTCATCCAGGAATTCTTCTTCTCTTCGTTGTATTCTTTTGTAGATGACTCTCGTCAGTATCTTCGACGCATGTGTCGTCAGGCAGATGATCCTAAAATCTTTACCCTTCTCTACTCTCTTGTTCCACTGAATAGGAGCGTCTCCTTTCCGAAGTGACTAGAGATGTTGGGTACATATCGCAGATGGTTTTGTAAAGTTTATTTTTAGTATTTTTTCCTGTATTTTTTAATAAGGCCTGTTGGTATCTCATCTATTCCTGCAGCCTTATTCTTTCGCAGGTGTCTTAACGCAGCGTCAAAATACCTTTTCTCTCTTCTCTAGATCTTAAGATGCTGGCTCCCATGTCATCCTTTTCTACTTCACTTTCCTCTTCGATAATGTTAGAGCTGAGTTTGCTTACGTTGTATAAATCCTCCAGGTATTGTTTCCATCTCTTCACCTTGTCTTCGTTTTCAATCGAAATATTTCCATACTTGTCCTTTATTGCATTACATCTTTTACTCCTTTCCTTGAAATGGTACCTCACTATTCTGTTGGCCGCTTCCACATTCCCTTGCAGGAGGTTCTTTGGCGCATACTCGTATAGATTTATGGACTCGCATAGATGGCGCAATTCCTTATTCTCTTGTAGCAAGCCTTACCTTCTTCAGTTTTCACATTCTTATATTTTTTCTATCCTTCAATAAGGTCTAGGACTTCATCCGTGATACATGGCTTATTCCTAGCATTGCTCCAATCACCTAAAACACTAAAGGTTGTCTTCACCCCTTACCTGTTTGATTACTTCCGTGATATCTTCGTATAAGTTTTCAATTTCATTATCCTCGTAGTCTATCGTGGGAATGTAAACCTGCACCACTACGATATCTATCGGTTTAGTCTCTTACTTTACCATAACTATCATTTAATTTTACTGCAGGGAGCTTTTCATACGCATTCCGGCACTCCTTCCGAGCATTATCTCAACCCCAGCATTGCCGTTATGACATCCCGTGTGTATAATCCTTAAGTTTCCACTCCAAAAGTCTCTCTCTTTCTCTCCAGATCATTTCATTTCGCTGAATCCTGGCTCGTCGCGGTTCAATCTTTGCATTTCAACCTTAAAAGATATTCCAGCCAACCGCAGCACCGTGGTCGGAAATCGAAAAACGCCGGACAAAAGTCCGAAATGGCTTTTTTTGAGGTAGACAATTGAAATTTGGCACAAATACGGGGAAATAGTTGCTGATTTTGAAATAGTAAGTCATTTTTATTAAGTCTCAGCCGTTACGGAGTTACGGAGGCTTAAACATGACGAAATTTCGAAAAACACGCCATTTATCATTTTTCTTCGAAAATGTAAAAAGTTACGCAGATGGTAGAGCAGTGGATGGATTTTCATGAAATTTTTAACATGTTCATCTGTCATTATAGTTTCTTGCTTGTACTTTGCATAAGTTTCAGACATTTTTGTTGATATTTGTGTGCTGTAATGTATCAAAATGGCGGAAGCTTTTTTCAAGCAAAATTTCACTTAAAGCAGTCATTATCTTTTTTATAAGAAATATGTATGTCGAGATATTTCGTAATAATACTAAGAAAACATATTTAAACGTTTGTCTGCAAAAGGTTTGGGAAAAAGTTTGCGGCCCTGAGAGAAAATTCGAATTTTCGACCGCGCGTCGCGGTCCGGCTCCACGCGGCGGACCCCGGTAATATCGATTGCGTGTGATGGTTGAAGTTCTTTGCACCTAAATTCCTCAAATTTGCCTTTTTCAGGCAAAAAAAACTTTTGTGGATTTCCTAAGGTTCTATATCGAAGATATTTTGAAAGCAGTATTGGTCATTAGGTCATAAAATGGCGGACATTTTGTTAGGCAAAAGTTAACATAAAGTAGTCATTATCTCTGGTTTTAGAAAAATGTATATCATGATTTTTTGTCAGGGTATTAAGTAAACATAATTTTAAAGTATTCTGCAAAAATCTGCGGAAAAAGTTTGCGACCCTGAGAAAAAATTCCAATTTTCGATCGCGTTTCGCGGCCCGGCTCGGCTCAGCGCGGCCTCGAAACTCCGACTCCTCGCACTGACGAATTTCTGAGGACCTTAATGTCCTGTATTCGCCTTACTCAAGACATCCATGCTGTCAATGATAACCAAATGTCATATATTTATTATCATGGAGGGATACTATATCCAGCGCATGTGTTTGTAGACTGTGATGCCTAACTGTGATGAATATGCTTTTCTTCGGTTACTCCACGGAATTTTCCGAGTAATTATGAACTCCTTCAATTCCTGAGTGCACATGAGGGTGTTTTGTTCCTCATACACTCTTTAGTGGAAGGTTGTTGGGTTGGCTGTTTTCCCTTTCCACTCTCTTTCAATTTTCAATCTGCAAGCCGTCAAATCCCTCCGCCTTCACAGCACCATGCGACTCGGTCCCTGATGCCTTGTCTACACTACACACTTAACTTAAGTGACTTCACTTAAATATAATCTTAAATGTGGTGCGGTAGCTACACTTGAGCTTTAAGTCGACTTCAGCACCGTGATTGTCTATATCGGGAAACAGTTATGTTGACAGATGAAGGTCTAGGAGAGCAATTAGTGATTCTTTGATCCAAAGCGACTGTTATTTGAAATAAACTTCCAAACTCCGTGAATTAACCATTTTGGATTCAGAAGGTTAAAAGGAAAGACCGTTTTCAGTTCCTGAGGGAACGCTATATGGCGAGAGGTGATGGAGCCAGAGGAATTTAGAATTACTAAGCGTGACTTCGTGGAATGACATGTTCATAACGTAAACAAAAACACTTATTGCTAGTCAAATTCCACTGCTTTATTAAAACCATTGATGTTAAATTTCAACCATTAATTCCTCCCACGTCCAATGAAATCGCCACATCTTATCTCCCTCGGCATCCCTAGGACTAACATTAAAGCCCTATGCAATAGTTTCAATAACAGTGTGTGGGAAGTTACTGAGTGCATTCGTTTACGTTATTTTCGATTATGACACCATGGAAAATAAACTGTTTTACCGGATCCTCTGCCGTCGTCTCATTGTCAGTCTTAAAATTCCTTAAAACGTTTCTAAGTTTTATAAATCGAGTTTCACCGTGAGCAACAGGCATAGCAATTAGTTTTCACGGAAATAAAACCAACAATAAGATGAGAAACACTACAAAATAAATTCGTCGAATTAATATCCCCAACACTAGAAATTAACTAACGAAATAGAACGCTCAATAACCACATCATACAATACAGCACAACTTAGAACATAATCAACGGGATGATGTGAGATGGGTATTATGTGCCATTTACAACACATGAAGAGCTTCAACCGTGCGGAAACAGTTGCCTACGCAATTTAAGTTGGGTTCTAAGATGACTTAAGTGGAGGTGTACTTAAATGAAGCTGGTGACACCTACACTACCAACTTAAGTACAGAGCCAACTTAAGTAGTCACTTAAGTTACTAGTGTAGACCCGGCATGAGGGTGTTTTTATGACACCGCCCACCCTTTAACAGTTATGATGGGTTTTCCCTGGGTGGACCTTCCCTTTCCTTTAAAGAAAATGCATGTTGAGCAGTAGTTCTATCTTGGAATTTGTGGTGAAGTGATGTGGTGAAGTGAATTTGGAGAAATCTGTTCTGAAAAAATATTTTTTTACTCGCGATATTGAGTGTGAGTGATAGGAATCCCTACCGATTTTTTTTTCTATTGTTTACATCGGTGTTTTTTTCCTCAGCAATCCACACCTTATTCGAGGTAAGATATATTTCCATGTGTTTTTGCCTGGTGTTAGTCATTCGAGCTTTTTCGTCCCAGGTTTCTTACGTCCCTTGAACTATTTTTTACAAACTTTCCTCAATACCGATTTTTCACCCCTACTTTCTGGTGTTATGTAGCCTATCGTTGTTGAACAATTTGTGGAATGGGTAGATTCATTCTATCACATTAATTTTCAGACCTTAGACAAGTTTTTCAGTCCTTATTGGATATGTCTTCCAATTTTATCACACAGCTTGAGCTCCATAATAGATTGATGGGCATAAAGTTCAAATCACCAACTGAAAAAATGGAATATTTGGTGGATTTTCTTGTGCGAAGATTTGATTTAGGTCAATTTGATGACCCCAATGGAAGTCTTCGTGAATTTGTCAGAATAAGCTTTTTGTTGCCCTACTTGCAAAGGTGGAATAGAAGTACTCGGAATAAAAATACATTTTTAAAGCGTAATAACGCATGGCTCATGGAGTCGATGAACTTTCCTGACACCGTGCGTCAGTATTTGACTAGCACTTCTGCTGTGACTAGTAAGTACCATCCGGTGAAAACCTTTCTTTTTCATTGAACGACATAATATTTTTATTCTTGGGTTATTTACTTTTAAATAATTACTTCCTAGGTTCACTGGGAAGGCCGGAAATAGATTTTAGTGTTCCCTCGGAGAGATCAAAAAGACGTAAGGTCCAAAATATTAAAATGTCTTCCTCTGCTGCGGAGCTCGCATTGGCAACCTGGATTTGGAGTTTGAGGGAGGAAGGAGATATTACGGCCGCCGAACTAATTTCCGAAGGAACGACAACCACTCCTAGTAGGGCGAGAAGAGTTATGTCTAAATGGAGAAAAAGGGATAATCCCCAGAGGGAAATGACCCCTGAAGAAGCCGTGTCTCTCGTTATTACAACTGAGCTAACGAAGAGTCAGTAAAATACACTGAGACGCTCGGCTCAAAATTATGGACACAAGCTTTATCCAAGCTACGATAGAGTCTTAAACGCGAAAAGTATGGCATACCCCGAAGGAATCAGGGTAACTGAAAACATGTGCGAAGTGAGTCTTCAAACTCTTAAATCACACAGCTTCGCGAATTCTGTCATACATTTCAACTGCTGAAACATCATATGATGAAGTAGATTGCACACTAGTGTGCAAATATGGATTTGATGGCAGTTCGGGCCATGCCCAATATAAGCAATTGTGGGAACTATCTGACTCATCAGATGAGTATTTAATTATGAGCTCCCTGGTGCCACTTAGGTTACTAAATGACAATACAGGTATGAGATTTACGTGTCTATTTTATCTGTAATTTATCTAATTGGAATCATTACGGGAATTTTTAGTAATTTTAATATTCCAGGTGAGATACTATGGGCGAATCCTCGGCCATCTTCTACGAGATTTTGCCGGCCTATTCGCCTTCAGTGGCTAAAAGAGACTAGAGAAGTTGCGAAAGCAGAGAGAGATTACATAAAAGAACAGATTATTGGATTGGATAAATTGAATTTTAGGGGTTATTCAGTAGCATTCAATTTGCTATTAACAATGATAAACGGAAAAGTAAGGCCAATTCCAATCTCAAATGCAGTAAAATAATATATGGCTTAAATTATTAACCTTAAAAAATATTCTCTTAGGCCTTATTCTTCTTCCTCACAACCCCGGCTAATCCGCACTTCGAACCTTCTCACTTCGGTCGGGGACAGGAAAGAAACCCCATGAAAGTACAGGGCAGGCATGTAGAACCCAGCTGCTTTGGAGTCGCACAGCAAAATACCAAATCTTAACCCGGAGGTTTACCATGTTTATTTTGTAATATTTCGTACCTTAGCATCTAAATATAGTATCCCTCCATTATAATAAATACATGACATTTGCTTATCATTGACAGCATGGACGTCTTGAGTAAGGCGAACACAGGACATTAAGGTCCTCAGAAATTCGTCAGTGCGAAGAGTCGGAGTTTCGAGGCCGCGCTGAGCCGAGCCGGGCCGCGAAACGCGATCGAAAATTGGAATTTTTTCTCAGGGTCGCAAACTTTTTCCGCAGATTTTTGCAGAATACTTTAAAATTATGTTTACTTAATACCCTGACAAAAAATCATGATATACATTTTTCTAAAACCAGAGATAATGACTACTTTATGTTAACTTTTGCCTAACAAAATGTCCGCCATTTTATGACCTAATGACCAATACTGCTTTCAAAATATCTTCGATATAGAACCTTAGGAAATCCACAAAAGTTTTTTTTTGCCTGAAAAAGACAAATTTGAGGAATTTAGGTGCAAAGAACTTCAACCATCACACGCAATCGATATTACCGGGGTCCGCCGCGTGGAGCCGGACCGCGACGCGCGGTCGAAAATTCGAATTTTCTCTCAGGGCCGCAAACTTTTTCCCAAACCTTTTGCAGACAAACGTTTAAATATGTTTTCTTAGTATTATTACGAAATATCTCGACATACATATTTCTTATAAAAAAGATAATGACTGCTTTAAGTGAAATTTTGCTTGAAAAAAGCTTCCGCCATTTTGATACATTACAGCACACAAATATCAACAAAAATGTCTGAAACTTATGCAAAGTACAAGCAAGAAACTATAATGACAGATGAACATGTTAAAAATTTCATGAAAATCCATCCACTGCTCTACCATCTGCGTAACTTTTTACATTTTCGAAGAAAAATGATAAATGGCGTGTTTTTCGAAATTTCGTCATGTTTAAGCCTCCGTAACTCCGTAACGGCTGAGACTTAATAAAAATGACTTACTATTTCAAAATCAGCAACTATTTCCCCGTATTTGTGCCAAATTTCAATTGTCTACCTCAAAAAAAGCCATTTCGGACTTTTGTCCGGCGTTTTTCGATTTCCGACCACTGTGCGCAGGTCCTAAGTGATCTCACGTTCCATATTTCTATCCTCTTAACTTTATCACAGCTGACCGATTTACTCCCTCGGGCAGTCCCCGCCCGGAGATCCGAATGGGGGACTACTTTACCTCTCAAATATTTTACCTGTGAGAGTTCCATTACTTCCGATATTTCAATAATTGGAGTATCAACGACTCCTACAGATAATAATGTGGTGGTTTACACTTGACTTCCAATTCGCAGTACCACAGCCGTTACAGCAAATGTTTCCACGCCTACAATGAAATCTGTGTCGTTTCACTGACCACTCTTGTCTCCATCTTCACTCGCATAAAGATGACCCTTCTCCCCTGGGTGGTGAGAGGGCTTATTGTTGGCGGCCTAATATCACGGCATATTCACAGGCTAAATTAGAAATTTAGATGGCCTATCTTACACAGGGTATCTTATGGCTTATCTTACCCATAACACCTCGGAATGCCGTCGCTTATTGTCTACGATTGCTAATTCGACAAGTTTTCTCTTTTATACCCAAGGGCGTACCCAGGATCAAAACTAGGGGGGAGGGCAAGCCATGGTTGTTCAAGTTGTAGGTAAGATTTAAGCATAGAAAAGGTGAATGAAATCAACATTTTAAGGAAACTGTGACAGCTCTTTATTAGTTTTTAAAATTATTTGCTTGAAAAAATATTATTTTCGTTAAAGACATTTGCGATTTTTACATCTAGGGGGCTGCTGCCCCCTCCTGACCCTTGCTGGGTACGCCCATGTTTATACCGCAGCTATAACCTCTTTCTGTGGCAGTCGACGCACCATCTGCAGCCCTTTGGACTCGGCCTCAGTGGCTTAAAGTTCAGCCGCGAGAACAGTCATATGTCAAGATTAATTTCCCTAAAATGACTTTTCCCCCTTGTCGGGCGTTTTACTCTCAACATGGTCATATGCGACGTGTTTCACAGGTCAACACAATAATCACACAAACCTATGAGGTATGAAATATTGAAGGCGATACCCTGTAGAATCCGAATACACCCTTCTAAACTTCCTTGGAAAAAATTGAAAAAATGACTTCTGGCCAGCTCTTTTCGATTTAGGACCACGCCTTCGTCCCTCCTCCTGGCTGCCCGCCCCTAATAATTTCTGACTTGCGGGTCGGCCACGTTGTCGTGGCCGTGCCCCTGGAGTGTATCCCCGCGGGCCCGCCCAGGGTTTTGTTTTTGCTGCCTGAATTAGAGCATTTATTTAAAAAACGAAATCCATGCACATCCCATATGCAAAATATTTCTCAAATTTTGCGGTGCTAGTCTAATATAGAACATATTACGTTCACTCTCCTGTCAAAAAATATCAAAAGCTAATAATCTCACATGCTTTGGAGCTAGAAGTTTACTAATAAATTAACTGCAATAATTTAGTGCATGCTTTCCGGGAAAATGGAAAGGTGGAAACTTATTCTGTGTTAAATAAATGACAATCAATAAATAATTGCAATTCTTTACGCAATTACACTCATTACTGACATTAATAAAATTTGAATTTTAAGCTGGCAGCTGCGAAAAGATGAAATTCGGTACATTTCAAAATTGGACTGACCTACGACCATTTTCGTATTCAATGAATAACGCTGATAAAGTGATGTATTTTATCACTTATTATTCTGACGTTTTTTTTAAAGAAGGCATCATTCCAAATTTCATCAAAAGCTTTGACGCAAAACAAAACCCCAACTCACGATGTCTCTTAAGCATGCTTCTTCAACCCACAAACTGATCTCTCTTACGGTTTTCCCCATGTTATTTATAAATAGGACACAATGCATCCTCTCAATGGGTCGTATTTTGATCTTTCTCGCATCGAATCACCCGTTTGATACTTACATTCAGGGCCAGAACTAGGAGTTTTGCCAGGGGGGGCAAAGATCAGTTTGCTGCCCCCCTACCTTAATCCCCCTCCCACCTACCCAACCGCAAAAATATGATACCTTCATAAGCTATTTTTGAAATACTGTTGTTGAAATTACTTATTATATTATTATGTTTCCTATTAAGAAGTTTTATTCACATAATTGTTTGATAATTAATAAATTATTAATAATTCTCAAAAAATGTAATTTAAAATTTAAATAACTTTTTAAAATAAACTTTCCAAATTTTGCTGCCTCCTGAAATCTTCCGCCCGGGGCCCCACTGCCTCGCACAGGTTCTGGGCTGCTTCTTAACATGCACTCTTTCTTTGAACAGAGCTTGGGCAACCACGAATTTGACGACGAAGTTGCAGGACTAGTTCCCTTCGTGAAGAACATAAGCACGCCCGTGTTGGCGGCAAACCTGGACTCAACGGAAGAGCCGACGCTGAAGCCTTACATCAAAGCGTCAGTGGTGCTGCGACTCAGCGGCACGCGGGTGGGAGTGATTGGCTACCTCACTCCAGCCACAAAGGTAAGACATTATTTTGGTGGTGATAATGTCACATGGGCTACGATATGGAGGGATGTAAGCTAACGTCATGCACAACAGTAAAAACTGCTTGTTGCGGTGATCACGTTGGTGCGTGGGTAAGCTTGTTGGGCCATGCGGAGGAAATTTTTGCAAAAGACGTGCCAATCATATGAATAAACCACATGCATGCCTAAAACATATATTTTGACTTGTCTAATATATTATTTCCTGCAACATATCTCGTTTACAGAAACACAACCACTTTTTTCGAATAAAAATTGATAACTTTATTTTACTCAGCGGCTCACCTACAGCGGAATTCAATCGTTAGTAGGAGAAGTAGTTTTAAAAACGGATTAATAAATATTGAAGACTCAAACTTGTTCAATCTTACTTAAGATATCCATATATCCATTTACTGCTGGAATTATTTATATACTTTTCAACGCTAATTGCGGACAGCTATCAATAGTCACACGCAGAGGCGCAGCTAGGAATGGGGGGTTTAGGTGCAACTAATAGCGGGGTGTGTGGGGGTATGGAATACCCACCAGGATAAGCGCTAGGTGCGAGATTAATGAATTGCGGAATTTTAAACTAAGTGATTCAAAATGGTGAGTTTTACGGCTTTCTGAGGATGTTTTATTAATCCTTTCACTATTCTATCAGTAATATCAATCCAATTAAGTAAAATGTATTAAACACAAAATTTCTCAAAGCTCTGGGGGGGTTTTAACCCCCAAAACCCCCCCCTCGCTGCGCCAGTGGTCTCACGGGCCTCCTGCTGTTCCCGAACTATATCCATTCTGCGTTGTAGATACAACATTGTATTCCGAGAGAATAAAATCTCTTGCTATTTCTTCGTTAATAAATGCTACTTAGAATTTGAGTAGGTACCTTTTGCTAACAAGTTGCACAAAACATTTCCGGTTAATTTGTTCTCCCGAAAGCATTCCGTAAGATGACAGCAAACGATGCGATTTTTCTCTTCATTACCTGATCTGAATTAAATTTGTATTTTAGCTCTTTCCTAATGTCCCGAATAACAATTCACAGCCTGATAGCACAATATCACTGCAACAAAAAGCAACGTTATGAATTGGAGAGCAAGGAATAATAACCATCCTGAAGCACTCCATCAATATTTAGCCGTTTTCAGCCATTACACGTTTTATAGAATAGCTTTGTTTTCCAGATAATTTCTGAGGAAAATAAATGCTATTCTAATCATGAAATTTTTTCTCCGATTCATTACGTTGCTTCTTTTCTAAGTGATCTTTTGCTTTATTTTTTCTGTTGATTTTGATCTGATATCAATCGGTGGTGACTGGGGAACTTGCATGAATTTTTTTTATTTCATAGGCGGATAGAAAATTATTTTCTGAATACAACAAAGAAAACCGCATGTAAATCTGAGTTTTCCTTCGCGAGATATTTAATGATAAATATAACGAATTTTAAAGCGCGGGAAAAACTCCCTCACCCCCCAAGCCACTGCCGACGAAGCCTCGATGACGTCAAAGGTGCCTAAACATCGCGCGAAGCTATTGTTGTGATTTTTTGTAATAGTTGCCAGCAGTTGTGAGAGCTTCGTTTGTTAGACGTGTTGATTATTTTATATTTAAAGATAAATATCCGACGATAGAGGCTTGGAAGCCCTCGTATTTTGCATTATTTATAATATTAATATCTGAGTAAGGGCATAAAATATAAAACTGGAGCAGTTAAACCAAAAATTTGATAATACCTAAATAACATCGTTGTAGGAGTCTGAGCCACGGCCATTGGAAGGGGGATACGTTAATTGTAAGTTGATGTTATCGACGGCATATCATTCATTTAAGTATGTAATTAGAACGATTTTGATGTTTACTAATGTCCGCTTAGCTTTTATATACATTAACTTCATCCGTTTATTCGTAGGTACCGGAGAATTCGTCGTTTAGGACTGTCTGTGCTTGTATTATGGGGTGAATTCCAGTCAATGCAACTTTTGCTCGCTGATTGGAGACATCTAGGAACATTTTGTGCCAAAATAGTGTTATTTTCAACGTGACATCTCCCGTTAAGCTACTGATTATAATCACAGTGCCAGTGGTTGTAATGCACAAAGTTTGACAAGGTTGAAAAATATCGGCCAAGAGTTATCAGTGTTCCATCGTGATTGAATTGTAAAAAGTGCTATTACGCTATCGATAAATGTCTAACAGTAGTGTAAAAATTGTCAGTGGCGTGCTAATCTCCGTTGTTCACGCTATTGAAATGAAAACTACGTGTGTAGTTTGTTATTCCATTATTTCAACGAATAGTAGTGAGAAATGTCACCTGTGTGGGCTAATTTCAGGGTTTAAATCAGTGAATAAATAGTTGTATTCATCATAACGAGTTCTGTTATTGTAAGTAGTACGTGATGAATTTAAGAATGTGATAGTGACATCCAGTTTTTGATAAGATTATTTGCCTATTTCCCACTATATTTTTATGGTATATGCTAGTATATTGTTTATGGATTTACCTATATTATTGAAATAGGTTTTAGCTTGTGTGTGTGTTGGCAGCGGAACCGATTCGCGATCTCACATGTGGATTGTGTGCAGACTGTTTTGCTGTGAATTCGTACCGTAGGGCGGATAGGACAACCTTCTCCGTTAATCCGGTGTTGCCAAATTCAACAGCACAGCTTACTCTAATGTCAACAGCACAGCTTACGATCGTTATCCTCCAGTATTACAAGTTTCTTTTACAACTCGATTTGCCGCCGACGTATAGCAATAATTTGTCTTAACAAATTCCATGAGGGTCGTGGCATCAAATTTTGGTGTCCTAAAAAAAGGCTGGAGTTCTAACACCCCATGCCACACGCCTTTCAGGCGGCTTGCGGGGTATTATGTAGACTTAGATGAATTACAGGGTACTATTCGAACGAGTGGCAACGTTATCATCCATTTTTCTGATAACCAAAACACACGAAGTGAAACGCTTGTACTTCATCATCCCGATGCCGCATTATTAATATCCCAAGTAATAATCTAGGCACAATAGTAATAGGAAAACTTGCCCAAGAATAACAGAACAAAATAAAGTGACGATGAGCGGCTAAATACTCCCTCAAAACAAATTTTACACCATGCGCTCAGCGTATTTCCCTACTCCCTATGGTTGTTTAGGCACCTATGACGTCACGCCTGGCCTCGGCAACGCTCGGGTGTCTTCGCACAGTGGTCGGCTCAGAGAAATTTATCTCGATTTTAAATGCAATTTTTTTATTTCTTTTGATGTTGAATGGAGAAGCTGAAGGTATTTTTGCGAGCTAATGTATCCATTTGACTTATTCAAAATAGTTTTTAGAGCAATCTACGACCCATGCAAGTTCCTCCTTTCTTCAGAATTTTTCGCACCAAGGCGGCTGCGCCCAAATGGCTGTGCCCAGACCCTGGATCCACCCGCTGATCATGTCTGGGATAGAACAAGGGGTTCCCTTCCCCACTTGCTTTAACCCCGTTTGCTTATCCACAAAGATATCTGATACCAAATTAGTCAACCTTCCTTTCACCACAGAAATGTGTTCAAACCATCTCGAAATTACTGCGTCTCACTGAAAATATATTTCAGAGATCAATCATGTTAAATAAGGTTAATATATAGTTATATGTGTTATCAGAGACTGAAAAACAATGAATAGCAAATGCTTTGATCGAGGCTAACTAAAATTGTTCTCTACATAGGAAATTTCACAGCTTGGGAAGGTGAAACTTTTTCCTGAAGTGGAGAGTGTGGCAAAGGAAGCCGCCAAGCTGAAAGCCGAAGGGGTGAGGGTCATAATTGCACTCGGTCATTCTGGGTACAAAACTGATTTGGATATTGCTCAAAATGTGCCTGATGTTGACCTTGTCATTGGTGGACATACAAATACATTCCTTTATACAGGTGAGAATATCATAGGTTTCATATTTCCCAGAATTGATTGATAGGATTGATAATGGCTTAAAGGTCCTCTGTAATTGCAGCATGCCTTGCCGTGTCGATTGGAGACCTTTAAGCCATTATCTAATGCAATGCGCAACTTACTTTTGATAGTCATAATGTTATATGATTGCCCTCTCCCATATGACTTAACAGATAAAGATGTCTCTCTCAGATATTTGAAGCAACATAAATTCTCATGAAATTACGCAGCTGGATACAGGTAGCATCTGCTGGTCAAACAAATCATAAAACACCAAATGTTTCTTCAAAAAGGATTAAAAAAGGAGAAATACATTAATGTGAAAAGGATTAGATGACAGTGGCGTAGCCACAGTGGGTTTTTGGGTTACAACCCCCCCTTGAGCCATTAAAAGAGATGCCAAAAATTAGTGTGATGGCCTCCATAGATAACTTTTCTTAGATACTCATACAAAGTTATTGTTTTTGAGTCCTAAAAAACATCACGTTTTCAACATCAAAAATCCCAAAATCTACTGGAGGAGGACCCACATTTGCCCTGGTATAGTGGCAAATCTATGGGGGGGGGGGTACCCCCTACTTAGCCCCTCCTTGTCCCCATCCTGGATCCGCCACTGCCCTGGCGTGTTTTCCATACACCTTGGAAGGGCCCCAAAATGTCTGTTAAACCCCCCATTTCAAAATTCTGGCTACGCCACTGTTAGATGACAGCAGACTTGAGTGGAGAGATGATTTAAACCAATGTTAATATTGTTGACCAGTGATCATTATATTTCTTCAAAAATTTCCTAGAAATACGTTGTTGGATGAAGAAAGATGTGAGGCTTTCCCGGCATGTTTAAGTTGATGATGCCGGGTTTCCCGTCGGGCGAGGCTCTCCATCTCTGCCGATGTTTTGATGGCCGTGTCGCCCATCGTCACCAGGGATTGATGACGATGGGCGACACAGCCATTGAAACGTCGGCAGATATGGACAGCCTCACCTGGTGGGAAACCCGAAACATCTTCAACATGTTGTTGGATGGATGGAAATAAAAATTCTTTTTTGTTACATAGGTACTCTACCATTTCAACATTGTTGCTTTAAAATAATCACAAAATTACCTATTCAGTGCCTACAACTGCAAAACCTTAAGTTAATGAAAGTAACATAATTTTCTCATTTAGTGGTGAATATGTGCAGTTACTTTGTTTGAATTCAGAGAAAGTTTTTATAAAGAGGCCATTAAATTAGGAGGTACTCATTTATAAGATTGTTAAAAAAACAATTTATTCTTAACGGGAATGTGGATATGATTTAGGCACAACTATCAAGAGCACTTGAGAGTGCACCTAATATTGCCAAGTTTTTATGCATTGCCACCATAAAATATGCTTCAGAGTCTATATTTTACATATGCATGAAATATTTTCATATGTTCAATACATTTTATCATTAGCCACTGATTTGGGCAAATGCTTGTTGGTTGTAGTAATTTTTAAGTAGTCATTACATATCAAGCAAATCCAGCATATTTCATATTTTCTAATTATGTACTTATACTGAATTAGGTTCATGTATGGAGGGAAATGTCTGGGTTCCTCTTTTGGCTGAGTTCCACTTTATTATGTTATTTCTAGGTACTCCTCCGGACTCAGAAAAGCCGGTTGATGTGTATCCAAAGATAGTGCAGCAGAAATCAGGAAGAAAAGTAGCAGTTGTCCAAGCATTTGCATATACAAAATATCTTGGCTATTTAAATGTGGCCTTTGATGAAGATGGAGAACTTGTCCGGTATGGAGGAAACCCCATCCTTTTAAATTCTGAAGTTCCTGAAGGTAAAACACTGTGTTCACTATTCCATATGTGCAGCCTGATATGAAATTCTTCTACCCTAAAGTAATCTTTTTTCTTAAATTTGGAGCAAACTTGAAACTTGACACATTCAGAATGAAAAAGGTCCACAGTATGACCTGGTGCAATGCCCAATTGCAGATCATTTGCCAATGCGTAGCTCACGGCTGTGGCTAGGAAATTTAATGGTGGAGGGATTGTTGGAGAGGAGAGGCCACAGGAATGTTATACAGGGGGAATGAATTTTTGGGGGTCATTGTTTGGTGGGGGTGATCTAAGATTATATCTAGCATAAATATTAGAGGGGGTTGAAGCTCCAATTACCTAATATTCTATGGTCATTCCACTCAAATTATAGACAATGTTTTTGCCCTCAAGTCACCAATTTCCAACCAAATTTAGCAAATTGTATTCACTTGATTAGAAAAGAACAACTCTTTTTGCCATCTATGCATCGATTTAGAAGAAATTGAAATTTTTTAAAACTATGACTATACAATAGCGTCTTCACATTATACATGCAATAAACAATAATAAGCAACCCTACAATTCGTTGGACATTTTTTCTTTCAGTGCAATTTTATTTAGGGATTTCAATTCAAAAATTTGATTGTTAGTTGTGTTTTATTGACCAAATTTGAATCAGCACTTTTTGTATCAAAATGTGGTCTACTGATGCAATAATAGACAAAATTTCTGCCCCCCGTATTATGATAAAAGGTAGAGTTAAAATGACATAAAACATTCCTCATGATCATGTACCGAGTGTAATCAATTACTTCCTATGTCACTAGTCACTCTAAATATACCATTTGAACAATAAAAATATGTGCCGACATTACTGATAGCGATCAAATTAGTACATTATTCCTGTTTTATGCCAAAATGACCATCAGACAAGTGGAGTCAAATGCTTGCTGTATTTTTGCTGTTTTTTTATTGAATGTTGATGAGGATAAAGGAATCTTCTAGGTATTGTCGGGCTCCTTAATTGCAGCCATGCCTCCTACCCTTTTCCTCCCCCCCCCCTCCCCTGAGATCAGGGTTAAAGAATCTTTTGACTTGTACCCTGGACGTTAGGAGTGTGCATCCTTGTGGAACCCACCCAGGATCTTGGTCCAATTTTTTGGCTGCAGCTCTCTTCTAATCCAGATACTCACTGTTCTAATGAGCATCACAGGAAGGGTACACCATTAACTCCTGATCATCCTACCCCTTTGGAGCTTGAAAAAGAAGAAATAACCACTCAGGAGAAGAGAAAGCTTCTAAAATAGAAGCGAGAGCTATGGCCAAAAAATTCAACAAGTCGAAAGACTCTTTAACCCTGACCTGATCCAAAAGGTCAACAAGTCGAAAGACTCTTTCACCCTGATCTCAGGAGAGAAAGGGAAAAAGGGAGGGGGCATCGCTGCAATTGAGGATCCTGATGACACCTCCACGATATGGATAGGGATAGCTGGGAAAATGATGGAAGAGTCCAACATCATCATTTGGCTATGCGACAGGAGTTATCGCTAAGGAAACTGTTTTAACTGTTCCGAGAAAATCATTCTATGAAGAAAATGATCCAGAGATTTTGCTCTAGATGGGAATTCCCAAACTATTTACAAAGCATATTGTGCAAGGAAAGGTCAGGGGTGGTCATATGTGGATTGGCCGTTAGAAAAAATCTGCTCACTGGCCATTGCCAGGGGCTGGCCGGAGGGGAAGAGGATTTTACATTGCTAATGAGGAAAAGACATTGGTTTGAAGGGAAAATGGACTCTCATAAAGGTGGCGCCTGAATAGAGGAGCTGGCATGAGGGCCAATTCTATGTATTCTGGCTGATTTATGTACAATGGCAATGGCTATAAAAGTGATGCAAGTAAAATAGGTGAAATAGGTTGTGTTTGGAATGTGGTTTATTTCAAACCTGATTCGTGAACAGCCATGAAATTCACATGAATTGCCATGAGAAAAAATTCCTCTGGAGCGGGAATCGAACCATGGACCTTTGGCTCTCTGCACCACTCTAAAATTGCCACGGGAATTAAAGAACTTTGATAGCATAGTGGTCTGGGTAGTTTTTGTTTTGTGCTGAAGAATATTAATGAATGAAGGTTTTTACTCAGGAGTTCTCCATATGTATCTCCCTCCACAGATGAAGAAGTATTAAAGGAGCTGGATCGATGGTATCCAAAAGTTGCTTCTCTGTCGGAGAGAGAGACTGGGTCCACTCGAGTATTGCTGGATGGCACACAATCCTTTTGCCGCAATGTGGAATGCAATCTGGGAAATTTGATTGCTGATGCTATGGTTTATTATGTAAGTGTATGAAGCACTAACACTAGCGCAATGAGCTTTTCACAAATAAAGGCAAAATTAAAACATCAACACAATAACTTTCACGGAACCAGAGGAAATAAAAATTGGGGGTACATGTGTAGTTTCAAATTAAAACGATTGAGCTTGGAATATTCTGAATATGTCAATACTTAGGAAGGTCTTGAACTAAGATATTCAGTGAAGTGAATTTAATTCTAGACCACTACAAAAAATTTCAAGCTGTAGGGGTTTGTTACAGAGTATGGTCAAAAATATCTCGCATAATTTGCTAAATATGAACTTATACTTGCAATGCTGCAGAATCATGAAAATTTTACTCTTGTTTCTACATACCTATGATTAACAAAAATTTGGTGCCTTAAGCATTTGAACTCTTGGAAAAACTCCATAAAGTCTGTCATGCATGCACAATGTGCCCAGTTCCATGGTTTATATTGCATTCCTGCTCAGAAAATGCCAACATTTGGTGGCTCTTAAACTAACTCACTGATATATGGTTGTAGAAAGCACTTGCCAAGGTGGACAGTGTATGTGTATAAACTTAAAGGAATACAAGGTTTTCAATTGAAGAGACTGCTGCCAAGGACGAAATTCTTCATGAAAATATCATTTGACTTTGCCAAAATCCGAACCAGGATGTAACAACTGCCTCGGAAGAGGATGACTTGGTGATGTAATTGGTGTTAGGATTGGGTAGGATAATCAATCAATTAACACACGGCTGTATAGGTGTGAGATCTTCATTAGAAAAAACCGGAAGTACAAGTAAGAACAAAAGACATACGAAAAAGGAAGATATTTCAATTATCAGATTACAAATAACAATTGGCAGCATACAAGACCTGCAATCCTGGATATACTAGTTCCAATGTCGGCTGAGCCAAATGATTTTTCCATGAAGAATTTTGTCCTAGGTGTACATAACTTTTTCTCCAAACAAAACTGGAAACAAATTTAAAAAATATTCATTGAAAGAGGAAAAAATGTGTATGTGGAGGGTTAGAGTGCAAAAGATTTTGCTAATATAGGTATTTCTTTTGTTCTTGACCACTAGTTCGCCTATATTAAAATATTAAATCTTGAGGTTTAGGCCATTATTTGTTATTAGCTCATTAAAGGTCATAATAAAAACCATGCCACCATTGGCAAATATCTTTTTTATAAATCATCTAAACTTCAATATTTGATATTTTAAAAAAGATTTTATTCTTTTTCATTCTATTATGATATTATTTCTTTCTCCGAATTGAAAAAATATTCTCTGTAACTTATAAAACAAAAATTCCTGACTTTATGTTTTATTGGAATTTCTTTTTCCTACTTTTTATTTTCGAAACCCAACTGTGGAAAAATCAATTTTTCTGGAAACATAATTTTTTGTTAATATGATTTTGTGATCAGACGTAAGTCTGACAGACCTGATTTCTTTATTGAAATAATAAAATCTTGCCTCATGATGCAACACATTTTTGATCAAGCATGTTATTCATGACTAAAAATTTATATTAACGATGATGACCATGAAATTGTCTTTCGGAAGCACTTTGAAACCTATTCTGGAAAAGGATGGAGTGATGGAGCAATTGCTATTCAGCACGGAGGAGGAATAAGGACCTCAATTGAAGAGACTGCAGCCAAGGGTAAGACCAGTGGAACAGTACCATGAAAGCTAGAATGGGAAAATTTGAATAATTGTGCAAATAATCATGTTCATATTGATAACCTGTAGAGTTAACAGTGCAGTGACAAAATTAAAGAGTTGGGCTGAGGATACCCGGGTACAATAACAAAAATCATTTTGGCCAAAATGATTTTTGTTATTGTTTTCTATGTATACCTATGTACACGCAAAAACCATCTATTTTATATCCCTGAGAAATTAAGAAAAAACAATATTTCACTTATATACACAATGCATTGATGAGTTTTGTATGCACTTGGGTAGTTTGTGAGTCTGACTGCCCATAGATTCCCATATAATTGGATGGTATGAGCACAAGTGCCCACCTTCCATATTTGATCCAATGTATTCTTGAACAACAAGAAAGAAGTCTTTTGAATACATCCAAGTCTTGATAAATGGCTCAGAGAAGACAAGATGGGATGAGAAAATTAAATAAGGCCTAATCCAGATTTATGAAAAAGTAGCACTGATAATGAATGGATTACAGAGCAATAACAAGGCCATCATTATCATGAGTCAACAATCCTAAGATTGGTTTGACGCAGTTCTCCATTCTTCTCTCCTATCCGCCAGCCTTTTCATAGTGACGTATTCCTTCTCTTTTACATTCTGTATAACCAATAATAAGAAGGTATCATTCATAATGGAGGGTTACTTTTACACACCTCATCATGTACACAGATTGTTGTTCACAGAATTAGTGAGGGGAAAATGGGCAAGAGTTCCTGATTGTATTCCTATAGCTTTGCCACTTCATCAGTGAAGAAGTGAGGAATAAGGTCACTGCTGAATTAGAAGTTAAAGGGAATAACTTTGCTATGTAATTATTTATGAACTGAAGTGTGTGGCGTGCCTTAATAGTGGCTTTTAATTATACATACTGCCTGTTGGTATCGCAGTGAACTTTTCACATTGCTTCCTGTTTTTGTACACATTAATTTACAATTACAAGCTTTACAGGTTTTTTACCTAAGCAATTTCAGCCTTGCTACCTGAATTCCCAAACGATTCACTCAGCTTTTCAAATTCTTTACAAGGTTGTCGTTTTTCTATAATAAAGTGACTTAAAAGGAATTCAATCACATGATAATCAAAGGAACACACATGTTCCCAACAGAAACTAGCCTTTGGTAAAACTCAATCACCTCGTCTTGAGTGAACCAGAATTCCCTTCATTCATTTTTCTCCATTTACAGGGACCATCACCATGGGAGATGTGTTAACAGTTCTTCCATTTGAAAATGCTGTTTTCTTAGTCCAGCTCTTAGGGAAGCATATAAGAGAAATGTTGGAATTCAGCGCATCATTCCATGACCCTCAAGGGTCAAGCCTTGGAGGAGGATTTCTCCAATTATCCGGTATTTATGAAAGTTTTCATAGCAAGTTAATTTTTTATTTCATGAAAATAAGCAATTTATATAATGTTTCCTGGCTAAAAATCATGCTCTAATCACCCTCGCCATTCCTAAGAATTAAATTTGTCCATCAATTATTTGCTTACAATGAAAAATTAAATACAATGCTTGATTGACCTGACATGTACTCAAGCAGTTAATGGCCTTATGTAACATAAGCATCATGGATAATTGTAAATAAAAATATTTTTGAAGCTGATGGACTCTTCCCCTTCTTATTCTCAATTCTTTTGACACTAGGCATAAATATTGACCTTTCATGAGCAATGAAAAAATGTCAATTTACACATCTTTACAACAATAAATATATGTATCATTACAGGAAATTGGAGTAGGGAAATATTTTGAAAATTGAGTGTGTCTAACTATAGATAGATACCTTGATAGCTAGAACAGAATAACTATAGATACCGAGCCATTCAGCACAAATTTTTAGACTTATGTATCTGTTTCTTGTAGGGGTCTTATGGAAAAAATGGGTACCTAATCACTTTTCCACGAGTTAAGGTACCGTATTTCTCCAAATATAGTCTCTCTCTGAATATAGTCCCCCCTAATTTTGAGACTTCAGTTTGAGGAAATAATTTAAGAAATGCGTTTGAATATAGTCCCCCTTAATTTTACCACGGACATTTTTGGATAAAAAGGGGGGACTATATTCAGACATATATGGTACTTATATAAGGTGCGGATAAGACTTTGAAGAGGAATAGGCTGGGAATGCCATCATATATCTTCATTTAAACATTATCTTCTTATGGATGTGGATGTGTTTCATATACACAGCAGATCATCATATTTCGTACCTTATGCCATTCAGAGCTCTTCCTGACAACTATTTAAGTCCTGTTGATGAAATTAAGTAAGCCCAATAACAGCTAAACAACTGATATTAGGTTTTTCTGTAAATTAAAAAAATCAACTGCAGTAAGCGATCTGCCGATGAAAATACAAATTGGTATATGAAGTCCTTTAAGCAGCCGAGAGAAAAATGGCAATGTCTAGATGGAACATATGGCCTAATGGGAGCAGTAGATGACCATGCTAATTAATTGAGAGAAGTTGGTAGTCGTTGATAGCAATGATAATTGTAATTATGTAACCAAAACTTAAATGTTGCATGAAAGAAACTTACTTCAAGGTTCACATGAATTGACATTTTTTTTTCTTTGCCAAAGTGACTTCATGACTAAATTATCGATGATAGGGTTTTATTTCCAGCATATCTAATGGTTGCCTCACTATTGTTATGCAATTACTTTCCCACGAGAGTGGCTATCAATTTTATTAATGCAAATTATTTTCCATTTATTGTCTTACAATTTAATATCTTCAAAGTGTAGAAGTGCCAAGATTGGAAACATTATTTTTATGCATAAATAACTAATGGAATTCTCTGGAATGGTACAATAATGAAAGTACCTAGGAGGGGGCTGAACTTTAGGTCTCCACTCCACCATCACTCTTGATGCTTACAAGTGTCATAAGAAAGGGCTAAGCTACTTACTAGCAGGTCTCTTATTTTTCCTTCCATCATGCCTCAAATTTATATATTGTGGTGGCTGGGTAAATGATTACATCTATAGTTGTAATAAAGGAACAGCTTTTTGACAGACATAGTTGAAAAGGGAATGATGTATATCTTCAAACTGATACTAATGTGGCCTCTTTGTGAGGCCTTAAAAGTCAAGATCTTTGACTTTGGTGTCATAGTCCCTTATTAATAAAAAGACTCCCAATTTTCATGATATTTTCCTAACTACACTATCCTGTGACTCTTTCATCCTATCTGCTATGTTCATTCACATAATTAAAAATTGTTTATAAAAACTTATCCATACTCAATGTTTCAGGCCTCTATGTGCGCTATAACATGAGCAGACCCATTGGAAATCGCACAATGGAGATTAAAGTACGTTGCTCATCCTGCCGGACACCTGTACTCAATGATCTCAATCCTGATGAAATCTATTCTGTCTTGATGCCAAGTTTTCTAGCAGAAGGAGGTGATGGTTACCGTGTCATTAAAAATAATATTATATCCTCAAGAACGCAAGGTAAGAATTGAGACAAATTTTATTCCATGCAAAACTTTAAGTTAGATATACAAAAAATTCTTTAGCAGAAAGGAAAAACAGAGAAAAATAAACAAATAACATTTTTTAATTGGTGAAATAATATTCGTTTCCAATATTGAGATAAACTGGTCTGTTCACTAAATACATACATAGTTACCAAAATCTGCAATATTTCACGAAATATTGTCAATGGATTCCCTTTTAAACTTTTGGCTTTGAATAGTATGAGAGAAAAAATCTTGGCAGCATGAATGCATAAAGGGCATAGCTGAATAAGAGGGTGAAAAGTCCCTTCTCCGGGGTTTTTCCCGTACTTGGGGCATCCAATTTGGGATCAAATAGGACTAACCTCCCCATAATTCCAGCCCGCTAGAAACCCACCTAGCTCGAAAATACGATTTCCAATGTTCTTTAGATATTATCTAGCGATTTGATCAATGGATTTTTCTTCCTCATAGGAAAACCCACTAAAATCGCTGGCACATTAATAGCTTTGCTTGGTTTCGCTTATAGTTGGGCCCTCTTCGCTTCTATAGCGTTGAGGTGTCTTTCCATCGTCCCGTCCCTTCCGCACCTTTCCTCTCCCAGAGGCGTCGTCGGGCTCCCATCGTGGCGGTGCCTCTATCCTTTTCCCTTCCTCTCCTCCCCCTCCCCGGGTGATATGGGGGTACAAGCCACTGCCTTGGTTCCCGGCCCCGGCGCGTTATATCCTCGAAGGGCTCCCCTGAGCCCTCACACGTTGTTCTTTAGATATCTCGGTCTAGACAGCATTTGAAAGATTTTTTGATGTAGCAGATGCCCAATTGTTTTCAAGAATTTTCAGTGCGACAAGGAGAATGGCGTTAATTTGAAAATTTCTAGCGCGTTTTTTATAAAATATTTTTGAGAGGGCCACAAAGTTTGTTTGCCACAAAAATGTTTTCCGGGGACATTTTTTCTTTGTGGCCCTCCGGGGAACTTTCGGCTAGTTATTGAAAAAAATTTTAAGTGATGGAACATAGCGAAAAAATTAGAATATGTGATTTTGGCCATTTTTTGCTGTATTTTTCTATGCCCTGTCCCTCCATAAGACCTGTTACATACCATCTTACATATATTTCGTACTCTCATGAACACCCACACTCATAGGGATTGTAATGCCCACCACAGGGACAGGTTTGTATGGAAACTGGTGCCGAAAATGGCTTCAGGGCCCTTGAAAATGCCTGAGTAAGCTAAAAACATTTTCAACAGTCCACCAACCCCCCTCCGTCACTCCTTTCAAACCTTAGAATAGATTTGATTGGGAAACGTACCACGAGAATTTATTAAGCGTCCTCGATGACCTCCTTGTCAGATATGAATTCATTGAGACTACTTCACCTATGCTGAACCATTAGGATTTCATCTATCTCTTGCGAAAAGTGCCGGGAGCGCGAGAGCACTGTCGCTCTTAGATGCTGATAGTTCTCTAATCATTCAATAGTCAATATTCATTTTATTTTCACATTATCTATTTTCTTTAAATTTTAAAAATTAACTCATATTACCAATAATTGGTCAGATAATACATTAAAAAGGTGAAACAACATATAATAAAGATTTCCTTAAGTTTTTGAATACATACCATTGGTTGTTTTTGAGACCTAATTTTTTTCCAAACCTACTGCAAAATCAGCGAAGATGCCTCGGCACTTTTAGCATAGTACCCAGAAAATTGGTTGGCACTGAAAGGGCAGAGCAGAGTTAAAAATATGATAATTCAAGCTAATTTCTTCAAATTGATTCAACCTTACCATTAAATTATCATTCTGGGATGAATTTCAGGAGGAAAAAGGTAAAACGAATTTGAAATTGAAACATAATTATGGGATTGATATGGGATATGGGAAATCTGAGATAATTATGGGGCTGGAAAAATGCTCTGATTCTAAGGTTTAAAGTATTTACAATCTCACACTCAATAGCAGTAGGTACTCAAAATACTTGGGAACATAAGAAATGATTGCCGTATTAAATATGCAGTGCAGTACATCGATCAAAATTCAGAGATTTCATTTCTGGTTCTTACACCTTTCAGATGTAACAGACACACAAATGCTGGCAAATTACTTACGCAAGAAATCACCAGTTTACCACGGAGTGGAGTGGAGAATTCAAATTGTCTACTCTGACATGGATCTAAAAAATCAGGAAGATCATGTGACAGAGATGACTGCAAGTTTGCATCAAGAGTCGGCCGCAACACATTTTTCTACTGAGTGTGTGGCAGTTTTATTTGTTGCGCTATTAAATTTATTATTAAATTAATGAAAAATAATTCCAATAAAGATTTGCTTCTTTCTCTTTTATCCTACACCTAAATGACCAAACTGTGGGAAATATGAAAATATTTAGGTGCAAATATAGGGGACCGGGCTCAATCCCTGAAATGAACATTTTTTTGCATTTGAACTTCATATATAACATCCACTGCTTAGAGCAATTGCAGTGCTCCCTATTCATCAATTTTAATGACCGCAATTGCTTAACATTTTTTTTATTTTATATATAAATTAGTACTGTGGGATGTCCTTTTTAAAAATTACTTGACGAAGCCTCACATTGATCTTGGCTCCCCAGAGATATTCACTTGCCTCGTTAATCACACCTAAATATTTATTCAGAATTACAACTAACTGTATTCAAATAACTATTGATACCATGTATCAAAAATAGTGATGAAATTCTTTTACATAGCTGTTTGTCAATGGCAAAATTTGCATGAAAATGCTTTCATGCATAAATTTACCTGGAGTAACTATAAGGGAAAAATGAGGACATTTGAATTACTGTTTTTCACATAGATTATCCTAGAATCCACCTCATATCTGGCTGGTTGAACACTACACACACTGTAACAACCTTGCCATGTATGGATTATTATCTGTATAAAGGGAATTATTATCTGTATAAATGTATAGTCTTTAAAAATTCATAAGGTTATGCAAAATTATGATTTGAAGTCATATTTTTGTTTTTCCCAGGATGAATTACATTTTGTAGGAAATATGTGAGGAATACCCAGCAGCATCTTTTCAAAGTGCACAGCAAGTGCGGTATTTGATCAAGAGAAATATCAATGATTTAAAAGATATGGTAGCAAATTAATTTCATATAATTAAATTTCGTAGCCACACAATGCATTCCTCCTTCTCTTCATCTCGGAATACCCTATTCCACAACCTGCCTAAAGCTAAGAAATATCTTAATACAGCGTTGACTTGTAGATAAATAGCATATCCCTTCAAGATGTATTTCAGCTTTGGAAAGTAAAATCAAAATTTTAAATCGATGACCACAAACAAAATTGTTGGAATTTCTATGCACTCAGCGAAATACGAAGGGCAATTTATTTTCCACACAAAGCGTGTGAATGAACGTGTCACCCCATGGAAATGCACCGATTGGAAGCTCGCAACCCTGAACACTGCTCTCCTTTTCCTAATACATGGAGTAAACCATAAAATGAAAGTAAAATCAGTAGTTAGGTTTAAATGCCATGAAATGCATTAATTTTGCCAATTTTGCCGCCGGAATGTATGAGTTAAATATTTTTAAAGAATCTTCTATGACAAAAAAGTCAAAGATTTCACTGGTAGTGCTAAAGAGTGAGCGACGTGACAGTGCTGACGAAAAAGACGGTAAATTTAGATTAGTGTGAGAAATTCACGGTCTAGGAGAGTACAGACTTGATGTTAATAACTATTAACCCATAGAAAATGTGGAAACTCCTCCGGCTTTTGAATGAATTTGAGTGAATTAACGGCTACTTCAGCCGTCGACTATTCTCCTGTAAATTTAGCTAATTCCGTGGAAATGAGCATTTGCCATTCAGCTGGCTCACCATTGTGCGGTCTTGCGTATTTTGCCTTTACATAGTTGGTATATAGGAAAAGAAACCTGGACCAGAATATGCATCCGTCCCTTACACTTAAAAAAAGAACATTTTTAGGCCTCTCCATGGAGAGGACACACATGTTCAACAATACGACGCCCAGACGGATCGCCGGACAGGGACCACTCAAAACGTGAGAGCGTAAAATAGAACTGTTTGAAGAAGTTAAAATAAGTTTTTTCATCGATTTGAAAGCAAAAGAATGTTTAATCAGAGGGGTATATCTCAAATTTTCCCTGTCAACTAGGTCAATCAGCAACCCTTATCTTGAAGCCTTACTAAACACAAAAAAAGTTCATTATGCATATCGGTTGATGTGCGATATCACTGTTAACAGGTCATGAATGGTTGAAATATTTTCCTTCCATTACCAAACCATCTGGGATGAGACTAACGGAGGATTTCCGTGTTAAATTATCATCTCTAATATTTCTACGTATCGAGAAAATATGGATTAGTTTCCTATTCCACCTTTGGCTGAAAGATTAAACCACAGACCACAAGGCCCCTTTTCCACGCGACTATTTAATCGAAAAACCCTCTAAAAATCCAGCTTTGCGCCGTCATCTTCAAGATGTAAATTCATAATTTAAAAAGAGACGTGATTAAGACGAGATACATGATATTGAAAGTCTGACTAGTTTTCGCCATGAAAAAAAAATATTTAAATTCCTCGTTGTCTTTGGGCTCATCCAAAATATCATTACTACTCACGAGGATTTTTACGAAAGTTCCCTTAACGACAACTCCGAGCAAAAGTTAGCTTTTCTCTCGTGAATCTGAGTGCCGCGTCGCAGATCGTTTCCGGCAGGTCTTTAGTTGTCAACGATATGCGCAACCCGATGCACACGTTCGATAGATGTCAATCAAGAACGACAGCTTTCCTTTTGTGAGTCGCTTCCTCTTCTGGTGAGTTCACTGCGCGCCCACTCCGCGAGGCGTCAAGCATGCTGCTGGTGTTGACGCGCTGACTTCTCACCCAATCGGTCCGGGTTAAAATCCCGGGGGTGGCAGAGAGTTTTCAGAGGCTGTGAGATCCCTGCTAGAGTGCCTTGTAGCGGGCGCTTCAAGTACAGTCCGTGAGATGGGCGTTACGCCCGCGCCGTGGTCCCCGTTGGGCGTGGCCCGCGCCTCCGTTGGGAGTTCGCTAATGCCCACGCCGCGTCTCTTTCCACCCTTCCCTTCTTTCGAAGTGCAAGTAACAAATGATCAGTGGGTCTCAGCCTCCAAACGCCATCCAATCAATGCACGCAGTGCCTCCAAGCGATGGGCACAGGATCCGCATGAGGGCCGAAGGCAATATTGCAAGGTCGGGTCAACCTCCGGGAATAACGTAATGGCTCTCCCTTCCAACTACGTGCACAGCAAATGTATTATGATTGAACTCATCTACCCTTTAAGAGTAAACATCGCTACCGCTAACACCAGTCGTATTCTGTCACTTTTCGCAATAAGTTATTCGTTTAACACTTATGCTATCATACTGAAATATTCAGGGCGTTCAGAGAAAATCCCTGTAAATATAGATTGCTACATCGAAATTTTACGCTTTAAAAGAGGCAAAATTTTCATAATATAGATATAGAAATATGTTAAATATGGTCTGTTAAATGCTGTCAGCTCTATAATAGTACGCGTAACTCGCGTTTTTAATCGATCGAGCGAAATCAATGCGTCTCCTTGATTTATTTCCAATTCGCACGCACCGGAAAACCATACATGTCATCAAATAAGCTCTACTTTTGCTTGTATAGAGCTGAAATTTGTAATCAACGTTGGCTTTTGCCGAAATAGCCTTAGTTGTGACGGCTTGGCCTCCTTTGTCGTTTTTTTACGGAATCCGTTTGATTTTTCAAATTAAAAAAAGTTATTACTTTGGTGGCAGTGGTTATTATTAGAGGGATCTTATATAAATGCAATAAATCTCTTCCTTCAATTGTCATTGCTTGGTTTTTACATTAACAGTGACCATTTCTATTTCTCTTTACTCTTTAAGTTCACCTCTTGCTGTTTTTTGAATTAAGGATCCAAAACATTTTTGTCAGCCCTCAAAATAAAATGTTGGTTGCATAAATTTCGTGATAAAAATGGTTCCCAACAGTAAAAAATTGGCCATCATGTTCCCTAATTTCGTCTTTATGCTGTTGAATAGGATTGGCTGAAAATTACTTTTCTTCGAGATAAAATTTTCCCCGTGCGAAAAAGTCGTGAACGAGTATCACGGTCGTCGGTTTTAGATACGATTTACTTTCGACATTGGATTATACCAGCCTCGAATTTAAGAACCACAGAGTTTGATTTTCCGAAAAATAAGGCGGATACTGGAAACAAACGCCTAAGGAGACCAAGACATAATAAATACGGTCATTTTCGTGATAGCAAACGATCACTTTAACTTGCAGCACTACACAGACAAAATAAAGAGATTATTTTATGAAATTTATGGCGTGAATAATATATACTAATATATATAAGAAGCACAGCACCGAAAATTTTTTTCGGCTTGTGACCACAATTTCCATATTCCCTTTTTGATTGTGTGGTAAATTTGGAATTTTTGTAATATATTTATTTCAAAACTTTCTCTTCCTATGTATTCATGACCCAGAGATAAAATAATCCGAAACATGAAGCTTTAACTATCATGAACTTTTAATACATGCTAATTTTTATGCATAAATGCAAATTTGACGAATTATTTCGATAGAAAATATATTTAGATAGTCATAGTTACCACATTAATACGGCTTGAACCTCACTTGCGAATGTAAACATCTCTTTACTAGTTATGTGCAGAACATTCTCAGAATTTATATCAACGATTTGGCCACAATTACTTGTCTAACCAACCATTACTACCCCGCCCTAAGCCTATTATTCAACAAAGGAATTTTTGCAAAAATATTTTAAAGGGTGGCGGTGATTAATGTCATCCAATTTTGAGAGAATTTCCAATTTGAGACAGTCTGACCTGAGAAAATAAAAAAGTCATATTTCAGCTTACCCCACCGTAGAAATATCCACCGTAAGATTCATATATTTATTCCGGAGCCAAAATCGCACTGAATCTAATACTATTAATTTTACATCAAATTTTACCCATTATTTGAAAGCCAGGCAGATGTATTAACCATGCGGTGCGCTAATTATGTCTGTTAACCTGACAATAGCTCTCAAATTTGAAGTTTCGTCCCAAAATTTTCCGGAGACTTCAACGCGTGAATTGAGGATCTTCCACTCTTACGCAGCTTGGAATACACCATGACTTTTTTCACGAGCACAAAATTAATTGCAGTCTCAAACTTTGGTAGAATCACAGTCAATGTGAAGCCCTACACTGTAAACTTTCGAAAACCGTAATCTCCCGTCAATTTCACACAGAGGATACTCCAAACCTAAATATCTGACACTGAACGGCAGAGCCGCTTCGCTGAGATGGACGGTGCAGACATTCGGATGGATTTTTGGGTACGGAGCCACGTCAGCGATCGCGAGCCTATCACTAGAGCGCGGAAAAAAAAGCCTTTCGAATTTTTGCAGGAGGGCCTTTCGTGCTTTTAAATATACATCGTCACCAATTTCATCCAAAAAACTAAACTATCGTGAGAGATATTTTGCCATTCCTCGGTGTTCCGGGAGTATTTACGATAAAAAAAACTCTTTTAGGAGTAATAATTTTAATTGCAATGCCTAACTAAATATCCGATGTGATCAGGGCCGCCGATCCAATTGCTTCGTGCGAAATAACCGTAGAAGTGATCCAAATAGTTAAATAAAAGGAAGAACGGAGTAGGATCATAACGGAAGATTTAGATACATCAACCCCACTCCTCCAACGTGCTGCTCCACACAAGCCCTGCATGTGTTTTTGCCGTTTTTCCTCGCTTCTCGTGCCAATGCCAGGCTATCTCGGAGGAAAATTGGGGCATAATACGTTTCTCGTAGCATTCTCGGTGGCCAGCGTGTGGTTTTGCAGGGAAGAAAGAGAGGAAATTAATCGTGTACCAGAGAATGCTTTAAAAAATGAAACTGAATTCAAACAATAATTTATTCAAATTCACATTTTTAAATGTATTTTATTTGTGTAGTAAACTTAAGAAACGGCTGAATTTTATTTTCGCTGCTTATCGAAAACACATCGAGGGAAACCTCTCTTGATACACGTCAGAACTCCGACATCCAAAATTCTCAGAGTGACATCCTCTTGTAAATGCGCCCTGCAGAATGTGTTTAAAAAGGGTTTACTTCTATGGTCTTTTCGTGTTTAGAATTTTTCCCCCCCAAAAATCATTAATTGTGTTTACCTCAACAAAAATTACTACCTCGAAAAAAATTCCAAGACGCAAGAAAATCTAAACGTCCAAGGTACATCTCCAATTTCCCGTTCATTTGTAATAAAATTCCTGAATTCATTTACCCTGACATATTTTGGTTAAATATCTGTATTATCCTTGATTCTCTCACACTCTTCTTAATGATGTGAGAAAAGCGTTTAAATACGTCGAATAAAAACATTTTTTCTCCAATTAAGAAGGATTTGAATCATTTCATATCACGTTTTGCCATAGAAATTATCTCTAATTCATTAATTGAGGCCAAACCTGTATTTGAGACATGAGGAATTTCATCTATGGGTTGATGTATACCGTAAAAACATTCATATAAATCTTTTAACAAAACCAAAATAGACTAATTGTAAGTTGGAGCGTACCCTCTGCATTTCCGCATTAATCTAGTCCTCAAATTCATCTCTGTTTGTATCTGCACCTTTAATAAAACGTCTTTAAACCTATCAATGGCATCACTCCGATTTATCTTCGTGAATAATGCATGTACTGAAATTACTTGCGGTTTCCTAGTCATAATTATTTTTGACATTATGGGTATTCATTTTCACAATGTCTTTTCTTTCCAATTTTGGGAATATACCAATTAGAGTAAATATTTGTTTGTATAGCAGATTCACTGAGTGAAGAAAGAGCAAATACATAGTCTCAGTGGATGATATTATAAGAAGGTCAGCATCTTAGATCAATCTTCGTAGCATCAATAATGGCAGGGAAAAGAATGATGTTACATATATCTCACCACTGTGATAATTTTTAAAGTTGATTGTGAACGTGCATTTTAAACCCACCGTTTAGAGTCGTGAATTGTATCTTAAACGTGTGTGCAAATTAATGGATGTACTAAGGTGGTAAATAGCTCCTCTTACATGCAAGTGATTTCCTAACGAGAGAGGCAAGCAATTTGAAGATGCGAAATTTGGCGCTCCGAGTAAAATGGTTATGAGGAACAATTTTGTAAAAAATACGGCGTCAAGTAAGAAAAGGTAATCTCTATATTACCGAATGATAGTAAAGATTACAAGTAAAATAATAATAGTAATAAGAACTAATAATCTTTTTGAAAGAGATTTCAAAATCGTGATAAATGTGGATATTTTTTCTCGTGACAATTCATGAATACATGAGAGAATGAGTTCTAAATGATTTAAAAAGCATTCATTCGACCAATATTAACCTAAGTCGAAACTATATGCACCGAAATAAATTTTCCGGTATTTTGAAGTATTACCAAAGTACCGGTTTACCGGCTGAGAAAAATATACCTGCATGTCAATTCAGTCATCATACTGCAATCCTAAGATTGGTGTAAACTTACTTCAATTTCTCCCTATCCCATATCAGTTATCGCGTCATACCAGATATATTAATATAATAGGAAAAATATGCCAAACTCACACACTGATACATACTGCATATTCCCATCGAAAAAAATGGAAATTTTGATGACTTCAAACGCAAGAAGTCAGGGATAAAAATGTAAGCCTCTCATCCTCAAGCCACTCTTTGATTGAAATTTGGGAACATATAACAGACTTTTCTTAGTTATCGCTCATCACTTTCATTGGCCATCAGTCAGGTTCTTTGGTCACAGAATGTCTTACAATTTATTAATTTTTTAAACAAAAGGTCGTAAGATTGTATTTATTTTTACCTAGTTTATTTTAAAAAATGAGGCTACTGCTGATGAGCCTTTCAAACGAACTTGGAGCCGATTACTGAAGTTGGTGAAAGCAATGTGTGACTGCGTGGTGCCGGCGATGCGCACTATTTAATCTATCCAGCAATAGGAAAGTGAGTGGTCATTGGGGATCCCCATCGAGCCAACTGTCAAAATTAAGGGAGCAGTAACCTACGATGGGGACTCGATCCCTAGGAATATAATTTACCAGCAGCACATGTTCTCCACTAGGCCAACGCGGGTCATTACATTGCAAGACTTACGATACGAAAGATATTAATCAACAGCGAAAACCGGGGTAAGTATGTAGTAAATTCACACGAAATAATCATTAAATCCAGCATAAATCTGACCAGACTGATACATTTGCAATAATGAAGTGATTTCTCTCATTGGGTGCATGCATCTTCACGCACAAACGAAACATTTCCGGCGCGTAGCCAAAGGCAACTAAAAGCGTATGGGAAACTGAACTTCTTTGAGAAGCGGGAGTGGCGACACATACTTTGTCCTAACACTTTTGAAAGTGCCTTAACATGCCGGGACATTAACTACCCCTTTTTTACTTAGACGGGGGTGTGGCACGCTCGTTTCGTCCCCAAACAAGCGTGATAAGCACAGTGAGTTATTTCGTCCGTAAGGATACCGATCACAATATACATCATTACCTTCATTCCACAATTTCACCAATATTATCAATTTTAAATACAACTGATATAAGGAGCGAGGCTTGGACTTTGAAAGAAGCAGAGTGAAGAGTTCTAGCATTCTAAATGTGGTGCTACTGAAGAATGATGAAGATAAAATGGATCGACCGAGTAAGTAACGAGGAAGTGCTAGGAAAAGTGGGAGAAAAGAGAAGTATTCTATAAACCTTAAGCAGAAGGGAAACTTAGTTGGCCACATTATGAGACATGATGAAAACAATCTTAGAGGGACAGGTGGAAGGGAAGAAGGGCAAGGGACGGTTATGATTTACATACGACGGGTTATAAAGGATATAAAAGAAAAGAAATACGTCACATGAAAAGGCTAGTGGATAGGAAAGCTACTTCAACCCAATCTTAGGATGACTTATGATGATAATGGCTGATATTAGTCTACTTAATATTAGCTTCATTAATAGCCTGATTCATTTTCCATATTTTTTGCATAATTTCTTGATTCTTTGATGAATTCCATTTAGGAGAAATGTCTCCTGGATTTACTCTGATTTTTGATGCAAACTCCGTTCACGTTATCGGTGCTATTCTCTTCGTTACATGAAGGCACGAATCCTTCGACATTATTGCAATGTCTCAGAAGAGTGATCCTGGCGTTTCTTTCGTCCAAATCGTTTCCAGCAAGGAGTGTGTTATTGATATTGATGGCTACTTTAAATCACCTGATATTATTTTCTGGCTAAATTGTCCATTTCACCAGTCCTTCTGTAACGTACGCTCCAATCATACAGCAATCACTTAAGCTTCCCAGAACTGAGCGTGAATGTGAAACACACGAATGTACGAAACGAAATTAGGATTCATTCGGTGTTGTACTGAAAAGACGTCAAGAGACAAAAAAAATCAAATATCAGTCATTTATCAGGGTCATAATACTCAGGAAAACTAAGAAAATTCAGGCAAACAGGCACGAGCAGAACAAAATATAAGTGTTTTACTTCATTTCACATTGATAAAAAATCGTGAAGAGGTGGGCGGTCACCACCACGAGGGAAAACTTTAGTGGAGCCCCGACCCCCACGCCCTCTGACTACGTGTCTGACCGTGATGTCGTTGCGCACTGCTCGATGCGAACCAAGTGGTGGCGAATATTAAGAGTGCGGAAGCAGTCGCGATGGATGACGGGAAGGGAAGTGTGACTCGGGGGGCAAGAGGAATGAGGTTCAGGTCAATAGGTCTCCACGTTCTCCATTGAGAAGACAATGGTGTGGGCATGCATACAGACGTGCGTATGAGCACAGTCACGACAATTCACGCACATTATTTCCCCCACTTAAGGACATAAAGGCCGTTTATATCCTCGTCCATTGAGCTTTTCTCTGCAGACTGAAATGTTACGAGGAAAGCTAATGAAAGACAATTGTTCTCGGTTTATACTCTACGCAGATATAAAATAAGTTATGCCGACGGAAGAGAAAGCTTAGAGTAAAAAGTACAAGTGGTAGTGTGTTTTAAAATGTTTTGCTGTAAAAAAAACGGGGTTTTAGGCACTGCTTAGCCTCCAAAGCGTCTAAAATTGATACGACGGAATATGAGAAGCGTTCTTTGTTTGCAAGGTTGTGTTTAGAGGACCGCAGACAGTTAAATATTGAATCAGGGTATGGGAACAAGGGTTAACAGCAGGCGATGTTCGAGGAAAACGTCAATGAGTGGCCGGAGGAGGCTATGTGCGCGAATATGGAGGTCCCTGAGGATTCAAAGTCCGGAAAAAAATCACGAGGATTGCATTTTGGTCCAAAAATAATAAATAGGAGTACATTACGGTAAATTGGGACGTATCGTACCGATAATCTTTGTCCTAACAATCCGTCTTGCCCATTCATCCAAAGAATTCAGAACATTTGCAATCATGGATCTTTAAATGTCTCAAAGAAACTATTTGAGACTATAAAATCCTTAATTGTTCCGTTGTCTATAAGCAGAGAGGAGTATCCTCGCCATAAGTTACAATCTAATTACGTTAAAATTCTGGTATTGTGAGCATCATCCCGAGATTCTAAGAGTAAATCAAAATTTTATAATTCTAATAAAAATATTAAATTAATCACTATAATTTTAAATCATAACTATAAATATTTCTTGTATGAACCGCCTTTTTGCGAACGGGCGTTAATGGCTCAAGCAGAAATATCGGGCACGATGAAAGACAATCCATCGCCAGGATTGTTTGAAGGCAGAAGTAGTATTTAAAATATCTGTTCCTATTTTTTTTTTAAATTGCACATCTTCACGTATGTGTTGGAGAAATACTAACGATTCGCAAACGGCTTATTTCAGGTTTTTGCCTCAATTAGGTTTTGTCTAAGAGCTTCGTCCCACAAAACCGGCTGCAAATTTTATCAGACGGCCCAAATAACAGCAATCCGCCGTATTTGTGAGAATTGAGATAGATAGAAGGGCACTTATTAGCACTTATACCATGATTTCGATTCACACTTTTTCGTCACACGCCCAACGGCGGTGAAGGGGGAGTAATGGCGCGGAAAACACGGATTGATTACTGAGAGTGGGTTGCAGCTCAAAGAATTTTGTCGTTTTCAGTTCAGAAGACTTATTTACGAGTCAAAATGTTGCAAATTGATAATTAGTTATTCATTACCTTTACCTATCAATGAAGAAATTTTACTCTTGCAATTCGATGAATGATATTTCATAACAAATTCGCTATTATCTTGCTGAATTTCTAATGTTCCCTATTCATCTATTCTGTGGAACTCTCGAGTTGAATGACTTTGTGAGCATGCATAATTGAAACGTCTCCATGCCTATGTACTCATTCAGTATACATAATAATAGTTCTGAATACTTCTCTCAAGGGTGGTCTGTTGGATTTGAGTAACCTTGAGAGAAAATACTTCAGGGCCATTTCATTCAAATTCATGAAGACCTCTATGAAATTTGCGAGCGCACCTCTGTGTACGTTTATCCAAACGACCGGAGCTGCGGACATTTATGAATGATTAACAAACTGAACGCTTCAACTTTCGAAGCTGGGTTATCTAACTGGGCTAGGTCCCATGAAGTTACAGCAAATTAAAAAAAACAAATATTTCTAAATTACTAAAGAATCACAAAATCGTGCCAACTTTGTCACTTGATTCAGCCGCCATGAAAAGTAGAAGTATAAGGAAAAAACAGTTTGAAATGTGCTACTTGATACTGTTAGTGCTGACGCATTTTTTAAATCCTCCAATACAGCCGCAATCGTATTAAATAATACCTTTAAATATACCGAAATAGGGTAAAATACACAAGAAACTATCAAAATTAAGGCCCTGCATGTAGAGTGAGCAATATTTTTGCGATTCATATTTTAACTTTTAAAAAAATTAGTATTCGGAGCACGTTAGCCAACCCAGCACGAGGTTAGTATTGATACTTCTAGTTGGAATTATATCTAAACAGTAACTCTGATTTCATGCTGATGAAGTTTATCTATAAATTTACTTAAGATTATAAATAATTATGTATCACTATCAGTTTACAATAACTATTGAAAGAAACAGGTTTCATGTCCCTTCTAAATTGAGCGTGATAGTTTCAAAATATAGCCACACTATCCTCTAGTAATTATTGCTGGTAGGCTTATTTTTATTTACTTTATTACACAATAATTACGAATTTATACACACTTTTATCGGCTCACCTCTTTGTTCCCATACGCCTTCCGTTTTTCCTTCACTCAAACATCCCAACCTTTACCACCACTTACGTCCTACACCGGTCTTCCTCTGCACCAGGAAAATATTATGCGTAATATTAAACCCGTATTCTAATAGCAACTCATTGCGCTACATAGATATTGCCTACTACTTGTCAAACTCGCCAAAGTACGAGTACGATCATATCATTACTGGTGTGATCGCACTGGAGTCATCAAAGGAGTAAAAGAATATGATGTTTGCCAGGTCGGTAACTCAAGTGATTTAGAAACTCCTCGCTAATGACAGATTAAGGTCAGAGAAGGAAATTAGTAGAATTAACATAGGCACCTCAATTAATCGCAAATATGCCGCTCAAAGGTTGATGACCGCATTTTTCCGAGGCCACGTTAAAAGTAGGCTTCACGACATTTCGGAAGGTAAATATTCAGTTAAAGAGCCCCAATTTTCCTTAGAGTTAATGATTTAAAGTAATGAAGAACAGTACTAATTGTAAGTTCAAAGTTTTTCTCATACATACTTCCCAAGGGCAGTATTAATTTCAACGCACTGAGAACCATCAAATCGTTTTCCCAATTCACCCCAATAGACACTTTAAAGGAACCATTTTGCGCATGAAAAGCTGAAATTTGTGTTCCTTATCTTTCAGCACAATATATATTTAATTGAATAAAGATGTATATGATTGTAAGAGATGCTTACCGCAAGAAAATACACAAATTAAGTACCACAGCACTGTTTGTGGGTTGCGACCTTAATCACATTGAAAAATATGCAAGAAATTCATAACCATGTCGAGCACCAGTGGGGAAAATTATGGATTCTCTGAAAGACAAGATCGCCTAAAATGGAGTTAATAAAAAATTAATAATGCACTAAGGTAAATAACCCATTTAATGTTTCGGAAGATGCTGGAAAAGTGAATTGAAGCTTAATTTCGGCGCAGTTCGTTGCGTTCGTATACATTGGAGAGGCTACGTTGAATGCTTCCGAATATCGGCGGGGCAGGTCAGGGAAATATAATGAGGCTGATTCCGGAAAAACGAAAAGGTTTCGCTGGCGGTGAACAGATAGAATGTTTATTCGCATATAATTATAACTACATCATATAATCTCATACTCGCCCACATCAAGAGAACGGTTTGTCGAATAGCCATTGGATAGAATACCTACTCCGACTCCTTCAACTTCGCCTCTGCTAAGCACCGCCTTACTCCGAACCCTTTCCAGGTTAGTAACCCATAGGATACGAACATTTTGAGCAGAAGCGATGGAGAGATACATTGGTGATATTGGTATGTAGCTGATCTAGTACTTGCATACACATGCTTAAAAACACATACAACATGCTAGCTCAACGGCTTCAATAGTGAAACAGAGAAGTAAGTAGTCTCCTATGGCCGTGACGCTATCACGCTGTATAAAGTTAAGGCCATCGGGGACTACTTTTCTACTTTAAAAACGGTGTCTCCATTGTCTCCACCATTCTCTTCATTAGGCCACCATGATTCAGGATATGGCCGATTACTACAAAAAGAGGTACTCGCTGTGTATATGTCTAAATAAATTGTCATTGCTACGTTAATAAGCATGTAAACCGGCAATAAAAAATGAACCTTCTTTGACTCAACTTTCCAAAAAAAATTGCATTTTAGCGAGATGACTCTTTGATTATTGTATCCACTGCCATTGACTACCATCCTCCTGGGACTTCTGGTTCCGCCCATCCTACACCCAAACAAGTTCTGCCAACCGAGAAATAAAACCTTTGAAGGAATCCCAGGTTCTTCTCGTGCACGCATCGCGAAAGAACTTAATGCCACTCATACACCGTTCAGAGTCAGTAAGACACAAATATTTCGAGATCCCTCCGCGACATTATTCAGGAAAGCGTAACACGTTCATTAAAATTTTACGCCCGACTCAACCGCATTTCGAGTTCAATCAATATGTATGCGAAGTGAAATCGGAATTTGTGGCTGACCTAATAAAAAGGTAAGAGAGAAAAATTTGAAAGACTTTCATTGCTTGATTATGGAGATACATACGGTTGATAACACTGCATTAACAGTACGCTCAAGCGAAGCGCATTTGTAAGAGAGCCCACACGAGTAATCCACAGATCTAAACTGGAAGAAAGAATTTCATCCCTCTGTTTTGGGAACAGCGGCGCGCTACTTCCGCCTAGTTCCGTCTCTATCATTACGCCCTTCATAGATGGATGATTACATTACTTCTATTCCATTTAAGTAATGCCCGCTAAAACATCATGCTCCCCTCTAAATTTAAGGAGACGCGTCACTTCTTCTCGAACGGTCTTTTTGTGACGAATTGCTTATTTTGGGCATGAAATATCGTCTTGAAATTTTGAGAGTACATACTAACTGTGACTTTACTGTGAGCCGTATCAGGAAGAAACGCTTTGAGACCCGTCTTCGCATCTTCGTCTCCGGAATCTGAGTGGTACAATAGTGCATTCACTGAATCGGGCATCTAAATTATTATGGATTCAAAACCTGCGATAGATGTTTTATTTTTACCAAGGCAGAAAATGGTTATGAAATATCTTGAAAAATATATTCCATTACATCCATAATCTTCCAATGGCAATTTTAATTCGTTCACTGACGAAGGTACCCCATGCAATATGGTGGGAAGATTTCGAATTTCTCCCATTTGCTTGATAAATGAGTAAAGACTTCTCGTCACAGCAGTCGCCTCCTCGGCTTAAGTATTTGAAAGAAAAAGATTTTTCAAGACCAGTGTCCAAAACCTATATCAACGCCATCATACTTGTCTACTTCTCTTTTGGATTTTTAGGATATGCTACGAGAATTTTTGATTGGAAAATTGCCGTGCGTGATTAACTTTGAGCAAACCAATAAGACCTCCGGAGGTATTCGTCCATCGTCATCAGGGTGAATGTGTGAATGTGTGGTCGGATGATGATTCTTCCGTTGAAACGTTGGAGACACACAACGATTTACTGCGATGTAGCGCCCGAGAAGATTATGACAAACTTTGTATCATTGCTATCTGACCGAAGCAAAAAATTAAACAAAAGCATGATTGAATAGAGCTCACTTACTTTGGCCTCAGGAATACGAATGATGACCGTGCAAACCAAAAGCGGAAGAACTGACTTATATTGTGAGCTCTCGTAATATCATAAGCTTATACTATCAGTTTTTGAGGAAATGAGCAAATGTTACTTTTTTAGGAAAATAAGCAAGTGATTACGCAGAATGAATTCGTCGAGGAATAACTGAAGAAAAAACCAATATCCGTTCACTTATTGGTATTATTGATGAGTTCAAGGCAAGACGCTGGCTTGAAGTTATCGAAGATTATGTATTTAACGAAACACAAATACCACAGTAGTCATAATTGGTAAAAGAACTCAGTTGCTGGCAGAGGAAAGTTTAAAAAATAATTTTAGTAGTTGGCAATCATTGCAATCCCATTTAAATTGTGGTCAATAAAATATCTTCGTTTATCATTGTTTAAAGAAAGTGGTATAATTTAAAGGACGAGACATATCTACCGTGAACTACGGTAAATATGTGATACGAATATTTCCAAAAAATACTACAAATACAGATTTAGATTGGTTACATAGTGCTTATAAGACCTCAATACGATGAATGACTTGTTGCCACTAAGAGAAATCACTCGCGGAATTGGAATATTGTCGACATTGTCAAGGAAATAAACCAAGCAATTACAGCACGACTTCATAGAAGATAAGTAACAGAAGTGACTATACATTTTTGGAATCATGTTCCGCATTACTCAATGAGATTATTTTCTCTATCTAATAACACGCATGACGAAGCATAGAGCAAAAAGTTGCTCCTTGAATTGAGGTCAGAACGTTGATGCATCGCACATCTAAGTAATAGCCCAAACAATCAAACCCGAAAAGCCTTTAAAAATGCGAGTCCTTGAGCAATGAGACAGAGCCAATGGAGCAATGATCAATGGATAAAAAATTAGTACAAAAGAAAAATTCAGCGGGCGAAGACGAAAAAAAACAAAATGTAAGCTCTCAAAATTATGATTCCTGATTAATACAATTATCTCAGACAAACGCTACAAAATATAAGGCACTACGGATAGAGGTCAGGTCCTTGGGTTTCTCCTTTCACTTGGTCAAAAAATTTCGGAATCCAGCAAAATTAATAGCATTAGAGGTAACGGGAGGAATTCGGCATGCTTTTTTAATACATTTCAACCTCCTTGAGCAAAAGAATCAAAGGGAACCAATTAATAAATTCCTTTGGTGTACTATCCATGAAATGGAATACAGGGACAATCATTAATTGTGCTAATGAGAGGGAGAGAAAAGGATTGTAGAATTATATTAGGACGAGGGATAGGCTCATGTAAGAGGAATCGTTCTTTCATTCATTCACGTTATGCATAGTTCTGCTTGAGCAATTACCTAAGAGAGCAATTACCTAATTATCTTACAGAGCAACTCGGAGAACATCATATTAGACCTCACTATCTTTCCAGGCCCGAAAGGAACGATAAATTAAGAGAGATATTTTGCCCAGTGGGAAATCGTATGCATGGGAAATGGTTTTTCCCGAGAGCACTATAGGACTTTAATAAATGGAACTTGCTTCCGCGCATTTCCTTTATTTGTCATCGGCTGGTGTTCCTTCCCCCCCGCCAAGCGCCCATTGATGCGGCTTGCGTGGTAGAATGTAGATGTAAAGTTACAACTCGATTGAGATTTTGATGCGAGAGTGACTCTTAGCTGTGCTGTAGGCGAGCACATTAAGCTAATTCAATGCAAGAGAATCAATTCTTCTGGCAAGCAGACCTCGAAATACGCAGTTTACACACCGTCGCTCACTTTCGCAGCACGTGGTGCGATGCTTCAATTGAAAGCGGTTTTCGTGGGAGGGGTAATGCAAATTTTTACCGAAGAAAATGAAAGCACATTGTACATAAAACTCCCTTCAACCTGGATTCGCGCAAAATGGCAATAAATCAGCGAGTCGTAGCCTTTGCGATCGGGGAACACACCTGTATTTTCATCAAATCCCCGTTCCGTTCCGTTGGTGAAGATTACTGCTGCTGTTGATTATGGCTATCACTGGATGTTGTACCGAAATGGGCCAAAGGCAGGACATGTAAGGTAAGGCTTGAAGCAGACCATGAGGAGTTCAGTTAAACTTCGAAATGGATTTAAGTTTAAGTATGTTGCTAACATCGTTGTAAAAGGTGGGTGAAAAGTGGTTTTCAAAGACAATGTTTCTCGCAAAAATTAATCACATAAGTAAACATTTTTAAAGTCGAAGTTGCACTGGAATACAAATTCCGACTAAGTTCCTTTAAATATAGGGATCAATGAGCCAACCTCCTTACTTTCTCCAGACATTTCAACACTTTCGCGATAAGAAGCCACGTAAGTATAAGACCAAACCTGATTTAATTGTTTAAAATGGAAGCAAATGAAGTTAACTTTTGGTTGCAACACGGAAAGTTATTAAAGTATTAAAAGTAAAAAACTACATAAACACGACCATTTGCTTATTAATTAACCACGCTGGAATTTGATTTTTGGGGAGAAGCGCGAATCCCGCCAACTGTTCAAATTGCACTGGAATCCCAATAATGCGTCGGATTAAAAAACTGCTGGACATAAAATTTGCTGCAAAATCATGTATCTCAGTGATAAATGAAGTATATTCGTTTACAATTTACATATGTTCCAAGTAACAAACAAAAAAGACACGACTACACCTTGACTGGACCTTGGAAATAACCTTTTCAACGTCGGCCTCCCTCAGGCGTCATTAAAGTTTGGCTCATTGACTCGTTCCGAGAGTTGTGGGAATTAATCGCTCAAAGGAGCGTAAACGAAAACGAACCACTCTAGATCGATGCACGAGCACTGAGCAGCTGACATGCGGATGCTCTCCCGGAATGAGAGCGACACGTCATCAACTAATCTGCGAAGGGTTAACGACGTCAATATTTCGTCTAAATTAGTCAGGAAAGTAGACGCCGAATCGGAAAATACTAGCCTCCTCATTTTTCAAAACACTATGAAAACCGACGAAAACATGAATTTGGTGAACGTTAGGGCAATCAAAGCGGAATGACTGCCTCGCAAGTGTTGGGGTAGTGAAGAGTTCGCCCACGGGCGGAATGAAGTTAACAACAACAGATGAACAATGGAAAGGTGATGAGCGTCGAAATATCGCTTTCTTTCACCCACCGAAGATGCGCTCGAGCAGTTACTGTTCATTTTCATGGAACATGAGTTAGGGCGCTTTACGTTGACGTAACATTCGTCAGCAGACGCATTCTTTCTTCCCTATCATCGTAAAAAAGTGTTTCGTCCTACACTAATTTGTATTAATCGGGTTGATAATTTTTTAAAGTCTATATTTTAATTCAAAATTACTAGCAAGTTGGTGACTATTAAATGAGCCAAAATAGCGAGCTTTTGGAAAGTACCGTTCTTTCCTTGGACCTGAAATTAGAAGCAAGTTTGCTATACTCAAAGCGTACATTACCGAGTTTTCATTGGAAGGACCACAGTTTTTACATTTACGAGTTATCTGGTTTTCATGCACTCGTTTAATGAAATTAAGATGACGCATCACACCCTCTCGAGTGGCCAGTATCCGTCGTTTAAAGTTTATACAACCCCTTAAAATTTCAGAGTATTTACAGAGAGTGGGCTTTCGTCATCATTATCTAACTCCTCAAATTTTAAATTATTACGTCAGTATTTTCTCAAAAGAAGAAAAGTTGAGTGCTACGAAAGTAATTAAGAAATACTACGAAAGAAAAAACTTGAGCGCTACGCCACTACAAAGTCCGGTTGAACAGGAATGTATTTTCTAGCCTTTTGTTTTTTTTTCATGAACCTTGTCCTTAATATTCGAAAAGCTATGTGAAATGAAAGCGAAAAGCATTCCCACATTCCAAAATTAGTTTTGCGCTTCAAATTAAAAACTTTTGAAAAAATAAAGAAACAATCCAACAAGTCAAATTTAGCATAAAATTTTAAGCATTACATTTATAACAAGATGCTTTCATCCTTTCTTTGTTGAACACTACAAAACTGGAGTGAATTTTAATGGTGACAGTAGATGGCAATGTCAATACTTCTCATCATTTCGACAAATCAATATCCAAAGCGACATTCTATGAGTGTATCTTCTGCAATCGGAGCTTTCCGTCAAAATTTCAAGACCCGAAAGCAAGTCTCAATGACTGGTCATTCCAAGGTGATTATTTGAAGCACCCTCCTCTATATACAAGACCGGCTTCCCATCGATATTTCCCTCTTATTCATGCAAATTTATTCATTAACCTAGAGGCTAGCTGCATATAACACGCACTGTTAAATCCAGTAAAAATACAGCTGAATTTTCATCGAATAACTTTCTTCATGGTTGCTTCCGATGAGTTTTATAATCATCGCTTATCAAATCAATGAAGAAACCCCTGAACTGTTTGCCAAAGCCAAAATATTTTTCGTACGAAGTTAAAAATCGCCAAGCAATCTTATTTCAAGCACTTTTAAGGATTGTTAATAAAATGTAATATATAAATAATTTGCGTAAACTTCTGACTAACATTATCAAAGAAAAAGCTGATAACCTCCACAATGATTATGTTATGCGACCGATGTTTCCGGGACTGAGTGCCATGCCGAAGGCTTGCCAATTTCGGATATTAAAAAAGTTATTCCTCTAATAATTTTGCCATACTTAGTGTCGTCGTCACCCTCCGGTTAATCCGTAGATTAACTTGTCTCTTGTCGTACATTGATCATTCTCACACGTCCGATAAGTATGCGGCATCGTCAACTTCTCTTTTTAGAATTCAGCATTCATAAATCCTAAGGGTGCGTTTATTATGAACATTACTTGGTCATAAGATTATGTCTACAGGTTTTAATGAGTAAAAGTAACAATAGTTGAAGAATTTGCCCTCTCTGTTACTTAAGGACGTGGTTTCCACTCACGTGTTCAACTTCATCCACGTGAATGGGGGTCGGGAACGGGTGGCATTGGAAGACAGGACATTATAACTTTAGTTCATGCATTTAATTTCAGTTTCATAATATCCTTTCGTGAAATTTAGGATGGGATCGAATTATCAATGCAAACTCATTGCAAGATAATGCAGAATTACCAATATTCTGAGATTCGCACTTTTCACTAAAATAAATATGTGCCATAATGGGCACTTTCTCAATCCCTCCGAGATCTTGATCCCTCTGAGACTTAACCCCTCTGAGACTTGACCCCTCTGAGACTTGACCCCTCTGAGACTTCACCACGAGGAGACGATTCGCGAGCTCCTGAGTACCAGTCTCGCGAAGCTCCAGAGTACGTCGTGCCTGACTGATCCACGCGTGCCGCTGATCCTCGCGTCCTGTGAACTGCTCACAATTTATAGTGAATTCACCAACGGTGTCGGCCTCTTTACGGCATGTGTGAACTTCAATTACTTTCCGCCACCGTTTACCCAATTGTAAGGTGAATCGTCAGCGTGAAACCTGTTTCCCCTCCTCTGCCTACACCTCCCCTCTCACGCCTGCTTCGAGCGCGGCCGCGATCTTGTAAGCGGTCTGGCGCTCTCTCTCTGCTACTGACCTCAGACAAGGAAGGAACTCTCTTTCGTGCCCGGCTTCTTCCCAACGGCAAGAGTACATTATCCTCAGGCAATTTAGTATTTTATGTATTGTGCTCCTAAAGCTTACTTCGGTCATTAAATGTATTATTACTGTTGGAAATCAACCATACTGTTTGTTAATTTTTCACTCCTAACCACCTATATTCTCGTCAATTCATTCTCGCGACGTGTGTGCGTTGCAAATATTATCAGTTATAATCACATATTTCTGTAATTTGTCGACTCGAATAATACCAACCAATATGATTTATTTATTTCCGCAGAGATTTTTTACATTTTCATATTTATGTTTCATCACTTAAAGAGTTTCAATCGAAGACCAAAAATTGACCAATTTTATATTTAAGAGTTTTTACACCTGCTATCTTATTTTACATATTTCATGAATTTTGCAAAGGGAATATAATGGCTGTATTATAAAAATGTCTGTTCAATTCCAATGTGAGCATCTCTATTTAAATGTCTGTCATGTGTAAAATTTAGCTAATTGAATAAAAAAAGTTAACATGAAGAAAAGAACTACATAACTTATAAAGTTAATTAATTGATGTACTTTCCACCATAGCCGCTGATGAGTATCAATTCTAATAACCTTTTTTGACTCCAGCGTATACAATTATGTCCATATTTTTTTTTAATTTTTACAGTTTTATGAGCAAAATATTTGGAAATCTGCTAAAAAAAACTCTGATACAGCGACTGTATTGCTCTTTTCTAAAACATTTTCCGCGACCTGTATTTTAAAATATTATATCTTCCTTGGGGCCTCTTTAAATCCCAAGGAAGAGATGCTTGAGTTTCTCTGAATATGCTTAAGTCCTGAAAGATGTATTATCATCTTCTGCTGAAACGCTTGTCTAATCAAGTTTTATGGTTACCATGTCAGTTAGGGGCGATATTGAAGCAATTACGCCATGATATTTAGAAAATATATTATAAATTAACATTCTTTGGAAAATCGCAGAGAAAATTTGTATCATTTCAGGCGAGCTACACAGCAAATATTAAGGCAATATGATGCTGGAGAGATAACATCTACTGCAGTGCAATTAACTAAAGCATACCTCTTCTTCAGCAAATTATGCATAATTTCTGAACGAGTGGACTTGATGAATAATGTATGAGAAAACCATCAAACAAACAAAACCGCGTCGCAGAGAATAGCTGAGCATTACTAGAAGACTGCTAGAAAGCTACTTTTTTTTAATTCTCTGTATCTCATAATCCAGCTTTCACAAATGCAGGGATATTTCACAATATTTTATTCGTAATGAGCATAGTGTTTTTTTTTCTTTTCACTCGTTTAAACTTTGCCGCACTTGATTTTTGAAACGAACTTGACGAAAATTTGTTGATTGTGATAGGTCTTCAGACGATAGTTAAGGCTATTTTTGAGCCCGAATTCAAATTATGTTAACTCCCCACACTGAACATATTCCTCTTCGCCCTTCCCATTACTCGCAACCAACACACCTGAAATGGATCGAACCTTAAAGGTACCTTTACCGCCTTCAGCATACATATATTCAATTATACCGACTTCCACAAGCATGCCTTGTATCGGATAAGCCATTGGGGCTTACCACACGGGGGTTCCAAGTAAAATATTGTTAGTGCAAGAAATTTCTAGAGGTAATACGCTTACTTCGAGTGGAGCAGTTAGTGCCCCGCTCAGCCCATTGCATGGGACGCCGTGGCCGCTTATCGTTTAGAGCAAGCTGAAGCTAGTCTTGGCTTGTCTAGCTTCACAATTAGTTTATTAGGAACCTACGTGAATGGAATTAATACGACTCAGGGCAATTTTTCGGCAAACTGTAAAAATTTTCTTCGCGTTCCGCATCCGTCGAAATCAAATTCACCATGAAGAGATCATTTGCCTCAGCCGGAATTCCACAATGTGGACTTGAGACGTAAATACCCTGTTAGGTGGACCCAGTCTGATGTTCACCGTGGAAAATGATGGCTTAGAGGTGTAATTGGTAGCATACTTGACCGGCAATTCGGAGATCCAGGTTTGATTCCTGGTTAAGCCAGAATAAAACACGATCTTGGGAAACTTTGTGGTATTCCATCAAAAACTTTATTAGGTGAGAAAACTTTTACTAAACCACATAGATAAAAACTAGAACACGACCCGGGTTTCAACATCTTAGTGTCATCATCAGGTGGTAACCACCTGATCATCAACATTGTTTACCCCCTGATGATGACGCTAAGACGTTGAAACCCGGGTCGCGTTCTGGTTTTTATTTATGTGGTTTATTAAAATTTTCCCCACCTAATGAAGCCGGTTAAGCCGAGTGATTTTCTCGTCTTGGGGTAAATTTGGACCCGTGCGCGTGATTAAGAACTATGTTTCTTGTTATATGCATTGCTTTGGATCAACTTCATCGTTTCGGCACTATTTGGTTCGCTGGGTGCACAAATTCTCCGCGAAATACAACCACAATTTTCTGCGACCCGCTCCGTAAGATCTCCCATGGACGCTACCGAACACAGTCTCTAACCAGGGAGGAGGTTGGTGATATCGAGACAAGTGCATATATTCCCGGAAATATTTGGGTTGTTATAACGCGCAAAAATTAATACTAGATGGACAAAAGCAATACTAAAGTTACATGCCCACAGAAATTTTTTTATGCTCCAACGCGTTAAAAACGAAGTAGAATCCACCGAGAGCAATTTTGGTGGCACAATAAGCTATTTATATGATAAACTAGAAGGCAGTCTTACGTTGATCGAATCGCAGGGTAAAAAATTAAAGAAATGCCTGGATCAACTTTCAAGCTTACAGGGAGAAAACGTGGTGCTTATGAAGCAACTCTCTGAAGCGTCAAATTGTTCTGACGACCTTCAACAACGCTTACAAACTAGTTACGTGGGAATTCATGGCGTTCCATCAAAAAGTGATGAAAATTTGCGAGTTGCTTGCTTGAAGTGCCAGCGCTGCTATTTATGCTACGATATACAGTCTCCGGACAAGTGACACCTTTGAGACAGCCTAAAGCTCCTAATTTTTCTACAAAAAGTTTAAGGTAACTGTGGAATATAACATTATTTGTAAAATTTATTCATGCATTAAAATTTTGTACAAATAATCTGGGTAAGTAGAGGTTCTAATACATTTATACAAAGATAATTAAGATCAAGGACCGTAAGGGTTAATCATTTGTTATATAAAGGCAGGCTTACTTGATAGAGGAGGAACCCTAAAGAAAATCGACTATTTGTATAATAAGTCTTAACATTATTTCATGATAAATTTATTAGAATTTCGAAAACAGTTCAATGACTTTAAAATCCACAGCGTTTGGACAGGAGTACATTTTCCAATTCAGTTTACGAGACACGACGAAATTCTAACTACCAGGAAGACGTAGCGCAAGTACATTGTGATCGGGTGCTCTAACAATTCACTCGAAATTGAAGGCGGGACCCTCCGCTGCGTAAACACTCCACCCGCCAAGCTCACTCACCCTTTTTCTGCCAGAATAAAGACGAATGACTCAAAAAAGTTAACGGTCTAATGGAAGCAGTTTTGATAGCGTCAAAAAGGAATTTATTAATTACGAAAATATGGAAGTCATGAAAATAAATTGAAACAATGCAAATACTCTTTTCAAATATTTTGAGTTTATGCGTCCAATTATTATATGTTCATCTCCGTTCAGCCGTTGGGAATGCTATCCCCAAAATCAAGTCCATCTATTATATAAGTGGCAGAGGGAGATGATGAAAGCCCTCTTTAACTACGTCAAAGTTTGTATTGAAATTCAAGGTTAAGTCTGTTATTTGAACTCTAAACCGAAGTAAAAAATTTAAATTTATATGGGTTATAAATAATCCACAGTGAGCGCTAACGATTATCTCGCATAGCTATGATATTAATGTCCGCAAATCGGAATAAAGTTCAATGAGTTGAGTGATAGGCAATGTAAGCCAAATAGTTGGATACGATTACATTTTATATATTATTTATACTCAATACATTTTTTTAAACTTAGAAATCTCGATAAACTAGCCTGCTAATTTATCAAACTAAAGGAGTCGATAAAAAATTGTCAAGCAAAATTGTATTCTTAATCGTCTCAAACTTCCGATCACTTCAGTTTTTTTTAGAACAGGGCACATCCACTATTTCAATTATTTATATAGCTTCAGATGTAGTCGATAAAATAATAATCAATAGCTCCAATGGCACCATATTTGTACACTTTTGCTTCATTCTCCATTATAAGAACCACTTTTACTTAGAGAAGGTAAATTAATGGAAATATTTAATAATATCGATAGCATACAAATACAAGCCGTTCCTTTCTCAATGATCAATTTCTCTAAATGTTAGCTGAATACATGGCGTCATGGCGTGGAATATGGTTCCAGTTGGCTTCCACAGTTGCACTGAAGTGAAGGAAACGGAGAAACTTGATAAAGGAAATCTGACTTCAGTGGACTTGATGGAATGTCGCCGAAATGCTGTCCAAGCTTTTGAATAGACTCGGAGGGAGACCCGAAAAAACAGCCTGTTTCTTTAGGAGTCTCCTCTGAATCCTTAACGTGAATCAGGACATTTTCGGTGCTTACCACTTGGAAATTGAATGCTCATTGCCACTGCTTCTCAAGTTCACTTATTTGCGAGAATTTTCCCGCTAATAAGTGAGAAATGTTTCCGTGGGTTTCGACTGGGTTTGGTGATACTGTAAACAAAAGGCAAAGACCTTTCCGGCCGTAATCCCGGCGCTGGTACGTTGCGTAACAGTACAATTACGTGCCTCGGCGTGCATTATCGCTGTGCCCTCCATTAGGATCTCAAAATGGCTCGCGCAACTGCTGGCGGCTTCCGGAAGTTATCTCGAACACCGTTCCCCTCGGCTGACCTCTGCCGCTCCGTCTCCCAAGGCCTTCCGACTCGACAGCGACAGACCCACTTCAGAAATTCAGTGTCTGCATGACCAACAAGCAGCCCTATCCACAGTTTAAGGATGTCGAGTTACATGGACTCACGTACAACATCTCCACCGTAAAGTACGCACTTAAGTTACGTAATAAAAGCCTCTTACAACGTGCTCCCCTCCAGAGGATTCCCCTCGAGCGTTGTTTTTTTTTCGTTTTGATGAATTTAAATAGTTGCTACCATCTTAAAAATTTCAGGGCACAAATAGAAGACCGAATTCAATATTTGACTGTATCTAAGTCAAACCTGGGAAAGTACTGAAGCAAAACTTTCGAATATGAGATACTGGTATATTTTTACTAGGTCCACTTAACTCAACCTTAAAATTGCATAAGTAGTAATATACTAATTTACACTTCCAAAAAATGGATTCATACAATATTTATTAACATATTTGGAAGTTAAGTCACAGAATATCAAACCCTCAAAGAGTTTGATTTTATGTGGAGAATAGGGCTGTTCTGATAGAGCAACTAATGTTTTTGTTTCTGTTAATTGAATCCTTATGTTTTTCAGTAAATATTTTTTCACCCACTTCAGCCGTCACAATTAGCGCCACTTTCTTGTGGCTAACGCTCCATGTCAACCAACCTTACTGTAAGAATACCTTTAACAAAAACGGGCCAGCGTCGGATATCTAAGGCCTACGTTCTTGGGCGTTCACATGAATATCTCAAGGTAGACGCTAACCAGAACGATTTTCAGCTGCTGTGAAAGCAACCAAGATTGAAGAGAAAAATCCAAGATTATCCTATCTACTTTTTCAGTAAGACTGGTTATTTTCCCCAAACACATTCACTAGTTTCACCGTATTTTACCGAAATCGTAGAAAACACACGTCAGTCCGTGATCGTGTCGCTTAAGGAGGTAAGTTCGCAACATCGTGATCCAAAACAAATACTTTTCGCGGGTACATGTTTAAGGAAATTTTTTTTGTTGGTTCTCTTATTCTTAAGGAAAATCATACTTAAACGCGAAATATTATTTACAAAAAATACTTCAGTAAATGAATGCCAAACAAGCATAAAAAATACCACCAATATACTTTTGGTCGAGAATGAGTGGAAGTGGAAGCGAGTATTGACTGCAGGCATTGACATTCAAGATATTTCTAAACATAAAAAAGTGAACCATTACCGCAGATATGAGAGCGAACGGAGTCTGGCAGAGAGTGGTGAGCTCATAAAATTGGTAGTAAAGAGAAGCAAAGCATCCTTTAAAAAAATGCGACCGTAAAAACGATGCAAAAGAAATCTGAAGAGGAGCCATCGAGAGTAAGCACTCCACGATCCAATATGAAAGAATCACCGCAGTCATTGACATGGGCCCAAGAACACATTCAAGTTGTCCTGAAGTACACAAAAATTTTTTGCATCTCTCAACGGTCGGGCGACCCTCTTCAGTAAAAAATATTGATTGTTGGGATCCAGGACTGTCGGTAAATCTGTCCTGAGTTCAAATATAATATTTCTAATTTGGCCTTTATTTTAATAGGACCCGTTTAAAGAATTGTTGTGCAACCGTGCTCGTATCATCAATGCAAATGTCTTAATCGTAGGCTTGATTCAGAGCACAGTGGAACTTGAATTTTAGCAAAATCGATGACCTTGAGTCTCACTTGGAGGCGCCGTATATTTTAGACACTAAAGAACAAACTTTTGCACAGAAATTTCATTCTCAAGCGCAAAACGATTTCAGCACACAGTCATCCCAGGCCAACAATGTCAAGTTTCGTTTGACGCAGCTCTCCACCATTCTTCCATCAGCTAATTTTGTCATGTAACAGCATTTCTTCTCTTTCACATCTTTCATTACCAGCTCCAACCGAGGCCTTACTTTTCCTTTCTTACCATTAACTTCTCCGTCAACGATTGCATTCATCAGGCCTCACTATAAGGCAAACTAATTTCGTTTCATGGTATACTGCGAATAACGAATATGTCACAGTCTTTATCAAATCTTATATGTGTACTCCTCTCCATTCAGTAAGGCTGCAAATATGAAAAATTGAATATGCTTCTGTGATTCAAGCCGCGTTGTGATTTAGAAATGAAATGTTCTGTGGAAAATACTAAGTTAAATATTGCATAATGAATCGAAGTCCAGTACTGAGAAAAGAACGCATTCCCGATATTTTGCTGCTTTGGCTCTACCCCGTCCATAAATGTTTTAAAAGTATTTCCTACCATCACTAATTATTATTTTAAATGTAAATTGTCCTCTTTTATGCTCACTAAATGATTCTAAAATAAGTAACATCGTAGAAATTGTCAGCACCTTAAAATATATCTCAGAAAAGGACCAACGCCTAGAACGGTGGGTCATCTACTATGAAAATGACTTGCGACACTTATGGCGTATTTCACACTTTAACCTTGTTCTTTCAGCCCACAACTAGAAACCCCGCACAAGTCTTTCTCATCGGCAGTATTTTTTCCACTGTTTTCGGGATATTTTATTTGTATTTCTCTTATATTTCATGGTTTAGATTGGAAATATACCTTTTTAATGTTAGCCGATGGATATTACCGACTGATTTTAGTTACTATCTGGACTACCTACCCTTTTTTCATAATTATTTGGACATTTATTTGTATTGTGAATGGTAGAAAGTACAATGGAATCTTTATCAAAAATGTGAATTGATGACAAATTGAGTAGTAAAAGAATATTTTATAGATTCCCTTCCATGGTTATAGCTTAAAAAATAACGAAAGTTACCGCTAAGTACTCAAAAATTTTGTTTCAGTAAAACATTTTATTTTCTGCATTAGTGGGGACTCACAGTAATACAATTCAACTAAACAAACTCCCTAAGAATAATGAAATGCTACAATAACTTTAATTTAGGAGTAAAGCAAAGAGCCCAATGCTTTTTACAAATTTCATACTCATGCTTAGAACTCGCTACAACGCATGCATCGCAGGAAAGCTACTTATCGTCGAAGCCTGCGCATAATCCGCACAACCGCCTTTGGCAAACGCCTCAAAAATGGATCGTTTTACTGACTTCGCAACATCCACTGTGACTTGTATCTCTCTCTTCTTTTCGATTCTCTGGCTATTACCCGTGAAGATATAATCGGAAGTAATGTTTCGTCGTTTGCGTACTTACAGGAAACGCTCACTCAAATCCATTACTACGAAATCAGGAAATGACTCATCTTGTACTCGGCTTTCACTTTTACCCATATATGAGCAGGACAGAGTTTCTTGGCTTCCACAGTTACTATTGGCCAAAAATTGACTCCAAATTTAACAGACTTATTAGCTTATGTACTGCAATAATGATCAACAACTATTTGTCACGCACCCCATACCCACCACAATATTCACCGCTCCAAATGACGGGTTCCGGGGTGGAAGGAAGTAAGGCTGACAACGCGCTAATTACAATATATATCTTTCTAATACTTAAAAAATAAAATGTCTCATTAAAAAATAAAAGTAAAAATCTTCAGCTTACATAACTGAATGCAATGAAAATTACAGCGGCGAAAATGAATCTCAAAAGCGGCCGAAATGGCCTCTTCCGGGGTTCCAGTGCTAAAGTGGCATCGATTTATTAAGTGAGGCGTTTGGGGGGGTCAAGCCGATTCTCACCCATTCTCACGTGGGAGAGAAGGGGGTCCATGCAAGTATCACGTAATTCTTTTTTCCGCAAGAAGCAATGTAAAATTGCGAGAAAACTGGGTTGAATCGAGCACGTAAACAGTAATCATAATAATAGTCTTACCTAATCTTAAATAAAAATTATCAAAACAAAATGATTTTTTATAAATCCAACGCAATGACGCATAGATTAACGTATTTAGACTGAAAAAAGCATTTCGAACAACATGAGGTGAGATTAGAGGGAGGGGGTCGAGCCAAATCTCACGATAACTCAGTGGTCCAAATCGCCAAAATTACCTCTCGTAATTAATGGACGGCTCCCAATTGGATCTTACGCCCGCCTCACTAAACGAAAGGACTTCACACGTCTTTCACTCCATTAGAAATTGCAAAAATACTCGAGCAATATTAAAAGCCGCAAAACGTCATGCACCGCGTAAGTATAACTAAAAGTATGACCTTGATCTCCCGTAACAGGATATTTTGGTAATTGGATAATACGTGTACGCAATAATAAATATCGTGCAATAATCTGCAACTGACACTTTCAAAAACAATAAAGCCAACGCGCTCCCTTGACATTTTCAAACAAGGTTAGTTCGACGGTGCTTGACAACGGTGCTACTTTTTCCAACGCAGACACTATTCTTCGGTAAATAAGGATGAAATGACGCTATTCGCACGAACTGTGGAGCACTGCGGATCTTGGAGTTTTAGAGGATAATTTGCGACAAAATGGGCGATCGATATTATGTCACAGGGTGTTAATGAGCTGTCAAATGGTGGAAAGGGGATTCAAATGGCTACTTATATTGATATTTTGATCCTAAAAAGTATTTATTATGCCAAAATATCTATAAACGATGTTAACCGATTGAAAAAATATTGTCCTCTCCTGGAGTTTATCGTCTTTGGATGTAAACTTCTGGCGTTGAGATAAACGCTGAAATAGTAAATTCTTTCGCAAAATAAATTACTAATATGCAGCAAACAGCAGAGACAGACAAGGAAGCACGACGGGGTGGAGCAGCTGTGCGGAGGTACCCCAGAGAAAAGACGGACATATCACCTTCTCAAATTTAAAACGTACGCTATTTAAATATCTCCACCGAATCTCGGTTATGGATCGGAGCTATCACATTTATTTTATCATTATATTTTTAGGAAATGCAATTCAAAATCTGAAAAATAAGGAGACTCTTTCGAAAATCACATTCGTTTACTCTGTGCTCACGTGTTTACTCTCAGGACACTGATGTGCACCCGTAATGTACTCCATTTTAGCATCGCATGTTATCACGGTAATGAAAGCATTTTTTTAACCGCACTGCGTGCGAAATGCATGAATCTAGCAGTTCATTTGTACCTCTCATACGCGGTGAAGCCTCCACCAAGGCCAACTTAATAACTTAGGACAGAGGGAGAAGGGGCGAAACATTGCCAAGGTTCACGACCACCGGCAGAGGGTCGTGGATGGGTCGAAGGAACTTGGGGTGGCGAGAGTGGCGAAGCGCTGCGCCGCCATAGTGGCTCTAATCCCACCGGAGCGAAGGAGGGATCGCCAGGATGAAGGAGGCCGCCTCCGCGGCGACTCGAACAAAAGGATTTCCGGCGCGCTTTACGAGTGACTCCGAATCGATTCCCAGGCGAGGCGACGGTGACTTCACTCCCTCAGAGCAGAATGAGCAATTAAGACGGCTGATCCCTTCTCATCGTCCGCCTCGGCTCATCCGATTTTAGAGCTCTTTCCTCCGGTGAGAGTTTCTCTCAAGAGTTTACGCCAAGGTAGGCTTAAAGAAGAGCACTGCTAAGCATGAGTCATTCCTTTGAGGCCGAAGATATTAATGGCAGCCCAGCGTCTGAAGCGGCGCCCACAATCTCTCCCATCGTTCAGCCACGTCAGCAGAGAAAATCTCACAGTCAGTCGAAGTCACTAAAATATTGTCCAGTTTCGTCAAGAAAATCAACAGGATAAAATCCATTTTATAATTTGTTTTAAATTAAGTATTCATTTGTTAAAGCCTCGCCAGATCATAACGGAAAAATACTTCGTAGCGATAACCAAGTAGAATTTTTGATTTAAATAATTTTCATGCCAAGAAAACTATATATTTATAGGTCATAAAAACTATTTAAAGTGATTTGGAAAGTAGGTTTATCTGCATGTCGTCAAAATATTTGTTGGGAAACCAAAAGGGAAACCGGGAATTATAGTAGAAACATTCATATACCAATGCGTTGGTCTTGTAGGTAGAAATCAGACCCACTTATTTCCGATCACAGTATCGAAATTAAGATACTTCACAGATGTACACTTAGAAGTCTTGGAATTTAAACGTTTTTTTTATCATTTTAAAATCATAATTCACTAGCTCATGACTAACTTTGTGGTATTTCATTATAAGTTTTCTTAGATATTAAATATCCAATAATATTAAATACCCAAGAACACTTATTTTAAAATAATTTTGTTTCATGGTTTTGTTTTGTTGTTAAAATCATATTTAAAATCATTTTGTTTTTTCGACGAACCAGTTACCAGACAGCGAGATGAAAAAATATCAAAATAAGCCATAAAAACAACAAATACTCAATTTTGGGGAGAAAAATGCAGAGAAATGAAGGCCTTATGGGTAGCATCACGATATAATACTGAAAACAACGCTATCATTTCTGACACACGCTCCGCAAACAGCCTCAATAAATGTGTGGTGGAAGGACATCAGCGGTTAATCCTCAAGAGAAAATAAAAAGAATTAGGTGCGCTAATAGAAGAATTTGACTACCTGAGGTTGAACTCATATCGATGAGAGTCCTTAATTGCTCCGGGGAAACAGGAAATGCGGTAGTTATCCGTTCGGCAGAATATCTCTCTTATTTTATCGCTTACGTCGGACCTGAAAATGGTGTGTGTTTCAAAGATGATGGATGTCCTCCGTGTCTTTTAGCTGTGGGCGTAGCAAGTGGCCTCCGAGCCGATAGCGGCTCAATGCGTGTAAAAGCTGTCGAACGCCATATGCTCCCTCGTAGTCATTTTAGGGGAACCATGCGGCTCTCCTAAGTATTTTATTTAGTTCGCGTTCCTTCTGCGCCAGATCTCATAAGTTTGCTGAGTAATCGAGGTGCGCTCTGACTGGTGTGCTCTTGAGGCAGCTGACAGGGAGTGGAACTTCCAGGTAAATTTAACAATAGAGTATCTTCACATTTTTAGGAAATAAGAAAAAAGGCAAGTATCCATGGCAAAACTTGATGGCCAGAGCAGCAGCGTTCTTACTCCCGACGACGTGCATGGATAGTATAAGGAACGGCGGCAGGACAGCGATGGGTATGGCGACATAAAATCAGAATTTTACCCTACCGTACGTAGGAGCTCACCTTCTCATATTGTTGGAGTGGGTTCATAAAAACAGTGATGTTAGGTTCCTCTCGAGCTAAATCTTGCAGCGTAAAATGCCTTCCAGTCCAACCTCCAAAGATTGAGAAGGTGGTCAGGAGAAGGACTCACTCAATGAGACAATTTAGCAATGATGCAAGGGGTGGCAGATGACACATGTGCCTTGGAAACCTGGAACAAGGATATACAAGTTAAGCTTAAATTTAACACACACATCAATCTCAGCGTGTTAACAAAAAATATTGATTAATTGTTATCACAGCATATTCTAAATGAATTTTTCTTCTCAAATAATTATTATAAATAAAAACTAGCGTGAAATCGATACATTCGGCTTTCACGTGATGAAAATTCTCGAGCACAGTACTCGAGGATGTCGCCGTAGCGTCGAAACGTGTCGTACCAACAAAATAAAATTCTGTGAAAATTTAAATAGTTGTTTGTCTTCATTCAAAAAAAGTGTTTTAGAAAAATAAAGATCAGTGATGCCTGTGGAATTAACCGGTATTAAAGCGGAAGGAATGAATTGAAGCGAATATCAAAGCAGCATTGAATCTACAAATTTTATAGAAAAAAATGGGTAAGGCTTCATCAATTGATTACGTGTTCATTAATGTATGCACAACACGAATGTAGGGTAAACTTCTGGAATTTAAAAGAAGGGAGGGTAAGAACTAGAAAAACTGAAAACAAAAAGACGATGAATCGTGAAAATGAATTTCACGGCAAACCAACGTACATTATATTCAATCAACAGTACGCATGGTATAACGTGAAATTACAACGCATAAGTATTCAATTCGATCTCTGTCAATGCCATCTTATTTAGGCAAACGCCAATCTTGACATGACACTTCCATCAACATCAACATTCGTCAATCTGGAGATTGGCTTCAATCTCTAATCACTTCATCCCTTGATCCTCTCAACCGAAGCCTATATCTACCATTATCCCTTCCACCGGCCCTTCCACGATAATTTTCACCCGACCATCTTGTGATGGCACTCCAATTCCCACAAATCAAACTTCTCCTAGTCTTCCTCCACTCAGCCATGCAATGCAGAGCCTGCATGTAATTTACTTTCTTGGAATCTGAATAGTTTTAGGCATGGCTGAATATTTATATCCCCCAAAACCCCCCCTCGCTGCGCCACTGGCTCTTATCGATTTTCATCAATGGGAAAAAGCCAAAAGTTCAAACTAGAAATACAGGGATATGGTAATCCAAGTTATCACCACACAGCACTTAATCGGGGATTAGGGTTTCCCTTCAAAATCTTTACAGCGATCGGGATTTGAGCGCACCTCTTCGTGATGGATGACCCCGCGTGACCCCTACCTTCAAGCGTCCAATGACATAGCGTACCCTTTTTCCGATGCGCTCTCTCTCTCTAAACTCAAAATGCAATTCTCACCAAGTCCCGGAAGAAAAACTGCCCGACTCATTTTCCGGCATCCTAAACTTAGGAAATTTAAAAATTAATCCTAAGTTACCTGAGAATCCGCATGTTCAAGTCACTCCCTGCCGCCATTAATAATTAAATGTGGTGAAGTTATGAAATTTTGCTATTCGTCAGTTATGGTGAAAATAGCATTACTCTCGATACAACCGCTATCATTTCGACTGTATAAAAACTGTATCTACTCCTACGTATAAATCTTGCTAAGTTTTCAGCCAAAATAGGCAAAAACATATAATCCTGAACGGCCACGATGATAAATAATTTTTTTGCGTACTCTACTGTAAGGGAATTTTTCATCAAGATCGGGTTTAAGAATTTTTTTGGGGATTTTACATAGATCGGGAGGCATAACACACTTGGGTGGGTCGTATGAGGAGGTCCCCTGATACTGCAGCTTTCAAACATTTCGAGGTGTAACGGTTCAACCCCTTAGGCTGCTAATCTGAAGGCCGCGGGTTCGAGTGCCGCCTAAATATATTGCCTCTATCCAGGGAATGGGTTTTCGTTCTTGATCAGTCGTTATTGGTTGGAATTCTCGATGTGAAAGCCATTGCAAGCTGTTTTCGAAATGTGTGGAAATATTACCCATGGCTGATGACAAAAGCCATGGAGATAAGAAAATATGACACCTTTAACATAAACGAAGGCGACTACCTGGATGGCACTTGGAGGAGTGTATTAACCAATAGGAAAACAGCTCCCAGAATTGGCGGCAAAGGTGCCCTATATATTGAAGACCAAAATGGTGGCCCGTCACATTTCCCTTCGACCTGAAAACATGGGCAAAACTGCTCAAGAGACTGTTATCACCTGAGAAAAAGCAACACAGGAGTAACCCAGATAATGGACTCGGCAAAATTAGATGCCTCCCTGCTGCTTTAACCGTCTTTCACGTAAATAGTTTCATACTAATAAATCGAGGCAACTTTATGTCATAAATGTACACAATTTTATTTGACATTAAAATATATTTCAGCAAAATCTCGGTTTCTTCAGTCACAATAGTTATTTTTTATCGTCTTCAAAGAATCCGAATATGGCACGTATTTTTACAGTAACTCAGTGATCCAGAATGCTGAAAAGTTCTCGGTAAGATAAGTTCATAAATTAAAGGAGTAGATATAGATTTTTGAAAAAACCTCCCCAAGCCATTCACTGTACAAAGCGGCCATCATCGGTGGAATAACGCTAGGGCCACCACACCACACATGACGTTGTGGCATAGTTCAGTATATATTTATCACCATGCGTTCATTGATAATGTAATAATAACATAACTCAGAAATTTTCCCATTTTCACGCTAAATCATGGCATTAATAATATGTGGAAACTACAGGGCTATTATATATTAACCTTACGGTGGTTTTACCTATTGATGTTGGAAACAGTTAGGTTCATTCATTTATGATCTCCTCGATAGTATTGCCACAAAAGAAAACGGCCTTAGGGTGCGATGCATAGACGACACTGATATTGCTCACTTTACAAAGTCTTTCTTTAAGGTAAAGTGAGACTTTAGCTAAAGTTCGTTTCAAAGTCGTCCCAAGAATCTCACTTTATAAAGTAGAAATTTTGCTGCTAAAATCTTGATCAGGCATTTAAATTTTGGGTGTTGGCAATGAACGCTGCGAAAAAGTGAAGAAAAAGTTGACACACGATATTAATTGCGTACTTGTTTACAGGTTTCTGGCGTTTCTGGCGACGGGGTTACCGTGTTGTATTTTGCAAAGATTTTATTAAGCTGCATTTTCTCGTTCTCTCATATTGTGTGCAAATGTAAATGAATTCTGCGTTGTTGAAAGCTTTTCCCACTAACCTTGTTGCTCGTTAATGACCGAGTTGGCTAAATAAAAGCTCACTTTTAATTAGCTTCGTGCATTGGAAATACTCTTCGATGTTTCCAGCAAAGTAAATATTCAAATGATGATATTTTCACGTCATTTTATTATCATCTTATATGTTTAACTGCATACTGTTGTTTGGACTATATGTTAGTAGAAGTTTGATGGTATACGTCCATTGAAGGTTTGTGAAACTGTGAAATTCTCTCGCGTTAAGTTGAAACTCTACCAATTAATTTGAAGATTTACCTTAGAAGAATTACATTAAATTAGAACAATTGCATTTTAGAAGAATTCTTTTGTGATTACCAATATTTTAATTTATGAAATTTTGACGTGCGGGGCTGTATATACTAGAGAAATGGACACTCAAGAATACCTATATCATCAAAACAAAGATTGCATGACCACGCAATGAAACATATTGAATATGAGAATGGATTTATATCAATAAATATCTGTGCGTCTACTCCAAATGATGCCTCTACATATGTGAATACCTAACACCAAGTATCTATTCACGAATTTTGTAGTAAAAAGTTCACTGAAGGCTGTGATGCTGTGTTAAGAATATTTCATAACAATCCTACATTCTCGAGAAATATTTCTTAGCTGCATATAATGAGATTATGAAGGAAAGTATGTTTTACTTTTTTATTGCTACCCTCCATGAAGAGATCCTATAACATCATTGTAAACATTCAAATGCGCAGTCGAAAAACGAAACGAAGAATCTGTAGTTTCAAAATGACAGAAATAGGGAAATGTTAAACGTGATATGGAGGGATGTGGAAAGTGTACATTAAGCAATTATGGAATGGAAACTTAAAATACAATGCAACGTACAGAAACTAGCATTTGGCTGGCCATACGACATGAAAATCAAGTCTTTGCTTATGAAGACCATTGACGCAAATATAAACACATAAATAACTTGATAAGTTATTTCTGCGATTTTTGATAAAAAGCTCGCTTGTATTAAAATTCAGAATAAATTATGCCAACCTGTTGCTGTAATTATCACACAAACATAAAAATGTCCTAGGTGGTATAAGGATCGATGGAGTTCAACTGCAGAATGAGTCATCTCCATCAATGTTGATTCGATACATATTCAGGAAAAAGAGACATATTACATGTCTGGTTATTTCTTGAAACGTGCCGGTCTGCTTCTGTGTTCTCACAAAAAAATTAAGTTCCATTACTTTCCGTAACCCAAATATCTTCATATTTCAACTTCAACAACTGCCGCTGCGGCCATATTTATTCATCCGTAAGGACACATTAGCCCTAAAGTGAGCTCCGGTTGGGCACTTTACGGTAAAGTGACGATTCGACCATTTTTCTTCTATAGTGGCGTTTATGAAACGGAGAAAGCAGAATTTAGCCCGGCTAAAGTATACATTAGCCTAAAGTGCCGTCTATGAATCGCACCCTTGATTTCCCGGCACACTCGGCTTGGGGATGAAGTGAGCCCTTGCGATGCGGAGAGGAAGAGGCGCGAAATTTCGCTCCCTCCATTTGAAAGGCACGGATATCACTCGCACTTTACGCTCGAAGCATCTTCCTGTGAATCGGCGGAGCCTTTACGGAGAGAAACGCTCTTTGGAAAGGGGGACAATGAGGAGAACGAGCGTTGGGAACACTTCGGTCGAAGCGTGGTACAGGCGAAGGTTGGCTCATAATTTGCTCTATCCTCTCTTTTCATTGCCATTGATAAATGAACTTCAGGTTACCATTTTGATCAGAGGTTTGTAATGGTCAATATCATTAAAAGTATACGTTGCTAATAGTCATGAGATAACATCATTTTCTACTGCCGTCGTTGATAGTTCGCACATGCATAGTTCTTTTGTTATTGGAGTGGATACATGAATATAGTTCGTCAGCGGATTTTTAAGGATTTAAATTTTTCCAACGCGAACTGATCAACTGTAGTTAACTTCATGACTAGCGATCAATGTTATTTGAAATGTCAAATGCTATTTTTTCAATTATGATTATTTCATTAATTTTTTCCTGATAACACATTTAATTTACCTTTAGCACTCTTCCGCTGAGGTCTTCCAGTACATACGATTGTAATTGAGGCCGGTTCTCGAACCCGCAGGATTATCAATTCAAAAAGCCCTCCATTCTGGCTGTACTAAGGACCATTTAGAATTCCTCAAATTTCAGGAGGTGGGGTCGGTAGAAGTTGCAATTCTAAATGTTGAACGCGGTTCGTTGCTACCGTGGGTAGCGGCCAGTAAGGTCCTCATACAAGAGTATGAGACCCTTGGCAGTCATTCAGCCATCTGATTTCCGGTGAAGACGGGCAGTAAATGGGAGGACCATCCCTTTTCCACAACCCACAGCATTCACGGCGGGGAAATGGAGCGGAGAAGCACTCATCCCACGGGTGAAGTCTATGGTCGACGCGAACGCAGGCAGGAAAATAAATTATGAATAGTACACGTTGAGATTGAAGACAGGCCCAGATATTGCTCCAGATACTTTCTAATGGCTGCCTTCAAGCGAGACTCATTCATTCACGGTGATGAAAGAGATTAAATCCAGAGAGCTAAGAAAATAAAAAGAAAATTCACTTCCCAGCCGCCTTGTTATTCCTTCGAATTGCATATATGAACCTCACGCCAAGCTTACGTATAAAACGCCTAGCTTTTCCGAGCACTTGGCATTCGCATATTTTACATAACTCCCTGGTTTTATGTACGTCGAGTAGCAACTCCAGCGGCTGGTCTCCAGAGCATTTCTTCGCAGTCTGGTGAAACAGACATAACAGCCGCTCAACCGGCTTCAGCGAAAGCCCAAGGCTTGAATTATACTGCTTGTACAGGGCAACGATGAAAAAAATCACTCCCAAGAATTTCAATTTAAGGAGAGGAATGTCAACAGCCAATAAATCATTGATTAAAAAAAGAAAACTACGGATTTATTCAAATAGCGCGGCTCGAGCAAGAGATCATTTGTGCTCGCGCCTCCAGAGGAAATAAGCCGGTGGGCGTTTGGGGAGGTGCCCGAGGGCTGAAGCCATTTCGACCACGATGGAGTGAGTGGGGGACGGGGTAATAAGGTACCTGAGGAGTGACTGGAGTGGGAATAATTGAGATTGGGGTACGCTAAATGAAGCACCGCGCTGCGAATGGCATCAAGGGGTCTAATTTAATAAAGCCCACAGAGTTGTGTACTTAACACCCAAAAATACTTGATCGATTTACTTCCCCAATACGGTGAGGTACGGGATCGACCAACAGCTCAAGTCAATTGCTCCAAATGGATGGGTAGGAACGGGATGGGCGGAGAGGAATATGAGAGGGTGAAACGAATGGCACCAAGGGGACCACGGGTTGACGTCCCATCCGACGGACGGAGTGCTGCGCTCGAGGTGCCTTCCACTCAGCATTCAGAAGTCATTTTCCGACACCCTCCCTCTCATCGGTAGCCCTCGGATGGGTTTCCGTGACGGAAAGTTCGAATAGACCTTAGTGGATAGTTCATTCCGACATTATGACGTCTTTCCGAGAACCAACCACGAACTATCCGAGAGAATGCCTTAATGGATAGGGCCCCAGGCCGAGATTGGGCAGTTTCCGAAAAATGTAAGTCACCACTGGAATTCAAACGCGGACTCACGGGGTGGGAAGCGAACACTCTAGCCACCACACGCAATCCTTCCCCAAGAAGGTCAACGACTTTCACCTGAAACAATATTAGCATCTATGACTTCGATTTACTGAATAGGAAACAAATATTCGGCAAAGACAATATCCATACACACATTCGGCATCTCACTCTTAGTTTTTTTAACAGACAAAAATACAATAGATTAAACAATAAATACAAAAGTTACGTTGTAATTCTAACTAAACATAAAAATATGAACCACCCTGCCTTGGCCACAAGTCCCACGTTTAAATTTTACAGATATAAGACTACAAGACTGAAAGAATGAAAACGTGGTGAGTATTCGCATTACATTTGAAACTGGAGTGATATAAATGAATTATCATATATTTGATATTTTAGTTGTACTCTTGTAATGAATATTTACACACAAGAATTTAATTGAAGATACTAAATCGATGCGCACCACGTTTTCTGTTTTGAAGAGATAGAAGAAGTCTTATATCTGAAAATTTTTAGCCAAGGACCTTAGGCCAAGGCAGAGGGTTTATTTTCTTCTTTTTACTTTAAATAAAAACGTGGGTCTTTCTAATTAAACTTTCAATTTATTGTAATATTTTCTTCTTTTTGGTATAAATATTAACATGGTTTTTATCAATTTATTATCCACTGTAATATAATTTTCATGACTTTATTTCATAAAAGTTAGGCCATTAAGATGACCAAAAACTTCTGTATAAAATAGTGCGAAACAGCAATGCCTAAAACGATGTGAGTCGCGCAAAGCTAGCTTGTAAATATGTATTTTAAAAATCGAGGAAAAAGGAAAGCCTCTGCCAAGATTCGAGTCCGAAATTTTCTATTCCGCAAGCACATGCGCAATCCATTGCGGCAGAGGAAAATTTAAATCGTTAAAACTTACCCTGCAACTATGCGATTAGTACAAGCGTTAACTGCCGAAAAAGATCGCTCGTACTGCCTCTGAAGGCCAACAAATAGCCTACGAATGCATTTTAATCTACATTTGATACTGAAAATTTCAAGTCGACAGCTAATCGGGAAACGGGTCAAATTTGAGAGGCATGATTTTGTCCGGGAAGAAAGGGAAAGGGGCAAGAAAGTGACTTCATAAAAGCGTGGTTATAATGCCGGATTGAATAGATTTATTTGCGGAACGACCCACCAATTTGGAAATAACCTGCCTCATCTCCGCCTCTCCTTCCAATCGGGAAATGCTCGATTCATTCAACTAGCAGGCTACCCACAGTTGCTCAGGAAGAATAGAACCCAGAGAAGTTGGAAACTTGGAACCTCCCCCTAACCCCAATGCATCCCACGGCTTACTCTAATTTGAAGCAACACAGATCGAAACACACTGAACAGTAAAGAAGGAAAAAAAAGATTTCCGTGTAGCGCACACGGGATCAGTTTATACTCCTCTCCCCCGTATTAATCGTTGTGTGCGCGTCCGTTCGAGGGCCAAAAACGTCGTGTGAACGTATACCCCAGCAAAAAGTTTTGCACCCAGAGGATTAATCCTTCGAGTTTAAGTGTGGAATCCTTCGAGTTATGTTTCCCATCGAGCGCGCCAGCTGATGTGCCTACCAAGCAGGAAGTTCAATCGCAGAAGTTGTATGATGTGATGTAACAAATGATAATGAGAAAACGACGCAAAATACGCGTCTATCGCAACCGAAAGCAGCACCACAGGGATCGAGAGCATGAAATACACCTAAGTACTAGCTTAAATCGTAATCCGTGCAATCGAATGGAAACGCATAGCGGGCAGACAAACAGGCATCCTCTTATTTATGCATAGATGAAACACAAAAACGAGAAAGTTGCAGCATACTAAAGAATTTGCTTTGCCCTCTGAAACCCAGGAGATATCAGGTAAGAATGAAGCCACGCAACAACCGTTGTGGTTGCGCAGAGGTGGATGATGATTGACGTCATAAATTTTGCACATCCTCTACAGAGGAGCCCATAGTGGGACCATGTGTGGAAGCAGTATTACAGAAAAAAATATCTAACAAGTGCTGGTGATAAGTAAATGTTTGTTTTTAATATTAGTTATGGTGAAGCCTCATTATGTGTCAGCTTCTCTGGATGCCAAGTCATCTTGCACGAGTGTTAACGCTGTCTCGTGGAACCGAATGGAATCAAAACAGTCCATGAATGGTGAAATAAGGATTGATGCTTTCCCGGTGAGAAACGTGGGTAAACTTTTCTCGGGAGTCCCACCGGGTTTGATTCTCCATATTAGCCAACGTTTCAACCTCCGACTCGGGGCTCATCCTCGGGGCTACAATCCTCATCGCAGCCCTGAGGATAAGCCTCGACTGGGAGCTTGAAACTCTGGTTCATTTGGAGAATTTAACCCGGTAGGAATCCCGAGAAAATTTTACCCACAGCGGAGTGAATGCCATTGCACGCGTAGGGCAGCCAAATATTCTGGGGGCTGCGTGCCTCCGAGCCCTGCGATTAGGGGTTAGGTGGAAGAGGGGACTTCTTAGTCTCAACATTGCCCAAATAAAGACAGCTTATCATCTTATTATTATCATTATCATCACCCTCTTCCCTTCGTTTCCGGTCTGTCATTAAAGGGTTAGCTACAAGTGAATATCTCGATGCGTGTTTGTTTCAGAGAATTGGGTGCGGATATTTTGTGTCCATGTCCAAACTCCATCGAAATCCCAGGAAATGGTGCTATTGGGGAGCACTTAAGCTGTCATTACCACCATTCACCACCATCTGTACGCAAAATTTTTTATTACAATTGGCTTTGCCCTGACTATGATCATAAGTGAACAATCTTAAGATAGGTTTGACGCAGCTATCCATTCCTCTCTCCTATTCGCTAGCATTTTCGTAGACGCGGATTTCTTCTCTTTTACTTCCTTTATAATCTGTCCTACGTAATTCTTTCGAGGCCGTCCCTCACCCTTCTTCCCTTCCACTTGTCCTTCAACGATTGTCTTCATTAGGCCATCATGCATCACAATGTGGCCAACTATGTTGCCCTTCACCTTCAGGTTTTTATGAAAATACTCTTTTCTCCCACTCTTCTCAGCATCACTACTTTCTTGGTCGGTCCACTTTATCTTCATCATACTTCAGTACCACCAAGTTTCGAATGCCTGCCCTCTTGACTTCTCAAAATTTTGGGCTGAACAGTTTAGTTCAAATAATTCATTTGAAATTCCGTATGAAAACGTATGTGCTATTTCCACATCATCAATTCTTGTTTAAATTTTCTAAGATTCCTCTGTGTAGAGTTATTTATCAACTTCCTCAGGTTTTTTTACACTAAAAATACGAATTTCTGTCCTTTGAGATGGAAAGATGTATTCTGTGTCGTGGAAGAGGGTATTTGAATCGTGTAGCAATCGTACGTTTACTGAGTTTTCCCCCTTAAATGTATTGGGTTGTTTTGTGTAAGACTGGGGATGGCTGAAATCCTTCACCAAGTAACATTCTACACTAAGCTGACTTCCTTTGCATTTGCCCGCGAACTGGTCCACATTGGTATGCATAGATATGTGACCACCACTCGTGCGTGAATTTTGCCCTTGCATTTTGGTATAGCAAGAATAACTGGCCGGAGTTCTTGACCTACGATCATCCGCATGACAAAGTAGCCATGTTTCACCACGTAATTCATCCGCTTTGTCTTCCCAGCTCCCTAACGGGTGCATCCCTGCGTTTTTCCATCACCGTAACACACCCGAAGTCAACAAGCATGAACTGAGACGTAATGTTTGACCCTTTTGAAATAAAATGCAACCGTTATTCTTTGGGAAGAACTTCTAAAACGCACACAGGTGTCATTACTACTATCATAGTACGTGTTCCGAGTCCCTCCTCATGGGAGTCAACAGCAATTTACAAGGGCGCGTCTGGCTGTTTTTACAAAGCGGCTAGGGGGGAAAGGGTTCGCGTAGTAGCAGGAGACTTGGCTTCTCACCCTATGAGCCCGGGTTCATAATCTGATAGGGGTGAAGATTTTTCAGAGTCGGCCGGTTGAGAGTGTTGTGGAGGGCACTTTAAGTGCAGCGCTTTGTCCGTCGGATGGGACGTTAAAGCCGTTGTCCCCTTGGCACCTTTCGTTAAAGAGCAGGCTAATGCTGACACAAGGTCTCTCTCTAGCTTTCCTCCGCACCCTAGCCTTCCCGAGCTATAGGATAAGCTATCCTCCAAACCTACCTACCTATAAGGTATCGCACTGCCTATAAAGAATCACACCCATAGCAAAATATGGCACAGTATACCATTAAGTTCGCTAAAAAAAACTCTCATTTTATCCACACCAAACCATGTACCAAAATTGTGAAAAAAGGGAACAGAAGAAGTAATACCTACAATTACAATAAGAGGAATCGAGAAGCACTTATGAATGTATTAACATGCAATCCCTCAAGTTTGATTGATGCGCCCGCTACTTGAGTCCAGACCCCATTGTGGAAGCAAAATATAATTATGATACACTGTGAAAAATAGGCTGTGGGCATTAAAACGTTGATATTTCAAAATGTCACGAATTAACGAACTGTTATCACATTATCATATTTTAATAAAAAATATATAGCTATCCTGCGCATACATGCGAATTAAAAAGGCATTTCCCTAGACATTAATGACGTACGTGACTGTTGGTATGTTGGAAGAGGCTTAATTAGAGTTCAAAATTCAGTGGGAAGACCTCGCCAGGAAGACCACGCTGAGCTTTGAAAAGGTGAAAAAATCTACACATAAAGTGCATTTTATGTAACATACTTAATAGATTTCTGGCTACCTAAACGCGAAATGAGTTTAAAAAAGCAAGAAAACGATAAATGCCAAAAAATTAATCCCTTTTGCGAAAATGTTTCTTGGAACGCCAAATGTAACTGCAATTTTCTGTTCCAATATGATGTCCATTTCTTTGAGGAAAGTCGTTCGAAAAATCTCGTAGAAGTATTGGAATTGTCCATACTAATATTATTGCAATCAGGCTCTGCGAATCACCCGTAGAGAGGAGGAAACGGTGGCTTTAAAAAAATTAAGCCTGACAAGAGCTTATTGGAACAACGACAGAGAAATAGAAAGTAACCATAACTTTCATAGGATTCTCATTTTTTTCTAAAAGGGTACATTTCTTTCCTCTAAGAAGAAAGACATGGATTTTGTTGCCATGAAATTTCAAAAAGTTATGTTTTCTGATTTGAATATTATCTGATCTGATATGAATTTTACAAATCTATTTCCCAATGAAGTCAAAAACGATGATTTTCAAAACTAAATAGTCTGAAAATACCAAAACGGTTTAAGACAGTACGAAGCAAGAAGCGTCAGTGTTACGCTTACGGAGTAAGAAGGTGCCCCAATGTCAATGCGTAAACGCGTTGCGTCGCCATTTTTGATTTATTTTTTACGTGCAACGAAAATTAATTGCATATGTGTTTATACAAACTCATTTCACGAAAAGGATAAAATTCTGCAACCGACCATATATTTGTTTATTCTTCACTAAGCATTATTAGTTCACAATAAGTTTCAATACGTTCAGTAAAAATAGGGAAGTACACTAGTGTTTCAAATGCACCAAACACATTTTTTAAATTAGAGTTCAGAATAACATAATGTCGTAAAACCACAGTTTAAATCCTAATAGTGAATACTTGATTCGAGATGACCGTCCGAAATATGGAAAAATTCAAAGGCCGCTAAAACGGGAGTCCATGTTGAATATTGGCCGTGACGTCACAAGGCAGTAGCAGAAGGCAGCTTTTACGCCGTTTAGTTCTACCACTATTATTGCATAGAAAAATTACAGAATTTGAGGGTATCCGTTTATTGCTGTCATAAAATATTTTCATAATATATATGTGGCTGCTTCTCTTTTGAGTAAATGACTTCATCATTGCGTAATATATTAATATTCATTAACGCGTCAAATTCAAGTTTGGAAAGAGTGGTACGATTAGCACATTGAATCTTTAATAGTATCATCTATTTTTCGCTGGGTATATTTTGGCACAATGCCGTTCATCATGCCAAAACTTTTTTGTAAGAACCGAGTCAAACTAATAAACCTATTTCAGACGTTTCCTGCAAGACTTATTCATTGCGTATGTATTCACGCCGGCCGGAACGTTCGCCCTTCGCAACTAGAATCATGGGATGTTAGCCTTATTTCCGTGCTGGCTGGTTGCTGCAATGGTTCGCTGTCCAGGATGGGTTCAAGAAAAGATAATCTTGGTTGGGAGAAGGAAAATTCCAACGATTTATAAATGGTATACCAAACTTTGATGTATTTATGGTCACTGAATTTTTGAAAAAGGAGGACAGGTTCAACGTTCCATAGAAATGCGAGACGTTAAGGCTAATAAGGGGAGACCACGTACCTTGCTCCATCTTTTTCAATTAGGGCCTTAGTTAGGCTGTAATTAATTAATTTTAGATACGGTGACTACAAGGGTTGGTGTACGCTAAAATGTTAATTTTTTCTTTGCTTATACTGACCAACTTCCACATTAAAAATGAAAACCACTCTTGCAAGAGCACATACCATTTAAGGCTCGCGGCAAGCAACAATATACGTACAGACATAATTAATAAGAACACAAAGCGAATATAAAATGCCATATATCTCGAACACTTGTAATTCACATTACTCCAAAGGGAGTTTACTTACTCAGTACCTACCTCAGTACCTTGTACTCAGTACCTACCAGTTTACCTCAGTAGCAGTGCTAAAAGAACCATTCCGAAATATAATTTCAATTAACAAATAGGATGAAATAAAAGTTGATAACCCTGGACCGGGCGCGCTGGCGTATAAAATACGTTAATCTTTGAAAACCAAGGATTTCAACATTGTACGTACATCCTGGGCTAGAATGGTCTCCTGCAATGTACTTTGTGTATCCCTACAATGTACTTTGACTGCCTACATTGCGAGTTTTCAAAGTTCGAGGTATTGTAGCTAATTTTTTAAATCAGCAAGATGAACCCGTCACCAGTGGAGTACAAATTACGCCGCGCGACCTGCCGTGTACCTTTATATCTGTATCACCTATAAATGTACTGATTTCAACAAATAAAGATTAACTTTAACAAAAATCGTTTGTTATCATATATGCACATATCATGGGCAAAGTACGCATTTTGCCCGGTCGTGTAAAATAACAGTCGCGCCATAATTCTTTAACCAAACTACTTTCAGTTTATAAATTACGTAGGTCTACGCGGAAGATGCTATATATGACTCAACACACTTTCTTATGTGACTGAGGTACCTATTAAGTAAATTATTATAATATAAATATCAATTTGATCTTACAATACCTTCAAATGAACTTCAAAACAAAATATCATCGATAGGTAAGAGTCAGGAGCAGCCTTGAACCACTTATTCCGTATAGCTTGTGCTTAAGGCACGGGAATGAATATCTTCTCCAGGCTTTTGTTTCGACGTCGAGATGAAATTTGGAACAAAAAATCAATTATAATTCTATTTTGAAATCATGTTTTCGGTACTAGACGACATTTTTAGGAAGCAAACTCCACCGATTCCCGAAAACTCTCGCCGCGCTAAAGAAGGCGACGGAATACAGCTACACTCCACTGGTGACTACTGCCTTGTGACGTCACATCTCAATCAAGATGGAGGCACTGTGTTTCAGCGCAACATGAAATTTTCTGACTTTCAAAACGTTTTAAAGTGCATACCCCAGATGCAGGAAATAAAAGTGACTATACTAATGTTTCTTTTTTAGGCTAAACTTTCAAATTCAACAATAAAAAAAAAATTAGTGCACTTCCCTATTGTGGGAAAAATCCGCAGAAAAAAAATCATTCGCCTTGACCGGGATTTGCAAAAATCGTAATTTAGCTGTTCCAGTCGCCGTGCAAAACTAAAATACGATTTTTGCAAATTCCGGTCAAGACTAATGGTTTTTCTCTGTGGATTTTTCCCGCAATTTGCACATTGCGGGGACTCTATAAAGCTATCACCTTGGCTAGTCCCGGTATATTTACGTTAAAACATTAAAATTTTACTCTCCTTGACAGAATATGTTATCCTTTCCGTCAATACCAAGTCACTTAATGAAACGTTGGAGATATTGACTAAAAAATCGCAGCTTAAAAAACGTATTTTAATAATGTTGAATTATGCTTTCAAATTTCTTCGCGAAATTATAGCAGATATACTGCTGTTCTCCATGCACAGACAACCACAGCAATTTGCTGCATCAATTTCCAAACAAACTTTATCCAATATGAAAAAGATTTCGTATGCAGTCAATTTCTTGCTTCAGCCTTCACAAAGAGATTAACCTATGGGAGGAAAAAAAACAAGCATAACAGCATCGAGAAAATCATCGAGAGATAAATGTATAGCATTTTACGCAGTACATAATCTCATTTACCAAAACGTCGCGAACTGATTAAATGGAATGAGTGAACTAAACTTAGGCGCGCAGTAAACAACATTAGAGCCATCGGCCAGCGCACGATGACTTACCCAAGGAACTCCTGGTCAACATTGGTCCCCTGACATTGAAGACCACATTGCCCTTCTGGCATAGAAAATTGTACATTTCCCCTCTGGCATTGAAGATTCCCCTCCTCTCGCTTCAAACGTCGCGCATCGCTTCTTTGCAAATATCCCCACGGCTTCTCTGGCATTTAATAATTCTCATTTCTCCTCTGGTGTTGAATACTGAACATCGCTATTCTTTTATTTGAAGATCAAGTATTGCCCCTCTGGCATTTGAAGATTGTACGTTAAGGCAGATCGGATAAATCAGTTTTTTCCACTCCATCTAGGCCAACGAAAAAAGTTGTGGGACTGATAAAAAATAAGGCCTAAAAAATTGAGACCTATACATGAACCCCTGACCCTCGCTCAAATGCCATTTATGGGAAGGAGAGGGTCAAAAATCTAAAAGTTAATATATTATGGTCATTCCCAATAGAGTTTGTCGAGTTACTGGTTCACTGGATCACCTAGAGGTCTCAAATTTTAGGGCCTTATATTTTTATTAGTCCCATAACTTTTTTCATTGGGCCGGATGGATTTGAAAAGAAATCGAATTTTCCAACCCGCCCTATTGTACAGTGCTCCTCAGGAATTGAACATATTGGACATTGCTCCCCTGGGGTGGTGCTGCCACCGCATTCTCCTCTGAAGGAGCAACATTATGGACAGCAAACGCTTTCTGGCCGGGGGAAGTCGGCGACGAGTGGCATTGGATCTTCAACTTCGGTGGATGCGACCACTCGATGGTGTAAGTAGATCCCAAGCCTTATGAAAGCTCTCATTGCTTTCTTAAGTTAAAAAGCTTCAGCTGTTTAGAGGGAGGGTAACTTCTGACCACACTTCAACGATAAATCTCATGCTAAGCTTAAGACAGCTCGGAGTTTGACGGGCGCTAGAGAAATTTTCGATGTCTTCAGGCACCAGTGTTCTGAATTTTTAGTTCCATTTTTTCGATCTCTTCCTTCCTTAACTGAAATAAGGATATGCAAAGCAATTTGGTTGAAGCCACCTCACCAATGCTGATTTGAGCAATTTTTTATTCAACATACGTCCTTTCATTACTATAACCAAACGTTGCGATACAATTCCCTTAGAATGAACTTGGAAGAAGCGGCCAAAATTGTCACGAAACATCTGATATTGCTGAATAAAAGAAGTGCCATTGTTTACTGAAATGATGAATTGTACTTAATTTAATCATTTTTGATAAATTTCTGATAATATCAAAAATATAACGCAAGGTAACCAAAATATAGCTGATAACTTCAAGCTTGACTTTTTGGTACCTTTCCATATTGGAAATAAAGGAGTAAAACTTTGTCAGGTTCACTATTATTATTTCCAACAAGGTAACCAGTTCTTTCAAACCCGTGGCGGTAGAGGGCATCTAGGGATTCAATCCCCCGCAGCCCATACCCCAAAGAAGTTATATCACAAAGTCAATGAATCGAAATTGATGACAAATCTATTCTCAGTATGTGACCATACATCTCCCAGAACATCCAAAGCAATCGCGATTCGCAAGATGATTAGGTCCCGCGATGCGAGCAGCGAAGACGTGGAAAGCACTGCGGACTCACTCGCTGTCATTCGTGCGAAGAATCCTTGGCCGCACGTCGGGCTGCTGATTGCGCCACCGTGGCTGTAACGGGCCCGTCATCGTGGTGCGCACTGCGACAGGTGAGCCACTGAGTCGCTCGACGCCCCAAATTGCACGCGGCACGGCTGATGACCGCGCCACTCACGTCCGAGTCCCCAACACACACTAGATGCCCAGACGCACGCCTCGGTCGTAATTGCGGTGGGCAGATTCAAGCGCCATTTTCGTGTGAATGACGTGATTTGACTTGAATAATAGAATTCATTTGATTACCTCTCAAACAGTACTCCGGTTGGACCACTAGTTATATTTTCGTCATCGCCAGTGCGGTTTGACAAGCATTAACAAACATGCTCATTGTTTCAAAATGACGCATTTCATTCTAGCAGTAATCCGGCTCTTGACCTCCACGGATGTCTTCTATTGCAAAAATATTTTTTTTAGAAATACGCGAAAAGTTTCGCTTTAAGGGCGCTCATTGCCTCATTGGCGGAAAGCAAGGCGCTCGAAAAGTAATTGCAATGCCATTGGCCCTTCACCTTTGAATGATAGCCAGAGGCGGATGTTGGCTGTAAAATGTATAAGGAAAGTATAGACAAAAGGAATAGCCGTCGCGACGCTGCTTTGAACAACCGCAGAACCTCTTCCCCATCAATAGGAGTAACGCACTCCCTTTCCTTTTTGAACTTCACATTTAGGTATTTTAAATACAAAATGTCCTGGGATATCCTCATTGAAAATTTTCCAACCTATCCTCCATTCATCTCAGCCACCCAAAGAAATAATCCGTGTCCGCCACTGATGAAATCACCATGCAATACCTTATTAATAGAAAAATATGCATAAAAGAAGAATATAGCGTATTTTGAGTTTTTTTAACGCGATGGAGAAATGTGTTCGTATATTTTTACCGTAGCTTCGTATTCATGAGGGCAGTTATTCATACTGCGGTTATGCGATGACGAAGGAAAAATATTTGCAGCTATTTATTTTTCATTTGTAACGCGATAAACCATTTAAGCTTGTCATTAGAACCATCGAAATAAAACAGGGCAAAATAGCGGCAAGGAGAAAAGCAAATGCTTCACCTTTAATCCGGCCCAAGTGATTAATTCATAAGTTTCTAAAGCGTATCAGACTACTTATGTACATCTCTTCAACTAGGGCCTCCTTTAACTATTAAGGTACTGATATAACCTGTTATAGGCAATCACAGAGCGAAAACGTAACACAAGGTTTCATGTCTTTCAAATAGTACTTTGATTTTCCATTCGTGCCCTCCTCATTTGCTGCTCTTATCTTATTGCACTCGTTTTCCTCATTTTATAGCATACAGTCAAATTAGTAACCATTATTCTGTTAAAAAATCTACCGGTTATGAGAGGTTGACGTGGAGTCGGTTGCGAATCACGCTGCATGTCCCAACGCCCCAAAGTGAACGTCCCTCTTCAATGCCCAGCAACATCTAATCCATTCATTCTACCAATGAATCACATTCTCTTCCTCCCTCTTTCCCGGCGGCCCTTAAACATGATTTTAAACATGAATATTAAGAATTAACGAATGGCATTCTTCGCACTTCGACGTGAAACTATACGTCGCGCCATACGCCATACGTCCGCGGGAGGCCACTGACACGCGAATTCTTTGTAAACAAACGGAGTGTCGTAATATTTAACTTCCAACAGAAGATAAGCAAAGTCAGATAAGGCGTAAATTATGGCTTTTTAAGATGGAAAATAATGCTAATTGTATATGGTATAATATGTAACAACGTAGGAAATGATCATATCGCACGGAGGTTAAAATGCATTAAACTCACTTTAACTGGTTAAAATCAATGAAATTCACATAAGATAAGTAATTACAGTAAAATTACGTCTCAATAAATGAAATTTAAAGAATAAATGCATTAAAATATCACCAACGAATACAATGTGTTGCCATCGCATCATACAAGCATAGAATATTACAAGATAATTAATTAGTCTTGAACAAACTTAGTCTTCTCTCCGAAAGGTTTGTCCTTTTTCTTTGCAGCTCCCTATCCCATGGAGAATACATGAAAAAAACAAGAAATAGTAACCATTTATAACAAAGATAGTAATAGATTCCTCTGCTAACTACAAATATTCGCCACACGCCGCCATGCAACAATCACAATAGCCTTCGATTGCTCCCTATTGCCATCGGACACCCATCTTCAAAAAAGTGAAACGAAAAACAACGAAAGCGCAAGGAGGTTGGTGGGGCTGGATTTAAACATATATCCCAAGCGATACGATCACAATCCTACGATTGCGGAAAATACGTTCATTTAACGACCACTTCTCTTAACCCGGACATGATCCGCGCATTAATTTTGTCCTTCATTCCAGAATTTTCGATTATTGGAAAGGGAGAGCTCCACTCAGCCACTAGAACTGCCGACACCCTCCGTGCATTAAAATTGATTGACAAAAATTGCCGCTCGTGACGCCGACGGCACAGTCATCCGAATTTCACGAGGAAATAAACTACAATCAGGAAGGTTAACCAAAATTTATATTCGACATCAAATAATCTATCGAATTCTTAACGTTCCGTAGCAATGCTTCGTGAATGAAAACTCTATATTGCTATAATTGGGATTGAATGGATCACTGAGCGCCCATCGCCGCGATGTGGTCATTTATGATGACGTATTAATAAGCGAGCAATGTGGCAGCTTCAACCAAGGTTCAACAGGACGGACTGCGCCCTCCTCTATATATTCCTCATGCCTGCATTTATGCGCATGGTTAAAGGCTGGGATCGAATTAATACGACTCTACGTTGATATCCCCCCGAGCTCTCCGGCCGTTCTTAAAAATAAATTGGAATGAATCACCTTGAAAAATCCACGCAAATCATGATAGGATGAAAATGTGGAAAGAGGCTTGGGATTCTAAGTGCCAAGGCACACTTTCCACAACAATGACCTGGGGAGCCAAGTTAATGGCGTCGCAAGGCTTTCGTGACCAAAGATAAAAGTGGCGAGGTGTGATTCCTTGGAAACCCTCATCGCTGACAACAATCAGCTACCATCGAGATGCCACTTCGTCCACGATAATCGACCTTCCAGAAAATTGCGATGATGAATCTTGATTTTAAAGTAAGCCATAGGCCGGTAAGCTAAGACTCTTTGAAAGCTGCAACCTCCTTCAAGTTTACAGACACCATTTTCGCGATCTTCTTCACGCCTTGTATAAAGCACTTGCGTGTCGGAAGTGGAGACCTTCCTGCCAATTCAACCATTAGAAGGTTATTCGGAGCGTCTTTTCGAATAATTCACCGGCTCCATCCTTCAACTCTCGGCTGTTTTTTTCCCGCAAAAAAACAAGTTTTTATCGGATTTCGCGAAAAGTTTGAAAACTGTGATACATTTCCTTACAGAAAAAATTCTAAGTATTACGAGAAGCATGGTAATGTTAGCCGCAATTACAGAAGGCCACTCACTCAAGATCAGCCACAAAGATTGATTCTTTTCTTAATTAAGGCGCGGATAACCCGTCAAATACTTATCCATGGAATATCCATCTTGGAGCCGTTTAGAAGCTTGTATTATATGCCGACCCTTAATTTTCAAAACTGCAAAAAGTTGTTTTTCTTGCCTCAAATTTGCCAAATAAAGTTAATTTTCAAGACCTAAAATTTGGCTCATTTAAAATAACGGTAACCTTAGATTCAAAGCCCCTGAGTACTAGGGACTCATAATTTTTTTTTCAGGACTGAAAAACACTATCCCGATGAAATCGTTAAAATGCGGCGTCATAGTACTGAAATTTCGTCTTTTTTGACGCTCCTATGATGGTTTCTGAGATATGGTCCCCTAGATGCGGTCCAACCGCACCCCGCACCGCACCGCCCACCATAGCCCACACCACTTTTGTACTTCCGCTGCGAAATACCTCTCCACTCCTCCCCTCTCCCAGAAGAGGCAATGCTCCCAGAGGAAGTTTACAGACGTTTAAATACAGTAGAATTTTATGCCCCGTTCACATTACCATCTTTCTTAACCAGCGTAAGATGACGTCAGAACCAACGCGCGTTCACACTCAACCATGGTTAGACCCTGGCGACATCTGATGAGTGGTAGAGTAATTCCAAGTGAAAAATGAATTGACAAGAGCGAATAACTTGTTGGAAGGAAATATAGAATGTGCAGGGAAAAGTTCTTGTGTTAATTGCAATGATATTGATGATGAATTTAAACATATGTGCATATTATGAGCTGCTTATGAATTAAAAATTGCATTCCAGCGTCGATAATCATTGTTCCTTGCTACGTAGAAGGTAATTCAAATGTGTTCGTCCAACTAATCATTTCATCCATAGTGTGGCTTGCATTCTTCTACTGCTCTATTTAATACGAATGAAAGCGAATATTACTGATAATTAGGTTGATATCAACAACATATACTACTACTTGCCCTTGATTCGGATGTGTCGACAAATCATTGATGTAGGTGAAGAAAATCGAGGACCTAATCTTGAGACTTGAGCCTCAATTTGAGACACTTGTGATTTGGGATGGAGATACACTTTTCGCTGCATTACATTCTTAGCTATTATTGTTTTCTGACTTTGACAAAGGACATGATCCACTCTGATGCTATACCGTAAATTAAAACTCTTTTACCTCTTCTTCAAATGTGGACGAATAACTTGCAGAAATGTGACGATTGATGAAATTTAACTTATGAAATAAGAGAGAGAACGTGGTAATTTTTGCGGTATGTGGTATCACCCGACGTTTCTAAATTTATTTTCTATCGTTGCATCTGACTAGCCGTTAGCCTGATACTTTATATTGATATGGGAAGAACTTTTGTTCAAGGATGAACATAAGTGATCTTTTTCAAACTGGGACAAAGAACTCTTACCAAAACATTAAAATCTTGTGACCTTCGGATTTTTATTATGGTAGTTTCGCACATTTTACTTAATTCTAGCAAAATATTAATATAGATTATTCAATCTGTCCGTAACAATACAATACGAGCTAATAGCTAATTCACTACGAACTATAAAGTATATCGCATAACTTAAATCAGGTTTAAAATCTCATACTATACAACACATTACGGAATGAATCAATAGCACTTTCCTTTGAATTAATTCTGACGATTATAATTCAACAATAACGGCCGTCTCCTCTTCGAAACTTTATTTTCTGTTTTCTTTCCTCCTATCCCACTTCGTTGCTGCTTCGCCTTCTTCTTTTTCTAACCAGCTTTTAACCAACTTGCGTTCACACACGCATGAACTACCGCCAACCATGGTCGGAAAACGGTGGTCAGAATCCCAACCACGGTTAACGGGAACTTGCGTTCACACCTCGTTTTGTAACCATGGTCGGGGCTAACCGGCGTAAAAAGGACGTAGTGTGAACGGGGCATTACGTGTTTTCTCTGGTGCCGTGATGAATGCTTTGCAGCAGCGTCTGTGAGGAGACAGCGTCTGGCGTGCATGTTGGGCACGTCGCGGAGCCGTATTCCTCGAGCGCTCACGGGCAGCCCTGCACTCCACTACAGATGGAAAGAGATGACAGAGGGTGCGGCTCCGCCTAGCTCGGGTGCCAGCCACAATCCTAACCGCGCATTGGTTACACGATAAATTAACACGTACAAGTTAATGTACGTTTGCGTGAATGATTTTGGTGGACTGGAACGGAACATGTACGAATGCATGAACCAAATTAGAACAGGTTCTATTTTCCGTTCATGCATTGGCACAAGTTGGGTGGTTACACGGTACATTTTCGTGTTCATTCACGCGTTCATTCATTTAGACACTAACCCGTACGTGTTAATGTATCGTGTAACCAGGCCTTTACAGCTTAAGGAGCAATCAACTCTACTAATAAAATATACAGCGGCGACTCTTTACGACGAAACATACTGTTGTTTTGCTAATGTGTCTTTACCTCGTATTCACGATTACATCGTGCATAAAAACTTTTATGAGGACATGAGATTGAGTAATCATGCATGGTATGTTGTACGCTATAGTATATTTGACGCAACTGACCTGAAGAATCAACAAGGTGGTGTAAATAATGGTGGTAAATTAATCCGCCCGCGGTCATTATAGGTAAAGGCTGGCAATTCCCTTGACCTGAAGTATTCTCCCCAAAAATAACTTCATGTTTGCATTATTTGTGAACCCGAGCGGTTAACTGACCACTTCAGGTCATTCCAGTGTAAATCTGAAGCTGTGGGCAATTAATTAAGGAGAAAATAAAGCCCATAGTTCTCTCCTGTCACCTTCGCGAGATATTTCCGCGCTTTTTTGATCGCAGCGTTGTCGTCAGACTATCGCGATTCTCTCCACGCTCCCAGCATGGAGAGGATGGCAACGAAGATAGCGATACCGTCTTGTGACGTCACGCCTCAATCAACAAAGGCGGTAGGCGGTTTGTTTAAGCACAGCACAAAATTTTGCCACTTTCGAAGTGATTTTTAATGCACTGTGTGTAAGAGAGCACAGAAATGAAAATGAAAACTACCAAAATATATTTTTTAGCTTTAACTTTCAAATACAGCAAAAAATATTTCGTGGACGGCCCTATTTCGCTGTGGATCAAATAAACTGACTTTATCGAGAGTGGAACTCAGACCAGCCATCTGCTTGCTGGTTAGACATACAATCAGCAACACCGCCAGTCATTATCCTTCCACGTTAATTTCCGAATCTTCCGGGTTCGAATACAGATCGAGTCAAATTATATTCACACCGAATTTCTGGTCTTGGTGATTGTATCTTATACACGTGATTATTAATTTTGTTTGCAACCCTATTTTATAGTGAAGTTATTAAGCCTGAGAGAGCCCACTATTATTTTAAAAAGTGCTATTTTTGAAGTTTTCTTGAATATTTAATAGGTTGGACAGATCCATGATTTTTTCGGATTTTTGATTTAATTTGTCGAATCATTGGATATTTTCGGAGTGTTTTTCTGTTGTGAGCTAAAAATGAAGGTATTCATACAATGAAGTATCTTTCGGGTCTATAAAATGAAATCAATGCTATTTTCGTCTCGAGTAAAATCACAAACATTATCGAATAATAAGCTAGTTAGTTCTACGGATTAACTTCTCACACATACTTACGTGCAGCAGGATTTTTAACGGAATTTTAACGGATTTAACGGAAAAATACACACGAAATAAAATAGAAAAGATGGTGTTCCAGTCAGGAAATGTTAATGAGAAAAACGGCCAACTTACGAGTATAATGCGAAATTACGTGAAGTGAATCAAATTTTTCAATCAGAAGAACAACAAGACCTTTATCTAAAAAATAAAAAAAACATTATTTGCAATGCAGTCAAAATGGAATATCAACATTACCTCCGCAAAAAATTGATGCTTTTAAATTTGGATATATGAAACTAACCAACATAGACACCTGGGCTCACCTTTTATAGAGCCCAAGGAAGTAAGAGATCTTCCCATTGGGGACCTTTTGTCCTTTGTTAAGGACATTGGCCTCTATGGGTGATCCATTATCGGTGGTTAGCACAATGGACCTATAGGTCTAAGTGCCCTGGGAGCTGATCCCCCACCGCATAAACTAATCTATCTATCTAACCAACATAGCGAATAATCGAAGTATTCGGTTTTCAAGAAAAGCAGAAGGGACACAACAAAAAGAACCGTTCGACATCACAACAGATGCATAACTAAATATGGAAGTGAATTACAAGAGAAAAAAGAGAATATACCCGCGAAAATATCTGCAAAAAACCACTCGCGTGTACCTTGTCGGTAAACCTTTAAATATGTATGGGAGGTTAGGAAGTGGAGGCCATGGATCATCGACGGCTCTTGCCTATAAATAGAGTTTATTTGTTAATAAACGAGTCCGTTTCCCTACTTTAAGCACACGATTTAACTCCATTCTCCGTAGTAGTATATGGAATGCACTCAAAGAAAGAAACCTTTCAGTGCACCTCTTGCAGTGCCCAGCGATTGCATAATAGGAGTCATTCGTAGCAATATTTATTAATTTTTCTTTCTGGTAATTATTTTCTATCACTATTATATCTATTATCCAGATATAAAAGTGAATGAGACCATGTTGCATCCACACGCTTACCGCGTCGCCGTATTCTCCGCCGCCGCCGGCCAGAACCGGAGTCGATCGCACGCTCGAAAAAACGATTTAAAATTTGGGGTTGCATGTTGGTGCAAGGTTTGACTTAAGAACCACAATGCGGAAGCTTCATAGAACGACGTGATATCAGTAACTTGGCGAAAGTCCGTGGTAATATCTACTTTTTCTCTACGTTTATGTAAAAAATGGGCTGAAAACAGGCTCCACCATTTTGTAATATATCTATAGTTATTGATGAAAAAAAATCTTTAAAAACCCCTTAAATGGAAGACAACGAAGTATCAATTAAGATGGTACAACACTTTTGTACATAAAACTATTCATGAAACCGCTGCACGAGGATAAATTTGGCAGTTTTCAGAAAAAATCGAGGTTGATCGTTTTTCGCAAAATTTGTTCAACTTTGGCATCACATATATTGTTAAGGTGAAAGCACAAGAAAGAAATAATCTGGTAAGTTATGCACAATTTATTTGAAAATATGTATGCGAAGTTTCAACTTCCTAGCTCAAAAAAAATCGTTTTTGAGGTTTTGGCCAGCTTTTTCGATTCTAGCCCACTGTTCGACGTTACGGTATTGAATAGGGTAGTTTCCTTCATCAAAGAAAACGGAAGGCATTGATTGCGATTCGTTACCCACCATTAGTGCATTCATAATATACAAATTATTTGGTTTTACAAATCCCAGTGTAGACGAATGGCAATGGTCAATTTAGCCGCATCGCGCGCTTGAAAATTTTCACTTTTTATTTAATCGCGAAAAATAGATATTGTCATTTAAAAATCTAAAAGCGTGAATTACGTAGTACGCACTCTTTCGATTTAGGCAATAAAAAAATAGGACATCACCCTATTCCGTGCAAATTAGGGATAGATCTTTGGATAGTAAGTAGGATGCCACAGAAAGAAGGCCAAATCTTATTATTTTTAATTCAATAACCACTCTTGCACGTGACCTGTAAAGGCTTCTGCAGGGGTTCTAAGGCTCCTGTAAATTAATACTGCGAATTATATACCGATTTACCGTTCCCTTAGGCAATAACCTAGCGGTGGAATGGATTGTGGGTTTCAATGACCCCTTGGGAGGACTACATGTAAATTACTCTCGGTAGGGCAACCAATACTCGACGGAAGGAAGTCCACGTGAAGGTGTCGCAAGAAAACAGTGTTGGAGTGCACGTGGGATACCCTACTAACTACCTTTTCCCTGTACACATGGAACGAAATAATATGACGCTCATTCAACTGGAAATGTCACTTTAGAGTGGGTAATTTGCTGGAAAATATTATATCTAAGTTGTACCCTGCAAAATCTTTGATATTATCTAGTGACTGTGAGGAATAGAGACATGCAGATTGCAATATTTACAAATTTTCAACTTATGAAAACGGCGGGTGGAGTAATGCATAGTTATTTCTAAAATGCCGATGAATACTAGTGATAAATTTAGCGGGGCTGATGATTTCATCTATAGAATGCAATACGTCTCCTATACATCTGCCCCAAACAACGATAAATTTTACAGCATGCCCAATACTTTCACGTCTGTCAAGCGGACCATAATATACACAAGTCAAACCATAGTTGACACTTGCCGCTCTAAAAATGCTGCAATAGCTGATAACCAAAGCATTGTCTGACATGGGATCACTGAAATATAAATGGTTTCAATGAAAAAATTTCCTGAGCATTTCCTTCAATACGCGTTCAAATGATTCCTAGTAAACCCCCACAGTGTTTATTATTTGGAGTATCCATAATTGCTCATTCCAAGTTTTGAATGATTTAACCATTAGGTTTACAATCATCCCGGGAGAAAAACATGAATAACCGTGAAAAAATAAAAGGCCACATTTTTACGAGGAAATAACCGCGACCACAGTTGATTAAATCACTGAATAACGCAATTTATACACATTAATTTCTAATCTATAAGTGAGTAAACAGCCAGTTTAAAAAAGCAAAACAATAAAAAGCAAAACAATAAAAAACAAAACAATAAAAAGCAAAACAATATTTTTATTGCTGGAGTTTAGATACATCATTACATTTTCAAGCTTACTCACGTAAATTAATTTCAAATCCTTGGAAACAGCGTGTCGTCATGTATATAATTATTTGCAGGTTTCCACCTCAAATACGGAGAAAATCAGTTATCTAACAAAATCATGATTCGCGTTCCGTAAGTATTATTTTAAACTTCATAATTATTCCCCAAGGATTGGCATTCCCAAACAATGATCTTCATTATTCTGCGGCTCTTGCATTCCAATAGTAACGTTCTTAGGCACCTGGAAAACCGTCAGACAAAAAAGATGTACTGAAATCCACGAAAAGCTGTAAATTGAGAGGATTACATTTCAAGGAATTCGGCGTCAATGAGCTTTATAATAGTTTCGTGAAAGAAACACGACATGCAGCCATAAAATGCGTGAATTTCGCCCTCAAAAGATCACCGTCATCCGGAAGAACGCGTGGGATGCACGAGAAGAAGGAGGAGCTCCCAATCAGCTTACAGCCGATGGATACCAATGAGTTTGGCCAATTCCGAGACGTTATGGGTGGAGTGCAGGTGAAATGATCGTAAATTAAGTTTTCTTCGAGCTATTTTTTTCTCTCTTTCCCTGAAAACATAAATCATTGACTTCTCACCGAGGGCTCCAATTTCCTTTGGAATACCAAGTAATGCTTTCTTCACGCAGAGGCTCACCCAGGTGGGGAGGAGAGGGACCATTTAGAAATTGCTTGCTCCACAACAAATTTTCTTTTCTTTTAGACATTAATTTCTATTTGAAAGGAATCTATTTTCCTCATGAGACAATTGTTTTCAGAAAAGCTGTGATATTATTGTTGTGGTATTCAGAAAGTGACTCTACCGACAGGTTAATTCTATAGGGTTCAACTAAATGTCCAGTCTTTAATTAATCTCTGCATGGTGTTCGATGAAGCATTAAAATATATTGATTCTAAGTTTTCTCACGGACCCAGACTCTATAGAGAGCAGGTATAGGCTCTGCTCCTCAGTATACGACACAGTTTCATCGCAATCACATTAGGCGTATTAGTGAAGCGTATTAATTTCCATCAGCAGTAAGAGCCTGCCGATATAATTTTTTTTAAATGGCGGGACGGTTGACTCACTTAAATTACCAATGCATCTTTTTACACTACTTTTTGTGACATCCTTCCCAAAGATTAAAGTGCAGAGTCCTAATTTTGATGAAAAAGTCCAGTATCGGCAATACTTTTATTCAACAGAAATAGTCGTCAACATCACCATATCGCACCTGAAATGCCGCTATGAAAACAAAGAACATAAAGTTACAAGTCATAAAACTCTTAATTAAATTTCTTTACTTGATATTATCCTGAATTTTCTAGTCCTCGCGTATGTAGTAGGTTCCTCATGGCAATCCGTGATGATATGCACGGTGTACCAACAAACTAGCAACATTTTTAGCTTGCGCCACAAATGCTCATAGTAACTAAATTTTAAAATTGTACACATTCTAAAAAGCGTGCGAAGCTACAAATGGCATAAATAATTAAATGAAAAATTTTCTGTTTCGTGGAAGTGTAATGAGAGATTTCCGATGGGATTTACTGCATTCTGAAACATTATGAAAAAATTATTTAGCTTCAAGTATTTATTTGATCAGAGGCCTAATGCTATCGCATATAAAGGTAAAAATCTCGAGTGAATTTACGATCCCTGGGCTTGTAGACAGACGTTTCGCTGCGGGTCCGTGAGTGAGGGGCCCTTCACCGAAACATTAGTTCCGGACGTGATATGGTTGGAGGCTAATTATACGGTAGTAAGGTCACGTGGGCACGGAATATTTTTCACTTGTTCATACGTTATGCTGCACTGCAATCCGACCAAATTTGAACAAAAGCAGAGAGGATCACTTCCTGAATGTTCCTTGAAGTGCAATTTGGAGAGAAATACTCAATGCTAAACACCTTATGGTGGTCAAATACGAAGTAATTCTTTCTCGCCGAATTATCCGTGTGTAGACTTTTCGAGATTTCCACCGATTTCATTCATTTTATATCACCAACGCTTCAACGGACATCTTTTACTCAGACACGGTTCATCGTCATCAGGGCCTGATGACGATGAACGAGTCACCCGTTAAAACGTCGGTTATCTACAACGAATTAAACCGGTGGAAATGCTGAGAAGACTTCACGAACCTAATGGTGGCTCGCAAGGCATGATGTAGCGTGAAATTTATTAAGAATATGACATAAGTTTATGCGAATAATTCTTGTTGAAAAGTCCAAATAAGAGCGAGCGAGGCGTCCTCTTAAGACGTTCGTCTTAACTCTGGAAAAAAAGAACCCCGAACTGCGAAACGAAGTCGATTCCTCCGACCGAACGAGATGAGCTCAAAGCTTGTTCAATTGAGCTGGGATCGTAAGCATGCGTCGCTGGCTGGGTTGAGTCAAAGGTCAGCCGGAGGATCCCAGATGGGGCGAGCGACTCTCATTCGTCTCTCACGGCCTTGCGCGCGGACGACTCACAATGGATGTGGCACGAGGACGTCTCATTCGGCAATCTCTCTCTCTCTCTCTCGTATTTGGGCATTTGAGAAACCAGTTCCGAGACGATCCCTCGCCTCCGCTCCTCCGCACGCACAATCCCCCTCATCATTCGATGCAATTGCAGCGGCGGCACACGATTCACTCCACTGCACAAGAGACCCTGCACTTCCTCCCCATGTCCATTTCCTTCTTCTGAGTGAATATACAGGGTGGCGAAAAACTGTGTCACGATATTTAAACCCTGAATAGCTGATTCAAGTAGGAGCCAAATTTACCAGTGGTTTTTACGTCGAAAACAAATCGTTTTGAAACTAAAGATTTTGTGCCAAGCGCTCCGATTGGCCGCGAGTTTGCACCGTTGCCGGATGCTCTGCACAACTCATGACTTGGAATGCTTTGCCTGCCGGAGATCACGATGCATCCAAGGCATCCGTCAACAGGGAAAACTCGCGGCTGATCGTAGCGTTTGGCTCAAAATTTCTGTAGCTTAAAAATGGTGAGCTTTCGACCATAATTGGTGCACAATTGGGATACATTTTGCCAAATTAAATGAAATTGCATTCATCAAATAAATGAACATTAGGTTTCGGTTTTATATCTGACTCTACTTCGGTTTGTTAGGCCAAAGAAATTAATTTTAGATCATTTCTACCGTCGAGAATATAAATTTGTATAATTAACTTACAATTAGAATAGCTTACTGCTAAAAGGTCTGAAATTTTATTTCTTCTTTTTTTAGAAAAGGTATTTATTGTTCTAGGACTCTTGTCATAGAATGAATACAATTTACTTATAAAAAATCATAGAGTAAATTTAAACATAGAATTAATTAAACATAAAATCATGAAATCAACTCAACTTACTCATTGTGAGCGATAAACAAACAGGAAAATACAACAACATAGTTCCATTTTACAAAGAAATCATATCATCACTATACTACAACAGCAACATTATACAAAGAAAACCAGGGGCGCCGACTTATAAAAAATATTGGGGGGGCCCATATCCGAGATCTTGCCCCGGTAAGAGGTTAAATTCAAAGTGTGTCGCAGCACCGATACACTATCATGATTCACACCACCTGATTCAGTTAACCTGCTTAACCTTATAATTATTTGTTTTAGCACATTGTTGAATTTATTTTAAAAGGTAACTATTGTCAAGCATGGGAAATAAAAAGTACCAATATATTTTTGTCATTTCACAAAGCATAATATAACTTAATTATTTTCTTGAATTATTGAGGGGGCTCCGCCCCCCCAAACGAATCTTTGAGGGGGCTCGGGCCCCCTCAGGCCCCATGGAGTCGGCGCCACTGAAGAAAACACATATGATTCACAATGTTCCAGCGAAAAATCACAGAACTAACGAGAGAGAAGTTTTAGGAAAAGAAAAATGCGTAAAGGAAAGCAGCGAGGAAATATTTTCGTCGTTTTTTAGTGGAAATCCATCCAACTTCATTGAGGTATGGCGATATATGTACATCTCTTCGAAGGTTGAACACAAATCTTACACAGGAATTTAATTGGTGCTGAATTTTTAAATCAGGTTCATCTGGGATATCATTATAAACTAAACAGCAGTGATCGACATTCGGAAAAACAATGGAGGATATTAACAGTTTCCTGGTTTCAACAGGTAACAGTTCTTTGCTTAGTTTTAATTGAAACACAATTTTACTGACTTTTTTAGAAATGTCATTGACATGATTTAGCCATGAGAGATTATTAGGCATTGTCCCTCCTGGATTTTTTATTGAGCTTGAAAAAGGAACATTAGCATTTCCCAGTTTCATGTTAGGGATTGAATCAAAATCAATCTTATTTACAAGCTTTGAGGAGCCTATGATTATTGCTTTGGTTTAAGTACAGTTTAACGCAAGGTAGTTATTTTCAAACCAGTTGGATATGGAGGCAATATCTTCATTCAATCTCTCAATAGTATTTCCGAGATCATGAGGAAGACATTGCTGATAAATTTGCGAATCATCCGCGTAAAGCATATATTTACAGCGCTTTAATTTTTGAGGAAGATCAAGAACATATATGGAAAATAGCATAGGTCCTGGTACAGAACCTTGAGGAACGCCGCAGGTGGCATTATTACACTTGGATAATTTCGTATGAGAGTCTTTGACAGCTTGGCGGCGCCCAATAAGGTAGTTGTGGAACCAGTTTAGTACCGAGCAGGAAAAGTTTAGACTCTTCATTTTTACAAGAAGCTTTACGGGCTTAACCCGATCAAAGGCTTTGCTAAAATCAAATAGCACTAATAAAGTGACCATTTTCTTATCAATAGCACCTCGTATATCATCAGTGACTATTAAAATAGCGAATTGAGTACTGAAACCCTGTCGAAAACCAAATTGAAATGGATCCAATCTTCTCGTAAGCTTGTTGGCAGATAGGGCTAGTGAATGATTTGAAAGTGTGTTTTGTAATATCTCGCTGATTTACTTATTCCTTGAATTCGGATTCAATTTGCTTGGATACAAATTTTTATTTTGGGAGAATAAACTCCCCAATAATAATTACGCAATATTTATTTCATTTTATAATGAATTGGTAGATGATATCTACTTTTGAGTTTGACGATAAAACGAGCAAACATGAAAACTCATTTTTTCCGTCACTTAATTTTGCATTAAATGCTCTATATTTCACTGTCGGTTATCTCCTGACGCAAATGCGTCTTGACCAGTAGAATAACTCCTCCACTATTTATTTGTTTGTCAGCTGTGCCCATGGATGCACGGGTGAGTGCTTGAAGTCTTTCATAATGATGAAATACTTAGGAAATTTTTTTACTTTGCTTACATGATCTATTTTGTAGTTCTTGATACTTTGGCAGAACTACCTGAAAATGCTTTCTTTGCTAAATTAAACAATATATTTCCTACGCAAATTTCCTCAGTCGCCTTCACAAATATCTTCTTAATGTCTTTTTTCTACTTAAACAAAATTCTCACCGTATTCGCAATGCAAAGGAGGCGGTGATGATTCATGCAGGGGCCGTGATCCAAAACTGCAGAGTGCAATTCTTAGATGCTGAATCACATGGCGGAGGCACTGTGAAGAGGTGGCGGCAGTCGGAGGCGGCGTTCCCGGGAACACGGATTCGTCATCGGCCGCGCATCAATGAGAGCCCTTTGTGGCGCCCATGATCCGACCGACCCCTGTCAGCAAAGCCATTCGAGCCAAGGCACACTTGGGAGTGTCCAAGAGGCTTGCTATTCACGAAAAGCCCACGGGACACGTGCAGAAGGACGGTTTGGCCACGACAGACGACATCCATCACGGGAATAAAGTCAAAATGACCATGAAATAAATTTGGATGATATTTACTTATATTTTTGAATTTATACTTATTGAAGCTATTTGAGCCAACCGTCTTCCAAAATGCTACTTCCAAATGTTCAAAAGTTCGCTTGGTAAATTTTCTAGTCATACTTTTATCATGACTCCGTTAATAATTGCGCATTTCAAATCAATTATATGTCAAATCGCGATAATATTTTTTTGCTATTTCCCTCACGCAGAGGAACCACATAAAAGCTCTATGCACAATATCAGATTTTTTCTTAAATTATATTAGCAATTGCAATGAAAAATTATTGAAATCCCGTTATGTTTTACTGAAAATTTTTAGGATACGTTAAAAAGGTATCATTTTAAAATTTCTCGAAAACTTACTATTATCTAGTTTCTCGTTGTAGTCTTATTAATTCTAAGTAAAGTAGCCATGTAAAACCTTTACTGAGCAGTAGAATTGGTCAAAAGAAAGGAGTTTTAAGAATGCCGCCGATCACGTGGGCAAGCATATTATACTGTTCACCACTGAGGCTGTTCGCCCCAACATCAATCCGCACCACTGACCTCTAACTGTGCACATTGTCACTAAAAGAGCCCATTCTTGGCTTGGTTTTCAGCAAGCTTCTAGAGGTTGGCCGAGCTCAGAAGTAATCACGAAACGTACGACGCGTCCAAGGGAAACGCGACGCGTGTTGAAACCGCTCAGGATAAGTCCCAGCGAGAACACTCGACCTTAGTGGACTAAACTGCGGCGTTTCAGATGTCAAAGTGCTTGAAGAAACTATGTGGAGTCGTTGATTGAGTTCTTTTCGCTCGGAATGATCTGGAACGGTTCAAACACAACCCTCACGGCAACGGCTAGCTCCTCATGATTACGTATGGAAACTGAGCTGGCATTTAGCGCAGAAACTCATCTACTGTTGACACGATCGAAAGAAAAGGGTAATTGCTAAAGAATGAAAGAGTATGTTGTCTGGTCACTCACTCATAGATCAACCAGGAGGTTTAGGTGAGGATATAACTCGCCCAAAGTAAGCCACAGGTGAGTGAAATTTACATATCCAGGGTAGACGGACTAGTTAGTTTTAGGCCACCTTGTACTTCAATTACTTTGTAGATGTGAGTGTCCGAAGGATTCCGCCCGGGATTAGACCCTGGGGGTGTTTGATAAGTAGGCAAGAACTGTGCCAATAAGGTCACCATGGAGGAGGATACTTGTAAACAAAAAGCGGGAGGAAAAATCACTGTCGAGTACCGTGCGCCAGGGAAGAACTTTCATTTCAGGGGCGGATCCAGGATTTCTTTCTGGGGGGCAGAAGGATACCCTGTAATACAAAACGAACGCAATGATGGCCTGTCTAAAGCCTTCGATAAAGTCGAACACAGTCGACTCATACTACAACCCCAGCAAATAGACAAACGGGTGATCCTGTGGGTTGAGGACTTTCTGGAAGGTCGAACTCAAAGAGTACAAGTTGGGGATATGAGTTCCGATGAAACAATGGTTACATCGGGGGTGCCTCAAGGTAGTGTTCTTGGGCCAATCTTGTTTTTAATTTATATAAATGACCTCCCAAACAAAATTAACTCGCAAGTTAGACTTTTTGCCGACGATTGCATTATTTATAAACAGATAGGAGGAGAGAGCGATCATGAAACTCTGCAAGTGGACATTAATAAAATGGCAGATTGGGTGACTCAGAACGGGATAGATATAAACGTAAGTAAATTTAAGCTTATATCCTTCGGCAACAAGATAAATTCTACCAAAAGGGACTATCAGTTCTTAGGTAACCCTATTCCTAGGTGTGACAACTGTAAATACTTAGGTGTCCACCTGTCTAAAGATTTGAATTGGGGGCTGAACGTTCAATATACTGCTAAGAAAGCCTTCAAGAAACTGCACTGGGTGATGAGAAATCTAAAGGGAAGCAAGTTTCGCACGAAGGAAATGGCGTATAAAACACTGGTTAGGCCTATCCTAGAGTATGCCTCAATGATGTGGGATCCCTATGAGGTGGGACATATAAAGGCCTTGGAGAGAGTTCAAAGAAAAGCGGCTCGATACGTTTTGGGTAGGCATCGGAGGATAGAGAGCGTAACATGCATGTTAAAAATACTGGGGTGGGAATCTTTGGAAAGTAGGAGAAAAAGAAACCGACTCTGCGGTATGTATAAAATATACAAAGGGGATAAAGCATGGAGGGAATTAAGCAATGAAGTGGGAAAACCTAATTTCATTGGTAGGAACGATCATCAGTTCAAAATCAAATGCCGGGCGCAGAGGACCAATGTTAAAAAAATTTCATACCTGAATAAAACAATTGAAGATTGGAACAGATTGCCTGCAGAGTTATTTGAGCCCTTTCCTCGTAATGTAAAAATATTTAAGAAAAAGCTGAAAAAGTGTTAATTTATTTAGAAATTTTAATTAAATTTTAAAATTTGTACAACTGTCTAGTTGATATGTGACTTTGTGGGGATGTTGTGTTTTTCTTTTTTGTATATACATGTTACCGGGACCGTATTAAAAATCTTGCATATTTTTTTAAGGGTCTGGGGGGGCACGTGCCCCCGGTCCCCCCCAGATCCGCCTATGGTGCAATTGCAACTTCATCAGAGACAGCAGTGGTGTAAATATGAGGGATGAGGGGATAGATCCCCCACCCCCAAAGCCTCAGAGAGAAAAAAGAAATATTTAAAACTATTGTCCAGTTTTGAAATTCAATAACTGCATCTACTTAAAGTTAAATTTTTTGTGCCAAAATGATGTACAATATATTTCCAGTCTAGTCATTTTTCAAATGTTTTCCCGGACCACCGGTTGCCTTGGGGGCGGGAGTCACCACCCCCAGGCAATCCCACCCCTCCAAAGCAAATTCCTAGTTACTCCACTGAGAGCCAGCGATTACATGGGAAACCTAATGGAGGAAAAAATTGAAAGAAAAGACCCGGAAAGACGAGTGTTTGGAGCTAGCCAATTGGGATTCGGGGAAGGAGAGTCATTGGGAAGAAGCGGTACTGGTTGATGACAGGAAGAAAATTAGGGCTGTGCTTCATGAATTTTAGGATTGCCAAATTACTAACGTGGGTAGGCTTGCGACTGAGCGATTCAAAGCAAATTATTTTCGCGCGAGCTTCAAAAATGTCTTGCCGTTATAAGGGACATTTTTCGAGGTCAAAATTCATTAAAATGGTTCATACGATGTGTATTAATAAAACCATACATTTCTAAATCACAAATTTTTCAATTGTTTTACCCGACCTTGGCGCCATTGTTGCGCAACTTACGTGATTGGACTGCCATTAGAGTATTTATCTGCTAGGAGCTCAAAAAGTTGTGCGGTGATAATTGTAAATTTACTTTTTATCCTTACCCCATGCCGTTCTCAGGGTGGTGACTATTTTCGCTTTGCCTCCTTACACTTATTTCAATATATCCTCTTTTGAATTATAAAAGAATGACACATACGATATTAGAATTACGTAAAACAAAACCAACCATCATCGTGAAGAGAGCGATAGCATAATCAGAGAATCATCGGTCAATCCTGCACCTTGAGGGCCATTTTATTTGACATTTATTGTTTTCTATGGATCTATTCTATCAATTAGTGGTCACCACTAATGCAGAGAATGCGTGGTCTATGATGCGCGTGTTGAACACAGAGAGAGCATCTCGCGGCGCGGAAGCACTCACACGTCATTCGAGCCCCTAGACACAGCCGTTTCCACTCCTTCATGTTGCACAACAACCAAACGTTAATCTAAGCACTCCTCACCATCTCCTCAAATCCACACACTACTATACTCGTAGTGAGAAGCATATAAACCCGTGCCTTTCTAAGCCAACCTCTCCGAAAAGATTTATCCATAAGATTTGATAAGTCAGTATCGAAAACTTTTGTCCTTCATGATCCAGTCCAGTCCTCCAAATCGCGCCACTTCTAGAGCGGGCAATGGTCCAGCTGTCGGTGAGCATTGTCCACCTCTTCAGCGGAAATGATCGAGCAACACGGTTCACTCCGGGGAAAAATGGGACGAACAAGTGTAAAGGGTCCAATGCTACCTTTCCAGTGTAAGTGAAGGAGCAGATGGAGGACAGGATACTGGTGAAGGCGTGCTATGCCCACTCAACCATCGAAGAACTAACCCCACCAGACAAATGGCGTCGGGAAGAGCCCGACTGGACAACAAAGATTAAATTCATAATATGCTTGAAAGGTTAACAATGCAACAATAATACTCTTTTTTAATTTTGCAGTTTTTATGACATTTTATGCGTTTAAAATATGTTATTCGATTTGTAGTTCAATTTTATTATCTTTAATATGTGTTTTCATTATGCAATATTTTGTAATTTTACCTTTCTTTTTCAATTTTCTGCCTTTCTTGTTTAAACAATTTTTATTGACTTCCAGCTGTGTCTGAGGTCCAGCCGCCGAGACAATAAAATATCACAATAAAAAACGTGACCCAAATAAACAATAATTTTTAAATCAAAGGCATGGGAAAGAATTCAGTATTACGGAATGAATATTTCCTTTGGATGTCTTTTGAATTCAAAGAGTTTATGATGTACTGGTTAATCCCATAATATGTTAGTGTATTACGTGGAAGGGTGTTTCCAAGGCGCGCAGCTTGCGTCTTAATGAACTCGCGAATACGGGATACTCTGTGAACGCATCTCATTTCTTGTATCAAAATGAGTCTACGTTCCGTTATGAGGCAGGGCAGAGTTTTATTTTGGACCTGTTCAAAACGTTCGATCTTTGAAGAGGAAGTACCGCCGAATACTTTGCACCCGTAAAGCAGCCGAGATGGAGCGTGGGACTTGGACAACGTCATCTTGTCCTGTCACAAAATATGTAATCTGCTGCTGCACTAAGCGATATCCTCGTTTTAATTGCACTTTGAAATGACTTGCTTTACATGCTCAGTCCAGAGTAGTTTTGCGTCGAAGTGTAACACTATGACTTTTTCTTTTAGAGACTTTTTGCTCGGGACTAAGCTTTTTTTCCTACTAGATAGTCTTTTCATTTCACAATTGGCAAAATTTATATGCATATCATACTGCTGTAAAAATGCTGACATAGGGTGGTGGCCACAAAGGTAGTATGGTGTGTTACTGATTGAAGGGTCCCAGGTTCAAATCTAGGGTGAAACCTTTTGAAAGAAACCAAATGAAACCGTCAGAGTGCGAATTGGGCCAGCGAAAGAAACGGCCCCCTCCCACCCTGAAAATGTGTGAAATGGCACTCAAATGGCTTTTTCCGGGGCGGGCTCTCTCTCCTGTCCTAACCAACCTTCCGAGAAAATCAGTTCGTGAATGAGTAATACAACTGAAAACATTGAATTGCCCAGCAGTACTTCATAAAGTATTCAACGACGGGATATTCAGGCTATTTGCACAAAACAATTCGTAAAATATGACTCGAGTAAAATTTTTATTTGAGTGATGTGTAACAAATTGACGCGATACCACTAAAGGATGAACTAAATCACATAAATTGGCCTTGCAGCTATCTCCACTCAGAGATTTCAACACCAAGTCTCTAAGCAAGTAAATAAGAATAAAATGTGGCAAACATATGAGCCGAGTATTAATCCGCTTCATTTCGAAAAATTGCATAGGAAATTATTTATTTTAATTTGTCAAAATAGAAAGATAAAGCATAGGCTTCCGACATCCAGTCAGATAACCTGAGAATGTAAGTGCCCAGAATTTAAGGATTAAACCCGTTTCCTGCATTAAATATTTGCTTATCACATTTTCAGCGACGGTACTTTGTCTCCGTTTACCAGGAATTTTAATGACGTGGACAATCTTTGAATACCATAGGACTTTATAAGAAAATGGTATACACTTGAATGGTGAAAATATGCATCGTAAAAATTCTTTCAATATTTTCTTTCAACAAAAATTTATTTATCAATTATAATAATTTTTCAAGTTTAAAAGCAGTCGCTACTCTTTAAAGGGAGTAAATATAAGAAAATAAAAAAAATCAAGTACGTACAGTTACAGGACAAGGCCTAGATTTGTCACTTTCGGGATAATAGATCTGTACCCAATCCAACATAGAGCTAGAAACTAGGTCAAGCGAATAAAAACTCACGAAATCCAACAGTCGTTTCTATTTTGAGCGAGCGAACAGATAAATTTGATGGTCCATTATCCGAAGTGTTCTTGTAAAAAGTCACACATTCCTTCCAACTCTTCAAACAAGAGAAGTAGAGCCGGCAATCAGAAGGCGAAATGTATTCATTCGAGATGAAAACGAGTTCGAAAGACACGTTAACACCTGAAATTACTGCTGGAAAGCTTTTTCAGTTTTTTCCTGAGAGGGATCTACTGCACGTGACATATAGATGCGAAAGCTTCGTGACGATGGAAGCACCACGATACGGTCTAGGAACCAGTAGCGAGCGTCGCTTAGACAGCAGAGTAAATTCAAATAAGAGCTTACTGCGCTGGGTGCTTGCGCAGTAACCAAAAGCTGAGGCCAACAATGAAACCTCCAATCACAGTATTTTTGTGGGTAATGGAAAAGTTAGCAAATTGATTCCATATTAATGGACTTAATTAAAATCCTTGTGTCTCCCTTTCTTTATGACCATCAAATTTTATGAAAATAAAATATCCAATGAAAAGAATCTATCAAACCCACCGCGTGATCTAAGATTTAACCATTTCCATATTACATAATTTTGATTTCATTTTATTTGCCCAACGATTTGCAGAAGCAGCTATGGAACACGTCAAAATTTTACATATAATGTAGTAAGATATGAAAATACTTGGGATACTAGAATATAATACTATAATACAAATGGAAATATATACGGATAAAAATAGCTGACAGACAAAAGAATGGATAACTAATTGCATTCTTCAATGAATTCATCTACACTATAGAATGCAATTAATAACGAACAGTCCTTTAGATAGCGTTTAAACACATTTTATTCCTTTAATAACTCATGGGAAACTGGCAAATTATTATAGAATATGACACCAATGACTAAGGGACTGTTTAATGAGGATGATATTTCAGCAGCATATGGTTACAATGATGGGTGAAATGATGGTGGAGATTAATCCGGAGGTGCAGGTGTGAAGGTCGCATGTGCACTGCGCACAAGCCGCCTGCTTCACATTCAGTCTGAGACTTTGCTAATAGTTTCGCCAGCCATGAGCTGGTGTCTTCAGGTTGACGCGACGCGTTGCGTTGCGACGGTCCATTTTTTCAACAATTTACACTTGGTAACTAACGGATTTCGGAGATATTTTGTTACCCAAATAAAAAATAGCAACTACATCGGCACCTTGACTTAAAGGAGCTATCTTACACATGAGATTGCCATCTGGGAAAACAACGCAAACGATGTCTAAAAAAATATTGATAGTATGAGACGAAACGTATATTAAGGTGACGGCGAAACACGATATCGTCGTGATTAAATGAACCTTCTCACCGCTCCCACACACGTACGGAGGTAGAAATATTCATTGTGAAAGTGTCGATGACCTATAAAAGGAGCATAAAAATTTTCTAATTCACAAAAAGACTTTGCGATGGTATTATAACGATATGACCACAAAGCAACTTTCCCTCGGGCTGCCCCCCACGCATGTAGAGCTGATTATATGGAATGGTTCCTAATGATAGGTGATTCAGAGCACAAAATGACCACCCTCGCCACCGAGGTGTCTTAAATCCACTCTCAAATCAATTATAAGGTGGAAAAAGGGGAAGAAAGGATAATGAACGATTTGCAAGAGGAAGGGCATCCTTGATGTCTAGATCCTAACAGATTCGTCTGGCGAAATCTATGTTTTTAGTTATACGTAAAATATGGCGCCTCCCAAATGAAAATAGTGCCACTGATAATTTCCAAGTCCATCCGCAATGGCCGATAAAAGCATCTCAGGGTAAGAAAATCGCCGAGAGGATCATTAAATTATAAGTTCACAATGATATCATCAACCCAGGAACTATAACTTGGATTTTCCTCGAATTTTGCAAATCCGATAAGTTCAAGACGCAGAATAATTGGGATAGAGATGATTTTTCCACATTCGTAAGTAATAAAGCTTAACTATAATTCTTTAAAAGTTAAAAATAATTCTTCATCAGCAATTAAATTTATTGACATGAGAGGCTTATACTCTTACTGTTGAGAATGGGAAATTATATTATATTACTTCGCAGTTATGAAACAGCTATTAACAACACCGAAACATTTATGTATACAGTCCAAGTTTCGGTAAGAGTTCACACAATCGTAATGTCTAACTGCTGATCTCCTTGATGGCTTGATGAAATACTACCACGAAAACCTCGAAGTTTCACCTTGAAATCTAGCAGTATTTCAAACAAACTTATTGTTCACACAGATTTATTTTACATTTTGCGAAGTACTAATGACGGCGAAGGAGTAAATAAAATATTGTTCAGAGTCATTTTCGGTAGCGTAGAGACCAAGGGAATAGCACAGAATGTGTCTGATACGTGCGGTGGTTCCTGATTTAGGTAGACTTCTTCCATGGGAAATGCTATATGAACCTAATTTTCAGCATTACGGCCCACTCCAAAATTTATATTTTCTTAACTTCTGGGGTGCCACAAGGAAGACCGCTGGGACCTTTAATGTGTGGTGTACCGGGCTCAATGATTTAACACACATGATTGACAGTTCAGCGAGTCCGACTGGCTCGGCGGCAGGTAGGGTAGCAACTGGCCTCGAGCTAACGACTGCAGCTGAGAAGCCGGGGTAGGCGGCGTGCCGGTCAAGCCAATCGAGTCTCATTTATTTCCAAGCACCAATTTCAAATACAACAATTCCTCCCTTTCAAAAATGGTTGCATCATAGAACAAAACTTAATAACAAAAAAAATAAAATTGTTTCAATAAACAAAAATTTAACAACTCCTCGGAAACACATATTTGGAAATATAAAGCAATAACAATAGCAGTGTAACAATGCATAAACTATAAAAACTAATATAAACACCAACTAAACTCTCAAATATAACCAAATAAACAAGATCATTGCGATTGAAATCTATCAACCGGCTTCCTAATGCGCTGAGGGTATCTTTTATCAACAGCTGATCCCTCGTTTGGAGATGGAATACTTGCATTTGACTGAGTGTCAGGGTGAGAAGGAACCGGGGATTGCAGCGATGGGGATGGGTGAGGCAAACGTGGCGTACTGGGAATGCTAGAGGTGGGTGAGGAGTGAGGAGAAAGGTTGTTTTTGTTTGGGAACCTCTCCGCTACTGCGTCGTTATTGACATTGAAATCACCCGTTTTAACATTATCAGAATTGGCATACACTGAACTGGAATTCATCCCAATGAGCTGATCAATATGTCTGTTACAAACAAAACCAGACTTGAACATTACCGAATACATGACACCACTTAATTGTTTTAATACGATCCCTTCAACCCATTTGTCTTTACAGCGATAATCCCTAATTAGAACAGGTTGATTTTCAAACAAAATCCTTGTTTTCTTAACACCAAAATACTCTTTTTGTTTTTCTTGCTTAAGTTCCACTCTATTGACCACATTAGGCCTCAATAGATCTAGTCTGGATCTTAAAGGTCTGCCAAACATTAGTTTAGCAGGGGTTTCATTCGTAGTACTATGAATAGAGTTTCTGTAACAACACAATATATTACTCAGGGCAATATTTACAACTGCATTTTCTACAAAAGCGCAACTTAACTTATGCTTACCATACTTAACAGAACTCTCCGCCTGGCAATTAGATCGAGGGTGGTATGGCGGCGAATATGAGTGCTTCACACCATTTGATACCATAAAATTTCTAAATTCTAATGAAGTGAAAGGTGGGCCATTATCGGAATGTAAGGAAACAGGTAGTCCAAATCTTGAAAATAGCTCTCTGAGCTTTTCTATGGTTACCTTAGCCGAGGTAGAGCTAACTTCAAATACCTCAAGCCACTTAGTATGAGCATCAATCACCACTAAATACATCTTTCCTTTAAAAGGGCCCAAGTAATCCACATGTAACCTCTCCCAAGGAGAAGCGGGATAATGCCACACATGAAGTTCACTCTTGGGAGGGCTAGAACGTTCTCTAAGGCAAGGCGAGCAATTATTAGCTAGGTCTTCTATTCGTCTATCAATATTAGGGAACCAAACATAATTTCTAGCCACAGATTTCATCTTTACAATACCTAGATGATCCGAATGCAATTCGTTCAGAACATAGTCACGCAATTTACTTGGAACAACAATTTTGTACCCCCACATAATAATACCATGCTCTACAGTCAGTTCATCTTTCCTTAAGAAATATGGCTGTAACTCACTATTTTCCTCTGAGATAAAGTTAGGCCACCCATTCATTACATAATTATACACCTTTTTTAAGATAGGATCACTCTGTGTTTCTTTTCTTACATGTTCAAAATTTAGTGGTACGGAACTCTCAGCAATACAATGCAAATAAGTTCCTACCAATTTTGTTTCTTCATTAACAGAGTGTAAGTCAGGTAATGGCATACGTGAAAGAGCGTCAGCATTACCATGTTTTTCAGATTTAACGTACTGAACATCAAAATTATACACTGATAAAAACAAAGCATATCTCTGCGGTCTACTCGCGGCAAAAACAGGTAATCCCCTTTTTGGGCCGAAAATGCTTACTAAGGGTCTGTGATCGGTACATAAAGTAAACTTCCGTCCGTACAAATATTGGTTGAACTTCTTAACGCCAAAAACAACAGCTAATGCCTCCTTATCTATCTGCGAGTACCCATATTTCGGCAGGAGATAAGGTTCGCGAATGAAATGCAACTGGCCTTTCGACACCCTCCTGAGTGACTATGCTTAAAACAGCACCAAGTCCGGTGGAGCTGGCGTCAACTGCCAATTTCACGGGCAGTGTTGGATCATAGTGTGCCAACACAGGTGCTTGCGTCAAGATTTTCTTCACTTCATTGAATGCATAAAGACAGTCCTTGCCAAATTTGAACGGAACATCTTTACGTAGAAGTTTATACATAGGATTTAAAATGGTTGACATGTTTTTAATAAACTTAGAATAATAATTCACAAGACCAATAAATGCTCGAACTTCATTGACTGATTTTGGTATAGGTGCATTCACAATCGCAGCTACTTTATCTTGGGATGTGTGCAATCCGTCTTTATCAATTTTAAACCCTAAATATTCAACCTTACTTGCAAAAAATTTACATTTTTCCTTTTTTACTGTTAGACCACATTCACTAAGACGTTTACACACAGCCTCCAATCGCTCATAATGAGTTTTAGTATCCGGTGCACTAACCAAAATGTCATCTAAAAACACAACAGTACCTTCTAACCCTGCTACGGTTTGTTCAATGGCCTTTTGAAATACTCCTGGAGCACTCGAAATACCGTAGGGCACTCTACAATAAGAGAAGAGACCCTTGTGTGTGCTAATGGTAAAAAGCTTTTGTGACTCAGAATCTAAGGTCAATTGCATAAATGCATTGCTTAAATCAATTTTGCTAAAATGCCTACCTTTATGCATGCTTACAAATAAATCCTCAATGCGAGGTATGGGGTATTTATCAACCTCCAAATACTGGTTTAATGCGACCTTAAAATCCCCACAGATTCTGATGTCACCATTAGCTTTTAACACGGGCACAATTGGCGTACCCCAATTACAGCTACGTACAGGCATTAACACTTTTTCGTCCACTAGACGTTGCAATTCGCTCTCAACCTTTGACTTCAAGGAAAAGGGAATGGGTCTTGGCTTGAAATATTTCGGCTTAGCACTCTCTTTAAGAATTAATTCTACTGGTTCGCCTTTATACTGGCCTAATTTATTGGTGAAAACTTCAGGGAACTTTTTTACTAAATTGTTAACCATTAAATCAAAGTTATCAAATATTTTACTTGAATCGCTAATTCCGCACAGATCGGATTTATTTTTGAAAGAAATATCTATGCCCAATATTTTAAGCCAATCACGTCCTATTAACGGATGTGATCCCCCTTGGATTACATACATATCAAGAAGTTTATTTACATTCTGATAGCTGACCTTGACTTTAATTTTACCAATTGGAACAATCGGTTGATTGGTATAGGAACATAGCTTTAACTCGCTAGGGTAAAGCGTACAAGAACTTAGATTATTCTTGTAAAATCTATCACTAATAACAGTCACACTTGCTCCTGTGTCTACTTCGAACGTAGTCATTTCACCCTGAACGAAAATATTGGGTCAACTTTGACTTTCTCGGTATGTTCCTCATACATGACAAACATATGCTGAATATCTTCGATGTGAAAATCGTCAGCTTGATTTCCCACACAAAAAGCACTCTGCGTATCGGAACATTTTTCCAAACCCACGGAATTGTGTTTTGGCTTTAACATAGACTTATTAAAAGACTTACATTTTGGTGGTCTGGAAGAGCCGTAACTATTATTACGCACAGTTGTCGCACTTGTCATCGCACTCGTCGATCGACAAACTTTGGAAATGTGGTTTTTCTTCCCACACTTATGGCAAGTAACACCATACAATTTACACTGATTCTTTACATGCCCAATTTGCCCACAACAGAAACACTTCACACCACCATCCCTGGACACTGAGTTTGACCTGGTCGATGTAGAGTTGTTGATCCTTTGCGTTGCTCTCCATGATGCGATGTGCTGTACTCGGCCGCCGTTGTCGACTCCTTGGACAGCCAAGGCTGCTGCGTTCTTCTCTGCTGCCTCCACTGAGCTGGCAATCTTGACTGCCTGCTCGAAACTCAAGCTGGCCTCTGCAAGTAGTCGCTGTTTCGTCGACTCATTCCTGATACCACTTACTAGGCGATCCCTTAAATAGTCATTTAAGGAAGACCCGAACTGGCAATATATTGACAGCTTTTTGAGGCTTGCGATGTAATCAGCTACCGTCTCCCCCTCATTTTGATTTCTCTTGCTGAATTTGTAGCGCTCAGCTATAAATGATGGTGCCGGGTAAAGATGGTCCTCTACCAGCTTTACTAACTCGCTATACGTCTTTGACGATGGTTTGTTCGGCGTGCACAAATCACGAATCAAATTAAATGTTTCAACTCCCACAACGGTTAAGAGAGTACTCACTTTTTTACTCGCATTTATCTCGTTACATTCCACGAACAATTCAAATCGTTCGACATACGACGACCACGTGTCTATCGTACTATCAAACTCACCAACCGAGCCTATTACTCCAGCCATTTCAGAATTACTGGATCACACAGAATTACTTCCTTTATCCTAGCCGTTATCGATCTGTTACATAAAGCTAGTTTCCACACAGTTTATCCTCGTCGCCATTTGTGGTGTACCGGGCTCAATGATTTAACACACATGATTGACAGTTCAGCGAGTCCGACTGGCTCGGCGGCAGGTAGGGTAGCAACTGGCCTCGAGCTAACGACTGCAGCTGAGAAGCCGGGGTAGGCGGCGTGCCGGTCAAGCCAATCGAGTCTCATTTATTTCCAAGCACCAATTTCAAATACAACAATAGGTATTAAATTTGTGTTGCTATATGTTCCGTCTTTTTCAACAAAAATGCCTAATTTTCCTAATAAAGCTTGATTAAAAAATACTATAAGATATCATCATCATCATCACCGGTCAACAATCCTAGGATTGGTTTGACGCAGCTCTCCACTCAGTTCTCCTATCAACTGATCTTTTCACACCTACGTATTTCTTCTCTTTCACATCTCTCTTCACTTGTTCCATATATTTTGTTCGAGGCCTTCCTTATCCATTCTTGCCTTCCACTTGTCCTTCGACGATTGTCTTCATCAGGCCATCATGTCTCAAGATGTGGCCTATAAGGTTGTTCCGTCTTCTTATTAAGGTTTTCATGAGGCTTCTCTTCTCTCCTATCCTTCTTAGGACTTCCTCGTTATTAACTCGGTCGATCCATTTGATTTTCATCATTCTTCTGTAGCACCACATTTCAAAGGCCTCTAATCCTTGCTTTCTCCGCTGCGGTCATTGTCCATGCCTCACTTCCGTATAGGAGCATACTCCAGATGTAGGTTCTTATAAATTGTTTCTTTACTTCCATATTTAAGTTTCCCGCTGTAAGCAGGTCTCTCTTTTGGTGGAATGCTCTCTTCGCCTGGGCTATTCTGCTGATAATTTCTTTCTTGCTTCTCCCGTCACTAGTTATCTTGCTTCCCAAATAACAGAATTCATCCACCTCTATCATTTTTTGCCTCCCTATTTTAATGTTGGTCTTGACTTCTTATCTCCTGCTGCATACTAAGATCTTGGTTTTCTTCGTGCTTATTTTCGGTTGATATTTATTCATTACCCTACCCATATTAACCAGAATATTTTTCAAATCCTTCTCTGTTTCTGCTATAACGGCTATGTCATCGGCAAATCTTAGCATACTATTTTTTTCTCCATGGATATTCACTCCCAATTCCTTTTCTTTGATTTTATTAATGGCTTTTTCAATGTAAACGTTGAAAATTACGGGTGACAATGTACAGACTTGTCGCACTCCTTTCTTAATTCTTGCTTCTTCACAGCTGGGCCCTGATTTTATCACGGCTACTTGGTTTTTGTATAAACTGTGGATGATTCTTCTGTCATTATAAAGAACCCCAATTTCCTTTAGGATTCCAAGCATTGTGCTCCAATCCACGTTGTCAAATGCTTTCTCTAAGTCCACAAACGCAACGAGGTCTCTTACAGCCGCATCAAATTCCGATCTTAAAATTTGGGCTCCCATGTCATCGACATCCACTTCCCTCTCGTTTTCGATAGCATTCGTTCTGAGGCGACTTCCTTTGTACATATCTTCCAGATATTCCTTCCATCTCTTCCCTTTGTCTTCGTTTTCAATCAATAGTTCTCCGTTTTTGTCCCCAAGGGTATTACATCTTACGCCCCTTTCCTTAAAGTGGTTCCTCACTATCCTATAAGCGGCCTCTACTTTTCATGTTTAAGATTGTTTTGCACATCTTCGCAAATGCTTTTCATCCACGTTTCTCTAGCCTTCCGCGCTTTACGACATATTTCGTTCCTTATTCTCTTGTAACGATTCTGTCCTTCCTCTGTTTTCGCAGCCTTGTATTTTCTTCTTTCTTCAATGAGATCTAATACTTCCTGCGTGATCCATGGTTTTTTCATAACGACTCTTCTTTTACCAAGAACTTCCTCAGCTGCCGCCTGCAGACCACTTCTAATGGTTTTCCAACTCTCTTCCATTGGTTTGTTGGTCGTATCCTCCCCTATTTTATTTTCTACAGCCTCTTTAAAAGCCAGTTGATGCTGAACCTCCCTCAATTTTTCAACCTGCCATATGTTTTTCACGTCTTTGTTCAACTTTTTAAATTTAAGGTGGCATTTCATCATAACTAAGTTATGGTCACTATCGATATCTGCCCCTCGATAACTTTTGCAGTCCTTCACCTGGTTCCTCAATCTTTGTTTCACTAGAATGTAGTCGATTTGGAATCTTCTACGGTCTCCTGGCATCTTCCACGTGTATACTATAAGACCCGCCGCGCTGCGCGCGCTCGTTAGGGGGCTACGCCCCCTAAAACCCCCCCGCATCCGGCTTCGCCGGCTGCCCCCTTCGGACGGCTTCGCCTTCCCACCCGCGACTCCTCGGAACGGCTTCGCCGTTCCTCGCCCGGGGTCGGCTTCGAAGCCCAGATATCGAGGTAGCCCTGTGACGGAGACCCGCTAGTGCCTCGGAATGGCTTCGCCGTTCATCGTGGAAGGGCGGCTTCGCCGCCCAAGGGTTGCCCGAGTCCCCCCGAGGCGTCGACTCCTGGGAACGGCATCGCCCTTAACGTGATGGGGCGGCTTCGCCGCCCGAGGTTTACTGTGTCCCCCCGAGCCGTCGACTCCTCCTAACGGCTTCGCCGTTCCTCGTCTGTGGGCGGCTTCGCCGCCCATGGGTTATCCGAGTCCCCCCGAGGCGTCGACTCCTGGGAACGGCATCGCCCTTCCTTGTGATGGGGCGGCTTCGCCGCCCGAGGTTTACTGTGTCCCCCCGAGCCGTCGACTCCTCGGAACGGCTTCGCCGTTCCTCGTTTATGGGCGGCTTCGCCGCCCAAGGGTTATCGGCGCCCTCCCCACGTAAGCTTCCTCGTGATGGGGCGGCTTCGCCGCCCAAGGCTTACCAGTGTCCCCCCGAGACGTCGACTCCTCGGAACGGCTTCGCCGTTCCTCGACTGTGGGCGGCTTTGCCGCCCAAGGGGTATCGGCGCCCTCCCCCCTCGTAATACACCCATTCGGCTGCTCCACGTGTTGGAGCGGAATTGCCGCCCGAGGGTTCTCGGAGGTTTTCCGCGCCTCTGACTCCTCGGAATGGTTCCGTCGTTCCTGGGGCGGGGGCAGCATCGCCGCCAAGGTTTTCACTCCTCACAGAGCAATGCGTACTACCAGCTATCCCCCATCGTTTACAAAGGCTACCGGGGGATAATGTGGCAGAATGTAGACGCATGCTAGCCGTGATTGTGGCATTTTAGCTTATGACGATGTTTTGAAGGTGGTCCGGGGGGTTTCCAGGGTTTTTTTTATGAGTGTAGTGACAACGGTCACAATCATCCAAAAAAATTCCTTAGCGATGAGTCATAGGAGAAGGGAATTACTGGTAAAATATGCGAAAACACCGAAGAACATGCTATTTACAGAAAAAAAATATTTTTTTTCCCCGGTCTTATAGGAAGCCACGTGAAATTTCGAGGGGTTTTCTTGCATAAAATGTCTTTGTTTACCTACAATAAAAATTCCAGCGATCTAGCTTTAGGGGAACAATGAATTTTCCCGTATTACTCACATTTATATTACCAATTCTGTGTTCTCCACATAGCGGTGCATAGGCGCTGTAATAAGGCATAACTCGTGTGAATTTAGTAGCCGTACCTTATGGGGAAGTGGTTTTAAAAAATCGCTTTTAGGTGTCCTTGTCCTGGAAGCCATTTTATACCTCTACTATTTTGTTAAGAAATGTACATTTAAAAATTTGAAGTTTTATTGCGGGTGTGTAAATGGGGCAGGATAATTGAACATGACGCGTAAATATAGCCGACACAATTCCCAGTCCGAATAAATAAAAACGATACAACTCGGATGAATGGTACAAGAAATATACCACTTATTAAATAATTTTTATTTTTTTGGGGGGGTCCCAGGGGGTTATCGGGGGACATTTTGTGCTTGTCCCGTATAACGCGGCATCGTTTACCTTCGATAAAAATTTCGGCTCTTTAGCTGTAGTGTAAGCATGGTTTTTCGACGGTGTCACCCGTTTAAATTCAATATTCTGCGTTCTCCGGGTAGCGGCACGTAGGAGCACCAAAAAGACGTCACTCACGTTAATTTGGTGTCCGTGCGACGTCTGGAAGTGGCGAAAAAGAAATCCGAAAAAAGTTAAAATCGTGTGTTGAGGGAATGCAAACTTCACGGCGGATGTGTTGTAAGTTACCAAACGTTGTAGGAGTCGCAAATTCAATGAAAATACATAATCGTTAATTACTCGAAGTTCGATTAACATGTGGATATCAAAGGATAGCCAAAGAATTAAGAAAAAAATCTAGTATCTTGCATTAAATGGAATTGGTCCTACGATTATTGCAAATTGGTCAAAAAAATTCCCAAAGTGAGCCCATAAGAAAAGCATTGGAAAATTTAAATTGTTAAAAAAAATACTTTTAAACAAAAAATTGCAAAGGCGACCACACCAAAAAATCAACCAAAAAATCTAGTGTCTCATACGTTAGGGACTTATTCCTACAACGATTATAAGTTGGTTTTAAAAAAATCCAAAGATAGGCCCATAAGAAAAGCATTGGAAATTTTAAAAAATTATAAAAAATACTTTCAATCAAAATATGGCAAAATGTTTCGCATTAAAAAATCGGCCAAAAAATCTAGTTTCCGTCAGTGAAATTTCATGTTCCCGTGACATTTTTAAGTAGGCAAATAATGGAATATGTTTTAGTCCCATAAGGCTCCAATGTTAATTCGGATCGATATATCTCGAAAACCGATCGACTTTTTCGAGTTTTCGGACTTTTCCCCCCGATGAATATTTTTTCTCCACGACCTGTAAAAATTTCGTCTTCTCAGCACGTACGGAAGTGGTCGGGAATTTGTATACGTGAATCAGTGAGTGGTACGTGAGGTATCTGTCACACATCGGGTTGTATATAATATAGACTCGCCGCGCTGCGCGCGCTCGTTAGGGGGCTACGCCCCCTAAAATCCCCCGCATCCGGCTTCGCCGGCTGCCCCCACCGGACGGCTTTGCCGTCCACCCCGCGGCTACTGGGAACGGCTTCGCCGTTCCTCGCCGAGGGTTCGTCTTCGCCGCCCATATATTTAGGCAGCCCTCCGACAGATAGCAGCTGGTTCCTCGGAACGGCTTCGCCGTTCATCGTGTGAGGGCGGCTTCGCCACACAAGGTTTACCCGAGTCCCCTCTAGGCGTGGACTCCTGGGAACGGCATCGCCCTTCCTCGTGCCGGGGCGGCTTCGCCGCCCAAGGTTTACTGGTGTTCCCCCGGGACTGCGACAACTCGAAACGGCTGCGCCGTTCCTCGCCGTCCCACCCGGGACACCTCGAAACGGCTTCGCCGTTTCTCGTTGTGGGTCGGCCTCGCCGCCCATATATTGAGGCAGCCCTCCAACAGACACCAGCAAGTACCTCGGAACGGCTTCGCCGTTCATCGTTTTAGGGCGGCTTCGCCGCCCAAGGGTTACCCGAGTCCCCCCGAGGCGTGGACTCCTGGGAACGGCATCGCCCTTCCTCGTGGCGGGGCGGCTTCGCCGCCCAAGGTTTACCGGTGTTCCCCCGCGCCTTCGACAACTCGGAACGGCTGCGCCGTTCCTCGCCTGTGGGCGGCTTCACCGCCCAAGGGTTATCTCGTCGTAATGGGCCGGCTTCGCCTCCCAAGGTTTACCTATTTCCCCGAGCCGACGCCTCCTCGGAACGGCTGCGCCGTTCGTCGCGTGAGGGCGGCTTCGCCGCCCAAGGGTTATCGGCGCCCTCCCCCCGTAAGCTTCCTGGTGATGGGCGGCTTCGCCGCCCAAGGTTTACCCGTGTCCCCCCGAGGCGTCGACTCCTGGGAACGGCATCGCCCTTCCGCGTGGTGGGGCGGCTTCGCCGCCCAAGGTTTACTGTGTCCCCCCGAACCGTCGACTCCTCGGAACGCATTCGCCGTTCCTCGTCTTTGGGCGGCTTCGCCGCCCAAGGGTTATCGGCGCCCTCCCCCCTCGTAAGACACCCATTCGGCTGCTCCACGTGTTGGAGCGGATTTGCCGCCCGAGGATTCTCGGAGGTTTTCCGCGCCTCTGACTCCTCGGAATGGCTCCGTCGTTCCTGAGGCGGGGGCAGCTTCGCCGCCAGGGTTTCTCCTGGGAACGGCATCGCCCTTCCTCGTGATGGGGCGGCTTCGCCGCCCAAGGTTTACCTGGGTCCCCCCGCGCCATCGACTTCTCGGGTTTCACCGCCCAAGGGTTATCTCGTCGTAATGGGGCGGCTTCGCCTCCCAAGGTTTACCTATTTCCCCGAGCCATCTCCTCCTCGGAACGGCTGCGCTGTTCCTCGCGTGAGGGCGGCTTCGCCGCCCAGGGGTTATCGGCACCCTCCCTCGTAAGCTTCCTCGTAATGGGGCGGGTTCGCCGCCCAGGGCTTACCCCTGTTCCCCCGAGGCGTCAAATCCTGGGAACGGCGTGGCCCTTCCACGTGATAGGGCGGCTTCGCCGCCCAAGGTTTACTGTGTCCCCCCGAGCCGTCGACTCCTCGGAACGGCTTGGCCGTTCCTCGTCTGTGGGCGGCTTCGCCGCCCAAGGGTTACCGGCGCCCTCCCCCCGTAACCTTCCTGGTGATGGGGCGCCTTCGCCGCCCAAGGTTTACCCGTATCCCCCCGAGGCGTCGAATCCTGGGAACGGCATCGCCCTTCCGCGTGATGGGGCGGCTTCGCCGCCCAAGGTTTACTGTGTCCACCCGAACCGTCAACTCCTCGGAACGGCTTCGCCGTTCCTGGTCTTTGGGCGGCTTCACCGCCCAAACGTTATCGGCAACCTCCCCCCTCGTAAGACACGCATTCGGCTGCTATACGTGTTGGAGCGGATTTGCCGCCCGAGGGTTCTCGGAGGTTTTCCGCGCATCTGACTCCTTGGAATGTCTCCGTCGTTCCTGGGGCGGGGTCAGCTTTGCCGCCAGGGTTTTCACTCCTCACAGAGCAATGCGTACTACCAGCTTTCCCCTATCGTTTACAAAGGCTGCCGTGGGATAATGTGGCTGAATGTAGACGCATGCTAGCCGTGATTGTGGCATTTTAGCTTATGACGATGTTTTGAAGGGGGTCCGGGGGGTTTCCTGGGTTTTTTTTATGAATATACTCACAACGGTCGCAATCATCCAAATAAATTCCTTAGCGATGAGTCATAGGAGAAGGGAATTACTGCTAAAATATGCGAAAACACCGAAGAACATGCTATTCACAGAAAAAAATAATTTTTTCCTGGTCTTCTTGGAAGCCACGTGAAATATCGAGGGTTTTTCTTGCATAGAATGTCTTTGTCTACCTACAGTAAAAATTCCAGCGAACTTACTGTAGGGGAACAATGAATTCTCCCGTATTACTCACATTTAGATTACCAATTCTGTGTTCTCCACATAGCGGTGCATAGGCGCTGTAATAACGCATAATAATTGTGAATTTCGTAGCCGTACCTTATGGGGAAGTGGTTAAAAAAAATCGGTTTTAGATGTCCTTGTCCTGGAACCCCTTTTTTACTCTACTATTTTGTTAAGAAATGTACATTTAAAAATTTGAAGTTTTATTGCGGGATTGTAACTGGGGCAGGATAATTGAACATGACGGGTGAATATAGCCGACACAATTCCCATTCGGAATCAATGAAAACGATACAACTGGGATGAATGGTACACGAAATATACAACTTATTAAGTAATTTTTATTTTTTTGGGGGGGTCACAGGGGGTTTTCGGGGGACCTAAAGTGCTTGTTCTGTATAACGCGGCATGGTTTACCTTGGATAAAAATTTCTGCTCTGTAGCTGTAGTGTAAGCATGCTTTTTCGACGGTGTCACCCGTTAAAATTAATTATTCTGCGTTCTCCTGGTAGCGGCGCGTAGGGGCACGAGAAATACGTCAATCACCTGAAATTGGTGTCCGTAACACGTCGGGAAGTGGTAAAAAAAAATTCGGAAAAATTTAAAATCGTGTGTTGAGGGAATGCAAACTTCACGGCGGATGTGTTGTAAGTTACCAAACGTTGTAGGAGTCGCAATTTCAATGGAAATACGTAATCGTTAATAACTCGAAATTCTTTCGTCTTTTGGATACATGAAGATAGCCGAAAAATTGAATAAAAAATCTAGTATCTTGCATTTAAGTGAATTTGTCCTACGATTATTGCAAATTGGTGAAAAAAATTCCGAAATTCGGCCCATAAGAAAAGCATTGAAAATTTGAAAAAGTTAAAAAAAATACTTTAAATCAAAATATTGCAGAGAAAACGACACTAAAAAATCAAGCGAAAAATCTAGTATCTCATACGTTAAGGAATTATTCCTACAACGATTTAAAGTTGGTTTAAAAAAAATCCAAAGATAGGCCCATAAGAAAAGCATTGGAAATTTTAAAAAATTATAAAAAATACTTTAAATCAAAATATGGCAAAATGTTTAACGTCAAAAAATCAGCCAAAAAATCTAGTTTCCGTCAGTGAAATATTATGTTCCCGTGACATTTTTAAGGAGGCAAATAATGGAATATGTTTTAGTCCCATAAGGCTCCAATGTTAATTCCGATCGATATATCTCGAAAACCGATCGACTTTTTCGAGTTTTCGGACTTTTCCCCCCGATGAATATTTTTTCTCCACGACCTGTAAAAATTTCGTCTTCCCAGCACGTCCCGCAGTGGTCGGGAATTTGTATACGTGAATCAGTGAGTGGTACGTGAGGTATCTGTCACACATCGGGTTGTATATAATATAGATACTCGCCGCGCTGCGCGCGCTCGTTAGGGGGCTACGCCCCCTAAAATCCCCCGCATCCGGCTTCGCCGGCTGCCCCCACCGGACGGCTTTGCCGTCCACCCCGCGGCTACTGGGAACGGCTTCGCCGTTCCTCGCCGAGGGTTCGTCTTCGCCGCCCATATATTTAGGCAGCCCTCCGACAGATAGCAGCTGGTTCCTCGGAACGGCTTCGCCGTTCATCGTGTGAGGGCGGCTTCGCCACACAAGGTTTACCCGAGTCCCCTCTAGGCGTGGACTCCTGGGAACGGCATCGCCCTTCCTCGTGCCGGGGCGGCTTCGCCGCCCAAGGTTTACTGGTGTTCCCCCGGGACTGCGACAACTCGAAACGGCTGCGCCGTTCCTCGCCGTCCCACCCGGGACACCTCGAAACGGCTTCGCCGTTTCTCGTTGTGGGTCGGCCTCGCCGCCCATATATTGAGGCAGCCCTCCAACAGACACCAGCAAGTACCTCGGAACGGCTTCGCCGTTCATCGTTTTAGGGCGGCTTCGCCGCCCAAGGGTTACCCGAGTCCCCCCGAGGCGTGGACTCCTGGGAACGGCATCGCCCTTCCTCGTGGCGGGGCGGCTTCGCCGCCCAAGGTTTACCGGTGTTCCCCCGCGCCTTCGACAACTCGGAACGGCTGCGCCGTTCCTCGCCTGTGGGCGGCTTCACCGCCCAAGGGTTATCTCGTCGTAATGGGCCGGCTTCGCCTCCCAAGGTTTACCTATTTCCCCGAGCCGACGCCTCCTCGGAACGGCTGCGCCGTTCGTCGCGTGAGGGCGGCTTCGCCGCCCAAGGGTTATCGGCGCCCTCCCCCCGTAAGCTTCCTGGTGATGGGCGGCTTCGCCGCCCAAGGTTTACCCGTGTCCCCCCGAGGCGTCGACTCCTGGGAACGGCATCGCCCTTCCGCGTGGTGGGGCGGCTTCGCCGCCCAAGGTTTACTGTGTCCCCCCGAACCGTCGACTCCTCGGAACGCATTCGCCGTTCCTCGTCTTTGGGCGGCTTCGCCGCCCAAGGGTTATCGGCGCCCTCCCCCCTCGTAAGACACCCATTCGGCTGCTCCACGTGTTGGAGCGGATTTGCCGCCCGAGGATTCTCGGAGGTTTTCCGCGCCTCTGACTCCTCGGAATGGCTCCGTCGTTCCTGAGGCGGGGGCAGCTTCGCCGCCAGGGTTTCTCCTGGGAACGGCATCGCCCTTCCTCGTGATGGGGCGGCTTCGCCGCCCAAGGTTTACCTGGGTCCCCCCGCGCCATCGACTTCTCGGGTTTCACCGCCCAAGGGTTATCTCGTCGTAATGGGGCGGCTTCGCCTCCCAAGGTTTACCTATTTCCCCGAGCCATCTCCTCCTCGGAACGGCTGCGCTGTTCCTCGCGTGAGGGCGGCTTCGCCGCCCAGGGGTTATCGGCACCCTCCCTCGTAAGCTTCCTCGTAATGGGGCGGGTTCGCCGCCCAGGGCTTACCCCTGTTCCCCCGAGGCGTCAAATCCTGGGAACGGCGTGGCCCTTCCACGTGATAGGGCGGCTTCGCCGCCCAAGGTTTACTGTGTCCCCCCGAGCCGTCGACTCCTCGGAACGGCTTGGCCGTTCCTCGTCTGTGGGCGGCTTCGCCGCCCAAGGGTTACCGGCGCCCTCCCCCCGTAACCTTCCTGGTGATGGGGCGCCTTCGCCGCCCAAGGTTTACCCGTATCCCCCCGAGGCGTCGAATCCTGGGAACGGCATCGCCCTTCCGCGTGATGGGGCGGCTTCGCCGCCCAAGGTTTACTGTGTCCACCCGAACCGTCAACTCCTCGGAACGGCTTCGCCGTTCCTGGTCTTTGGGCGGCTTCACCGCCCAAACGTTATCGGCAACCTCCCCCCTCGTAAGACACGCATTCGGCTGCTCCACGTGTTGGAGCGGATTTGCCGCCCGAGGGTTCTCGGAGGTTTTCCGCGCATCTGACTCCTTGGAATGTCTCCGTCGTTCCTGGGGCGGGGTCAGCTTTGCCGCCAGGGTTTTCACTCCTCACAGAGCAATGCGTACTACCAGCTTTCCCCTATCGTTTACAAAGGCTGCCGTGGGATAATGTGGCTGAATGTAGACGCATGCTAGCCGTGATTGTGGCATTTTAGCTTATGACGATGTTTTGAAGGGGGTCCGGGGGGTTTCCTGGGTTTTTTTTATGAATATACTCACAACGGTCGCAATCATCCAAATAAATTCCTTAGCGATGAGTCATAGGAGAAGGGAATTACTGCTAAAATATGCGAAAACACCGAAGAACATGCTATTCACAGAAAAAAATAATTTTTTTCCTGGTCTTCTTGGAAGCCACGTGAAATATCGAGGGTTTTTCTTGCATAGAATGTCTTTGTCTACCTACAGTAAAAATTCCAGCGAACTTACTGTAGGGGAACAATGAATTCTCCCGTATTACTCACATTTAGATTACCAATTCTGTGTTCTCCACATAGCGGTGCATAGGCGCTGTAATAACGCATAATAATTGTGAATTTCGTAGCCGTACCTTATGGGGAAGTGGTTAAAAAAAATCGGTTTTAGATGTCCTTGTCCTGGAACCCCTTTTTTACTCTACTATTTTGTTAAGAAATGTACATTTAAAAATTTGAAGTTTTATTGCGGGATTGTAACTGGGGCAGGATAATTGAACATGACGGGTGAATATAGCCGACACAATTCCCATTCGGAATCAATGAAAACGATACAACTGGGATGAATGGTACACGAAATATACAACTTATTAAGTAATTTTTATTTTTTTGGGGGGGTCACAGGGGGTTTTCGGGGGACCTAAAGTGCTTGTTCTGTATAACGCGGCATGGTTTACCTTGGATAAAAATTTCTGCTCTGTAGCTGTAGTGTAAGCATGCTTTTTCGACGGTGTCACCCGTTAAAATTAATTATTCTGCGTTCTCCTGGTAGCGGCGCGTAGGGGCACGAGAAATACGTCAATCACCTGAAATTGGTGTCCGTAACACGTCGGGAAGTGGTAAAAAAAAATTCGGAAAAATTTAAAATCGTGTGTTGAGGGAATGCAAACTTCACGGCGGATGTGTTGTAAGTTACCAAACGTTGTAGGAGTCGCAATTTCAATGGAAATACGTAATCGTTAATAACTCGAAATTCTTTCGTCTTTTGGATACATGAAGATAGCCGAAAAATTGAATAAAAAATCTAGTATCTTGCATTTAAGTGAATTTGTCCTACGATTATTGCAAATTGGTGAAAAAAATTCCGAAATTCGGCCCATAAGAAAAGCATTGAAAATTTGAAAAAGTTAAAAAAAATACTTTAAATCAAAATATTGCAGAGAAAACGACACTAAAAAATCAAGCGAAAAATCTAGTATCTCATACGTTAAGGAATTATTCCTACAACGATTTAAAGTTGGTTTAAAAAAAATCCAAAGATAGGCCCATAAGAAAAGCATTGGAAATTTTAAAAAATTATAAAAAATACTTTAAATCAAAATATGGCAAAATGTTTAACGTCAAAAAATCAGCCAAAAAATCTAGTTTCCGTCAGTGAAATATTATGTTCCCGTGACATTTTTAAGGAGGCAAATAATGGAATATGTTTTAGTCCCATAAGGCTCCAATGTTAATTCCGATCGATATATCTCGAAAACCGATCGACTTTTTCGAGTTTTCGGACTTTTCCCCCCGATGAATATTTTTTCTCCACGACCTGTAAAAATTTCGTCTTCCCAGCACGTCCCGCAGTGGTCGGGAATTTGTATACGTGAATCAGTGAGTGGTACGTGAGGTATCTGTCACACATCGGGTTGTATATAATATAGACTCGCCGCGCTGCGCGCGCTCGTTAGGGGGCTACGCCCCCTAAAATCCCCCGCATCCGGCTTCGCCGGCTGCCCCCACCGGACGGCTTTGCCGTCCACCCCGCGGATACTGGGAACGGCTTCGCCGTTCCTCGCCGAGGGTTCGTCTTCGCCGCCCATATATTTAGGCAGCCCTCCGACAGATAGCAGCTGGTTCCTCGGAACGGCTTCGCCGTTCATCGTGTGAGGGCGGCTTCGCCACACAAGGTTTACCCGAGTCCCCTCTAGGCGTGGACTCCTGGGAACGGCATCGCCCTTCCTCGTGCCGGGGCGGCTTCGCCGCCCAAGGTTTACTGGTGTTCCCCCGGGACTGCGACAACTCGAAACGGCTGCGCCGTTCCTCGCCGTCCCACCCGGGACACCTCGAAACGGCTTCGCCGTTTCTCGTTGTGGGTCGGCCTCGCCGCCCATATATTGAGGCAGCCCTCCAACAGACACCAGCAAGTACCTCGGAACGGCTTCGCCGTTCATCGTTTTAGGGCGGCTTCGCCGCCCAAGGGTTACCCGAGTCCCCCCGAGGCGTGGACTCCTGGGAACGGCATCGCCCTTCCTCGTGGCGGGGCGGCTTCGCCGCCCAAGGTTTACCGGTGTTCCCCCGCGCCTTCGACAACTCGGAACGGCTGCGCCGTTCCTCGCCTGTGGGCGGCTTCACCGCCCAAGGGTTATCTCGTCGTAATGGGCCGGCTTCGCCTCCCAAGGTTTACCTATTTCCCCGAGCCGACGCCTCCTCGGAACGGCTGCGCCGTTCGTCGCGTGAGGGCGGCTTCGCCGCCCAAGGGTTATCGGCGCCCTCCCCCCGTAAGCTTCCTGGTGATGGGCGGCTTCGCCGCCCAAGGTTTACCCGTGTCCCCCCGAGGCGTCGACTCCTGGGAACGGCATCGCCCTTCCGCGTGGTGGGGCGGCTTCGCCGCCCAAGGTTTACTGTGTCCCCCCGAACCGTCGACTCCTCGGAACGCATTCGCCGTTCCTCGTCTTTGGGCGGCTTCGCCGCCCAAGGGTTATCGGCGCCCTCCCCCCTCGTAAGACACCCATTCGGCTGCTCCACGTGTTGGAGCGGATTTGCCGCCCGAGGATTCTCGGAGGTTTTCCGCGCCTCTGACTCCTCGGAATGGCTCCGTCGTTCCTGAGGCGGGGGCAGCTTCGCCGCCAGGGTTTCTCCTGGGAACGGCATCGCCCTTCCTCGTGATGGGGCGGCTTCGCCGCCCAAGATTTACCTGGGTCCCCCCGCGCCATCGACTTCTCGGGTTTCACCGCCCAAGGGTTATCTCGTCGTAATGGGGCGGCTTCGCCTCCCAAGGTTTACCTATTTCCCCGAGCCATCTCCTCCTCGGAACGGCTGCGCTGTTCCTCGCGTGAGGGCGGCTTCGCCGCCCAGGGGTTATCGGCACCCTCCCTCGTAAGCTTCCTCGTAATGGGGCGGGTTCGCCGCCCAGGGCTTACCCCTGTTCCCCCGAGGCGTCAAATCCTGGGAACGGCGTGGCCCTTCCACGTGATAGGGCGGCTTCGCCGCCCAAGGTTTACTGTGTCCCCCCGAGCCGTCGACTCCTCGGAACGGCTTGGCCGTTCCTCGTCTGTGGGCGGCTTCGCCGCCCAAGGGTTACCGGCGCCCTCCCCCCGTAACCTTCCTGGTGATGGGGCGCCTTCGCCGCCCAAGGTTTACCCGTATCCCCCCGAGGCGTCGAATCCTGGGAACGGCATCGCCCTTCCGCGTGATGGGGCGGCTTCGCCGCCCAAGGTTTACTGTGTCCACCCGAACCGTCAACTCCTCGGAACGGCTTCGCCGTTCCTGGTCTTTGGGCGGCTTCACCGCCCAAACGTTATCGGCAACCTCCCCCCTCGTAAGACACGCATTCGGCTGCTCCACGTGTTGGAGCGGATTTGCCGCCCGAGGGTTCTCGGAGGTTTTCCGCGCATCTGACTCCTTGGAATGTCTCCGTCGTTCCTGGGGCGGGGTCAGCTTTGCCGCCAGGGTTTTCACTCCTCACAGAGCAATGCGTACTACCAGCTTTCCCCTATCGTTTACAAAGGCTGCCGTGGGATAATGTGGCTGAATGTAGACGCATGCTAGCCGTGATTGTGGCATTTTAGCTTATGACGATGTTTTGAAGGGGGTCCGGGGGGTTTCCTGGGTTTTTTTATGAATATACTCACAACGGTCGCAATCATCCAAATAAATTCCTTAGCGATGAGTCATAGGAGAAGGGAATTACTGCTAAAAATATGCGAAAACACCGAAGAACATGCTATTCACAGAAAAAAATAATTTTTTTCCTGGTCTTCTTGGAAGCCACGTGAAATATCGAGGGTTTTTCTTGCATAGAATGTCTTTGTCTACCTACAGTAAAAATTCCAGCGAACTTACTGTAGGGGAACAATGAATTCTCCCGTATTACTCACATTTAGATTACCAATTCTGTGTTCTCCACATAGCGGTGCATAGGCGCTGTAATAACGCATAATAATTGTGAATTTCGTAGCCGTACCTTATGGGGAAGTGGTTAAAAAAAATCGGTTTTAGATGTCCTTGTCCTGGAACCCCTTTTTTACTCTACTATTTTGTTAAGAAATGTACATTTAAAAATTTGAAGTTTTATTGCGGGATTGTAACTGGGGCAGGATAATTGAACATGACGGGTGAATATAGCCGACACAATTCCCATTCGGAATCAATGAAAACGATACAACTGGGATGAATGGTACACGAAATATACAACTTATTAAGTAATTTTTATTTTTTTGGGGGGGTCACAGGGGGTTTTCGGGGGACCTAAAGTGCTTGTTCTGTATAACGCGGCATGGTTTACCTTGGATAAAAATTTCTGCTCTGTAGCTGTAGTGTAAGCATGCTTTTTCGACGGTGTCACCCGTTAAAATTAATTATTCTGCGTTCTCCTGGTAGCGGCGCGTAGGGGCACGAGAAATACGTCAATCACCTGAAATTGGTGTCCGTAACACGTCGGGAAGTGGTAAAAAAAAATTCGGAAAAATTTAAAATCGTGTGTTGAGGGAATGCAAACTTCACGGCGGATGTGTTGTAAGTTACCAAACGTTGTAGGAGTCGCAATTTCAATGGAAATACGTAATCGTTAATAACTCGAAATTCTTTCGTCTTTTGGATACATGAAGATAGCCGAAAAATTGAATAAAAAATCTAGTATCTTGCATTTAAGTGAATTTGTCCTACGATTATTGCAAATTGGTGAAAAAAATTCCGAAATTCGGCCCATAAGAAAAGCATTGAAAATTTGAAAAAGTTAAAAAAAATACTTTAAATCAAAATATTGCAGAGAAAACGACACTAAAAAATCAAGCGAAAAATCTAGTATCTCATACGTTAAGGAATTATTCCTACAACGATTTAAAGTTGGTTTAAAAAAAATCCAAAGATAGGCCCATAAGAAAAGCATTGGAAATTTTAAAAAATTATAAAAAATACTTTAAATCAAAATATGGCAAAATGTTTAACGTCAAAAAATCAGCCAAAAAATCTAGTTTCCGTCAGTGAAATATTATGTTCCCGTGACATTTTTAAGGAGGCAAATAATGGAATATGTTTTAGTCCCATAAGGCTCCAATGTTAATTCCGATCGATATATCTCGAAAACCGATCGACTTTTTCGAGTTTTCGGACTTTTCCCCCCGATGAATATTTTTTCTCCACGACCTGTAAAAATTTCGTCTTCCCAGCACGTCCCGCAGTGGTCGGGAATTTGTATACGTGAATCAGTGAGTGGTACGTGAGGTATCTGTCACACATCGGGTTGTATATAATATAGACTCGCCGCGCTGCGCGCGCTCGTTAGGGGGCTACGCCCCCTAAAATCCCCCGCATCCGGCTTCGCCGGCTGCCCCCACCGGACGGCTTTGCCGTCCACCCCGCGGCTACTGGGAACGGCTTCGCCGTTCCTCGCCGATGGTTCGTCTTCGCCGCCCATATATTTAGGCAGCCCTCCGACAGATAGCAGCTGGTTCCTCGGAACGGCTTCGCCGTTCATCGTGTGAGGGCGGCTTCGCCACACAAGGTTTACCCGAGTCCCCTCTAGGCGTGGACTCCTGGGAACGGCATCGCCCTTCCTCGTGCCGGGGCGGCTTCGCCGCCCAAGGTTTACTGGTGTTCCCCCGGGACTGCGACAACTCGAAACGGCTGCGCCGTTCCTCGCCGTCCCACCCGGGACACCTCGAAACGGCTTCGCCGTTTCTCGTTGTGGGTCGGCCTCGCCGCCCATATATTGAGGCAGCCCTCCAACAGACACCAGCAAGTACCTCGGAACGGCTTCGCCGTTCATCGTTTTAGGGCGGCTTCGCCGCCCAAGGGTTACCCGAGTCCCCCCGAGGCGTGGACTCCTGGGAACGGCATCGCCCTTCCTCGTGGCGGGGCGGCTTCGCCGCCCAAGGTTTACCGGTGTTCCACCGCGCCTTCGACAACTCGGAACGGCTGCGCCGTTCCTCGCCTGTGGGCGGCTTCACCGCCCAAGGGTTATCTCGTCGTAATGGGCCGGCTTCGCCTCCCAAGGTTTACCTATTTCCCCGAGCCGACGCCTCCTCGGAACGGCTGCGCCGTTCGTCGCGTGAGGGCGGCTTCGCCGCCCAAGGGTTATCGGCGCCCTCCCCCCGTAAGCTTCCTGGTGATGGGCGGCTTCGCCGCCCAAGGTTTACCCGTGTCCCCCCGAGGCGTCGACTCCTGGGAACGGCATCGCCCTTCCGCGTGGTGGGGCGGCTTCGCCGCCCAAGGTTTACTGTGTCCCCCCGAACCGTCGACTCCTCGGAACGCATTCGCCGTTCCTCGTCTTTGGGCGGCTTCGCCGCCCAAGGGTTATCGGCGCCCTCCCCCCTCGTAAGACACCCATTCGGCTGCTCCACGTGTTGGAGCGGATTTGCCGCCCGAGGATTCTCGGAGGTTTTCCGCGCCTCTGACTCCTCGGAATGGCTCCGTCGTTCCTGAGGCGGGGGCAGCTTCGCCGCCAGGGTTTCTCCTGGGAACGGCATCGCCCTTCCTCGTGATGGGGCGGCTTCGCCGCCCAAGGTTTACCTGGGTCCCCCCGCGCCATCGACTTCTCGGGTTTCACCGCCCAAGGGTTATCTCGTCGTAATGGGGCGGCTTCGCCTCCCAAGGTTTACCTATTTCCCCGAGCCATCTCCTCCTCGGAACGGCTGCGCTGTTCCTCGCGTGAGGGCGGCTTCGCCGCCCAGGGGTTATCGGCACCCTCCCTCGTAAGCTTCCTCGTAATGGGGCGGGTTCGCCGCCCAGGGCTTACCCCTGTTCCCCCGAGGCGTCAAATCCTGGGAACGGCGTGGCCCTTCCACGTGATAGGGCGGCTTCGCCGCCCAAGGTTTACTGTGTCCCCCCGAGCCGTCGACTCCTCGGAACGGCTTGGCCGTTCCTCGTCTGTGGGCGGCTTCGCCGCCCAAGGGTTACCGGCGCCCTCCCCCCGTAACCTTCCTGGTGATGGGGCGCCTTCGCCGCCCAAGGTTTACCCGTATCCCCCCGAGGCGTCGAATCCTGGGAACGGCATCGCCCTTCCGCGTGATGGGGCGGCTTCGCCGCCCAAGGTTTACTGTGTCCACCCGAACCGTCAACTCCTCGGAACGGCTTCGCCGTTCCTGGTCTTTGGGCGGCTTCACCGCCCAAACGTTATCGGCAACCTCCCCCCTCGTAAGACACGCATTCGGCTGCTCCACGTGTTGGAGCGGATTTGCCGCCCGAGGGTTCTCGGAGGTTTTCCGCGCATCTGACTCCTTGGAATGTCTCCGTCGTTCCTGGGGCGGGGTCAGCTTTGCCGCCAGGGTTTTCACTCCTCACAGAGCAATGCGTACTACCAGCTTTCCCCTATCGTTTACAAAGGCTGCCGTGGGATAATGTGGCTGAATGTAGACGCATGCTAGCCGTGATTGTGGCATTTTAGCTTATGACGATGTTTTGAAGGGGGTCCGGGGGGTTTCCTGGGTTTTTTTTATGAATATACTCACAACGGTCGCAATCATCCAAATAAATTCCTTAGCGATGAGTCATAGGAGAAGGGAATTACTGCTAAAAATATGCGAAAACACCGAAGAACATGCTATTCACAGAAAAAAATAATTTTTTTCCTGGTCTTCTTGGAAGCCACGTGAAATATCGAGGGTTTTTCTTGCATAGAATGTCTTTGTCTACCTACAGTAAAAATTCCAGCGAACTTACTGTAGGGGAACAATGAATTCTCCCGTATTACTCACATTTAGATTACCAATTCTGTGTTCTCCACATAGCGGTGCATAGGCGCTGTAATAACGCATAATAATTGTGAATTTCGTAGCCGTACCTTATGGGGAAGTGGTTAAAAAAAATCGGTTTTAGATGTCCTTGTCCTGGAACCCCTTTTTTACTCTACTATTTTGTTAAGAAATGTACATTTAAAAATTTGAAGTTTTATTGCGGGATTGTAACTGGGGCAGGATAATTGAACATGACGGGTGAATATAGCCGACACAATTCCCATTCGGAATCAATGAAAACGATACAACTGGGATGAATGGTACACGAAATATACAACTTATTAAGTAATTTTTATTTTTTTGGGGGGGTCACAGGGGGTTTTCGGGGGACCTAAAGTGCTTGTTCTGTATAACGCGGCATGGTTTACCTTGGATAAAAATTTCTGCTCTGTAGCTGTAGTGTAAGCATGCTTTTTCGACGGTGTCACCCGTTAAAATTAATTATTCTGCGTTCTCCTGGTAGCGGCGCGTAGGGGCACGAGAAATACGTCAATCACCTGAAATTGGTGTCCGTAACACGTCGGGAAGTGGTAAAAAAAAATTCGGAAAAATTTAAAATCGTGTGTTGAGGGAATGCAAACTTCACGGCGGATGTGTTGTAAGTTACCAAACGTTGTAGGAGTCGCAATTTCAATGGAAATACGTAATCGTTAATAACTCGAAATTCTTTCGTCTTTTGGATACATGAAGATAGCCGAAAAATTGAATAAAAAATCTAGTATCTTGCATTTAAGTGAATTTGTCCTACGATTATTGCAAATTGGTGAAAAAAATTCCGAAATTCGGCCCATAAGAAAAGCATTGAAAATTTGAAAAAGTTAAAAAAAATACTTTAAATCAAAATATTGCAGAGAAAACGACACTAAAAAATCAAGCGAAAAATCTAGTATCTCATACGTTAAGGAATTATTCCTACAACGATTTAAAGTTGGTTTAAAAAAAATCCAAAGATAGGCCCATAAGAAAAGCATTGGAAATTTTAAAAAATTATAAAAAATACTTTAAATCAAAATATGGCAAAATGTTTAACGTCAAAAAATCAGCCAAAAAATCTAGTTTCCGTCAGTGAAATATTATGTTCCCGTGACATTTTTAAGGAGGCAAATAATGGAATATGTTTTAGTCCCATAAGGCTCCAATGTTAATTCCGATCGATATATCTCGAAAACCGATCGACTTTTTCGAGTTTTCGGACTTTTCCCCCCGATGAATATTTTTTCTCCACGACCTGTAAAAATTTCGTCTTCCCAGCACGTCCCGCAGTGGTCGGGAATTTGTATACGTGAATCAGTGAGTGGTACGTGAGGTATCTGTCACACATCGGGTTGTATATAATATAGATACTAAAGCTTAAATTTACCACTGGAATCTTATCAATTTACTTAATACGTAACGGTTTTTTGACACTTCTTCATTTAGTTTTTGAATTCTTAATGTGTACGCACTATCTAATTGGACTCTTATGTCAACTTTGCCTAACACGGCACACTCAATGCATCAATATGTCTTTTACTCAATTTATGTTTTATGACTTTATCATTTAAATGCTATAAATTCGAGACACCATTCACAGTCCATGCATGGTCTGCAACTCCCATTACCAAACAAGGATAGAAAAAAAGAATGTTTAACTCTGCACCCTCACAACCAATCAGCATAGTTATACGAAACTGTTTCGTGCTTTAGAGGCCTTTTGTTGGTGATTTATATTGAGTATAGGCCTTGGGGGACCTAAATTCTTGAGTTTTATCCTATTTTCCAGGTCCTTAAATCCATTAATATAATAAAATTCACATCGCTGGAAAGAGACGAGACCATTATGACTCACTAATTCACAAAACAATCACTAGCACTAGAACACTAACTCGATTAACTCAACTACAACTAGGCCTATTTACATGCCAATCACTCATTCCATGAATCAATTTACACATAATAAGTCAACTGGTCACCAAAACAATGAATTCTGCAACATTGCTACACCAAGATTATAACGGCCGCCGGCTGGCGCGGCGATGTCAACTCACGAGATAAGTCGCGCTGCGCATGCTCGGACGGCGTCCCAAGACTTTCATAAGGCACAAGCTTAGACGCGTCATAGCACCAGCAACCCCCACCACAACCACTCTTCATATAACTGCATGGTGATGGATTGGGACGTTCTGGCCAGCGCCCCGCGGCTACAAATGCGAACTTCTCGCGCTATTTTTGCGTGTTTTTCCTACATTTTCGATGTATGCGATTGAAAAAAAACTTTGGTTAATTAGATGCATAATTATAATTGAATGGGTATTTAATTTTTTTTCATATCTTTGGGAGGGGCGGCGTCGGAGAGTCCTTATGGGCAAGCCGCCATTGGAAAAACTCAACTTATTAGATTTCGGAAAGGTGGGCGTGGTATTTCAGAAGGAAGGCAAGTCTAAGAGATATATTGAAAATTTTGCACTGGAGATCATTAAGTCAATGAGGATAGAAGCACGAAGTAAGGATATGTACAGAGCATGCATTGGTGATCCTGCGTGAATCCTTGTTAAGAGGACCTAGTAATTTTGCGAGGAAGGATCATAATTTCAAGATAGAGCCTCCGAGGTAGCTCTCAAATACACTTAAATTTTACTAAGGATAGAAGACTCTCATGGCTTTCCTGGAATAATATTAAAGGCCTTCCCAATTAATGCTCAGGAATTTATACATTTTTGTGCTGTATGTTACAACCTGCCCACATGGTTGACTTGTAACAATTTGTTTAATAATAATAACAACTCACAAAAAGATATATTTCCATGAATGTGAGCTAAAGAATATACAAATACATTTACATGATATCCATTGAGCCTAGGTTGTTTGGAATTTGGTGATCATTTTTCCCCAGCATGCACAAAGCCGCATGCCGGTGCCACCATCATCAGTGGATCATATACATGGTAGGGATTAGCCCTCGCATATTATTCCCCTACCTATAACAGTCTTTAAGCCCAGATACAAATGAATATCAATGAAAGGGTATGCAAGAAAATCAACGTACGTATCGACTAGCAATGATACAATCCAAGGGCGTACCCAGGATCATAACTTAGGGGGGGGGGCAAGCTATGGTCTGGAGGGGACAAGCCAAGTTGTGGCATTTTAGCATGGAAAAGGTGAATGAAACCAACATTTTAAGAAAATTGTAACAGCGCTTTATAAGTTCATGAGATTAATTCCTTGAAAAAATAGTTTTATTTTACTTACATATCTTATACTATTCCATAACATTTTTCGTGGGTTTAAAGAAAATTTGTTGAATACTTTCGTTTCAATTCAGCACTGATTTTGCTTAAAGACTTTTGCGATTTTTGCTTCTAGGGGAGGGGCAGGGGGACTGCTCCCCCTGCCCCTCACTGGGTACGCCCACGATGCAATCATCATCATCATCATAAGTCAACAATCATACGATTTGTTTGACGCAGCCCTCCATTCCTCTCTCCTATCCGCTAGCCTTTTCATAGCGACGTATGTCTTCTCTTTTATATCCTTTTTAACCTGTCCTGTGTAACTCATTCGGGGCCGTCCCTTGCCCTTCTTCCCTTCCACTTGTCCTTCAACGATTGTCTTCACCAGGTCATCATGTCTCATGACAAAGGTTTTAAAGTCTTATCCTCAGGGTTTTCAGAAGACTTCTCTTTTTTCCCTCTCTTTTTAGCACTTCTACATCACTTACAAAACGGTCCACCCATTTTATTTTCATCATTCTCCGATAGCACCACATTTGGAATGCTTCCATTCTGAACTTCTCTGCTACTCTCAATGTCTAAGCCTCTCTCCAATAGAGAAGCATGCTCCATATCAAAGAGTAAGCATATACTTCTAGAGGGCTCACCGCACGTACAAAATTCGTATATATTTTGGATGTAGTTCTGGAAGAATTAACCAAATGGCGAGGAAGAATTTTTTGCAATTTTTTTAATTTGCTCGTTCCACAAGCCTGAAAATATATTATGAAGCAGAAAGGGTCGCTACGCTTAGTGGTGTCATAGTTAGTCGACTTTGTTCATAACAATTGTTACAAAAATATTTCCTTGAATTTCGGCTAGTAACTTGGCTTTTCCGAGTTTATATTCCTAATCCAGTTGCCGGCAGACTGTTCTTTGTATTATGTTGAAACTTGCGGGAAATGCATATTGTATATTTAAAAAAATATACTTACTCTATGTTCATCTGCATCATGTGATGATTTTTTTCCTCATTTCTATACTTGTCCTTTCCCTTGGGCTACAACCTTGTCGCGGTGGAAAGGCTTGCGCGTTCCTATGACCCCTAGAGCTGCACTGGCGGGATTAATTCTAAATTATTCCCGGTAGGGCCACCCATGCCAGATAGGTCGAAGGGTAGGAGCCAGACGAAAGGTAGTCCACGTGATGGTGTCACGTAAAAAACACTGTTGGAATGGAAGTGGGAAACCCTACCAACTATCTCTTCCCTGAACACATGGAGTACAACCAAATGAGCCTCGGAATCTCATCGCCCGGGACCCGTCCGCAAAGGGCGGGTGTCGGGCACGGCAACGAGGTCGGCAAGGTCCTCGGGGTCGCCAACATGCGAAATCCTTGCAGAGACTTATCATCATCATCATCATCAGCTGCAGCAGCAATGAAGAAGGAAGAAAAGAAGACCAAGAAGATGGAGAAGAAGAAGTCGGCTATAAATGTGGGGACGTGGAATGTGAGGACTATGATGAGGGCGGGAAAGTTAGAAAATATCAAAAGGGAAATGGATAAAGGGAGGATAGATATCTTAGGATTATGGGAGGTGAGGTGGAGGGATGGCGGGGACTATTGGAGTGATGGGTATAGGGTTATATATAGTGGAGGGGAAGAGAGCCAGCGAGGGGTAGCTTTAGTATTAAACGGGAAGATGGGTAAGCGTGTGGTAGGTATAGACCAGGTAAGCGATAGGATTCTGGTAGTAGAAATTGAGGCGCGGCCCACCAACCTTGTGGTGGTCCAAGTTTACATGCCCACTAGCAATCATAGGGAAGAAGAAGTAGATGAGGTGTATGAACAGCTCGAAGAAATAATTAGAGACACACCGGGTAAGAAAAATCTGGTAGTGATGGGGGACTGGAATGCCTCAGTGGGGGAAGGGAGGGATGGGCACGAAATAGGAGATTTTGGTCTAGGAATACGAAACGACAGGGGAGAGAAAGCAGCAGAATTTTGTAGGAGAAACAAATTATTCATCACTAACACGTGGTTCAATCATCATAAAGGGCGAAGGTACACGTGGAAAAGTCCAGGGGATGTGGGGAGATATCAAATAGACTACATTATGGTAAGACAGAGGTTTAGGAATAGTGTGAAAAACTCGCGCAGCTTCCCCGCAGCGGATGCGGATTCGGACCACAATCTAGTGCTCATGAAATGCAATGTAAGATTCAAAAGACTTATAAGAGTTAGGAAGGCGAAGAAATGGAACGTAGAAGCCCTGAAGGGGAGTATGAGGAGAGAATATCAGGAACTAGTGGACATTAGTATACGGGAGATTGAAAGTACTAAGACTGTTGAGGAAAGATGGGATAATATTAAAACGGGAATAGTCAAAGCGGCGGAGAAGTCAATTGGTTACGTTGACAGTAGAAGGATAAATAAGCCGTGGATAACGGAGAACATGATAAGGGAAATGGAGGAGAGGAGGAAGTGGAAGAACGTGGACACAGAACAGGGAAAAAGAATGTATAGGGAACTGAATAATCGATTACGACGTGAAACTAAGAGGGCAAGGGAGGCTTGGTGGAAAAGACAGTGTGAGGAAATGGAAAAGTTCCAGAAGGATGGAGATATAGGCGCGTTGTACGCCAAAGTTAAGTCGCTATCGGTCGGCAAAAGAGGACAAGCCATGTCTAAAATTAAGGCTAAAGATGGGAGGATGCTAACCGAGCGAGAAGAGGTACAGAGTAGATGGAAGGAATACGTGGAGGACCTGTATGACGGAATGAACAGACCAGAGAGATTGACTCTAGAGGAGGAAAGTGCAGTGGAGGAGGATAATCTTGGGCCGGGGATATTAGATTCGGAAATAGAGAGAGCACTTCGTGATATGAAGGCTAGGAAAGCAGTAGGCGTGGACAATATCCCGTGTGAGCTTCTGAAGAATCTAGGGAAGGAAGGTAAGAAAAGGTTTTTCGGACTAGTGCGGAGGATCTATGAGGAGGGATGCTGGCCGGAAGATTTCGTGAAGACGGTTTTAATTCCGCTTCCGAAAAAGAAGAAAGCTGTGGAATGCGGAGATTATAGGACTATCAGCTTAATATCGCATGCGGCGAAAGTGGTGCTGAGGATATTGAACAGACGAATGGAGGCGAGGGCAAACGAGTATTTGGGCGAAGATCAATTTGGTTTCAGAAAGGGGAAGTCAACTCGCGATGCAATAGCAATGATGAGGTCCCTCGTGGAGAGGAACCTAGAATACGACCAGGACGTATATGCGTGTTTCGTGGATTTTGAAAAAGCGTTTGATAGGGTGAACTGGGTAAAGTTAATGGATATTCTGAAGAGAATAGGTGTAGATTGGAGGGATAGACGACTGATTCGTAATCTGTATATGGCCCAGACTGCGCAAGTGAGGGTAGCGGACGGAGAATCCGGGTGGGCAAGCATTGGCCGAGGTGTGAGGCAAGGCTGTCCTCTATCGCCGCTGCTCTTTAACGTGTACGCTGAAGAGATGGTAAGGGAAGCATGGGATGAGTTAGAAGCTGGAATAAAAGTGGGAGGAATGATGTTCAAATCAGTGAGATTCGCGGATGATCAGGCGCTGATTAGCCAGTCAGCAAGGGGGCTTCAGGCTCTAGTGGATGCGTTATACGAGCGTTGCGAGGAATATGGGATGAGGATTAATCACAAGAAAACTAAGGTAATGCGGTTTTGTAAAGCATCACGAGCGAGGAATATGAGACTTAAGATAAAGATGGGTGGTGAAAAACTTGAGCATGTTGAGCAATTCAACTATTTAGGCAGTACGTTAGAGGAAAATGGATACAGTAGTAAGGACATTAGGAAGAGAATTGCATTAGCGAAGGAGGCGTTCATGAACAGGAAGGAGCTTCTAAGAGGATCGTTATGTAAGAGTTTAAAGAAAAGGTTAGTGAAGAGTTTGATCTGGAGTGTAGCTCTCTACGGTGCGGAAACGTGGACACTGAGGAAAGAAGACGAGAGAAGATTGGAGGCATTCGAGATGTGGGTATGGAGAAGAATGGAGAGGGTGAAATGGACGGAGAGGAAAAGGAACGACGAAGTGCTGGATATGGTTGGCGAGGAGAGGCAGCTTTTAGATGAGATACGGAGGAGACAGAAGGTATGGATGGAGTTAGTGCTTAGTGGTGAGGGGATGTTGAAAATGGTGCTAGAGGGTAGAATGTTAGGGAAACGAGGGAGGGGAAGGAGAAGAATAGGATTTTTAAATAGATTGAAAGAGAGTAGGCCTTACTGTGAGTTAAAGAAGGCAGTGTTGGAAGGAAAGGGAGGCTCCCAGATCACTTCTTGCGTACTCCATGGAAACCTACCTTAATCGGTAGAATACTATAATAATAATAATAATAATTCTATACTTGTAGTTTCAGCTGTGAGTAGATTCTTCTCATTGCAGAGAGCACTCTTATCCTGCGCTATTCTACTCACTATTTCTTTCTTGCTTCGTCCATTGCTCGTAGTTCGGCTTCCTTGGTAGCAAAACTTTTTCACCTCTCCAAGCTTTTGTTTCCTAGTTGAATATTTGTCCTAGCCTCCTCTCTTTTGCTCCATACTAATATCCTAGTTTTCTTTTTTTATTTTCAGCTCACGTCTGGCCATTGTCTTTTTCTTATTTATAGAAGTCTTCTTCAAGTTATTCACGAACTCGGTTATGACTGCTATGTCAATAATTTCTGAAGGAAATGAAAGTAAAATGATAATGCTTAATTTGATGATGCGAATAATATCGCCATTTAAACTCACCAACCACTTCTTTTATGGGAACACTCATATATCTGAGAAGACTGGAGGGTACGAGGAAAGCGACGCAGAGACGATGAAAGCAGGATGCGTTGGCGAGAATTGTGACAATATTTACAAGGCCCTCCACCCATCAGTGAAAACACATTGCCCCCACCACCATTGTTCTGCGCCGCTTCGAGATGTGTTCAATGGACCGAGGCTGACTCATCTCGGGGCGGTAGTCCGCAAAAGAGCAGACCAGAGCTTCCGCCGTCCCCTAATGAATGGTTCGATGCTTCCTCAAGCAAGACGACCTGATTCCGGGGACTGGAAGCGCACCTTGTCCACAATGATTTATTCATAACGTGCACACGCCAGCCAGAGCCGAAAGAAGGAAAATACAGGTGAACATTGCTTAGCTTAGTTTCTAGATAATTCATAATGACGCCATTGGACGTTTATCACACCCGTACTTGTGTAGGCTCAAAGATATCAATCACCCGTACGGGTACCTCATAAAATTACGCGCAATTGCGCATAGTGGCTGGGTGACGCGTTTATGTATTGAGTAACCGCAAAAAAAACGGGATTTTTGAGGAATGAGGGTTTAGCGATCATGATACAGGATGACCCACTTAAAGATTCAACCCAAAGGTTGATTTGTATAGGCGAGGATAGAGCTCACCCTAGACTAAACCGCAGGTGTGTGAATGCCACGCATACAGGGTAGGGGGCTAGTTCCTTTCCCTAGGCCACCTCACATTCTGAGCGGAGGAACATTGGCTTCGGGATTCCGGATAGTAACACTCACTTGGCATTATCTTATTTAACAAATAATGATTATATCACCTTGCTATATTCTGAGGCTGTGGCCATTGTAATTGGTTTACTGTTTTTTTGTTTTGTTAAAATTTGTTTCGTATCTGTAATTAGCTTATTTGTTTAATTTTTATGTGATATAAGTGCACTTCAAATTGGCAGTCTTGACGCATGTGTATCAATTTATTTAAAATAAAATAAAAAATAATATTGGCAGTATGCATAGAATAAGATTAGAATTCAGTTCTCAAAGTATACTTTTATCACAGAAACAAGGAGAGGGACGAAGTAAAAAAAATTTACCATGTTTCTCATCATTTAATATATCTAAAGTTACTTGACTCAATAGGTACTTCAAAATTTCATTTAGGCTATGAAGTCCACCAATGAAAAGAGATAATTCGATTGAAATAGAAAAAAGCAACTTCTTTGACTGAATCCACATACACGAGTTGGCAACCAGTACTTGACCAAATTTTTTCCTAAATTTAATCGGTGAACGGAGGATATTGGTACGGAATTGACTTTCTGGATTCTTCTCACACACCAAGCCGATCATTTTGTTTCGCGCGAATCCCAGTAAGTTCACAAATTCGCCTGTTCTTGCGTATTAATCGACACATGGTAATTTAAAGCCTTTGTCAAAAACTCAAGAAGGCATCGACAATGGCAAAAAAATTATCAGCAATAAATTAAAAAATAGAATAAACACAATCGGAAATGGCCACTTTTACGAAGCTAAATAAAGCTGATACGGAAGACGAGCGAAAATCCTTTGTTTGGGAGATTCTCTACCGTGCCACATCCGTTTTCCTGTGTTTACGTGGACGGAAGTTCGCAAAGAACGGAGTGAGCAATTTGCCAGCAGCTAAATGAACCCCAGTGCAGGGAGAGAAGGAATCCCCGCACTTCAAGCCCTTCCACATCCATGATTGACAACTGTTTGGACCTGAGAATGGCACCGAGCCAAAATATAAAAGCCAAACTGAAAACAGAGGTCACCTAACTGTAAGTATCTAATACTACTCAATAACAACAGTAAATTGACAACAGAAAGACCCATACATTTCCATTATTAACTGAGATATATAACCCAAAAATCGGAATTTAACTACCGAGATAACATATGTATACATTTTTGTTTTCTCGGAGTATAGGACAAATGTTGCATTATGTTGTACGTTGCATTCCCGGAGAACGTTTGGACAAATTTGACTGCCTTTCTCAGGGCTGAAAGTTTAATGAAAAAATGAGGAAAAAACAACCTTAAATTATTTGGACATAAATTGCAAAGCATTTACAATAATAAGTTACATTCAAAGACTCAACGCTTGACCTTTTTCCATTTTCTTAATGAGGTCGTTCACTCAAACCCGAGATCATTATTCAATACGATAATTCGGCATATGGATGGGAAAGATACGTAAAAAAGAAAAATTCTCCCTCATTCAGGTATTTCCTCATAACTTAAAAATGGAAAAAATGTTAAAGTTGCCGCCCGCTTTTCAAGAGCTAGTGACGTCATCAAAGTGCTGGTTCATTTGGTCGTTCTAAAAGGCGAAATCTTTGACCGAATGAATCCCTCATTCGATTGCTAATGGCAACGGCCATATGAGACGGATGCGCTAGGCCGAGAATCAGCGGAGAATCGGTGGCCCGCCCTGCGAGAGTCAGTGACGTCATAAACTTTTCAGCCCGTCGATATTTCGCCGCGAATTACTCGAGAAGTAGGAGACGGATCGAAAAAACGCGGATCTATTTATTATTCAGACCATATCGCAATCGGTAAGAATAATAAGAAAGTAGTGAACGCGCACATTCTCGACTCTGAACTAGAAAAAGTAAAATCGTCGAAAATTCGGTTGAGACATTGAGTCAGCTTTATCCAAACACATGCAGAGCTACCCTCAAAGGCTAAGTTTTTCAACCTCGATTCCATTGACCTCTATTGCGGAAATTCAACATTTCTGTCGAGGGATCGATAACCCTGTGGTTGACCTCAGTGCATCGGGTACCCTTCCCCTGACTAATTCCAAAACCTCCGTTCGATAAGAGGTAAATACTAGCTTCCGCTATTTCATAATAAGCTATCTTTCGTCCACCCTTTGCGAGATAAGCTGCGATTCCGATGGTAGGATGTCCAACATGGTGTGCAGGCGAGGTGGTCGGCGTGGGCCGAGACCATATTTGGGCAAAAGACTGACGCGATATCTTCGATTTGGATGAGCGATAGTGTTCATGGCGATTGCCTCATATGATTCACTGATTTCGATGCCTCGGAAGAGTACTCGGGAGTGTAAGGCTGACCATTGGTCATTCTGAATAATTAACATCGGTATTTAGCTATTAGCGTGCTGATGATGTTTTTGCGTGGGTCCCAATAAGTGCTAATGAGCGCCCTTACAAATAAACTCAGCCTTTTGTATGAATGGTTATAAAGCAATTATCCAAATAAATATAAAATAAAATTTGGCCGTAAATTTTCTGCAATTCAACCCACCATAGGAAATCAAGAAAATAGATATCGAAGTATGCATCGCGAGTTTTATTTTTGTACCTATAACTTTTTCGTACTTATTATCTTGGATTTTTAGGATTAAATTTTACATTTTACACTTGATTTCTTTTTCAAGGCTACTTCTGCGCTCCTTGAAGATCGCGTGTGGGTGCTTCGCCTATGACTAAGACTGTTACCTGAGGAGGGGTATTAATAAAACATTCCCTTGTTTCACCGTAAGCATTTACATATTACATTGTTAAGATAATATGTTATCTTAAAAGCTTTTAGCGTAAAAATGTAGTTTTCCAGTAACAGATTAATTTTTTAAGATAACTTTGCAGGATCGCAGATCAAATTTTTAAGATATTTTACCGAATTACATATTAGAACGTCAAAATAACTTCAAAATTACAGACCGTGTCAAAATTTTTAACAGTTTATTTACAGTTGAAGTATTATCTTATAAGTGGATCAATAGCTTTTAGCGTAACAATGTATTTTCCCAAGCCCAAACAAACTTAAGATGGATTGTGTTTTATTGCGCTAATAATATATACCACAATGGTGATGGCCAATTATCACGTTCGAAGGGAAATATTTCGAGTGGCCATTAGAAGTAATGGTGGCATTAAATGGATAGCCTATCTGTCGCCCAAGCCAATCATTTGTAGCCGCCATGGAGACCATTGGATGACCTTTGAGGGGACATTACTCGCCTTTCCTCTTTGCACGCTCCTCTGGGGCCCTTCCCAATTACCAGGAACTCTGCCCACTCGGCAGACACATATCTCATTTCAATAAGTCATGAAAGAGTGAAAACAATTCACATTTTAGGTCTTTTGCAGTACATATTTTTGTATTTCATTATCAGTTGATTTGTCCTGCAGTTGTACTTGTCACATAGAGAGGCACCTGAAAAGATTTTAATTTATGATCCAGATAATGAAAACCATGCGTACAGCTAGGGTGAAAATTAGTGGCTTTTCGACGGATGTTTGTGGAGGGATATCAGATAAGGGTAATGGAGGGCATTTTTATAATACCAAAGTCATGTTCAGCCGCGCCAAGCAATAAAATTTACCAAACGAGATAAAGATTTAAACATAGCTTCACTGATGTCTCTATGCTTTTGGGTTTCACCGCGTGAATTTTCTTTGCGACGACAGTTTCTCCGGTATTCCAACCGGCGCGCCGGCGTCTTCAGGTCGGCCGACTTGGGGCCATATTCTGTATCTCCAAACCGATCGGTGCGGCACCAATTCGTCGGGTGGGACGTCACACCGACTCCCGGCAAGCAGTGGTGCGATTCTGTACGAACCCGATCGGTGCGGCACCGACGTGAGGACGGGAGATCGTCGGTAGCCTTACCGACAGCAAAAAGGTGTCGGTACGGCCACCGACTAGTGGGTTTCATCAACTCCCCGGTGCGCATTGTACGTTTTATTTTGTTTTTACCTCATCACCGAGTAAATAATGAGGTTTGCTGCAATGTTATCCTTTTCTGCCCCTTCGAATAGGCCACTATAATTCACTGTGTCATCATCTATATTGATTACCTTGACAGAAATATAAGATATTGGTTAATAAACATGAGGTTTGCCACTATATAATGACTTTCTCTCATTTATGTTACCACTTTCACTCGCTTATAATAGGATTTCTTTCACTCTATCATTATGTATTTGCTCCTTTGACATAAACAAAAGATATTTTTGATTAAATATAAGTTTTGCCGCAATGTTATCACTTTATCTCACTCTGAATAGGCAACTATTATTTCACTCAATCATCATTTGGCGTTTCTCTCGACATAGAAATAAGATCTTTTTATTTAAAGATGAAGTTTGCCGCAACGGTATCAGTTTCTTTCATTTTTAATAGGCAACTACATTTCATTTTATCGTCAGCCATTGATTCCCTTGACGATAAAAGAAGATATTTGTTATAAGTATGAGATTTTCCGCTATATTATCATTTTCTCTCACTTGGAATGCGCAACTTATACATATGTATTTCACCCAATAACAATTTCTTTACTTCCTCGTCATTACACTTCTTTTAATTACACCCAGGTCCATATTTTTATAACAATTTCCTTACTTGTTCCTCTAATATAACATTTACATTTGCTTGAATCCTACGTTCAAATTCCATGGTATGTGATTTTCGTCTGCTACGGTGCCAATGCCATAACCTTCCGTTGATAACATTTAGACGCAACTTACTTAATGACAACTATATTACCAAATCATGAATAAATAGCAATATACGGAACCAATATATAAAAAAGAAACTACGATCTCTGGGATAGTTTCAATAATTCATTCCAGCAACAACAATCTCCATCACATACATATTTTGTGATGTTGTAATAATGTTTCCTTCGATTCTGTAGGTACAACATTACTACCACACATTACATAAGCATTGTTAACAACTTATCCAATGTCGATTATCTTTCTAACAATAAGTCGTAATTTCCGCAAATAAAAAGATTTAAAACGACGACAACAAACTGTGACAATGAGTCTTCACTTGTTTTTACCCTTCTTTCGTTGGTGGAGACACGTTAGATGACTTCTAACTTCGGATATATTCAGATTTTTCCTGTTTGGGAAGGAGGGGGAATCGTACCGACTGGTTTGAAACCGACGACCTTACAGAATCGCTGAAAGTGCCGTCGTCGGTACGGAAACCGTTGTCGGTACGGAATGATGTCCAGTCGGTGGGCTTGAAAGGGAAACCGATCGGTACGGTACCGACGAAATACAGAGTACGGCCCCTGAAGACCTGAAGACGTCGGTTGGAATACCGGAGAAACTGTCGTCGCTCAGAAAATCCACGCGGTGAAACCCAGAAGCATGGAGACATCATCTAGACAACGCCGCGGAAAACTACGCATCAATGGCTTCACTGGTAAGAGACAATACTGATTGAATGCGCGCATGCGTGATAGAGGATGTTTCATAACGGAGTGACCGCGTGGTTGAGATATGATCCCCAGCCAAACACAATGGAGGTGGTTGACTCGGAGTTTTCCGCGGCGTTGGTTTGCAGCAGTGGGTGTTGCACACGTGGGGTTTGTTGGTGACGACAGTTGTGCCTCTAACCCGATCGGTGTCCTCAGGTTGATTGCCGTCATGAGTGACCTCGGGCTGACGACTGGTAGTGGTGAAACTGTCGTCACCAACAATTCACACGTGGTGACAGCCAAAAGGTCAAAGGAGATTTCTACGGTGGAGGTGGCTCGGAGGGTTGAACAAGTTGGCACACTCCTGGCCCTAAGGCAACATGTCACTGACATCGCTCGTTCTCAGCAAGAGGCACCCACAAAATAATTTCATTTAAGATTCAGATGATTCGATACTATGCTTGCAGCTAGGGTGAAAATTCGTGGCACTCAGATGGATATTTTTGCAGGGGTATCAGATAGGGGATGTAGAGGGCATTTTAACAATACCAAGTCTTCGGAGATAAAATTCATGTTCAGCCACGCCTTTTCTATCAATAAAATTTACATAAAATGAAAGATAGATTTCAATCCAAGCCTAAAAATGGGCAGCAGACAGCGCAATGATAGTACTTTCAGAAGGAGGATCGCTCCCGCTACATGGTTCTTTTTCCCTGAAATATTCCTCCTTTAAAACCTCAAATTTTAGGAGCATATAATGTAGGCTCTCGAATATAATATAGTTCCTAAAATTTACCTCTAATTCAAATTAGAAAATTTCACTCATTGTTATCTCAGATGCTAGATTTTTATATTTTTGGTGAACTCAAATGTTGATGTGTTCAAATGTTGCACTGTTAGTAGTCCAATGCATTCAACGGGCATCTTATTTTCTTTTCTTATTTTTTCCGGGCGATTAGTGTTCTAACACCTTCCGGTACACACCGGTTGAGTCGGCTGGCAGAGTAGTTTGTAAATGTAGACATACACTAAAATGCTCAACATAGCAGCATAATTTTTGATCGAGTAATGCGACACGAAAAACAAAAGACGACAATTCGTAAGGGATCAGCCTCTCGAGGAATAGTGCATATCGGGGAATGAATTACGATTGCTTTGGTTGCGCGCGAGTCATGATCCCGGATGAATGCGCGAGCGTGGTCAAAGCAGAGAGCAACACGTCATAATTGATTTGGTCATACATTCTTTATGGCCCTCGGACTTTAATTAAATTATTTTCAGTATTGTTAAAGGCTATCGCTCCAGTGCCCTCCACTATAAGGTACAGCCCAACTGAAAGAACGGACAAGACAATCTAATTCCCCCCCCACTCGCGGAGGTAGTTTCTGGGCTGAGCCCACGCCACAGTAGGCCTCAAATTGTACATAACGTATGCTATGTAACAACATGCGGAGCAATCGAAGTCCATGAGCCGGTACATTCTCAAGCAAGGAAAAACGTGGAATTGCAGGTTGACGGCGTTTAAGAACACGCATTAAATCGATAAAATGAGGACGCTACTAGATCAATACTTAATCATTCACAGAAGGTTTTGATCAGGGAATTTACAATAACGAGTATCTAATGATATCACAACACTATGTATTTCATCAACAAAATGGTAATGAGGGATCTCTTTTTCAATAAGTAAAATATGACACGATTAGTAGAACATGCGATAGTGGATATAAGCTTCGAAATTATTTTCAGCATAGAACATACAATGTGGACTGCAACGAATGGAACTACATGGTAAATTTTACTTATAGTGTGAATACATCTAAATATTTTGAGAATATTCCTCAGATTTATCGTGTCATTGCCCGCTAAAATTTGGGAGCCTTAAGTGGCAAAAAGCTTTAAAATGACCCCACAGTGAACATGAATATTTAAATCGACATTTCCATAAAACAAAACGAGTCGAATGATTAGAGTAACACACACGTTGCAAAGAAGAAAAGCCTAAATTATCTGAAAATAAGAAGGATCAATGACAAGAGTTATAACATTTATTTTATACATTGGTGTCCCGTCGAAATTATTTTGCATTTTTACAAAGATTTGTCAGAGACAACAACGGACGAACACTAACGATCATACTCAGCCAAATCAAAAAGCATTTTTGACCTTAAATGGAGATTTTCTAGTCAAGCGTGAATCGAATGCTCGGCTGGAATGACAGGAGAAAGGGTATAAAAATAATGTCGCCTCCACGAAATGCCAAAGGAAAATTCGGCTGCAATGCAAGCATAGTTGAACTTAGGAACGGACTCAAGCGAGTACTGTACACAGCAGGGATTTTCCACAGAAAATATGTTCGACAGCTGCAGGAAAAATTATAACGCACTGACGCCCTAAAAATTGGACAGAGGAATGCACGAGGAGAAATAGCGGTGACGATAACTGGTAAGAAAATTATAAGAGACGCAAAGATAATCATTGGTGAATAAATTAAATTATTTAAATGACAAGAGAGCAGAGACCAGGGTTGGACGAATTTATAACTAATGACTTCCAGTGCTCCTATTAAGGCGAAAAAATTCAATAATTTTGCAGAAAAATATGTTAGTTTCAAGGTGGTTACGTTTGCGCACGATTACTGGAAGATCACCAGAGACGCAAGGTAACAATTAATTACCTCCCCGGCTACCAATTTGAACGAAGATAGCGGTTACTTGAAATAGCTTCTCTCGGGTGCATAAGATTATATCCAATAAGATTAAACTCTCGAACTTTAAATGGCCTTTAAATGTACCATGAAAGTTGTAGTGAAGAAAGTGATACAGGCACCTGAACTGAATACAAGGGACTCGGGTGCAAGAATCCAACACAAGGTGAATGGTTTTTCCCCTGTGAAATTTTCGCACTTTCGGGTGATTCCGAAAAGGTACAAGTCTGGGCAGTCCGCATTTATCCCATTGAATAATGCATATACGTCAAGGGTCTGGATTACTGGCTGCGGCTGTGGAAGCAAAACAACAGGCCACTCTTCTGAGTTACAAAATTTAGGGATTAAAACAAAGTGATTCTATGACTAAGAACGAAACCTTTCTTCCGTCAAAACTAAGGAGTAAACAAGCTTCCCAATGGTTTATCACACGTGACGAGGTCAATACAACACCTCAAACTGCCATACATTCAAATAACAGCTAAGTTTACAAAAAAAAAATTAAAAATACTTTGCGTAACTTGCGCTACCAATATAAAGTTCCACTTTTTCATTACCAATCACAAAATATTTTCAACACTTCATTGTCTCCGTTTTGCATGTTAATTAGCTGCTCTTTTTAATGCATTGCCCTCGGAAGGCGAACAAAAAGGAAAGGAACGATACGCTTTGCCTCGACTAGAAATGGAACTCGGCTGCAGAGAAAAAAGCGGGCATAGTCTCCCGCTGCGAGCGAAATAAAGACTTAGAAAGAAATGAGAGACAGCGCCATTTGTGCCAAGAAGTAATGACATCCCAGGGCATGACTCAACTCCAAACAAAGGGAACGACTTGCTCGTAATTCATTGCGAGAACGCAGCGAGATTTTGATCGATATTATTCTTGGTCTTCATCGACGAATAACTACTATTCATTTGCAATTGCCCAGTGAGTTACCCCCGGTGAAGATATTATCATCCATTCATTTACGGACTACCCTACTGCCCAAACTAATGAAGATTCAGCCAAGAAATTTTCAAGATACATTCCTTGTGTCATGCGCAGACGCAATAAGGAAGTACTTTGGTGAGGAAAACTTTACGCGCTTTTTTTACCGAATTAATGCTCGGAGCCCAGAATACGTAGCGGGTGTTCATGAGATCATGAAGCTCTCGTACACTGCCTCATTAATGAAAATAACACTGTGCCTGGATGTAAGTAATTAGGCGTGATGGCGCTATATGGTCGTTAATTGCTGAATAGAGACTGAAAGTTTATTGTAAGTACTTGGTAAAATACATATATTTTCAGAAGAATCGCAACGAGGAAACCGACAAGCAGAATATTGCAGTCAGGGCTTTAGGCAAGAGCTACGCATAAATTCGATGTGATTAAATTGACGAAATACACAACCTTTGGCGATTCCTTAATGATAACGATTGCATTATACTTACAAATTCAGAAATAATGAACTTGTCTTGTTTCTCAAACGAATAAATGGAAGCTAATACGAGACCGGGGGAAATTCCATTAGACTCGCATTACTCTAAACATGACTGAGAATGGGTGAAGCTAGAAACAGTCGTCTTAAGTCATACCGGGAATACGCTTGACAATTTATCTACATCCACCACTACGAGGTCGCGTGTAAGCCACCAAGGACGTGTGGCACGGGATGATTCCACACCCAGCATCCAGCGCTCATCCCAGCCTTGATTCGAAACGCACCCGTTCGCCGGACACAGAGCAACGACATGCAGTCAGACTAGAAACTAGGAGAGTGCTAAGGCCACTAACATCTTACCGTGTAAATAAAACTACTTGTCAGATATAGAAAAACAAAAATTTGTCGTAGTAACTGACTTATGCATGAGTTGTAACATGTCAAAAATTTGATACAGATAATATTCATAAATGTAATAAGTCACGATAATACGATGGAGGCACGCTGGCTTCTGCATATCATGAATGTGTCGTCCACGCATGCCGGGCTCGCGGTCGCTAAAAACCTGCCCGAACCACCTTGACCTTGGCCTCCCTCCCCCCCCCCCTCGCCGCAAGAATGCCCCACCCCACTGTCACGTGACCAAAACACTCAAAAGCCACGCCTTTCCGCCGCACCGGCCGCCGTGCACAGCGCCCTCTCACGGCGGCGCCTCTAAGCAGCTAGGTCCACGACGCGTCGCCGCGATTCTGGACAAGTACTTCTTACACGTGTTATCAAAAACATTTTTTCCATCGAGGACAGCATTCGTCGAGGGTAAAAATCAAAATCAGTGCATGCGCAGTTTTTTGATCCCAATATTTTTAATTTTAATTTTTTCCTGCTGTCTGTGACTACCAAAGGGCATTTTCATGAATGTAGCGTGATTTGATTACAATTACAGGATTCATTAGCAAATTACTAAAAAAATAGTACGGTGGCGCGCCAAATTTTAATATGCATTATCATGATTCTTATGGTATTCCAAACATAATATCAATGTTTTTTTGACCAAATGACGTGTACACTCCAGCAGTGTTCAACAGTTTTCCGTTGCTTTGACAAGCACTGCCGTAAGAGCCGGTTTAAAATTGTGAATTTTCAAATACAATTACCATAAAATACAGCATGAGACACCTATTCATTGTGGCCATTAACCGAAGAAGTAGAGTTGTACGGGGATATTTTTAAATGTTCACCATGCATGTGAATCCACCCATTCAAAACAACGCCTACGTGCACTTCCAAATTTCATACACATTGTTAAAACATCAGGAGTTAGTTTACACGTCATAAAATGTATTAATTGTTTGACAAATTTCCAATATCACACATGCAGTCAAAACTTTCCCCGCGAAAGTTCATAAATTTCCCAGGTGTTATTCATAATGGCTCACGCGGAGACCGACCCGGGGCCACTAGAGAATAATTTGAAGCAATTTCCAAAACGGCATTAATCCACTCGGAAGGAATTAGGGATGGACTAGAGTGTTCTAGTTCATTTTTGAGGCAACTAGAGCGGTTTTACTATTTTCTCATCTATTATTACATATAGCACATAACAGGCACATTCATTGGGAAAAAGTTGAAGCGATGGGTTTGATAGCCATGAAGATGCACACAAAAAGCCTCGAAGCCAAATTAGCTTAATTTCACAAATGATTTTGGAATTAGCGAGGTGAGATACCTGTTTTATATTCCTGAAAAGTCTTACGTCACGGCAAAACTTAATTTCAGTTATTATCGTAAGGCATACAGCTAAATTAAATTTGTAATCTCGATTCATTCTATGCATATTCATTGTTGCTATTAAGTCTTCACTACATGGTACATGATCACATAAAAGTTAATCAGTAAATAAGGGATAGCAAGAATGAACGCAGAAATACACCCTGTAGCCACCAAACTTGTAAAAATGAACCAACAGAAAATAGAAACTGTTCAAAGTTGGTTCGTGCATTCGTACTATGTTCCTTTTTGGTCCAAAAAATCATTCGTGCATTCACAAGTTAGGTTGAGCGCGTTAACATATCGTATAGTTAACCAGGCCGTGATAGACTGCCAAAATTTGCGGGTTATATTCATCTACATTCCCCGTAAGCCGCCTAAAAGACGTGTGGCAGGGGTGTTAGGGCACCAGCCGTTTACACATAAAAAGGAAATACGAAATTACGATTAGCATTTATTAAAGTCCTTTATGGTTCGGGCGAAAAACGAATTGCCATATCTACCCGTTTGGCTAAATATCTCTCTTAATCTATCGCTTCTGTCGAACCTGGAAATATAGTTAGGCTCTAATACTATGTTCTCCGTGCTTTAAAAGATATCTATTCTCAATTATTCAAGCAATCTAAGCCTAGCGCACAGCCTCCGAGTCTCCAGCGGTTCCCAGCCTAATTCGCTTAATATCTGCGTAACGCTGTCTGTACGCCCGTAGCAGTTTTTGACGAAACGTGCAGCCTTCCTTTGTATTATATTCAGTTCGTGGGTTAAGTTTTTCTGCACCGGATCCCATACGCTTGCTGCATATTCAAGGTGCGGTCGGACGAGTGCGAAATAGCACCTTTCTTTTATTTTTTTTATTTTTTATTTCATTTTATCCTCAAACCACCGGATACAGCTCTTATTGGCCATTTTACACCGGGGTGTTCAACAAATGTAACAAGTAAACGTACACATACGACCATGCCCTGGAACGGGAAACCTACCCAGGCGGGACTCGAACCCGCGACCTCTTGTTTGACAGGCGAGAACGTTACCCCACCGCCACCGAGGCCGGCAAACTTTGCTTTTACTTTCTCATTCGAAAATATTCCCACAATACTCTTGAAGAATCCTAATTCCTCCAGGGCTACGCCGTAAATATTCCTTATATGTGTTCCCCACGAGAGGTTCGAGGTTATCGTAACTCCCAGGCAGGGGCGCAACTAGGAATGGCTCTGGGGGTTTCAGGCGCAACTAATACTGGGCGGTCTGGGGGTACGGCAAACCTGCCAGGGTGAGCGGGAGGTGCGAGGGCCCTCCGCCAGAAAAAAAAGATAATTGGTTCAAAATGGTGAGTTTTACGGCCTTCTGAGGGATATTTTATTAATCCTTACACTATTCTATGAGTAATAATAATCCAATTAAATAAAATTGATTAAACTTGAAAAATGGCCGGCCTCGCCTTTGCCGGCCTCGCTGGCGGCGGGGTAAAGTCCTCGTCTGCCAAACCGAAAGTCGCGGGTTCGAGTCCCGCCTGGGTAAGTTACCCTTATACAGGGAATGGGCGTCTGTGAATGTCCTTCGTTGTTAATTGTTAATTCCCTATTGTAACGGCAGTAAATGTGCTGTTTATGGGGTAATGGAAATAAATACATAGATGAATTGTCTGAGCTATGGGGGGGGGGATTTATCCCCCAAACCCCCCTCTGCGCCACTGCTCCCAGGTACTTCGCTTCTTTTATTGCCTTTATTTTATTACCATCCACCGAATAAACATGGTTAAAGTTAGACGAACTCTGGAAAAAAACTGTACCGCCATGCATTTGCTCAGATTAAGTTAGAGCCCCCAATTTTTGCTCCACAGATGAAATATTAAGCAATATCACTACAAACAGCGTAGACAGCCCAACGCTTTTTGAACGACAGAAAGTACATTAAGGGTATTTTTGGCATTTTATGAACATTAAATTTACTTCATTTCTTCTAGTGACCACTTCCACGCGAGAGTGGACGATGTACAAGAGGACTTCCGTGCCGGCGTAAGGAGGTCATTCTCACCCAAACCCTTGTACAGACAAAAACTTTTCCCTTCCGCGTTATCAGCAAGGATACAAAAGATACGCGTCTGCAGCGGGTTCTCTCGGTGGGAAAGAGTCCATTTCAAGGCGACGCAAGCGGCCGCCTTCTATTCTCGCGCGCGCAAGGTCACATTCTACCGAAGGTGAACGTTTGACTCCTCACGCCGTCCAAGCTCTCCCACAGCCGTGTGTATACTCACAAGTTAGCACATCTTCATCGCTCGGGCCCATTCCTTTCGAGGTTTTTCGGCTGGCTTCGCCAGGAAAACGCAGCACAAAGCAACGTATTTGCGCATAGTTTGCATATTCTTTCCCCGTACAACAAAGTATAGCATCAGTATCGCAAGTCATCAGTATTGCAATTTCAATTTGCACTGCATTTTTTCACCTTATCACTTTTTTAGCATTACTTGAATCTCATTTTTTTCGCGGTAAACCTTAGTTTGATTCAAGTCTTGCTTGGATTGACTTATTTTCATTACATACCGTTAGCATATTTCCGTTTTCTATATAAGTGTATTTGTGTGTATCTTGTACAGCATGGAGCAAAGCATGTTTGGCGGGAGCCCACACCACCTGCATGAAGGTGCACGAGTTACATTTATCATTATTCATAACAATGGAGTGCGACTGTGGGGTAGGTACAGTCACTTTCGAAAGTTTTAGGACTAAGTTTGTGGCGCCAATTCTGCTTCGCGAGAAACTCTAGTTCCCCTCACTCTTTCCGTTTTTCTTGGCTACTCACCACAAATATTTCGTGCGGCGCATGAAGATATACTGCTTCACAGGGAGATGTTGCTTGCACATTGATCATTCTGTTTCCATTTATGTCGGATTTCATGATTATTTCGTGTGCTTTTATTCCGCACTTTCACTGGTTTTCCTTGTCGGTTTATACATTTTACGTATTAACTTCATCGGGAAGCAGTTGTAGTGGTCTAGTAGGGTCAACGTTCGACTGTATGGACGATTGTTCCTCGTTCGAATCCCCAATGCGGAAATTGTGCTTGCATTTTGGTACACGTTCACTTGTTTTGTATTTCTTTATAGGTTTCAAATCATTTAAAATTCTCTGAAACAGCATCATACACTATTTTTTAAGTTTAATGAGCCACATAAAAGTTAAAAATAGGGAAAGTGTGGTATAATCCTTTTTAAGAATGACTACATTTATACGGCAAGGGATCGGAAAAAAGGGTCAGCCGATGGGCGGATAAAAACCCGGCGTTGGCGTTATTGAACAGTTGAAAGATTGGTGTAAAGAGTCACACATTATTGCTAGAAACACATGCTATTACAATTAATATTGCTGTAAACTTACTATTAATTGTCGAACGTATGAAATCTTTTCGGACTTGATTTTGTGAAAGTTTGCTATATCCGTGATAAAAACACAAATGGTAATTTCCACACTATTTAATTCATCACTTTTTCCCTGAAAATGACCCGAAGTGTTGAAACCATGTTCGGTCGTTGAATGGTGAATTAAATAGTGACGAAATTACCATTTATGTTTTTATCACGTATAATCATTTGCAATTAAATCGATCTTTTTGATTTGCTATATTTCATTTACTTCGCACTCTCTTCGGTTTTCTTGGTTGTACTGTCAGATTTGAAAACTTATTCGCATCTTTATGGATTGTGCACATTTCGTGACCATCGACATTCGTTTGTTTACATTTATGTGCCTCATTATATGATGTCTTAGTTGAGTTATATAAAGTAGCCTTCATAATATATTTTCACAATAAGCCGTAAATAGCTTTCATAATCATCACATACTATTTTACTGGGACTTCGCATTGAATGTGTTGTCTGGTAATCAATTCGTGCAACGATCCCACTAATCTCTCAGAACGGATTCGTCCAATTAATTGGAGGGGTGAAAAAAAAACTTGTTGATTTTATACCCTATGGTGACTGCAAAATCTAGTAGGCCCAATGACCTCACAACTTATTACAGTGACACACCTTTCTATCGTCATTGCCTTAGGCCGAGCGCATTTTTAAGTATTTCAATCCTATAGAAGAATTACACTGTTTTTAGGCATAGTTGCTTGCATAAAATTTGCCAAACAATCTTATTTCTTCTTTCAAATAAGCAAATGAATAAGCACAATTCTCATTATTCTTTTTAGTAATCTAAACTTTTCTTCAAACAACCTGAGACTTTATCATATCAATCTTTGGATCTTACCACTTCTCCATGTCACGAATTACTATTAGTAGATATGTGAAAATTGAAGATTGCCATAGTTTTGAAGTGGACATCATGGGAATAGGACCTGGGGGCCATGGAAAATGGAATAGCGATTTAAAGGAAAACATGTGGCTCACCAACAACCTCATCGATAATTCAGAACCAGGCATGAGCTTCTGAGCTAAGAAAGAGTAATGAAGCACGCAGTTGATTCTTACCCTTCGTGGACAGATAATAAGAATGATAGAAGGCGGAGAGACAGTTGCCTAAATAGCTGGGCTGCTGAATTTGTTCCGGAATACTGTTTATTACTGGGTAAGGCGTTTCAAGGAAGGCGACAAGTCGCTGATAGGCAGGCGAAGGAGCGGCAGACCTCGAGCCACCCACGATGTTGAGGACACCAGGATACGCCATTTGATCGAGGATAATCATTTGTGTCGGTAGAGTAGTTGCCTTATCGCAATTTGTACAAGTGCAGATAAATTCACGCAGAGATATCAAAGAGAAATGTATTCCTTGAAATAAATTAAATTCTTTCACAGGAGTTAGGGTAAGGAAAAGTGAGAGATGACTTTCGGAAATCAAACGGATGTAGTGCTACTGGTAAATCAGTGCACCAAATCAAAGTACTTGGCATGGTAGAGTTCCTCTTTTCGCGATGGTGCCAGTGGTAATACTTGATTTCCTCGTAGCCGATATTAATATAATTACGATCTCTAATTACATTTTCCCCGTCTCTTCGTGCGATCGCTCCAATGACGGCGGAAAATGACGTTTTCACGCGATCATTTTCCGCCATGTCTCCAGGGATGGAAGGTCGCATCCCTTTATCCGTCGCTGAAACCATCGCCGTCTTTCAGCCTATCAGAACGCACGGCCGATAACATTGATTGTAACACCACGTTTGGTTTTTAGTTAAATTACAGCAGTAAATACCGAAAAAGGGACGATGGCAATGACCGTGTGATTAAAATAATGACGGGTGCAGTGATTACTTTTATTTTTTGTCCCCGAAAAGCTATCGCTGGAGCTATCACTATGAGGGACGGAAAAAAATGATCGTGTTATCCAGGCTAATTTTTTTCTTATTCTGATTGGGATTGGCGGAGTGGATGGAGTGAGTACTTACTCTCTGCGCTGGGGCCCCGGGTTTGACGAGCGGCGACGAAAAAAAACTACTCTAGGAAATCCGATTGTTGCTCAGAAGCTTCGAGAAGATGTTGGGATCATCCCGGTAGATGGGGCGCTTAACGAGATGCTCTCCGCGTCTAGTTATGAGCCAGTTAATGACTGCAGCCAGCTCCCAGCTTCCACTTCAAACAAGTTTAGAATGGTTATGACGGCTAGAAAGGCGGCTTGCATCGTAAGGGGAGCGTGTTCACATCCCAGTATTCGAAGAAATATTTTCAGCGGGGAGCTTTTGAGTGCGGCGCAGCGTCCGTCGAATGGGACGCTAAACGTGGTTCGTTAGGAGCAGACTAATGTCGTCCGCAGACCGCCCCTTCCCACACTACCTTCCAATTTGAAAACCCTCCAGCAAGTATGAGGCGCTGATTCGTGCAGGGAAGATTGGTGATGAGCAGGCGGTGGCATGGGAATTCATTCGTGTACTCATTGCCTCCATTCCTCCACGCTCTATTTGCTCTGGTCAGAGGGCGATGGCAAACCAATCACCTCTCAACGTGATTTGATTTAACACCCATAGAACGAACTGCTTTTTCTAGAATACGTGCCCATATAAAAATAAGAACCACCATGAAGGCTCTGGACGAATGATGGGGTGCCTAGGAGCTTATGGCAACGTGCTTACGTGAGAAGCAGCCGAATCATGGCTAAAGAAAGGCATAATTAACAAACGTGGTATCTGCTCGTGTACTCGAGTGTTTCAATGCGAAGGCTTATTGAGTGGGTGAGGGGATATATATCATCCCGGGCTGCGCCTCTGGTGTGGCTAAAGGTGTGAATTGATCAGATTCAGGGTGGGGGTGACCCTGTGGTGTTTCCTCTCCCAGGGTCACCTCGTTCTTCCAGGATTTATTTTGTTTTTTTTCCGAAAGCTTCGCAACCCGCAATGGTATCCTCGCAAGCCTCCTAAATAGGTGTGCGGTGGGGAGTGTTTGGACTCTAGCTGTGAACAAATGAAAAGGGAATGCTCCAACGAATATCCACCTGCCATTCAGTAAAGTCTTTTATTGTGCGGGGGAACAATGAATCCCATTCCTATCCGCTCGGAAAAATATCTCTCTTAATTTATCGTTTCTGCTGGACCTGGAAATACGTTGGTATTCTAATATGATACATCATTCATTGATTCCCAAAAATGGCACAACGGGAATTACATTGGCTAATCTCAGAGAGGGGTAATCTAGTGGGTAGAGCACTTGACTGCTGATCGAGAGACTCGGGTTCAAATCCCGTTTGAAGCTCTCGGACACCCCAAATCAAAATGCTGGGAGCGGGCGAGGGAATGGGACTGACCCCTATATCTCAAATGTTCGAAGTGACGGGGCGATCCATCCGCACCGAACCAAAAGGAATCAGTGAGTGAATATGGCCTCAAAAATTAATTTGAACTTATAGACAATAAATTTAATAACAAACCATAAATCAAATTTAACGAAAGTGCTAGGAGGTTTGAGAGCAGATCATTGCTGAGGTGGCATTTTAGGGAGGATTTGAAATTTGTGGACGAGAAGGTTAATTAAGTCCTGAGAAGGATATTGTTATGTCGTGGACCTATTTTCTTCGGCAAGTAAGGTAATCTGTACTTTTATAAGGTTATCTAATTAAATGGACTTTACTTAAATAATTGGTGTGTATTTCTTTATTGCAACGCCTCTGAGGTATGAAAGATCCCGACATCCGAGTTAAACCACATTCCTAGTCTGTGCGTCCCCCCTGGCACACGACAATATTTTGAGGCCAGGGAGATATATAAATTGGGAAATGGGCGGGAAAAAGAGCGCTGAGATGAGGAATTGGGGAACATGAAATAGTGCAATCGCTACTCAAGGGGCGATGAGGAACATGGACATCTACATACTTCCTCGCAAGCCCCCTCAATTGGCGTGTGGCAGGGGGGAGGGGGTTAGGACACTAGCCGAAAACAAATAAGAAGATATGCTCTAACGAATTTCCATCTGCCATTTATTAAGTCTTTTATCGTGCGGGGGAAAAACGAATTCCCATTCCTATTAGTTCGGAAAAATATCTCTCTTAATTTATCGCTTCTGTTGGACCTGGAAATTTATTGGTACTCTAATATGATACATCATCTTCAAGGTACAAATGGGGTGTAGTTACACATTTGTACCTTGAAGATGATGCAGTAGCATGGAAACCTAGGTCTTAATTAATTTTATGATGGAGGAAAATTACAAGTATTTATATCAATATTGAAAAATACTACTCCATCAAGCCTGAATATTCGGATTTTATAAGTATGAATCATTTGTTTACTCATCTAAGGTTTTAAGTGTTCTTCAAACTGTCACCTACTATCCCTGACCTCAAAACTTACTTCATTACAGCAAGGTCAAGAGGAGGAAATATTGCTGATAATACTTAAGGTGCATTTTTGCATGTACCATCCTTCTTTCCACACGCATCCTTCACGCCCTGAAAACAAAACAATAATTACCACTTCCATATCAAAGACCGACATAATTTTCAGAGTAGACATGAAGCCATTAAAATCAGGCCACATAATTGATGTAACAAGTGTCTCTTGAATTCTTTCAACTGTACTTCCCTCGTTTAAAGGTTATACATTCCATGCAAATGCGAAACAGCCATCCGACCCTCATCATCCTCCTGTTTACCATAAATATTTTTACCGACATCAATTCTTATTATTTTAATGCTGATAAACGGTGAAGGATGAGTTGAAATCGCTCAACAGATGAAATACATTTTGCCTGAATGCCACCGATAGTGAAGTGCTAATCAATACATAAATTGCACAATTAGTTAAATTAGTATGCGGAAATTTTAAAAACCTCGAAAATTAACATGTAGAAATAAATTTCCTGATTAGCATAAAGATTCAGTTCAAAATCGAATGGTCAGTCTATTTCAACATATCTCCTCATTTAAATTAAGCATTTATTTTTAACATATCAGTGCTGTCGTCATTTACTTTCCAAAGGACTTTCTTAGCCTGAATGGAAGGACAAGAAAAATCCGAAACATCACTCGGGCAAATAGGTATCCACCTCTAGATTGAATGATTCGTTTTATTCATTTCACCGTTAATAAGAGCGTTGTCATGAATCCACAAAATGAAGGCAAATGAGTCTTTACGTTTCCTTAATATTCGTCGCATAGGCGGTTAGCAAATGCAATACATTTTCTAATCTTTTGCAGGAAGTGTCTTCTCGTTGAAGTATTGGCGTAAATTTACCCTTAGAATGCCCCTAGGCAGGTGGTGAAACTTTCCGTAAAGCGGCACAATGATACTTGCCGCAGTATGATAAAGTCAGGATTGAGAATACTTGCAGCTAATTTGAGTAAAATATCAGAACATAACTGACTTCACAAGAGGTTAATTCACTATTTAGATGAATAATTCCTCGGGACCACTAAGTTTTTTTAGACTATATATACCTTCCATGTAACTAACTACCATTTTTTCAACAGTTTTATTATTGCCATCGAAAAAACCTGAATTGCGATTAGATCGGATTATAATAATTATAAATACTCTAAAAATTGGTATTTGGTCTATTGGTATTATTGGAAGACTTAAAGTTTAGTGAAGTCAGTGGATTGTTGAAGTGTACCTCAACTTAGGTGTACACCATTGACCCTTGTCACAAATTAACTGAATTTCAAATATGATTCGATTACCTCAATAGTTTCTCATATGTAATTTTTTAGATTGGAGATATTAAAAGGTGAATTTTGGTCATGGTCCGCTAAGGCCCCAGGAAAATTTCAAGAATATATCCAAGGTTTCAATCTAGTAAAATGCCAGAAAGCATCTATATCTACATGTTACCTCGATAGCCGCCTATACAGGCACGTGGGGTGGATGTTAGGGCAGAAGCCGGAAAAAAACATGACATAATACAACTGAAAAAACCCTCTATTTTTATGTTTTTAAACTTATGCGTAGAAATCATAGATAGCATGTTGGTATGTGCTTTTTGAAAATCAGCCCAATTTCAAATAGCTGAAGATAAATGACAATTAGATTAAAATAACTTCTCAACTACTAGATAGATTCAAAGGCAAAACGACGATGGCTTAAATTTTGAATCCATGACAATCGACTAGATTAGAGATCGAGATGAGTGTTTCTTTCGATTGAGATTCTAGTTCCTTATTAGCCATCGTTCCATTAACCTGCACGAGGGATGAGCCTCTCATTTTCACCCGAGGACGCTCCTACCAGTTTCACTCATTTCAGCTGAGGACTCATTTCAGTTCACCGGCATTCTTGCTTCAACAAGGGCAACGATTCAATTAAAATTAATCGCTGCGTTCGCTAGAATGGACGAATGCATGTTTTTCCCTTTTCTGGTTTGGGTTTGTTACTTCTAGTCTTCCTTTCCGGTATCCAACTAGTTTTATGGAGTTGCGAAGACATTTATCCACTTAATATTAAAAAAAAACTTTTTCATGGTTGGTGTCAAGTGGCATTGCTCAATGCATGGTCGGTGAGAGCTCGCACCGTCTGCTGGCATGTCCATGTGTTTCGGCCTTTTTTTCGATGACTACGAAGACGTAGCGTATTCAATGCTGCATGCTGGTGTACACTCACCCCCTGCCAAACACCCTTGAGGTGGCTCGCAGTGTATTATGTAGATGTAGACTTACAATCGCCACAGCGGAAGATGTCCCATGGCAGTTTCAAAAGGGTAAGGGTAGGGGTGGGGCCTTGTGAACCCTAGCAATGAAGTACTACTAGTTTTTTTTTAATTAGGGCCAATAGCTGAGTCCTCATCCCCCTACCGACCCTTGCGACATTGTCACACACGGCCACATACCTTTCATACGTCTCCTAATGGGCTACTGACCGTACTTTGACAAGATGCCTGGCAACGATGCTCCCTCCCCACCATTCCTCGAACTTGCTTCCTCCCATCGGACCTCTTTTGCCGTAAAGACTGCACACTTGAGCCCATTGAAATAAGAATTGCATTTTTTGTCCTGCTTTTTTCCATTTAATGTTTTTGCAACCTATGCTCTCCCAATATCTCTCAGCGAATGTGTTCTTTGACAAAGGAGAAAACGATACTTCAGACAGGAGTACGGCTTGTTGGCGAAAACATTCATTAAGTGAGAAAGTAACCCTAAGCAGAGCCTTTTTCTTGACTAGTTACTCTCCCAGCTCTAATGAGGGAGGTGGACTAGAATAAACTTCAGTGACTTCATTTCTCTGCCATAATGCCATTACTAATGGATGAATATTCAACGAAACGGTTGGAAACCATCTTGCTAACAAATAAGACCCAGGCCTTAATTTCACTATGGAACTTCCTGTTGCTCACATAACGAGAACATACCAAATTGTATTGGAAACTAAATTCCATTGTAAAAACACATAAAACCGAAGTCGCTCATAGTTATCTCTGTAATATTACTATGGGTAAATATGAAAATAGAATCAGAAGAAGGCGTGGAAAGAGACCGTGGAGAAAGACACAAGCCTCAATCCTCACTCATTCATTCATTCGTCCCCACTGTTGCCTGCACGCGGTATTATCTCGAGTATATTCATTCAAAGTTTAATCGTTCGTAAATGTCCATCCCTATAATTGATTCTTATTTTTGCCATGTTTCTTATCGAAATTCACCGGAAAACTGAATGATCACAAATATTCATTTAAAATTTCCGCCATTGGGAATCCTTTATTGCACACAACCCCCGAACACTAGTAACGCATCTTCTCCGGACCAAAATTAAAACTCCACCAGATTTTCTCTTATTTTCTTGCAATATTCCATGCATACGAACTTTTTGTAAACCATGTCCCAAGGAAAACTGCAGAAAATTCTTATAGTGTTTAAGAAACCTTCGCTTGAGCCGAGGAGGCTTTCCCATGCAAAAAGGCGGTTTTTGCAATATTTTTTTGCCACATCTTTAGACAGTTAACCATCAAAACATGGGACAAGCAACCTCGTTATGAGAATATTAGGATGAATTTTTTTCTCGGTGATTTATCGGTGTAGTACAATCTTTTTAATTGCACAGATACGTAAAGTAGGAGTTGAGCCGAATCACAGAGTCAGGGGGGAATGTCTATAGAAATGTTTGGACAGCGCCTTCCCTCCCGCCTAGAGCATATTTTCCCTAGAGCACATTCAAGTGATAATTTTAATCAGGCGCCAAGCCACTTTGACGCCTCGGAAACATCAGAGAGAGAAAAACGTAGAAAGCGCAAACAAGGGAGCGCTCGCGTCAAAACTTCCTGCCGACGAGACGCCGGCAATCACCCAATGGTGGTGACGTCATTAAAAGGAGACTGACGGGGGGAGGGGGGAAGGGGAGTGGGGGTGGGGGGTGGAGACAGCTGCAGGTGACGTCATTTGATCTGGGACCACATGCACTCAGCGGAGAGGGCTTGCTCGAGCCACGTGCACTCCATGAAATTGTAAGGCTTGGAGGAAAAAATCCCCATCCGAGAGGCGTACAAAGAGAATTCTCCGCGGGAGAAAGGAGCAGCGACAATGTGGGGGCATCCGTGTCTTGAGAATCCTTGAGGAGAGTTTTGAAGGCTTTCCCTCCCGAGATCCTCACAAAGGACCTGCAAATAGCCTCGGGGATCACTCATTGGGCCAGCACTCATAATTTATCTTCATCTACATGCGAGCATCTTCAAATGTGTTTGGCAGGGGGTGAACAATCACCAGCACGCAACAGGATCCCCACGTCCACACCAAGCGGTCTTATAGAAATTACGCATAGTAAAAAAAAAATCATGCAACGTTGGAACAATGGAAAAATGAAATCATGCAATGATTCCTCATTACGAGTGACACCATTAATTTTATTAATTGAGACACCGTTGTTATTCCTGATTTTACGACGGAAGAATGGCATTTTAAATCTCTCTATTTTCCATTATCTTTCCTTTATTTACTTCTACCATAGCATAACGATAAACTTAGGATATTTTTCGCGTCGTCTGAGAAAAAATCTTCTCTAAATTTACTGAGTATCCTTTTTTCTCAATTTATCCACAGCTCATGGACCGAGGGGTCCACGCCCCTCTCGAAATGGGGATGAGAATTTGTACCATAGTCTGAATTAGCTGAGTCACAAGTGATCTTTTTGGTCCAAAAATTAGTGCAAAGGACTATAATAGGAAACAAACAAACTTTAAAAATGCTTCTACGAGTTAAAATTCTTAAATTACAAATATCCTCATTTCGTTTATTTAACTAGTTATTTTAAAGGCGTAACAAAAAAGACGAGCTTTTGATGATGCAACGTCACCATGAGGCGAAAATAGAAATCATGTAGCCTTTATTTTTGGAGATAAATAAATACATTATCCCCCCCAAATTATTCATTCAAATAACATAATGATCTATATCTAACTATGCGTCAGAAAGTCTACCAATTTTAGATGTGGCATACGTGTATTAATAGATATCACCGATAAAGATATCACTGTTTACCCTCATCATCTTGAAAGGTGTCCAATCTAAAAGACAAAAGCATTGCGCACATTATTTTCGGATTTGAAGGACTTCATCATCCCTTCTCTTTTTCTTGTACTCCTTAAGTTTTCTTTTATTTCCTCAGATCTCCTTCCAGCAATAGTATCGTTTACTAAGGATTCTTTCCTAGGAATCTATGGAGGTTCTTCATCTAGCACATCCTTCCACCACTCCTTCCATGAGGTTGTGGTTAGCGAGTGCCGACACCCGTGTCTCACCCATTCATTGCCTGTTCAGAGGATTGCATTCTCATTGCTTGACCCAATGCAAGTCTTCCCAGAGCCCGAGACTCGAGTTGTTTTTGACTCGCTCGAGATAATTCCGAGTGAGGTAGACTCGACCTAAGGGGGCGTTCAGGATAGTTAAGCGCTTAGAGCAACGCCGTTGAGCCGTCTTAGATCGAGTTTATCTAGCTCGGAATTATCCCTCAAACACAGCCCCCCTTTCCCCTGACCTAGAAGGTTTTCCTAAGCAAAGAGACCATTTTTCTAGCGTTAATTTTTTTAGTGACTTTCATTGCAAGTTAACCATCAAAAATGATATGACCACCAAAATGTTAAGAGATAGGGACGAGAATGAATAGGTTGATAGGGGAGGCTGTGCCGATGTGAACACACAGAGATGACGTGGAGAAAGATGCGTCAGCCCACATATTCATGGCAGACCGAGACCACTGGAACGATGAGAGAATGCCAAGAGGGTATGTGCCTAAGACCCCATTACATCGTTAGTTTACCATCAAATCGTCGATCTTGTAAACAGAAGATTCGTCGTCAGGGCAATATATTGGTCCACACATTAAAAAAATTCAGAAGACCAAGAGTATGAGACGCTTCACGAGTCGCTCAGAGCACAGCCCGAAACAACCAGGTCAAAATCCTGCCATGATTGGGCTCCTTAAAGTGGATATATTACGTGTATGATATCAGCAGTTCAGGTTGATTTTGGGATCACTTGTCATGATGGTGAATTGTATAAAAGGGCTTACTAATATGCCAACGTATTCAATCGAATCGGATCCACCGAAAGCGCATCTCCCAACAAACTTTGCTCCAAAAGTAAAATTGAAGTAAACTATCTCCATCCGGAATTGAATCCGGGCTCCCTTGGTGAGATTGCCGTGTTACGATCGGCAGTAGAAAACCAGGGGAGAATAAATCGAAGGCTTAGGTGAGTGTTGCTGCTCCACAATGCGTAAAAGAGTAGATGCGAGGATTCCACTCTTGGTGCCGCATGACGGATCTGGTTGTGGCATTTAAAATACTAAGTCAGCAAGGCGAAGATCTATTTCGAGGGCGAATCAAGCTTTAAATTCTCTGATGTCAATAGATCTGAAATCAAAAGGCTAATAATTGCGCCTCATTTCAAAGGCAATGAAATTCAAGGAATATCGATTCAAGGAAGTTAGTTACCGTCCATTTTTAGTATGATTGTAATTAAAATCATAGAAAAACAAACATGGTATCATAGATATCCATTGTAAATACATGATGCCGTGATAAATATTCATTCTCGTTATTCAAGGAATGATAATTTGTAAATATTAATCAGCATAATCCTTCACTCTATCTCAATGCCCAAACTATTGAGGAAAGCTAAACTGATTACCATCATGGAAAAGGATTATATCTTATTAATCTGGCAATGCCGGCCTCGGTGGCGGCGGGGTAAAGTCCTCGCCTGCCAAACCGAAGGTCGCGGGTTCGAGTCCCGCCTGGGTAGGTTGCCCCTGTAGGTTGTTATCCAGGGCATGGTGGTGTGTGATAGTTGTTGTTTCATGTTATACCCTACGATGTAAAAGGCCTTGTGAGCTGTTTTCGGGGCGATGGAAATAAATAAAATAAATAAAATAAAAATAAATCAGCTTCCATCAGCTTTTGGCCAGATATGTAAGACTTCTTATTTTTCTGCTGCGTTTTCTCGGCTCAGAACTTGATACCTCTCCCCACAATAAGGTCTAATTTTGAAGTGACTCGGCTTTAGCAAATAGCCTGCAAGGGACACCTTTTTTCCTTTCTTATTGGAAAGGAACTGAGCTGACATCAGAGTAAATCGAGCGGCACGTAAATGAGGGTTATGATATGAACGATTGGAAATCGCGCTTTTTCATCGGGACATCCGAAGAAGACCTTCGCAGACCATGAGAACTCTCCGAGTTCATCGTCCCTGTTGACTCACTTCGACTGTATCTCTCATCTGGCGCGCGCACTGCTTCCTGAGAGAGTGCATCGTGCAAATAAAGACTTCATTTATGGATTGCGAAAGGGGAAACCTGGGCCGTTGTTTCCTGCGACTCAGCAAGGCTGGAGGCAGACTTTTCGAATCGTTTCCAGTCATGCGACTCAACCAATGCCGATGAACCGTTCTTTCAAATCGTTCAAAAGGAACAAAACAACCGTGCGAAATGAATTTGGAACGAACGAGAGACGAGCTCGGAACATCCAAATGAAAGCTGCCAACTTCATGATTACAGCAATCCCAATTAATACGGCGCAAAACGAATCCATCGAAGGCTAAGCGTCAATTATCTTCAGGTGATGCCCATAGCAATCGCTAGTCACTGGAATAATGCAGGGTATAGTATTAAATACTTAAAACTACATTTAGGAGTGAAAAATATAAAATTTTATCCCAATTGCCCAAATTTTCAATGTTTCAACTCAATTACCAGAGTCAAGTATATTCTTTTACACTTCATCATGGTGTACCGTGCGTTAAATTCTCCTAATGTAATTATTATGACTGTTAATACTCTTTTTCTACCAACACAGTAGGCTTAGAATCTTTAGCGTAGGATTTTACAATGGACCAAGTCCTATTCCAATTTCCTTTGATTCTTCATTAGCCAAATAATTGAGGAGACTCAATAGAACCATTTCATTCACTGCGAACAATTAGACAGTTGAAGCGCGGACTTCATCATGCATCATTAACATCGGCGAAGACCAGTTTCACTCCACCTTATTTTTGTATTTTAATCAAGCAATTTTTCTTAGATCAGTATGCGTGAGTTGTGTTTCATTCAGCCTCGAAAGTTCCCTTTTATTTTTCCGCTTTACTCAACTGTAAATACTCTCTCTTATAAGACTATTATTTCTATTGCAATCAAGTTAATTTCAATGAAAAACATAGTACACACTTAGAAGACTGTAGAAGAGGTAAACAATCACGATGCTAGGGAAAAAAGTTGTAATAACGCAACCAAATTTACGATGAGTTTGGACAAATCGATTCAATGGCCAAGCAAGAATAAAGTATCCTAAAGGTTACTTTCCTGAACATTTTTAAAATGTTAACTTGTAATCTTGAAGTAGGTGTGTGAACATTATTTTTTTAGTAAGAATAGGGGTCATTCTGATCGCAGTTGCGGTTCTAGATTTTGTAACATAAATACACACCATATATTTAAGTCTTTTCAAATTAAAAGAAGCTCAGATTGTGAAGGGACCAGTTAGACGAAGGAGAAAGAGGCATGATTACAATTATGGGCTTAAATCTCACTTAAACTTCTGATTTCTCAGAAAATGACGAAAGAAGAAAGGGCGAATTTATCAGAGAGGGCGAATGTACCAGCAATATAGAGTTCAGATCTAATGCCCACTACAGATCTAATGTCAATCATGTGAGAACTACGGACCACATGTAGAGATGAAATTTCCATATAACCATATTTTAATAAAAACATATACATAGTCATTGTAATAATAAAATAAAATTGTTATAAAAATTACATAATTATATAGAACTTAATGTGTAATATAAACTGAACATATATGGCAACTTAATTAAATTCATGTGTTAATTTACTGTTGACCTCATCCAGACGATTGTAAAATGAAACCATTTTTCGTTTCTTGAGTAAATGATAATGAGTAGGGATAATCGAGTAGTACTTTTTGATCTCGAGTACAGTATTGAGTCAAGTGTTGAGAATTGCCGAAAATTCCTGGATGATAATATACAATGCATGCTCCAATATATTCTCATTTTCCCCATCCCCTTGTGAATTATCTAGTCTGGATCCTTAGCCTGATGTAAAAAGGGAAGATAATGAAGAACGCTGATGGTTATTGTAATTATGAGGAACGTGGATGGCAATTGCGTCAAAATCAGGAAATGAATGAAAATTAATTTGTCTTAAATATTTCCAGAAGTACAACTGAAATGAATTAATCTCTGATAATATGTCGTCAAAATTAATTAAAAAGCAACAATTTTACGTAATATCTCAGAGTTCGAGTAAAGAAAGTATGGTAGGGTATAAATGTATCGCATAAGAAAGTATGAGCGAAGCACCGGTCCTCTCCGATTGCTCCGAGTACGCCGCCGGAGGCCGCTGCGGCTGACTAAAAGGTATTCGTCACCCACGTCGACTACCGTAGTGGTTTACTACTACAAGCTAAATATTCCATGCCAAAGCGTTAAAACGATTTTAAAGACGATAATATTACTATTACATGAATTTCATGATAGGGCCTCCTGTCGGGAGATTTCTGAACTCTGATGCTCCTCGACACTCGTAATGGTACTCGAAGCAGTCGAGTCAATCGAGCAGGGGCGCAGGTAGGAACTAAGGCTGGGGGGGGGGGGGTTTAGGTGCAACTAATACCGGGGTGTGTGGTGTTATGGATTACCCACCAGGATAAGCGGTAGCTGCGAGATTAATAAATTGCGGAATTTTAAAGATAAATGCTTCAAAATGGTGAGTTTTACAGCTTTCTGAGGGATATTTTATTCATCCTTACACTATTCTTTTAGTAATATCAATCCAATTAAGTAAAATAGATTAAAATTAAAAAACTCGCTGCGCCACTGCAATCGAGTACCAACTTCTCGACCCGACTCGAATTTTTGAGTACTCGCACATCCCCAGTTATCAGTCAATTTCAGACCCTTCGGTTCCAAAAAGTCAACTCTTAATGATGAAAATCATGAGTGTAAACTATGTATTATGTTATAATGAGAGGGGCCCTTGGCGCGGCTCTAGTGCTACAGCGAATAACGTGATTCAATTCATTCGGGTCATGACAACGATACGTTCACGATGAACGCTTTGCGAGCGCCTCGGTCGTTGCCGAGGCGACGGTCGCCCTTGGCTCATCACGGCACTCGCGAATCTCCAATCAACAGCGAATCCCTCCAGACCTTCCCCGCCACCTACCATCCTCGCAGGGCCGTGAGAGACGCCAGTCGTACCCTCCGCGCACACACTTTACGGCCATTTTTTTCGTAGCATGTCTGGCCACATAACAACGTGCCCCCTGTCTTGTAAAGTCCTTCCAGTCTAGCACCGAGATGGTACTCTTTCGCGAGGAAAAAAAGACGCTTGCGGCTGGGAGAGAAAATGAAAAAATAACATAAGATCAAATAGAATAACAAGTCATTTTAACCGTAAACAATCGAGTTATTCTCCTCATTTGCTGACGACCCAGCTTCCGACGTCAAAAAATTTGTCATCAAATGGAACTAGTTTAAATGAAATTTTTAGTTATGGAGAGGTAACGCAGTTAATGGAATGATATAATATTTTTCTTGTCACACAATCGTTTAATTCTGGTCCATAATGCCGTGCGGTGACATTACTCTTTCAACTTATGGACTTGGAAATTTAAGAAGATATCATTTTAGATTCTTGAAGATACAGCGAGGTGGGAGGGTGCAAAAAATATATTAGAAGCAAAATATTACTTTTTACTGAAAAAATAAGATATGTTATTCGCACATAATATGAATTTATGACAAGAATAATACGGCCCCACCATCATGCTGACCTCATTTTAGCGTCACTTTCAACGTTGGTGATATAATATCGGTTTAAGCAACATATCCGCAGTCATATTAAAACTTACTATTCTCAATTTTGCAATTTTATCGATCAAGCAGATATATAGCTCCTGATATATGTATTTTGACAGCTCAAATCACCATAATCTTCATAGAATTAATTTTTCGCGCACGAACTGGGAAAAATGGAACCAATACATTCAATGATGTCAGAGAACTCTAAAACAGAACATGGGAGTCACTTCAACCATAAAAACATGAGGAGCTTTCCTCGCGCAAAAAATTAATTCCGACCAAGCTTCCAAAGACAAAACGTCACCACGATAACTTCGACGCAAAGTTCACGTCAGAGGATATAATTCAGTGTCAAAAAATATCTCCCTTGTCAGCAGACAGCAAGCCTCGAAACATAACTCGTCCCCTGAAAACGTATCGCTAGAGCTATCACTCTGAGGGACGGAATTAATGATCGTGTACACCAGACTTTGGACAGGAACTTAACGAGTAATTCCGACTTAGCAAGCTCCTGTGTTCCAAATTCGTAGCACATTCCAGTTACCGAGGTTGAGGGGAGTTGGGAGGTAAGCGATAGATTTCTTGGAGGAATTAGGGTAGGAAGAGGAGGGAGGTGAAGACTGACCAACATTCTTCCCTATAGATATTACTCGTTTAAAAATGAACAAAAAAATGAGGTAAGAAGGACGCTCGTGAAATCAAAGGTGAGCGTCGAATATCACTTTTGTAATAAAGACAACTTAATTATAACATAAACAGGAAATAGATATGTGAGAAATAGATATTGAAGAAAATTAAGAATAAATAAATAAATAAACAAATTCAAATATTTTTAAAATTGTAATAAAGCAAGCGAAATCTACGCAATTAAATTATTCACATTTGCTGCAAATAATAAAGAAGCCGCTTCGCAGAGTTACAAAAAAAGTTTCTAGTGTTTCGTAAAATCTACTAATATTTTTCTTCAAGGCTATCATTGAAGTTCAACACATTAAAATTACATAATTTTACAGCATAAATGATAATGCGGACGTTCAAATAAGTTCTGAACTCGGATAAGGTGAAACTAGAAGTATGAGCTGAATTTTACTGGCCGTATGGACTCATTCAGTCTTCTGCCCTCGCTATTGCGACCCGAAAACTTTGTCCGGAAGAGCAACGTTTTAGTGGGAGGAAGTGGGCTTGCCGCAGCCATTAGCGTAATTACAGGGCGACTCAATATCATCTCTGGAGCATTACCCTATATATTCGTGCTAAACACACCAAGATGACGCCAGAGAAATAAACAAAAGCCGGAAGGGAGATAAAAGCCTTCATGCCGCGTTAAAAACATTGTCAGGTTACTTGAAGGGGCACATATTTAACAACAAGCGCAGTAGAATTGTGAGAATACCAATGTCAAGGGCCAAATAGTAGGCTTGGAACGAGCAGGGCAAAGAATAAAAAATGGTAGCTCTAGCTATCATATAATGGAATCGGGAATTTAAATCATTTTGCGATCACCCGTTTGGTCATAACCGTTATAATACAGATAGGTAATATTCGCTCTTGATCCATTAAGGTCAATTAAGCACATACTTACGATATTTTTGCTTACCTCTCCGTATTTAATATAAAATAATTTTAGTCAAACAATAAAAAGTGGAAAAGTTATCAACTTATCAACTTTTGACTTGAGCTAGAAAGCTTTTCAAATGTAAGTGTTCACCGCCCGACTGTATCGTTCTCAATTATCCCATTTCTTCATACCAGTCGCCGCCCGGAAGGACAGCTTCTAATTGGAGAGTAATCCGGGATCACATTTTTATTCACGGCTTGAATCCCCGAGAAGAAGGACGTTGTAAATAGCCTTCTTACATTCGAGAATTGACATCAATTGCAGCATATGACAAACTAGAAAACGGGAAATATCCACCAATATACGACCCTTTAAAGACCTAGGATGACGTTGTATGATATCTTAAGCTTTCACGCGATATAATCAGACTCCTCATATTTAGAATGTAATTGAGACGTCATGTGTTTCTTTTAAGCAAAATAAATTCACGGCCAAAATCGATTTGCCGAGGTCATATTACACAAAATGTTATGATACTAGTATGACAAGAAAAAATAATTAAAATCAAAGGGATATTTCCACTTCCCTTGCGATCGTTCGCCTCAAAGAGCGCTAAACATCCGATGGAGGTTAGTAACACCAATGCCTGTTGAGCTCTTTAAAGAATACAATTACATTTCGAAGTTATTGTATCATGCTTATGGAATAAGATCCCAGACATAAAATGAACAATTATCGATCAAATAATGACACATATGCTGAATATTAAATATTACAATGAAAATTTCCCAGGTTGGGCACACACAGTAAAAGACACAATTAAGAACAAAAAGACTCGCACAAAAATGTTGATTTATACAATGTTTTGCTTTTTCCTCTAGTTACTGTCTTGAAAACTCTAACTGAAAGCGGAGCGAAAAAAACGGATACCTCTTCCTCACAAAAAATGCGTAAAACGGAGATTTATGCAACTGATGGTACATTATTTTATGCCGCTCATTACCTTCTAACGGAGAAGGGATAATTACTCATAATTATCATCAAATCATAATTACCAAAGTATTCTACCGACTGAGGTAGGTTTCCATGGAGTATTTAAAACGCATTTTGGCAGCCTCCCTTTCGTTCATGGAAATTTTTATTTCCTTTTCATTCCATCTAAAAAATCCTCTACTCTTCCTGCCTCTTTCTCTTTTGTTCTATCCTCTAACACTGTCCTCAACATCCCACCTCCGCTCTGTACGCGCTCCAACCATACTGCGCGCTCTTTCCTCCGTCTCGCATCCAGAAGTTGCCTCTCCTCACCCACCAAGAGACAGCAAAAGGCCGTCAAATTGCTGCACAAAAATCCACTGTTATATATGGACGTATTTATAAATAGATAAGATACATAAGATGCCCATAAGAATACAAACAACGTACACTCTCTTTACATCGTTACACAGCCTTCAAATGAGTAAGCTATGGGAATCAAAATGACAGCTGAGCCACATTCGTTGGACTTCGCACTGGAGTGTAGGCCAACCCACGATTCCGAAAACAGACATTAGCTTCATATTCAGGTGGGGGATTGAATATGCGGGCTTCGTGGTTCGGGAGTTTCCCAGCTGGGAAGCAGCGTCCAGACACGTCTCAGGGGCTGGACTCATGAGCAGCACTGCTCCAGCAACAAGTGCCTCAGAGCACTTCCCACGCCACGGAAATGAGCATCGCGCTCAGCCGAGGCGAAGTTGTGTGAACTCAGCTGCCACGTAACTCACTAGTACAAAGCCTAATGATTGCAGCGGCTCTTTCAACACTCCAAAGCTTTACTTCCCGCTCGATAGCGAGACTCCACATTGCTGGAGCAGAGAATTCCGGGCTCTGGACAAAATACTATCGGGGGTTCGGCCGTCGCTGACCACTCCTCGACTCGCCCGCCATTCAACGAATGCGACCAGACCGATTCAACTACAGCCCTTGATGAGTGAAGTGCAAATCCTTTGTTCACACTAGCATGATCATCATTCCAAAGGTGTGTAGGCCTATATCAGCAAGAAGATTGGATGCACGGCTCATACTCGACATGTCTTTTTAGCGACGAATTAAACTTACTCCATAATCTTCGAATTACATGGAAATAATGCAGACCTTTGCTTCACCATTCCTCCGCATTTCAAATTTACAATTTTTGCACATGGCAAACTTTGAGGTTTAAAGTTTCAAATTTCAGATAGGGGCAAATAATCAAATATTGTAATTAATTGACTCTGAAATTATCACGTAGTTGGCATGAGCTTTAAATAAATTCTTTATATTCTCTCGAGTTTTAAAGGCAGGTAGAAATATCAACAATTGCCCGGTGGGAAATCCGAATGGTCTTCCAAGAAATATTAGTCGATTAATGTTCCTGTATTTCAAATATGAGATTTTTTCGAATGAAAATTTTAACTTTTGAGATTTTGGTAAATGCTGATAAAAGGTACTGCATTGATAAAGCACCGACATTATTTTTCAACGCTGACAGTTTCAAGGTGACAGACTTTAACACTAGAAGGACGGCAGGGGTCATTTGACCCATTTTCAGAATTCAAATTTATTATTCTCTTATTAAAGTATTTTTTTTAATTTTGAAACTTTTTGACTTTGTTCATTTTGGTCTATATTTTGACAAATTAGTGAAAATTAAACAATAATGTTTTGTTTTAAATTTTTATGACGTGTTATACCTAGAAGGACGGCTAGGGGTCATTTGACCCACAACTGGTTTTCGCGCTATTTTCTTGCCCGTGGGCACTTTAGTGCCATGTATATCATATAATCAGCAAGAGGCTATTGTGATGATTTGCTTCATATTGAATATGGAAGTACCCGGTTCAATGCCAGTTTCGTCCCGAGGGCTCCTGTCTGTATTCGAAAACCTAGGCATAGCGACTTGTTGTGCACAATCTTTCGATATTTTTTGGGCAGGAAAGGGAAATAAAACCTTTTCAATCCTTGATTTGCGTAAATTCATGTAATTATGATATTTTAGTTTTGTTTTATTTATTGTTCAATGATTATTGTATTACCCACACCGGAAAATCGTCACGTATCTCAAGAATTGTTTTCCGTCGTCCAAGATTCAGAGCTCTTAGAGACATTATTTTCCATATCGACTCATCAGGTTTACGAATAACTTTCATTTTTCTGGCCTGACGGCACTGTCACTTGACCTAGCCCCTTTGCCGTATGTCCAGCATTAGTGCCGCCTGACCCCGTCGGGGTTTGGGGCAGGTTGACTGCACGCTGCGTCCTGGGGGAAAATCCTGTCTATTTTTGAGAGAGCGGAGAAATTGGGTGGACTGTAAAATTCTACAGTAAATCCTACCCTTGGAATCCGCAAGTAGGTCGGAGAAGAAGCATTACTGCAAGTTCCTGGAAGATACGAATCAGGATACGGTTGGCGGTTGAGTCCCTACCTTTCGAACGGCAATTAGCGTTACTTCTGAAAATTTTGTCCTTTTGTATGAATTTCTAACGCTCTCCAGCTCTCTATACCTCCAATGCAACTTGAGAAGATTCTACCATAATTCGCTTTCGTTTGTAGATTTTTTTTGCATTCATATCAGTAGCGAGTTGAGGAAGAAAGTAAGAAGTCGAGAAATATATCAAGAAAAGAGAATCGTCGCGATTCAAATAGCTGTAGGGAATTTTGAAGATCAGTCTGGAAGTGAATCGTAAACATCAGTTCAAGGACATTCTGACCAATGCATCAACATCTGCGTGTGATCGAAGCGACGAAGTCCAAGGTAGTGAATCCGATGGCAACTTTGGCGTGATAGCAAATGCACAGCTCTATCCAACAAAATGCAGCTGTCCTTTTATGAGGTAAATTCCAAATAAACCAGACAAATTTGGAATCGAGTACTGGGTTTTGACAGATGTGAAATGAAAATACAGCCTTAATGAATTTCCATATTGTGGCAAAGATGATGATTGGCCATCAAATCAAGCGTTGGGGAAATATATATTTACTAAAGTGACTGTAACATACAAGAATTCAGGAATAAATGTAACTTGTAACAATTATTTTCCATCCATCAAGATAGCAGAAAATTAGAAAAAAAATGGATAACTACTCTTGCATGGACGATCTGAAAATAACAGGCGTGACGCACAAATATCCATGACACCTAAAATAGCCATGTAATCCATTCATCGTGAGTGTTCAAAAATACCTTAGGTCATACTCTTACGTAAAATCAGGCAAACTAGAACAATAATGTACTTTCACTCAGCAGCATGATCTCATACGACACTATTTCCGAAACTAATAAAAGAATACCAGAGACCATCCTATTTCATTATAAAAACAAAGCGGGAGTAGATATGATGGATAGCATGTATCAATTTATTTACACGTCTCCAAATCCAACAGCCATATCTCCACGGGCACAAAAAAGAGAATAGTGCCAAAAATATTGCATCAATTTTCTTTCCACTTTCAAAATTCCTTTTTATGTGCAAATGGCTGGTGTCCTAACACCCCCTGCCACACACTTTTAAGCGGCTTGCGGGTTAGTGTGTAGATTTAGATGTAGATGAATAAATCATCCAATGAACGCATTCAGCGCAAAAAAATATTTTGTGGAAACAGCGCTGAAAAAATACTGTCTGTCTGAGATTTACAACAAAGTAATAAGTTTAAAAAATTTTAATGCAAATTTTGTAAACCCAGTACCCCTATTGTTTAAACATGCAATATAACTTTTGTATTGAGTGTACGTATTTTCATAATTTGATTTGCAATCGACTACTACATACGGTTTAATTCATGATTCTTTAAAATAATTGTTATTAACTTTTGACGATAGAAATAATATTTAATAATGTTAAATAGTGTTTTTAATGAACTGATTCAACAATTAATACGATTAAACTGAATATTGGTTGAAAATTAGGCGTTTTATTCCAAAATACATTTTAGGGGTCAAATGACCCCTAACCGTCCTTCTAGGTAGCGCGAAACTCCCGTCCTCCTAGTGTTAAGCGAATAACTCATCGGGAAAAAAGACTGCATATGACCGGTCAGTACGGAGTGATGCGTGATCTTAATGCCCATGGGCGGTACATTTATTTTTTTTTTCAATACATTCTTTGTAAAAAATTAAGTCTTGAGAACTTGATAAGTCAATGTTACTCCGTTAAGCTAGAATTCTTGCTTGAATTTTTACTCATAGATGTTAAGAGGTAGCACGAAGTTAGTTAACCCTTCTTGGCTTATATAAGTGATTGAACGAACTTTCTCTCGTCGAATAAGCAGTCGTGGACAAAAAGCGGCGGTATTCTGAGGGGGTATTGGGCTACCCTTGGGTAAGGTAGACAATTTAAAAGACACCAAAACCTGTGAAGATACCGTGACTTGGCGACTGGGGGCCGCCAACAATTATGCCTCTCATCACCAGGGGGAGAGGGCAGCAGCTCTTCTTCACATGTGCGAAGGTGGAGATCATACTGGTCGGTACAGCGACACACATTCCACTACGGGCGTGGTAACATTTACTTTAACGACTGTAGTACTGCGATGTGGAAGGCAAGGGGAAACCACCACATTATCATCCCGAGGAGTCACAGCTACTCCACTCAATTTATATAATGACGGCCGTTAAACAGTAGAAAGAAAATTGAAGAGAAACAGGGCCGTACTCTTTCCCAAAGAGTACGGCCCTGGGGAATTAATTTTCTTTCTACTCTTCTTGGCTTACCTACACAAAGAAATATTTTTACTGATGTTTAATTAATTGTGAGAATTATTGATTGAAAAAATGGTATATACCGCATTTTAGGTTATGTGGTTCTCTTATCAAAATACGTACTAGTGATGGAATGAATATTTTATTCGCAGATCATTGATGCTGTTTCTTTATTGTAAATAGCATTCGCATACATTTTGACCTTAGAGTTCGAGGCACTCTGGTCCTTCATCAACATGAAGACGAAATTCATTCCTTTTTTTACACCTTTTCAAATGATCTAAATACACGGGAAATGCTAAATGAGACGCACATCTCCCGCCCGACCGGTCTCCTCTCGTGGCGTAGAATTATTTCAAACGTAAGCCATCATTTGGAAATTTTTAAGGTAGATAGAGCAGGCTCGATTCAATATTAGCCTGTATCGCACGTTTGAAAATTTCACATCGCTATTCTCGCAGATGTAAAAGTTCAATATGAAAGGTACGCGAAATTATGAAAAGGGTCATACCCTGTACGTACACTAATGTTTCCTTGGGCTTTAAACAAGAGATTCGCCACATGCTGGCGCTTTGTCGATCGGGACAGATGTGATCTCTTGAATATCTTTCCGCCGATTTTTATCGAAAATACTAAAAAGAGTGACAAAAATCGTTAAATGGAGCGACAAAAATCGTTATATGGAGTGAATTTTATTTTTTATTGCTCACTCAGTGATTGAACCCGAATGGTGGTATGGATAGGTGAGGGTAGAGCTCATCTCAAATTCATTTACTGGCGTGTGAACATTGCACATTCAGGATAGGGGTGCAGTTTCTTTCCCCGGGTCACCTCACACTGCGAGAAATTTAATTGGGAGAGTCTTACGGCTTCACCCTGGATATGAACCCAAGGCCCTTCGATTAGCACCCAATCGCTCTACCCAATAGGCTACCATGCCTCCCTTTATTGAAATATAATCCAAATGGCCAAATAATATTGGAGAAATATTTGGCCGTGTTAAGAGATGCCTAAGTATGGAATTTAGAGGAGACGATCAACAGCTGAGGTCATTTGCGCCATGAGGAATGGTTATGGAAGGAAGGGTGGAGAGAAACCCAGCATCGGCGTTGGTTTTCTCTCAACGCAAGGCGCCAAAGGGACAGAAGCTTAACGTCCCATCCGACGGACGGAGCATTGCAATTGAAGTGCCCTTCTCATGCCATTTAAGCAGGGATCCGGCATTCTCTGTCAATTCTCTCCGCCGACGGGATATGAACCCGAACCCACGGGGTGAGAAGCCAACACTATAGCCCACAGACTAACCAGATCTCCAGATATGCATGAATAGAGGCCATAAATCTACCTTACCTCGGCATTGAAGAGTGCGTTTACGGTTTGATAAAGAGGGATAGGGCGATGAGTGAGTGGGAGAATGGGTTGGATGCCATGGGGGCGGGGGGGAAGGGGGGGGGGGAGAGAGAGATAGGAAGAGAGAGAGAGAGAAGCGTTCGAAGGGAATGGGCCCAACAGAGTGAAGAGAGGAGGAGGAGGAGCAACGACAGACGATGCCCACATTCCCATTCTAATTGCGAGTCAAAGAGAAGCACTATCCTCAGCGGCCATTCGCTCTCATTTCTCAGCATATATCATCGGTTTTAGCTCCAAATCAATTGTTCGAAAACTATTTCGAAATGGTACCAACAATGGGATTTCAGCCAACAAATGGTGTTAAAGCACACTATCGTTGTTTTGATCTGCCTAATTTACGATGTTAATTTTTTCCAAGTAATAACCCCACCATTACCCAGATAGCACAGATTTAACTTTATCCCTAAATACGAGGATAATATGTATATATGCCGTGACGAAACCTATCCGCACGCAGAGATAAAGTATGAAGAATCCACGCCCTACTCGGGAATAAATGGGAGATCAATTTCCGCATTTTTGGAGATACACCTATCGTTACGCCGTGATGGCCGATAGGTGGCAGCTGCCTCACGTAAGGCGGGCGGAACACGATTCATGTGTCGTCAGCCGAGATTCATGATAACTAAGCTAAAATAATGTAATTACATACATTTCAAATAGTATCAAATATGTAAGAGATATCTCTCCATGGAAGAAGATGCGAAGCAGGCATCTGTTAAATAAAAAGTAGAAAGAAATTATGAAACAAAATCGACACGATTGTGAGTTTCGAACCTGAAACATCAGATTGGGAAACGACCATTTTAACCCCTGGACAGTAGGGCGGATCGGAAAAATCGTTTTTTTTTCAAATCCATCTGGCCCAATGAAAAAAGTTGTGGGACCGATCAAAAATAAGGCCTGAAAAATTTGAGACCTCTAGGTGAACCCCTGACCCTCGCTCAAATGTAATTTAGGGGGGGAAAGGTCGAAATTCGAAAAATATAATATTTTATGGTCATTCCCTATAGATTTTGCCGAGTTACTGTTCTTTAAGGAAAAGTTTCGTGCATTTTGACGTTTCTGCCACCGTTTAGCCACAAAATGCCTAATTTGAGTCCGCGAAGAAAATATTCCAACGCCCACGCAGCGTCGCGTATACAAGATCAGCTGGCCGATCCCTTCCCCTCCCCGCTCGCTTCTCCCCCTCCCACGCCTCGAATACAGCAAAATTCATCCCGCGTGTGCTTCTAGCAGGGCGTTCATCTTGGATAATGTAAATCGGAAGATGGTAGAAAGTAAAAAAGGATGCGTCGTGAGACGACTTGTCCCTTATTTTGCGCCTCGTCGGCGTTAAACAAATCGATGTTACCAACATTTAGAGAAGTGAAGAAATATTTTTAGATCCGAGAACGCAGGAAAGGAGCCTACGGTCCATGAAGAGGCCTCTCAAGTGGCTGTAAAGGTGTGCAAACTTTGGATATGCACTTCTATTCCGGTATTGTCCGACAGCTGTGACTTAATTAATGCACGAAATTTTTCTCCAAAAAGGTCAGTAACTCGGCAAACTCTATAGGGAATGACCATAAAATATTATATTTTTCGAATTTCGAGATTCCCCCCCTAAATTACATTTGAGCGAGGGTCAGGGGTTCACCTAGAGGTCTCAAATTTTACAGGCCTTACTTTTGATCGGTCCCACAACTTTTTTTCATTGGGCCAGATGGATTTGAAAAAAATCGATTTTTCCGATCCGCCCTACTGGACAGCGACTGGCTGATGACAAAAGGCTCATATACGCAAAGAAACTTGACCTAAAATTGACGTTGATATAAGTATTCACTATTACCTTGTATTCGTTCCAAAGTCACAACCCTCGCGATGATTCCTTCCTTTATGCATTCCTCCCATAATATCCACGTTTCCGGGATGTTTTGCTTAAAATGCCAAGCATGGTCATGCGCTAGTGCGATCCAGGGAAGCCCCCATCAAAGTCACGAAACCACAACGATATTTAGGTTGAATTATTACTCTAAGTATTACTGCATGGAAAAAATGTACAGTTTTTAATCGCATACACCACTGAAAACAAGTATTTACGTAGGTGAAGTCCAAGCAACTAATGGCACTATGACAGCCCCTTCCCAAACGCTTGAAATCGTGGACAAAAGAATATTGAACGTGGAGGATGAGCTTATCCTCAAAATCTCTGATTTATCTCAGGATTAGTTAAAATCTGAGCTACCTGGATAATTATAAAAGAAGCGGAGTTATACTGCGTGTGATTTAAGGCGCCCAGTTAATGTTGAGAAGCGTGCTTGAGAGGGATTGGTACGGGTACTAATGTTCCATCAGGAACACGGAAACGGTCATGATATTTTAACATAAAAAATATTCAATTATATCAATAATAAATTCGATTAAAAAGGAAAATAGTTTAATACAAGACTTAAATTTTAAGTTTTGTAATGCCATAGCATGAGTTAAAACTGCCTGCCATCGAGAGAATCAGCATGACCATGCTGGCATTTGATCATATAAATTAATTAATTTTGAATAACTTGCATGGTTTATATCATTAGGAAACAATTACTGAGCCAATTGAGATTAGTTTTCATCATTAGAGCGTACAAGAGCTTATTTCTTCTAAACGTGGGCTAAAATATTCGATGTGTAACAATGGAATGCCCCACACAGAGACTTGGCAATAGACCTCTGGACAAAATTTTAATTTGCCTTCAAATATGTTCTAAAAATCAACAAGGATAAATATATACGTAAAACGTTTATTACATGCAATAATTTTCCATGGAATGTTTTTTAATCGCAAGAAAAGGAAGCTTTTCTCATCAGCAGACACTCCCACCTCAATACGTATTTCCATTGGCTGACGGAAATATGACGTCAGCTCATGCAACCATGCGGCGGTTTCATGAAATCCATGGGGGTTCGACGGATTTGCAAGGAGATCTTCAGCACGGATCGGCACTTCGTTAGCGTTTCACTTTGAGAAGTGTACATTAGGGCGGATCGGAAAAATCGATTTTTTTCAAATCCATCTGGCCCATTGAAAAAAAGTTGTGGGACCGATCAAAAATAAGGCCTGAAAATTTTGAGACCTGTAGGTGAACCCCTGACCCTCGCTCAAATGCAATTTAGGGGGGGAAGGTCGAAATTCGAAAAATGTAGTATTTTATGGTCATTTCCTATTGATTTTGCCGAATTACTGCTCTTCTAGGGCAAAAATTCGTGCATTTTGACGTATCTGCCACCGTTTAGCCACAAAATGCCTAATTTGAGTCCGCGCCCGCGGAGATAATATTCCAACGCCCACGCAGCGTCGCGGATACAAGAGCCGCAGGCCGATCCCCTCTCCTCCCCGCTCACTTCTACCCCTCCCACGCCTCCAATACAGCAAAATGCATCCCGCGTATACTGCTAGGAGGTCATTTATCTTTGATAATATAAATCGGAAGATGGTAGAAGGTAATAAAGGAAGCTTAGTGAGACGACTTGTCCCTTATTAGGCGCCTCGTCGGGGTTAAACAAATCGATGTTACCAACTTTTAGAGAAGTGATGAAATATTTTTTGATCCGAGAACGCAGGAAAGGAGCCTACGGTCCATGAAAAGACCTCATGAGAGGCTATAAAGGTGTACTACCATCGGATATGCGCTCCAATTTCGGTTTTGTCCGACAGATATGATTAAATGGATTTAGGGCGAAAGCCGCTCGCGTCCCCTCCCCGCAAGCTTCTCCCACGCGCCAAATGCACCAAAATTCACACCAAGTGCGTCTTACTTCGTTAGTCTAAATATTTAATGTTTCAGTATCGTCTGTGGATGAACAATCACGAAAGAATTTTTCAATTACCTGCTTTCCAATCTGTATTTCTTATATCAGTGTCATTCCTCGTCTTTTGCTGTTGTCAACAAAGTTTTTGTGAATATCTTCACGAATCTCTCGTCCGTATCTATAACAAAAAGAAATATTTAACTTCAAATCTGAAAGTTCATCAACAGAGTTTTGAAAATCCACAGCCCTAAGGTCAGATGTAGCCGGAGGTACTGTGGTCTCTCTCTAATATGTCATCAGCGAGTAGTCCTTAAAGTTGATATTAAAATCCAGCACTTTAAAAAATCTCGGATCGGCCGCCAAACAAATACTTGCAACAACGCAAATTCGGTCCTTAGATTGCCCTCCCAATATTTATGCCGCAAATCTAAGTCAAATTAGTGCAATTAGCAAATAGACCTCTGTAAGGGATGAAATATGATTTGATACTTTCCCGGCGAATGATGTGGGTAAACTCTTCTCGGGATTCAACGAAATTTATCCCTGATGATGAGTCCCGAGTCGGAGCTTGAAACGTTTGCCATTATGGAAAAATTAACCCGGTGGGAATCCCGAGAAGAGTTTACTCACATAGCAAGGGATGTTGGAATTATGCTTGTAGCATAGGGATGATGCCTCCTTTTTGGGCGGTATTCACCATCGCATTCAAATCCTTTTTATTTTCGTGTATCTAATTTTCACTCGGAAAGGAATCGAGAATCGCAGATTTTATAACTTTTGCTAATCCTACGACTGGGGAGGTGAACCCAAAAGTGGGACCCTGTTTCTTCAACTAACATCACACATTCCCCTCTAAACTTGGATTGATAAGTGCTCTTGCCTTTTTTCATCAGACAAAAGTATAGTCTTTCACTCCATAAAAATGTAGCCCTTTGATGACACCCTTTGATACCTCTCTTTTCGTATTCACAATAATTAGCATCTTTTTCTGTCAACGTAAGTAATTCTTGCAAACTACCTTGGATGTTTCTTACGAAGTTATGATTTTTGCGTCAACTAAAGTTGCGGGGACGATCATTGCTGTTTCTTGGTTCTTGCATATACCTCTATCACATTTGGCAGACGCATTTTCCTCGCAGAAGTTCCAGTTTGAGTTTAGTCCTGAATTTTTATTTGATGAGGAAAGTAGAGATAAAAATCGGATGATATCTCTTCAGTTTAATTTTCTTCGGATGAAATGATGAAGAAAATTTTTGATACTATTTTCCCATACAAGAATTGACGATGTTGACTCAACACTCTCCGGCGATTCTCTTTTTTTTTCCTCAGTTGTCGAGTTTCTTTAGGACTCAATTCTGCAGACATCATCTTTAGTTTCGTCCGCTGGTCTCTCAACATACTTATTCATTGGGGGGAACATTATGCTCCTTCTTGCACTTACACGCAAAAATATCGCATAATTTCAAATGTTCTTTCCAAAGTGCTTCAGTTTTGTACTTAAGCAAAAACCCTACGTTTGGCCTATTCGCATTTTCCGTAAGTTTTAGTACTTCCTTTTGTACCGCTAAATCATTTAGTCACACACATAATGGAAGGGAAGGGTCACCATAGTTCGCACACCTTTATAGCCACTCAAGAGGCCTTTTCATGGACCGTAGGCTCCTTTCCTGCGTTCTCGGATCAAAAAATATTTCATCACTTCTCTAAAAGTTGGTAACATCGATTTGTTTAACCCCGACGAGGCGCCTAATAAGGGACAAGTGTTCTCACTAAGCTTCCTTTATTACCTTCTACCATCTTCCGATTTATATTATCAAAGATAAATGACCTCCTAGCAGTATACGCGGGATGCATTTTGCTGTATTGGAGGCGTGGGAGGGGTAGAAGTGAGCGGGGAGGGGAGGGGATCGGCCTGCGGCTCTTGTATCCGCGACGCTGCGTGGGCGTTGGAATATTATCTCCGCGGGCGCGGACTCAAATTAGGCATTTTGTGGCTAAACGGTGGCAGAAACGTCAAAATGCACGAAACTTTTCCTTAAAGAACAGTAACTCGGCAAAATCTATAGGAAATGACCATAAAATACTACATTTTTCGAATTTCGACCTTCCCCCCCTAAATTGCATTTGAGCGAGGGTCAGGGGTTCACCTACAGGTCTCAAATTTTTCAGGCCTTATTTTTGATCGGTCCCACAACTTTTTTTCAATGGGCCAGATGGATTTGAAAAAAATCGATTTTTCCGATCCGCCCTAGTGTACATACATACTCGTAATGTCGCCGTGACGTGCTTTTCCGAAGAGTGAAAAAGATACTAGGGATATTATTTTGCTTCTGTGGGCATCATGGATCCTGGTTTCGATAAGGGAGACGCGAGAAACTTGCCTAAAATTTCAACTGCCTCAATGTTTACATAAATAAGTAGAAATAGTAACTACATAAATTCTGAGACCCGGGGAGTGAAGATGGCTAGGTGAGTATATAGCCACGATTATAAATTGAATTTCTTAGGGTATTAGTTGATGTTAACGTTTCTAAATCCTTTTTTTCACATAGAGTCGGACGAGAAGAATACGGCGATGATGCTATAGGTTACGTGCAAGTTAAGCGTGATAAAAATGAATGCATCATCCGTGCTCGTATTCGTAGGTTCGATCGATGGCCTATGTTGTCGAAGCCCGTCTTTTGGAGGAGAGCGGCGAAAGCGAAGTTGTGACTCTTTCGTGTAAGGATTGCATAGCCAGTTTGGGTACGTAAGACTTTACTCCAAGTGGTATTGTATCTTTTTTATTTGGCATTTTAAAGTAAACAAATTTTCCCGTTATTTATTCGTGTAGAACAACCTGATGAAATTTTTAAGTGGTGAAATCTCCGATTTAATAGACCTAACAATTAGTATTTCCTGAAGTGTGGAAAATATAATATGGAACTTCTTTGAAGTAGCCCACCTGCTCAAAATTTCACTTTTAAGTAACTCAATGGGATGAAAAAATTCCCCTTTTTCTGTTGCTGTTCCTTACATTCTTTACCTACAGCAAAAATATAGGAGATAAAACTATCCGATTATTATTATTAAATTTGTTACCTGTCAAAGAGCTGTAGGGTTTTACGGTTCTTATTCATTTGGTTTTGTAAGCATATATTCGAGTTACTATAACATTGTTAACTCCAGTCTTTCCCTAGTTTCAAGAGAGTTAATGATATTAGAGTTTTCGTAGTAAGTACCAATAAATCAAGAAACTGAAATTCGTCGGCACTTTTTCATCCGAACAGTTCGTCGTTCACCGTCTTGGGGGACCGTGTGAAAATACTTATTTGAGGCATTTCCACTAGTATTACTGCACCTAGGCACAATGCAGTACTTATAGCTGCGCTTCGACAAATCGACGAAATACGTACTACAACAAAAACGGCGTAATATCCACAATATCACTAATTCTTTACCTCCTCTACAGTAATGGGCACGGACGCGAACAACACTATTGCATGAGCTGACGTCATTCAAGATGGCAGTGGTGCGAATTACGTTCTTCTTGCATGGCAAGTGACAGCTATTTTAAATGCTCGAAATAAAAAAATGCAAGATTATGCGGCCAAAGTGTTACACCACTTAGCTTAATATTTACACGTACTTTTCAGAAAGGTCTTTACTTTGATAGGTGTCCAGAGGTCTATTCAGTGGACTCATTTTGTGGTCATTTAGTTTCGTTTAATCGCGAAGCAGATACAGAAACTCTAGTTTTATCCCTTTTGAGAGCTAATTACTGAGGATGGGGATCTCTGGAGATGCTACTGGTATTTTGGGAATGTTTTTGCAATCACTTAAAATATCTTTACTTGATATGGTAATACCATTTTCCTCCAACACGTAGAAAATCGTAGAATTTGTGAAAACATAACTCAAAATATTTAATATCTAAAAGTAACTACGAGTCGCGGTGCACTTCTGACACATGCAGAAAACGACAATATATCGCTCCGTTGCACTCACGCCATGCATGAATGTCACAGTAGTGAAATAAATATAACGCAATAGTACCTAGATGCGGGAGACATTCAACTATGACCAGTCCCCGCACCCAAGCGTTCAATATTGTCCACTTTGACATTGGAGGCCGACAACCTGCCCATAGCAGCTCCACGGCTATTATTCCTAGATCGTAATAGTCGAACGAAGATTCTGCATTCCTTTTGAACCGGTCTTTGACAATAAAAATGCATATTTATGGAATTGCCACGATAACTTCTCAGACCTTTCCTAACAGGAGAGATTTCAATATGCCGAACGACAACGGCTTCACAAAGAAGTGACAGCGTTAGTGAAAATAAAATTTGCCGGCACCTGTACAGGTATTCGGACCCAGGACTCCTCAAATCGCGCCTCGAATCTCACACGCTCCGAAATGCCCCTGATTCAAACATTTTACGGTCAACACCGGATAACACCGTTCATGTTACCACAAGGCCAGTCCCGCAGCTCTTCGAATGCGCAGTAGTTTTGCTTTTGTCTGCCCAGGAAAATTCGCATTGGGTGCACGCCCACAGACGGCATAACTTGTATGAAATACGATAGTCCTTTATTCGTAAAATTAAACTTGGAAATGATTTCAGAAAAATGTTTCGTATTTCAAAACCACCCTTGACTAACACTCATCTTCCCTTGCTCCATGCCGGCGTAGTTATTCTATTTTTGAACCGATGCTCGCTTGAGGAATTCCACCACGCACGTAAGTTATAATGTACAATAGACATATATATCCATTGTTTAAAGACAGTGGAGATATCGACGCGTCAGTCATCTCAGCAGCTATCCATACTTCTTGTATGTTTTCAGGTCATATAGAAGAAACGGATCTTACACACTACTAATAGAAAACAAATGCCCACTGGCAAATAGAGTATGAAGATCATCATCCCTAGTTACACTATTTGTCGCGATATATTTTAGGTCTTGACAACGAAAAATGAAATTAATCTTATAAGATCCATAGAGAGGGCTTTCGGGGAGAGTTGTAATTACTTACAATTCTACAGTTCCAAGGGTATAACAGATACCTGGAGCAAACTTGTAACAAGCTATGAAAATTATATAGGCTGCAACTTCTTTTTGGCAACCAATGTGAGCGTAATGGCGCTTACAATGCAGAAAGCAGTAGTATAAAGTAGGGATATGCAAGTACGCGAAAATTCAAGTCGAGTCGAGTAGTTGGTACTCGATTCGAGGGCCTCGAGGGCCATCACGAATGTCGAGTCGAGTAGTTTCGGTTACAAAGCAGTCGAGACCAATAGGTTCATAAATCTACCGACAGTAGTCTTTTAAATCTTTTAATGCCTTGGCCAAGAAGTTCAGCTTGCTGTATACATAGCAGTCAACTACTGTGGTAGTGAACGTGGGCGCCGACTACCTTTTTATCAGTCGCGGCGGCGGCCGACCGTCATCCGAGCCGGCGGCGTATTCGGAGAAATCGTAGTGGACCGCTGCTTCGCTTATATTTTCTTATGCGATACTTTTATACTCTACGCTCCATTCTTTACCCAAACGCCGAGAGAATGCGTAAAAATTGTTAAGAATTCTGGGAAAAGATGTGTAGCTTTTAGGTTTCAGTGCCGGTATGCCGGTTTTGGAATGCCGGGTTTTCCCGGTGTTTGACGTCACTAAGTGGTGCCATATTTTAGCCTTTCATAATGCTACGAATGTCCGATATTAATTTTTGTTTATTCCTTTGCTGCGTTTAGTTTTATTCTTGAAATTACAAAACAAGAGCAGCTATGGTTGGTAAAACGAAGTGAGAAATGAAGAAAAAATATTTTTGTTCTACGAAGCTAAAGCGAAGTTCTATAGTTGGTTCGCTTAGTCCACTTAAATTCCATCCAGATTCACGATCCATAAAAATCGTTGACATATTTTTAATGAAAATTCCCAAGGTTCCCGAATCTTGTAATATTGGCAAGAAAGTACTTGTCCAACCACACAAGTATGTAGCGAAAGTGAATTTTCCACAGGCAGTATTACTGTAACATGGACACGTCAAAACCTGCTGCCTGAGCATGTAGAATAATTTTTTTCTGCATGAGAATTTCAAAGGATCAAACATTACATGATTTATTTATGTATATAAATTTTATTACAATAGTGTCAATGCCTTTACTCAGGGCTCTTCCTAGCAGTCTGGATGCATACATTACTTAAATTATCAACATATTTCTTGATGTTAATTCATTTCAATTGTGCTTATGGAAATGTGAAAGGTAAATTAATTTTCATTCATTTCTTAATTCTGGCACAATTACCATGAATATTCCTCATCATCTTTTCGTTTTCACACCAGGCTAAGCATTCATGATGGAAAATTCACAAGGGGGTTGGAAAATGAGAATATGTTAGAGGATGCATTGTTGCACGCATTGCCTGGTCCATAAATTATTATATTCGATTTGACTCTATACTTGCGAGTAGTTTTCAACCTGACTCGATAGGCGACTATAGATCACAAAGTCGCACATTTAAAGTATAAAGAATTACTTGAGATCCTAAGGCTATGGCCAGGATATCTAAAATTTACTTCAAAACACTAAAATATCTAAAATACCCCCAGGATTGAATTTTAATTAGAGATATTTAGTGGAATCACGAATTTAGTTAACTCTCCATGACTTACTCATGCAAAGAAACGTAGTAACTGACGTCTAAAGCGACGCCTTAAAAGGTAAGAAAAAATTCTCCTTTCATTTAATTCCGGGAAAATTATTGAAAAAAATCTTGGTTTACACCATATTATAGATAATGTGGTCCTCTAAAGTTATAAAATTTCTAATTCAAAATAAATTAATTTTAATCGATGAAAGGGTTTCAGTAATGGTTGTAAGAGTGACTAATTTTTAAATGAAATTACCGCCCAAAAATACGCCATCTCGCTTCATTGGATGAGATAACTTATTTTTCTCAAGAGCTATCCATATATCGACTAACTGGTCACATGCAAACAAATACCGTCGGAGACAGCCATGTGGATAATCTCACGAGAAACTCATTAAAAACGGCAGCGGTAACACAGAGAGCAACACGCTGGAGCACAGAGTAAACAAAAAAGGAACTGCCGGAGTGTTGCTTTATGGTTATGGTCAAATAAAGATTAGAAAACGCCGCAGACAGTAGGCTCATTCGAAGAGAGAATGGGGAATAATAATGATACTAGACGCAAGGAACGATCGCTTGACCGCTAAGGATTCGAATTTATGACAGAATACACTCGTTAGCTCGGGAGCAGTCAGGGAGTTCTTTTTTTTGTGTGTGCTCAAGGGGACGAGCGTGTGAAGTGCACTTCAAAGGCGTTTGCGCCCCAATGAATGGCTCCGTTCTCTCCCTCGGCCCACTCGAAGCCACCGCACGTTTTCCCACGGGCGGCCGTCAATCGGCGCTTTGCCGCTGCGCGCATCAAAGCGTGAGTAATACCCCCGGGCCCTACGGTGGACACGGGCGCGTTAATAAAACAATGGAGCAGCGAATGATGATGCGTCCGTGGCCATATTTTCAAAGCGTAGTGTACCTTTTTTCAAGGTTGCCGGAGAGAATATCGTTCAGCGTTTTCCGTCTATAAATACACCGTGCAAGGCGAAAATAATGTTTGCAGCGCTATTTTACGTATTCGACTCGCCTAGCGCGCCGCATGCCTTAATTTTGGATCGCTACTCCAAATCACTGAGCGTGTCATTTTTCTGCCGGAGATTTTCCACATCGGATGTCTATGCAATCGTTAACTGCAAACAACAACACAAAAAATCTGAGATATTTTGTCAAACTCAAAAATATTTAATCTCTTTTAATCAGCTCTATTCTTCCATGTGTTCGCCACTTCAAACTACCGAGAAAGGAATTACTTCGCAGGCGATTTGCACCATCGATTTCCGATGATTGCAATATGCTCCAAACATTGGCAAACGGCTTTGTTTCATGTTTACCCTCAAAAATTGTCTTTAAACAGACGCTGGCTATATACATATATGATGAATATATTACTGACTTTTTCGCATTTCATTTTATGCATCTAATTATCAAATTACGGTGGTTGTAACAGATATTTGAACTCAGGCATCATAAAAAATATTATGCCACAGTTTAGACTAGTAAAGCCAAAAAATACTTATTATTTTTTTCAAGGTAAGGAGCAAGTGTTTTCGCGGCTGCTGCTGGCAACCCACCCTAAACCCTGCCACAGAATGAGAATAAGTTTACTTAAAATTGTCGTTCTTACTGAAGTTATTAGGAAAATATTCATTCATATCTTTATTTTTATATGAAATGAATTAAATTAAAATGATACCTTATCATCACTCCAAGTCATTGAGCGTGTAAATTTTCAGCAGGTAATTTTCCGTATTTCATTTCTATGCAATGAGAAACTTAATGTATCACAATAGGTAGGGATTATTTATGTTTGAATTTATTAGAAACTTTTGATGATTTCCTTTTGTTTGTGCCAAAGCTATTTTTTCCAAGAGATAAATACGAGATAGAAAAAGGAAGTTGACAGGGCTTGAATTCAGCATCACACCCGCGGGCACCGGAGCAATGCCATTAAAATTAATATAATTGATACGAAAGTACTCTGATGAATTCACCGAATAGCTTTGGAATAATAGACTATAAGTCCCCACTCACTTGAGAGAGGATGACGCGACATGCTACCGGAGGATTTTTGGATCCATCCCTCACAATGACTATTTTTCTCTGTATTAGTCATAATTTGTTTTGTAATAAATCTAGAAAATTGCAATTTCATTTTCTTTACGTCTCTATGCCTCTTTTAAGCATTTTCATGATACGAAGTACTCTCATTCCTAATGCAAGCAGAGCGTTTCTTTGTCTCCGACAATCCATCATTCCGTCCTCAGTTAGGTATCTTAATTAAAACGGGCTGACATCAAGAGTGCAGCCTACTTTCAACAGTCTCGTGCTAAGATTCAACAAGTGACGTCATAAACTTCAACACTTAATAGTGCTCGTCTTCTCACTCACAGGCCGTGGTGCTGTACATTCGTCCCACTTCGAGACCTCAACAAAAACACGGACATGCTCTAGAGTTTGCAGTATGCCCTCATCGGTGGGACATTCATTTGTTCTAAAAGAATCACCCCATAGCATAGCATTTAAATCATATGTACCAGCGTCAACATAAACACGTAATACAGAGTTCAAGATTTTTCTAGAAATATAACTTTGGACTTCATAAGGGGTTACAAACAACTTCAAGTCTACGCTCCATATGGAATTAACATTACAAAAACGGAGGGTTAAGGATTATGAAAAATGTTAGAATCGCCTGGTCGCATGGTCCCGTACATCTTCCCGTCGCATGGCTGTACATAATTTCGCTCTAAAGGAAAGGATACTGATATAATTTCAGCGATTGAGGCTATTTCGGGCGTCTATGCAGAGGTTGCAGACCATAACGGAGACAATAAAGCCCATAGTTAGGGTGCTTCCCAATCGTGTATCTGCGCTGATCTGTTTAGCTCAGAGGGTGTTCCAATCGCAGCTGTGACGTCATCGGCGCTAAAGAAACACATCCTGCACAGTTGTTCGTCTTGTGATGGCGGAGAAACATATTGCTGACGGAAAATGGATTTCACCATCTCAAAGATAAATATGATGATCATTTGAGAATAATAATTAACAATAGTTTGATCTATATGCCTTAGATAAGTTTAATTAACCTCGTAATTTGGGAAATATAATATTTTCTTCGTCAAACATAATGACTGATATAACATGAGCAAAGGAAGATAGCAAGAGGAGGCTACTTGATTTTCTAGAGTAATAGTCCTTATAAAAAAATAGAAATGGAGAATGTAAGCTAAACTAAAATGTTATATTGCTTAGATTCTAAGCAGATTTATTTCATTAAGTCGCATGGATAGCGGGCGTATTGTATACAAAATTACCTTTAACGTTCATGTGGCGTTAATTGCATTCCATTCATTTTCATTCAGTGACACAAAATTACTATAGAATCGGCAGGTTTATAATGCGGTGTTAACATTTTTTGCGGCTTTACCTGCGTGATATTGATGTAAGTTGTAGATTTATCTCAATCCAGAAATGCGAAATAAAGTATAACTGCCGGCACTGTAGCGGTACGGGAGAGGTAATTATTAAGTAGCAATATTTCCATTATTTTCTTTCAATTATTACTTACTAGTGCTTTTACTAAATACAAAATGAAATAGGCGAACAATTATCATCCTTCTTCATTATTCGTGTGTCGAAGGTCAGTTCATAAGCGTCAGGTCATTTGAACATTCAACTTTTGCCGCCGATCGGTCCACATTTGTAAACACAACGGTGCAGATGCGTTCCAATCGTCTGTTTCAATGTGCGCTAATGTGTTTCAATCTGTTGCGATGTGAGCTAATCTGCGCAAGGTGATTGGAAAGCACCCTTAGCTCCCGTATCCTTCGTTTATTTTTTCGGCGCTTTTTAAAGCGCAGTGTTGTCGTCTCAACGTTGCCAACGATGAGAGGAAAGCGACAAACACAGCGATATCGTCTGGTGACGTCACTCCTAATTCAACATGTCAGTAGGCTTTTTCAGCGCTCTACGAAATGTTACACTTTTGGAGCTATTTTGAACATTCTTGTAGAGCGCAGAAAAGAATACCACCTCGACTATAATTTCTTTTTTAGTGAAAAATTTCAAGTATAACCAATAAAAATTGGTGAACAACCTTACTACGCGTAATAATGACCTAAATATTAAACATAACGAGTAACTCAATTTAATTTATCTGATTCATTGCCATAAATGGATAAAGAAGATATAAAAAAATTACGATTTTTTAAAATGGTACTGATAATTGGTTGCAAGTAATATAAATTCCCTTAAATAAGGTGCAATTTTTAGATATAAAACGCGTCAAAAATTTTTATCAGGTCGCGCCTGCAAAATTCGAGCGGTGAAACATGATAGGTATGGTCAAGGGGCAGGCGGAGGAAAGACAGGACTGCGGCAGTCAGCTAATAACTACGTATTCTGATGACACATGAAGTAAGCATATAACAGTGATACAACGCAATACACCGTATTCAAAGTAGCTCAACGGAATCGGCCCCTTCCACGCGGGACGTGCCTCCGGACGACCCGCGCAAAAACCACGACACGCTCTTGCTGGCAGCTCATGCGTTGAAAAACCCGTGCTTCCCAAACCAAGTACCAAGAGAGAAGTGTCTACATTTTAGTATGACCTTTTGGCCACCTACAGATATCGGTAATGCATCAACTGCTTCCTAATACTCTTCCGTTCAACAGAAAATAGGGTCAAAATATTAACGCCTCCCAACGGGAGTCTGCAGTCCTTGAGGGTAGGGCGATAGGACGCTGATTGAAATGACCCGGGTTCGAATACCAAGAGAAGCCCTCGGACCCTAAACCAAAAGTAGCGAAGTGTGAGGTGGCCCAGGGGAAGAGATTGCCCTGAGTTTGAGATTTTCTAACGCTTATGACTTCATGTGGGGTGAGCTCTACCCTCGCCAGTACAAACCAACATACGGGTCGAGTCACTGAGTAGATGATGCGAGATAACACTAGCCGCGCTTTGTTTCAAAAAGGAGCAACCATTTCAAATGTCAAATCGCTCTCTTTTTTAGAAAATGACGGAACCAATTATGTCTTCCTTTTTACACGAATCAACGCTCGGTGAACTGAATCAGAGACGCAAATTATTATGAGCACGTCTCTGCTCCTGAGTTACCTCAGCATTTTGAAATGTATGTGTTCAATGGCTTGCCAGCTAACCTCGAATATATACACAAATAAGTATAAAATTATGCATCTAAATAAAATGTATAAGAAGTTGTACTTCCCTTGACAGTGACACATGAGCGTGGAAACCGGTCGGGACTAACCAAATAAAAAGTTGTGTGGCATTAACTAAAATTAATTTTGCTCTTTGAATAGAGTACTTTGTTCACTCATATGTCGTAAACAGACTCACTGTTATAATTGTAGATGTAATCCGTACACTTTTGATGCACAGGACAAATTAAACGTTGATATGACAAAGATTTATTTCTTGATAGTGAACGAAAACATCGTGTGTGATTTTCCAACATTGATTCGAAAAATATTTCAACTCTATAAAAAAGTAAATACGAATATTCCAGCTATGGTTTCAAACTTAAGCTAAGATAACCAAAAATAATTTATAAAATTTAGGGGACGCAGCTGATATGGGGGATAATTCCGAAAAATTACGCCGCAGGTCCAGTCAATTAAATCTCTAAACCTGAAAAAAAACTTCCGATTTGCATACTAATTGACCACCAAGCACGTTTTTCAAACAGTAATGCCATGTTACTCATCGGTATCAGGTTAATCCTAAGTCCATATTCCCCATGAATTTTTTTTATGGCTCTATATCTCTAGGGATTCAACAGCACTCTCGTTTTTTAATATTTATCTCTTGAGAGGGTAGCGGGGTTCGATATCTAGGTCGTGTCCGTGGGCACCGTGTTCTGTGACGGCCGATATTTCTGAATAAAAAATTCGGAGGGCGGTGCTGTGTCCTTTGACTCTTGTTTTGATCGCTCTACCTGTTTCTCCAAAGTATACTTTCTCGCATGTCTTGAATTTTATTAGGTATACGCATTCGGCCTTCATTTGATATTTGTCCTTGACATTCCTCCAAGAATGAGCAGGCTCAATGAACTGAACAGAAGAAAATACTTTGACCATTCAGAGAATTGACGAAGGGAAACTCAAAAATAACCCTTCTACCCCGTTTTCTCATCTCATCGGCGGCACTAGAGCAGCAGAACATAAGACGTTTCGATAAAGTTCTTTTCCTCCTCGGAATGGCTTTGCGTTGACTATCCGAAGTTCGTACATCATCTCGAGCCTCGCGATAAAAAAGACGAGTTCAAAAAAGAAATCGATACGACCTGAAAGGAGGGATCTGAGAAGGGTTTGGAGTGAGGCTAGAGTAATGAGTTCTCAGACGGTAAGCAAGGCTTAAAATTACAGAGGCTTCACAGAGATCTAATCCAAGCATACAGCGTTACTTGAGCGCGGCGCGGCGGGCATTGCAAGTTCAGTACTCCGTCCGCTGAGGAAAAAAAAGTTGAAGTTATGGGCTTCTTGGCGTCGTTCGTTAGGAGCACATTATCCCTAAGCTGAGGGACTTGGCATCTCCGTTCCTCGTATCTCATCCCTGGACTACCCACCCAATTACCCTCCATGAAGGAAATTACGCGCCTCACCTGTGGCTTAACTCTTCAAAACAAGTACGCGACCAAGTGAACAATGAAAGGATTCATGGAAGTATTTGCAGCCAAAAGACGAGGGGCTGCGAATGAGATATGAATGATGCGTGATGCATCTCGAGCCATTGAGAGTTATGATAAGTCGTGCGATACACAAAAGGGTTCGGGCCAATCTGAAAAGAAAAGATTTCTCAATCAGATGAATGCGTGGGTCTCAACAGCTGCAAAATCAGGGACAATAAAATCATGAATAAATATTAGCACAAACATTTTTGTGATTAGCAGTCAACGCAACCAGAAACAATCAGAAAACCGTAATAATGATAACATAATACGCATCATCGGTAAAGGAATGATAAAGGACAAAATTCCTCCATATTTAAGTATGCCATTAGAAACCAGAAAAGCATTTTAAATAATAACCGTGGTGGCAAGACAAAATACTGCGACGCAATTTAAAAAAAGTCAAATTTTCAACAAAGACCCGAATTGTTTTTACACTATTCAATAATTTGAAATGAACATTTTTAGGTTCTTTGCACGCATACAATCCGCGAACTAAAAGAAATGTTTGCCCAATTCTCTACGTAAACGTTGTTTATGAAATTAAATTTCCTCATTTCCTTTGAAATATCCGTAAGTACCAGAAGGAATAAGAATATTAGATCGATGACCTTATGAATATATATCAAACATAAAGTATTTAGATACCATTACCCGTTTCCCAGCAGGCGCAGTGGAGAATTTCCTGTGCGGCGCCTTCGTCATACGAGGACAATAGAATACCACATGAAGGAGTCACATCCCTCAACGAAAGAAACCCACCTCCGCCGGCGGCAATAATGAATGTTGTCATTATTTAAATCGTTAAGCTCCTCCTCATACGGAGTACAATCCTGGCCTGCCCCCCATCCATTACCAACAATCCCTCTTCAAATCACAATTTGTCTTATTCCCGAACATTCTATCGAAAAATCGAGTTTTCTTCCACCCCAATCGATCCCCACCGAACATCAATCCCTCGAACGCTTGAACGTCCAAAGGAGAGCCGCGCGATTCGTCGTACGAGAGAACAGGGACAACTTTTTACAGCATTTGAGGTCGCTTATGATCACGCGAATGAAAACCATTCACCGTGTAAATCGGGATTCAGCGAAATTCCCGGCTTTCGTATGACCTCTCTTTGTCTCCTCCTTTAAATACCAAATCGGCAAAACAACTCACAAGCAATTTTCTACTCTTGAACTTCAACCGTGAAAAAAATACTTCAAATGTCGGAATCTGATCTACCTCCACATCCACATAGTACCTCGCCTCCAAAAGGCGTGCGCCGGCGGTGTGAGGGCAGCAGTCGTTAGCAAAGAGAGAAACAGATACACTCGTACGAGTTCCGCCTAGCATTTATTTCAATCCTTTGTTGTGCGGGGTAAAAACAAATTCTCATACCTATCCGTTCCACAAAATGTCTCTCTTATTTTACCATTTCTGTTGGACTTGAATACACAAGATATTTACGAGATAGCAGAGTGATCAATAATCTCGCAATAGACGAAAGCATCGTCGGCAAATAAACGTATTTTACTGCTAATTTGGGAGCAGTGTCCAAAACGTTTAGGGTCATGGGTAAAAAAGCTTTCTTATAATCTTGAAATAAAGCGTAAAATTGTCTTATCTTAACTTAATTTAGCGAATTTTAAATTATCACAAATAAAAGCGCGAGCTGTTTCGCATGGTAAAATTTTTGGCAGCGGTGGGATTCGAACCCACACCTCCGATGAGACACCAACGCCACAGACCGCTCGGCCACGCTAGGTAAACGAATTTAATGTAATCTAAATAATTAAATACTGCTTACAAATACAATTAAAATTTTAAATGGATTTTAAACGATATTCTTCGAACAGTCTTCCTTTTTTATATGTTGCAAATGCAACTCTTTTCTACAAGTTAAAATTTGGTAAGGCCTATATTTTAATCTCGAAGTCAGAGTGATCACTAACTTCGCGATCGATGACAGTACCGTCAGTAAATAATGGTATGTTACTGCTATTTCGGTAGCTATTTCTACTACTTTTTACTTAATATCACTCAGAAAGTGGCTTATCCAGTTTGTTATAGTTTTCGTATTACCCGCTTCACTTTAATTTTTTATAAACACTTTGTGTGGTATCGTGTCAAATACTTCCTTGAAATATAGAAATAGGGTATCAATTTGTCTTTTCTACTCATCTGATTTGAGGACGTCGCGAAGAAAGAGCGCGAGCTGTGTTTCGCATGATCTCCCCTTCCGGAAGCCGTACTGTAGGAAGTTTCGACTCTCCAGGAAAGTCATCATATCTCCAGGAAAGTCACAACGACATGTTACAGAACCTTGTTTATAATAGATGTTGATTATATTGGTCGATTATTCCAGGTGTCATGACTTTTTATCTTTGAGAAGGTGTAACGCTTGCAATTTTCCAGTCTATAGCTATATTTCCTTCAGACGGTGACTTCTTGAATATTGTATCTAAGAACGTTGCAATCTGCAAAGTTAACTCCTTGGGGATAGGCGCGGATATTCCTACAAGTAACTGAAGATTTGGCACTTTTTATATACCTTAGCTGTTTTATTATCCCATCACGTTCAACAGTTGTTTCATCGTTTTATCCATGAATGGATTATATAAATCACACGCAGTGTCGACTGTAGTGAACACACTATCTTAGTGAGAGATTACCGTGTTCTCTGGGATGTTAGATGTATATTTAATTAAATTGAAGGATCTTAAGGCAAAATTTTCCCTAGAGAAAAACGTTTGATGGACAGCAGTGGTGTGCGGCACTTGTTTAGCCAAGCGATAGAAATCTGAATATCCAGAGCTGTCTGTGCCGAAATATTATTTCTCGACTGCAGCTACATCATATCGCTACTCCATTCCAATTTCACGAAATTAGAGCGATTCAATTATGTTTACAACCCACTCATCTAATTCTCACTGCATGTTTAATTATGCTGAATTGTTTCATTATGATTAAATCACAATTATGGTTTTGACGGATATTTTTGGCAGGTATGATCCCATGAGAAACCTTTGTAACACGAAAAGAACAAAGTATAATATATGGACAGAACAAAATAAATTAATTTTTTCTCCTTTCACAAAAATATAAAATAAAATAATATATAATAATATGTATGTATTCACAAACACATAAAGAACATTTATATTATCATGGGATAACAACCAATCTTTGGCCTTTTTACAAAATTTATTTATACTCTTTAACTCTTTGATCGAGCAAGGTAATTTATTAAAAATCTTCGGCCCCAAATAAAGAAGCGATCTTTTAAATAAAGAAGGATTAGGCTTAGGAACTAGAAAATTAACATTCCTTCGTAAGTTATAACCATGCTCGGTTCCAGAAATTGCTGGAAAACTACCACTTCGCAAAAAAATAACTTTTAAGTTTTACAAACAAACATGTACCTTAATGGCAATAACTTTAGACTAACAAACAGGGGGTAAGAAGGCTCAAAACGATTTTTATTGGCAATTATTCTAATTAACTTTTTTTGAAGTACCACTGCAGGGTTCAATGTCGTTTTGTGGGCCCCACCCCAACATATCAAATCGTAACTTAACTTGAAGCCAACTAAAGCGTTTTCCTTATGCTGCCTACACTTCAAAATTTTCAATATGTTATGCCCGTACATAGAAAAAAATATGTTGTGAAAGCTCTAGAAGGCCAAAAGATAGACAAAATACACTTATCACATCAAATTCCTGCACGATGGACTAGAGCCGTTTAAGAAATCATACCTTCTATTGTACCAATCGAGCCCCATGAGACAAGCTAATTATCTAAATGAAGCGATAAGGTAGGTATAGGCACTATGTCCTGCTGGTTCAAGGAGTAGGATGAAAAAGAGGAACGCTTCCCAACCAGCCAACTGTGCAGCACAAGTCTCGTTACTCCACGTGATGACTCCGGTGACTGCAAAAACATTCGTTTTCCCTTCCCGAGCTCGATTATACGCGGAACATAACGTAGACCTAAATACTACGGGAATGGTTCCCAATGGGGTCGTGCACTTTGCCCAGAATTCGCAATTTAGTTCACAGAGTGGAAATATGCCTGGAAGAAAAAGGGCGAACCAGTGGATCGAGCATTTGGCTGCGGACTGTATGGCCCCGAGTTCAAATCCCGGATGAAGACTTCCGACACAGTCATACAAATATCTCCGAGGAGAGAGGAGAGGAGAGGTTTTCCAGGGAACTGATCCCCATACTCTGGTACATCATTGTACACGGTTGCGGCTTAACCAGGAATGAAGCTTTACCCTCACCTACCCAAACCAATATTTAGGTTTAAATACAAAGAGACAAATAAGGTTTTCGGTGCAGAAAATGTTTAAATTCAGTTCTCCCTCAAGTATTATTAGCAAAAATTCGCAGTGGCTAGATCAGAACTTGGCTCAGTCCCCTCTTACTCGCTGGAATTTCGCGGAGTCCCCACGGCGATTGGACGGCAGCGGAGAGTGACGTCGGTAGCGCTCTTTCTCGCAAAAGGGCTAGAAACTCCTATGCTTTGTTCATGACCACTGCAAAAACAGGAAGCGGAACAAATTACGGAAACATCGGCGTCTTCGTATTTCTCCAGCTCTATTTATAAAGAAAATGCAACAAGTTGGAGAGGAGTCGAATTCTTCTTCCTTAGCTGCCGGAACATTACCGCCTCCACGCTATTACTATCACATGAAATGTTGGGTACGCATCACTAAATAAGTACTCCCACGCACATTATCGATCGTAGAAATTCCTCAAAACATCCATGGCGCAAGCAACAGCCTTAGCAGAGGGACTTGGTCGTTCGTTTGGTTTATAGGCGAGCCCACCAGGGACCCCGACAGAATTTCAGATAGCCGGATTGCGTCTGTTGGGAAGGGAAAAATGGGGAGGGGGAAGGGGCGAGGGAGAGCGCTGGGGGGGGGGGGGGGAGTGAGAGTCGCGGGAGGGGGGGGTGGAGAGCGCCGTCTCGCCTCCGGGCCGCAGCTAGACCGTCACTCCGTTCGCGGCGACGAGGCGACGCGGTCGTGGAGCCAAGTTGAGCACGAGGGACGAGGCGACACCATGCGCCCGAGACTGGCGGACAACGGAGCGTGGCCGAGTCTCCCAGCACTGGCGGAGATGGGCCATCGCCCGCGCTGACGCCGCCGCCCAGCCAACGTGTCGGCGCCCACACTTTTGCGTTCGCGTGCAGAATAAAAACTTGTAGTTCTCGTGATGGTTGTGCCAGTGCCTGGAGGTGCAGATCGGGGCAGGAGCCCGGACCCAGGAAGACCCGCTAAGGATTCCCTCAAGCCCAAGATCATCTCGGAGCTGATGAAGAAGGGCTGCGATGCGTCGACGCCTCCGCGGTGCGGCCGTCCCGTGGCCCTCGACTCGCCGGCCGCCGCGGAAAGCCCCGAGGCATACGGGGACAGGCCCAAGATGAGCGGTAAGCGGTGTTGACAGTCCCTCCACAACACGAGCCCTCCCTCGAGACGAAGGATCGCCACCCCCCCCTCCCCCACGCATTTTTGAGCGTGTGCGCGCTGTGAGATGAATAACTGGCGGTTACGTAGCGGGCGAGCATCGCGCGGGAAAAGTGACAGCGGCTCAAAATCTCCGGAGCCGGGTGCCCGATGGAATGACAGTGTTTCAACATCTCCGAGTAGGAGCGGCCCGAGTGGCAGCCGTAAAAGGGAAAGGTGGAGGGAAGGATTTTGAATGGGAAAGGACGGCTCATGTTTTGACGCTCCGTCGCTGTGATGTGTACTGGGAGTGCGTGGGGGCAAACAGTTGTTGGGCTTACTCGTTAGACGGCGAGGTTCTCTAATTACGTCGATTCTACACGCGTACGTCATGACACCATGTTCCCGCGATAATTGGTTCATCAAGTTTTTCCCCACTGTCTTATGGACGTCGTGAAGCGTTAGGATTTTCTTATTATTTTTCTCCGCAAATGATATATCAACACTATGGATATTAGATCGTTTGCAAAAGAATTAAGCCAGTATTGCATAAACTACGTACGATCTAACGTAATAACTTGCGGCATTTGTTACGTTATATGCGTTGATTTCAGGTGAAAGCTATTAGGCTTTGAAATATTATATACACTTTAGTTAAGTCGATAACACTCCTGAAGTGTAAAACATAATGGTTCTATAAAATAGCTCCTTAAACGATGATTACGAGGCTTGAGGTAAAATTCTTAGTTACCCGCATGTTTCTTCGTAGATATATTATGATCGTGGTCATAAAATCTTCACTACATGCATGGTCTCCCCACTTACACTACTTTATAATTTTATATGCGAAATAAATGCAGCAGTAGAATAAATAAATTTGCTCTTCCAAAAAAATCGAGCGGGAGAATCGCCTTTGGCGCGATGTTTTGCGGCGTTGCGGCACATTATCTATTTGCTGGTGATAATAGAATCCAATCAAATGCTGTATTGATTTCATATCGTCTCTCTTACCGAATAATCATCGACGGGAACTTGAAAAAGCGGGCTCGGCAGCAGGTCATTGGGGCGTCGGTCAGGCAATATTCGGGCGAGGAAGTTCAAACGAAGCCTTTGAAATATGTATTGCGTAAGTCAAAGCCTTCTAAATCTTCGTAACACTCCGAAAGCCGGCGTGGGGCACTTAGGTAACCAGACAGGTTAACGGCAAGGGGAACAGGAGAAGGTAAAGCAGGGGAATTATTTTGTTTTCGTATGCTTAAGTTTTTCGCTGTACATATCTCAGACGTCAACAATGTATTGCAGTAACGATTCACTCACCTATTTGTTTCCCAGTCAACGTGTCTTCATTTTCCTCATTCAAAGCTGATTTATTCTCTGTCGAGGGTTACATCCTCGGCGCTAATGCGTTTGGTAGCACCTGCTAGGCTGTTGGCTACCGGAGGTAGCAATTCATAATTCAATTTCTGCACATACGAGCGACGGGTAATATTTCATTGGGTAAGGGATAATTTCGACGCAAAACATAATTCATGCACTTTTCGTCATTCTGTCTTACGCGGGTAGTGATATATGCATGAAGAGGGCTCACTGCCTTGGCGAAATGTGTCACTGCCGGCCAATGCGATTTCCTATTTGATTACTTAATTTTGGCCATGTCGCATGTCAATTCCCTCCAGTACACATGATGGCACTTATAACTTCGTGCGGCCGTTAGGTTTTTCAGTTTTCCGCCACAGATTCACGCCAATTCGATCACAAAAATCAAGATATGGTAAATGATTTTATTTAATTTTTGTACGAAATTAATTCGCATGCAATAAGCATGCGGCACAATAGAATGAAATATAGAAGGCACCTCAGTCGAGCACTATTTTGGTGAGGCTGCCATCTGATACATAAAGCAGGGAAGACAAACAAAGATGTATAAGCATCAGGGCAAGTTTATGCCTAGGAAATTTTTCATTATTACAAAATATCTAAATCAGCAAAATATAACAAAAGAAATGAAATCATCAAAAGAAAAATATTTATGAAGGCTTAACCCGTTATAACCCAATGTTGCTTTCAAGTAAAATCAAAAATTTATACATTCAGCTCTATTCAGGAAATATTTAAACTACGTGTTCTTTTGTGCTGTAAAATTTAATGGGGAAATGTGTTGCTGCCACAATAACTACGATTCAGCAGAAAATTTTCACTTTTGTGAAATGAAAGATCTTGATATTTAATTTCTCACAGAAGCAGCTCTGGCTTCGAAAGGGATAAATTGCTTATCAAGATATCTCTTAGTAGCTGCAAATATTGGTCCTGAATTGTGAAATTTAAACAGCGAGCATTATTTGATTCATGAATAAAAAGTCATTTTATTGAAAATTCTTGAAGTTTTACGAGATTTATCACCGTTGTATCCACGGAGCTATCCACAAAACTCAATGTACGGTGGTATATTCTGTATTGCATATTTATATAATAAAATCAATATTCATAGGTTTCATACAAAAACTGAGCATCAATCTGCAATTACGTTTCGAGCGTTACCCTTCCCCCTTTAAGAGTGACACGTCGGCCAAACGCTCAATCGAACGTCTGTCAGCGAACATATCGAGTTCTCTGCCATATTTATCATGCATTGACAGACATTTTTCAGATGGGGAAACCTTTGTTAAGCGAGTTTTTTCAGCGACTAAGGTTGCCCACCCATGCTCTCTGACATGTTTTCCGGCGGTGCAACACACAAAGACGTCACCCAAACTTTCCGTCGGTGATATCTGCAATTTCCAAACGTCCATCAAAATATCTTTACCATGAAGCCAGCTTTATTCCCTATCGATATGTTCTCTTGTTTGATGGCAAATATTGTCCTTTAGCAATCACTTTGGATTGCAATAATTTGGGAATTCTTCATGAGGAAAGGATGCGCTGAAAGGGTATGATTATTAAGGGTATTGTGGTACAAGTGCGAGAAGTTTTAATCCATTCAAATATCTTGAGAAAATGCAAGCATCCAATTTTCCCAGACCCCTGAGTTTATTAGAGCATGATCAAGGCCGCAGCGGGGCGTGGAATGTATCATCAGCTCTCTAGGATCGATTCCTCCCTCTAAAACCATAAGCGCCAAATAATCTCCCAATCACACATTTACACCATTACCTAAACATCTCCCGCGAAATTTTCCCAGCTACGCCCTTGAGAATGATCGAAATTGCAGACATTTGTTTTTTACCACGAATTATTTTTCCACAAACACTCGGGCCACCTTCCGACATACTGCACAGAAAACTAGGGCGCATTTCGTATAGTTACAAAATTGTTCCTTCTCGGGATAAAAATTTACAGGGTGGATATGCCACTTGAATGGAGATTCCACCCACGTGACTGAAATTTTCCATGGGAACACACTGATTATTAATTATCCCGTAAAACATGGCTATTTTGATGGAAATCCCAGGTACCATAAGTTGTTCTACAGTTTGGCCGGCAGTGTTAGACACTGTGATTAACCTTGCAGTCCCCGAATCCCTTTTTCTTGGTGTAACTCCCTACACTCACAAGTCCATATACCATATTTTTATCACAAGCCACATTTTTTCCTCATACCGCACATGATCGGATGGAAAATCTCTGATGCGCTTTAAAACAACTATGTTTCTATAAGGCAACGTAATTGGCGCGCACTCGGAGGAACGGAATTCATTTCCACGAACGTCGTCTGAAGATAGTATTTCACTTATTTTCCAATTAAAATAGTGATTTTACTTCAATTACAGCTCTCATTTGCTAATGGCTCTGAATGTATTTGGGTGACGTGCATAAAATTAATTTTATTACCACATTCCTTGCGTTAAAACTTATGTTATCTCAGTTTTTTGATAACATGACAGGTCTATGGTGCGAAATTACTCACTTTCTAATGTTCCACAAGACTTTGTAATTCCGACCCTGATTTTCAACTACTAGACAGTCATTATACAGGTCTATTATATTATCTCGTAGTTGAAACCCAGGATCGGAATAATAAAGTTTTGTGGATCGGAAGAATAAGGTTTTTTTTTGTATCAATCATTTCGCACTATAGATAGGTGGTTGCACCAAGTAATGCTTGGACACTTGATATATAAAATATTTCAGTCCATTCTGGCAATATTAAACATTTTTCTCATGCTTAGACGAGTATCGCCATCAAATCCTGCATAAAAATGCCGATTTTCTACTATCATCTCAAGTAAATGAAGCGATTGAGACGCTTTCCTTGTTTAGTAAACAATGAAACAAAGATGTGAAACGAATGAGGCTGGCAGCACCAAAAGACTCGCAGGTTGCGCGATAGGCTTAGATCTCTTAGATTAGACCTACGCAATTGAGAATAGATAGCCATCTCTCACTCAGAGCGACATCATCTTAGAGCCCCACTATATTTCCAGGCCCGTCAGTAGTGCTACATTAATTGTGCCCAACGAATAGGTATGGGGATTCGTTTTTCCCCTGAAAAATACACGACTTCAATAAATGCTAGGCAGAACTTCGCTACAGCACTTCCATTGTATTTGTTAACGGCGAACACTGCCCGCCACACGCCTGTTGAGGCGCCTTGTGTGCAAGTATGTAGATGTAAATAAAGCACGAGGAGCCTATTTTTTGCTGCCGTAAGTCGATGAAGTGGATTCAATATTCTGAGATTTTCATGATGATGACATACGCTTCGTTTCTGGTAGGACCGAACGACGGAAAGTCGTATGCACTTCTTTCTATTGATCCCGCCACGCGTTTGGGAAAGGAACTTATTTCTTGCGTTCATTTCTGTCCCGACGCGCAGTGTGTAGTTAGTCACCAGATCGCCGCACTCGCGGAAGGGAGCAGGGCACGTCGCCTTACTAAGGCTGCCGCGCTCAGGAAGCTCTATATGCACCCCGCCGTCGAGGGATTAGCCCCAGCACGGAGGCGTGTTGGCTGATTGGCACAGCTCGGGCGGGCTTGACGGGCGGTCGCCGTTTGGAGTCGCAGCAATGCGTTGCCGCGACAGAAGCCCGTGGTATAGGACCACATCGGTGGAAAACCAATGTTAATCGCATCGTATCAATCTAATCGACTCGCCCGGATCAACTTCATCGCGTATATTAATTCCGTTGGCGTTCACCTGTGGAATTATGTGAAAGTGTGGTAACTGTGGCGTAACGGCTTCTGGCATTCCGCATCCCGAGATCATAACGCATCATAACATTCCGTGAAGGGAAAGTACCCTTACAGTCACCGCGGAAGAACGTTATGTTTAGCCTCTTGGAGCGATGAACTTGAAGCATAAATAATTAGCCAATTATTTAAATGCAACATTCTCTTATGGAGAAAGTCCGAATCCAATTAAAATTTTGTGGAGAAAATACTAATTACCTCATAAATATTGGCACATGTTATTACCACATTCATTACAATTTGTCATAACAAGTTTAAAAAATCGAATCAATTACTCGTTATAATTACATTATTTTTCTTCATCATTTTTCCGGAGCAGCACTTGCTTTAAACGTGGCCACAAAAACGACCTTGTCATAAAGTTCCGAATGTGGTCACGAGCACAACAATCAAGTCTAAAGTCAACAATCAAGTCTACCTTGTTGCCCAATGCTATATATTAATATCTACCAGAAAATTAGATTTCCATGTTAAAATGAAGTATCACCGCAGGAATATTCCTCTGTCCATGACTTTCCTCGCCGTATCTTCATTTCAATTTACTCGTTAATTATTTTTCCGAGTTTCAAAATATCGACTTTCTGTGAACTATTAATACGTTAAAAGTTTATCCAGATACTAATTTCACATTTATGATATGAAGCAATACATCGCTAGATATTTTCCTTAAATATTGCGTAGTTCTAGCAGTGAGCGAGGTGCTCTGCGCGGAAATGATAGCCCAACGGCCGGCTGATGAACAAAAATACGCAATTGGCTCTCCACTGAAAGTGAAATTTGCGACAAATGAACTCATAACAATGATTATTCCAAGAGTCCATAAGGACTGAAAACAGCATCAACGATATTTTCACGAGACTGTTTTTTTACTTTGAAGCATATAAATTATTGAGCTACATTATAGCCATGAAAATCTCTGAAAATAGGTGAGGCAGCGTGATCCTAAGGAAGTTACCTATAGTTTTACCAAGTTATTACGTACTGGTTATATGTTAACGTATGCTAGAACCACGTCAATGGATTAGTTTTTATTTATCTAGAAAAAATCCTTAAAAAACAACTATTTTTGGCTATCTATTCAAGTAATAAAAAATGGAGGCTGTGAATAGGAAGTTGAAAATCATCCAGAAAAGCTATAGCTAACATAAAAATGAATAATAGCATGCACTAAGTTCTGCCACTCACATTATGACACGCAAGAGTAAACATGGCATCCCGTGATAAATAAGAGCAATGGATGATTACAGCGAGACAGGATACCAGAGAAAAGCAACTTAAATGCAAGCAGGAATGGAAATGGAAACCGGTTTTTCAATCAGCATCCTCGTGAAGCGATCATGCTGATTATTATTTTGAGGTATAGAATGCATAATCCTTGATGTAGGGGTTCCAACATATAGGCTTACTCCTTCAATTCTCTCCCACTAATTCAATGAGTTTCTGGACAGAAAAGGAAGTTGTCGCATGTTCTTCTGTTTATGTGGTCATAATTTTACCCGAAAAAGGCTATCGCTTTAGCCATCTTTCGCGTTGAAATTCCTATCGTCTCATTTTTTAAAGCATGGAATATTGCTATCGATGGCCTTGATAAGGTCAAGTACCGCTGACCGATTCATTCTTCACTAAAATTTTATCTCTGTCACTCGTAAATTTTACCGGCCGAATCGAGGAAAATTCGGTCATTTAAAAGTAATGCTAGAGGACTTTCACTCACAATTGTTGTGGAAGTTTTTCAACCCAGGCTGGAATTCCTTCCATATCCGAATCAGATGCGAATGCCATTCCTTATTTTCCTTGAGCGCTAATAGCTATTCGAGCTTCCTCAACTCATGAGAGCCAACATGACGTTTGTTGGTTCATTCTGATTTCCTTCTAAGTTCATTTTATTTCCAGGTGATTCGAGACTATTCCCATTCCGTTACTCCGTGTTGCCCGTTGCATAGGATTCACAATGAGTTCACGGCAAAACATGGAACCACGTGAGGCGCAGCCACCAAGGAGCGTATTAACCTGATATTTTTCAAAAATAGTTATTTTCCGTCGAACCAGGGGGAGGCATGGGAAATTTAAGAAGTTTAAATTTTTGGGCCACCCAAATGTCGACTCATAATGAATCACACGAATGAAAAATTCATATTTCGATGCTACCGGATGATAAGGCATTAATAAAAAATATTTCATGTAATGCTAAATCAAAGTTTATTGCTTAAACGTAACTTTACACCGGATACTCCGAGCTTAATTATTACCATAACCCACCGACTCTCTGATTCAGCCCGAGGGTTGGTTTGTTTTGAGGGATCGGGTTGGGGTGGTGGTTGGAGTGCAGGCATCGCACACTGTGGACCCGGGTTCAAATCCCGACGGTGGCTGAGAATTTTCATAAACTGTCGGATCCCTACTTAAATGTTGTGAGGATGGCACGTCAAGTGCAAAACGCCGTCCGTCGCATGGGACGCTACGCTGTGGTCCCCTCGGCGCCTTTCTTTGAGAGCAGGCCAGTGCCAACGCCGGGTTTCTCTCCACCCTTCCTTCCCTACCCTTCCCTGATGGTGTAAATAACCGTAGCTGTTGGTCGCCTCCACAAAAAGCCATATCTTGGTTCAGATAGGTGAGGGTATCACCAGCCCCGGCTCTAGATATTTTTCAAGTGCAAGCAAACAACATTCCATCCAACAAAAATAACCTGAGAGGTAGTAGGATTAGTACTGAACATGTGACTGAGCGATTAGGCGCCCCCTTTTGCTTGGCGCCACCTACGGCCGCTTACTTCGTTTAAACTTAAACCGGCCCTGGGTATCACCCTATACTAAGCCACAAGCATTTCGCACATTCAGGGCCGGGTCCTATCCCTCCGCCACCGCGCACTACGAGGAGTTTTGTTCGGGGGTGTCCAAAGACTTCATACGGCATTCGAACCCAGGACACCTCGATCAGTATCAGCTAGATCAACGCTATACACTCTGGACGCCCCCCTTAAAATCCTACTCGGAAACTACATACGTACACAAAAAAAATCAACCGAAACAAAATCTCTCAAATTCTCTTTTTCAGTCACGCCATCCCTCAAAATTCATGCGTCCATATCCCACACTCCACGGTGACGCGGCGTTCTTTTTGTTGCAGTTGCCAACATTTTGGGTTTGAAGTATATTGGTGACGCAATGCAACTAGTGCAATTTTCACCACCAACTCAGATACCTCCTCACATTTTATTTTAAAACTGGCAATATAAAACTGGTGGTTTCAAAAACTCATATTTTTCACATATAACATATTCATTCATAACAGGTAGACAAATGAAACAGTTATTTGAAGAAAATCAACTGCATTGGGAAAGCTTTGAATATTTCCGCCTGGCCCAACAAGCCTGAGTACTTAGGGAAAGATAATGGATCTGAAATAAGTTGCACTACTAACTATATGGGTAAATTTTGCTGTTGAATGTGACAATAAATACAGTAGGTTTACGAAATCCGCAATTTACGCCTATATAACCTGTCCATAAAAAGATAATAGACAAATAAGCTCTCGCCAGGAGACACTTATCCGAAGAAGATTAAATGCATTGGCAGAGGAGTTGATCCTATTGCGGCGAAAGCCTTCGGCATAGCACCAAGAAGAAGGCAGAGCTTAGACAAGACAATTGATGACTGAGTGCTGGTCCAAGGCAAATCTTATAACGTGGAATCCGTTTTTCCGAGTTAGTCACGGACTTCACTCAAATTAGGATTCTCATCTGACTTGTCCCAAATATTGGTTGCATCAGGTCGACGGTGGCATGGGTGGGGTGGGGGAAAGTAGGGGGCGGGGTGAGTGAAGATTTGGCATCCCTGGTATGTTTACGTGTCAGGGATGTGACATGCTGCGGAAATCTTTCTTGGCCCGCAGACATGTTTCAATAGCCCTAACCGTGTAAACAATCTGGCGGGCAATCAGCCAGCGTGAGCCGAGTTAGAAATGACCTTTTTAGCGGCTTCAACTACTCCAAAACTTTTCACAGATATCATAACTGAATTCTAGTGGCAGAAAGTTGGCGTTTAAAAGTTTGCAATTGGAGGAAATCGCGCGATGGAAACGATAGGATTAAAAGCATGAGCTCATCACCGGCATAATTGCTTTAATATCAATAACCACTCATATCATGAGCTTCTCTCCTTCCCGAAGAAACGACACGTTCACGATAACCCTGTGTCAAGTCGTATTGGCAGGAGGAGTCTTCCATCGGAAAATATTTTCGTTATTTCCACCAATAAAATAATAGTGAAATAATTCTACAAGGGAAAATCACTAGCCTTCACCAGGACCTTGGAAAAAAATTTGAATCCTAGAAATTAATGAAAAAATAAATTACCAAAATCATGGCCCAATAAAAGTTATTTCCCATGTAGCATTGGTATCAAAATGGAAAAAAGATCAGTATTGTTTACATATATGTGGAGAGAGTTGATTATGAACCTCTTGCAAATCGGAAGTCAATTAACTCGGTAATGGCTATACAACACGAGAAAGATGATCCTACCGAATATGACCCCTAGGAACATAGAGAATACTATTTTTAGCACGAATAATTATCCTTAACTATAGCGAGCTGAAATAAGAACAAACCAACCTTATTCTTTCTTTGCACTAATTGAGAGTGCTGGTTGGACTCCCATTAAGACAAAGGAAGGTGCAGAGACATCCCATCAAAATAAAATCCACTTTTCTGCATCAAGATTTCTATCCCTGAGTCCATGATTGTTTTTGTTCTATGGTTGATTTCTTATCACCCATGCACTAATATGCACGTGTAGATTCCGTTTTATCTCGACAGAAAACAGATCGTCAAATATTTCTTACACGCCCTTCAAGCGTCTCCCTGCTTGAAATTCTTAATTCCTGACTTTGTGAATGTGATTTTGCGGAGGGTAAAAAAGGAGAGAAGACCGCGAGAGGAAAGGGGAGAGCGACGTGAGTGGGATTGATGGATCCCGATTCATCAAACTGCGCAACATTTATTTCCACGTGAGTGATTATCGACTTCTGCGATTGTCGACACCAGATGGGAAACGCAAAATCCAAGATCACGGGATGGATGAGTCTAATTTTAATAAGACTCCGACCACAGCGAGTTTTTTCATTTTATTTATATCAATTGCAAATTTTATTTCCATGAAATTTAAACTCTCGAAAAAGAGGAAGGATTTTTGCACATAAAATATTTAATTATTTCATTTTTTATATATTTACTACATAAGTATTTCATTTGCTAACTCTTTTCCGTTTCCCATGAAGCTGAGGTTCCAATGTTGTCCTTGGCTATTGGTTACTGCGAAGCCACCTTGAGCATTCCTGTCCATATTTACTTCGAGGTATACGATGACTTTCAGGCTTGAATTGAAGGATTACAAAAACAAGCAATCAAAAAATGAAACTCTGATATCAAACTCGGTTTTTCAAATTTGTTTTTGTATGTAGTCTCATTTCCATAGCGGCCGTGGAATATTTCGATCTTATCGATTGTAAGTTGAAGTTCAATCTTAAGAAAAGTGATGTTGACAGTGAAATTCCTCATTAAGTACTTGGCAAATGGACCGTACTGTGACATCAAAGCAGCAAGATACACCGTTAAGTGCTATGATATTAATATCTAGAGAAACAATATATACATTTACTCAGGTATCACATAAGACAATGGGATGATTCAACTGGAAATGAGGGGCAAGTGGGATTAGTGTAAGTATTCTCTGTCTTGTCTTCACTCCCTTAAAGGCTCAATCAGAAAGTTGATTAGGAAAGGTGACTCTCACAGGTATGCCTTTAGTTCATCTTGAGGGCTCCTCAATAAAAGATCCTTTAGTTTTTTTCCAACGTTTTGACCGCTATGCTGTCACCCTTTGGGCCTAGAACTTAATTATGAAACTAGAAGACAACAATCAACCATTTAGTATATGTTGTTCGTGGTTGCTACTTATTTTTATGTACTTTTTCAAGCACTAAATGATTGATTTTTGCCTCCAAGTTTCATAATAGTTACAAGCCCACAGGATGGCAATATTGGTGTGGGAACTTTGTCGAGGATTTAAATACTCTTTTATTGGCCCAAACTCACGAGAAATAAAAAAAAATCTTAGTCATCAAGAGGACTTTGATGTCACCCCAGGTGAAAACAGCGTTTAGGGAGTTGACGCACTTCAGGTAAGGGGGTGAGCTTTCTATCTGATGGCCACCTCGCTCTGCAAGGATTTTAGCATATGGGGTCGGAAGGCTTTTCCCGGGTTTGAACCAGGGATCATTCGCGAGCAGGCCGGTCGTTTCACTCATCCCATCACCACAGCCCAACCCTTATGCAGCCATTTGACACTCTTTTGGTCGGAACGACTCTGGCGCCTGGCTTCATCGAATTCTTGTTCTCTGTTCATAATTTTGAAGAGCAAAATATCACGTTTAATTATGCTAATAATACCGTTCAAAACCTTTAAAAAGCGCCATACTTTAAATTTGGTTCCGTAACATTTAATTTACATTGAGGCCAGAGATCGGAATAGCACTGACGCTGGAGCTAGGAAATTCCCACGTTAAGAATCCAATACCCAGAGGCATTAAAGTACCAAATATCGGTCACAATGCAGTAAATTCCGGATAATTGGGACACATCGGGACCAGTACACTTTGCCCCGACAAAGCAGTTGTCCCATTTATCCGAATAATTGCGAAAATTTGAATACATGAATGTCGAAATTTAACAAAGAAGACTATTTGAGGATTAAAATACAATTTTGCTCAGTTATCTATTAGTTAAACCATAGTCATGAAAAATAAGATTATACCCATTTATCCGAAAACTTGAGAAAATATAAAACAATATGCATATTCCTCTCAGTACCCATGCGTTACAATGTGGTTTTTTTGTGGCATAAGCAGGGGTAAGAGAGACGATGAAAGAGGATACGTGGTCAGGATTACTTTCCTACCGTTCTAAGTTGGCACTTCGTCGTTAAACAGTCAGCCAATCGGTGATAACCTTTCATGCCAGTTGGATGACGTGGGGTGAGGAAGCAAATATGGCAGCTGTCGATGATATTAGGTCAATGCCTGGGTTACAAACTTTCCTTACTTAATTGAGAGAGTTATTGTGTTTCGTGAAAATATAGCAGTTTCATAGAGATATTTGCTTTTACAAGCAACTTTGCAGACTTAGGTCGCCATTGTATAGCCGCTTAAACCTCGTGATGCATTTCCGCGTAGGAAATGCAAACAAATCGCATTACTGACTATTTCAACGTCTATCTCACATCTCACTTCGGGCCTTCAATTATCTGCGGATATTTCACTCTGACTTAGCATACCCACTATCTATTATTAACGCTAGAAATCATTTACGATGGGTTTCCCACTTTACGTTATAATACCTGATGCTAAAATCACTTTCGATATTTCCCATGAAAATTCAATTAAACAACACTTCATTTGTCTTGTTCGAGGGGGAATGATGCTACCTTTAGAAGTAAATAGCCTCTCATCAAAGATGCATTAAGGTTCGACGTATTTCCCTGGTGATTCCCGTTCTTTGAAGACGATAACAGCGGATGCTCCGTCCAATCTTCGTACATTGATCTGTACTTATTATTTATGTTGCCGGGTGTTTTTTTTTTGCCGCTCTACCGTATCCTTCACAAATATTGCTGATACGATCAGTAAATTACAATAATTTAAGCTTTTTTCGAGGTCGATAATCAGTCATTTAAAGTTAAATTTTAAGTTAATTTTAAGTTAATTTTAAGTTAATTAAAGGTCTTTCAATCATTCTCACGTTAGAAGTGAAACTAATCTTACTATAAAGCCAATGAGCTCACTCCCTCCTGTACGATTTCTTTTTAAAATGTTTCTCATCCAATCTCAATGTTGACGATGACCGTAAATCTCGATCCAACCGCATTGATTCACGCATTTGTAATGAAAGCCGCGAGACGTCTCTGGAGTCGAGACGAGAGTGAGACACTCTTTCGTTGTTATTATAATTTTATATCTAATTGATGATCGGAAAATATTTAGAATATCTCATAAGTTATCTATCTATATCAATTGCAGCAGCAACCTTGTAATGAGTCGTAATTCGAATGTCAATTGTTTACTCTTCAAGCAGGCTAGAACAGAAGCATTTTACGTTCTACTGCTGAGCTTCTGGCCCATTTTTGCTCGACTTGATGCGTATTTTCATGGTTATAGTGTTAAAAAGTAAAAATCGATATGAATTAATCACGCCTAGTAATACCAACTAAACACTGGCGGCCGTATTCATAGATTTCCGCTAAAACACGCTAGTAGGGCGACTAACTTAGTCGGCTACTAAGACCTTTTAGTCGCCTACTAAGATATGGTATTCATGGATTGTATTACGTGAGCTACTAAGAGCTACTAACTTAGTATGCTACTAGCCAGCTCGGCAGCCGATACTCGGTAGCGATTTGGGTTCAACCCGATAGGCTACGCTTGACAACACTGCATCTGACTCCGCCGCGGCGCGGAAAATTCGTATCACTATCAAACAAAAGAAATTGATTCAGCAAAGTGCATTGAAATTTTTACTTCATAATGGATAATTCGATGTGATATCGCATCTCAGACATATTTTTTTATTGCTGTACACAAAAATTATGCAATACCTTTGGGAAAGGGTAGATTTATGAGTAATACCGAAGCATTTGTATGTTTCAGATGCAGTTATTGCTTTACAAACGGCCGTATATTTATTGATCATATAAATTGCGTATTGCTTGCACTTCCGATATTTGTTTCCATTAGTGTATGCGTGATTAGTATGGAAATACATTAACTAGCAACGTCAGTATTATACATATCTGTATTCGGAAAGCAGAAATACACCTCAATGTCGGAGTAGAAACGAAAACTTTTGCAATGCAGAAATGAAACGTTAAGAAAATAACGTTGAGATAAATGTGTGAATGACACACATATATTACGTTACAAACACCTACGTGCGAGCAATTAGTAACATATGTTTGCAACTCCTAAAGTGTTAGTCAAGGAAACAACAATCTGCTTCGCTACATTTAAATATTTCAAATATTGACAGCGTGTGGAAATATACGGCATATAGTTTACTAGAGGTGGTTAATGTAAAAAACAAAGCATAATTATCGTAACTTGTTTTACTTATTTATTGCTGATCATATCACAAATAGGACTACAACGCACACAACATTTCACTTCACATTTCACGAGCTGTCTTTATGACACTTATAATCCGTACATTCTGAATCAACTGGTTCAATGAAAAGCTCGACTCACACTTAATTTAAAACACTTTAACGTGACTCTAGTAAACAATGATAATCAGTTTTCCAATCACTCTGCACACACCAAAAGAATTTGCACTCGTTGACTTTCGAAAGAATTCTTCACATCTCACTTCCCACTCATCACTAATGATTTAGAATCAGTTGATGTTATTTCACATTAACATTACGTGGACAATGAAATAAATATGCTGAAACAAATTTTTAAACCAGAAATTGTAACATCAACATACTTCCAATCTCACTCTCCACTATCACTCGTACCGTAACCAAAACAAAAACAACAGCGCAACGAAATACGCGAAATGTAAATACTGCCGAAAGCTCACGATAAAGTGACTAGAATAAGTAATATAATCAAACACAAATTATAAGCGTACAAACGAATGAAAATTTATAAGCGTTTGCTGTATCCCTAAAGAACAACTGCTTCAAATATGAAACATATCCCCTTCGCAACAGCTAGTAGATACCTTTGATCGAAATGGTTAAACCAGTATGAAAGAGATAAATAATTTTGTAGAAGCTCATACACTCACAAATCACTTCACTTGTCGCTTCACTCTTTACTTCATCGTCTATATGCAATCAATTCACTTAGGGGCGCACTGAATGTACAAATTGTGTTCACTTACACTAGAGGCACAAGTTCACTGCAAGTCGTAGCTTCCTCGCAGCTACGAAAAAACTTTCAATTCCTGTCAACAATTACACTACATACGTTGCCTGCCTTGCTTAAAGAATGGATTCTCGTATTCCATTTTGGCACAAATGCATAAAAACTCTATAACAGTATACAAATAAAACCGGAGTTCGATCATCCACAACGGTCCGCCATATTTAGTAGCTCCCTTAAACAAGGCCGGAGGGCGACTAAGAACCAGCTACTAAGATAGTAGCATACTAGGCTTAGTAGCCCTTACTAACGATCTATGAATACCATTTTGCTAGTATGCTACTACTTAGAACGCTACTTAGGCGTTAGTAGCTTACTAAGGAAACTATGAATACGGCCGTGGGATAGTAGCTTTGAGACGTTTGCCGCGACATAAAGAGCCTATAAAAGACAGTATCCTATTGGTCGTAGGTTTAATTTGCAAACCTACGGTCTATGTGTAGTTGATTGGAGAGAAAGAAGGTACAAAATCGGGTTTCAGCAATTAGAATACGCACCGAATAAGCAAGTAAACGGATATCTCCGCGTAAGAAATGGGTAAATATCACCAGCATGTGGCCCGTTTAATGGATTTTTGTCCCGATTTACTGAAGACAACCGAAGTTAGTTCTCCAATCGGATATTACAATTGGAGATCCATCCCAAGTAAGCGACTGCCCATAATGTGCGGTGGCCCAAATGACCAGAATGGACGCTATTGAAATTGTCATTAAACTGAGCGATAAGTTCAGTAAGAGCTTAGTATGGCTATTACATTTACTCTCTTATAATATTCGTAGTATTTCCCACGCAATCTTCTTTTCATGTTCAATATCCATGAAAGCGCCACTTTACAATAGATTAAATTATTTTAGCACACAATGATGTTTAACCAGGCGAACATTGCCTATTCAAATTTAACTACACTGAATGCGTGTATTCGGCTATATTTCCACGAAGAAACTCGCCGCATTAACACCCGCACTCGCGTCACGTTTTTGTCGATCGTTTTCCGCGTTGACTGGCGGAGAAAAATTACACTACTCACAATATTTACCGAAGTGCTCTAGCGAGGAAAAGGGCGTCAGCTAATTTCAGTAATTTAAGCCTCACTTTTCTAGTACCGCCGTATGCTTGTAAATGATTAGTCATGACGAATACTACCTTTCATATTAAGTCAGCGTCATTGTCAAGGTTTCGTTAGAAGTTATTTCACGAAGTCATCAAAAGAGCCTCGACCTCCTCAACTAAATCATAACTTTTGTACCAACAGGCTATAGAAGAAAACGCCATCAATTAAAAGCTCATTTATAAAATACATATAAGAGCATTGAGTTTTAAACTTATCAATAATTTAATTTCAAACTTAATATCCCCACTATTCGATAAATTTAACTTGACCTCACAATTTGAAAGTAGATTTTCAGAAAGATCTACTAAAAATCATTATTAGGAGTGGGAATAGTAGGATTCTATTGCAAAAATAGGAATGATTGATATGAATATGTATTAATTGCAATGTTATTTTTTTTTTTAATATAATGATGATAACAGCAGTAGTTTCAAAACAATTGCTTTAACCAATATAACAAAAAAAAAAGATTTTTATAACATTAGCAGCAATATATCCTCACGGTCCTGCTAAGCCAATCAAGGCTTGTCAGCAGGTGCCGGCTGGAGTGTGTAAACATAAAATTATCCATAAAAATACATATTGAGTGCGTTCACAGATAAAGAAAAGACAAAAAGAAACAAAACCATGTATGTGGAATTAACACTCAATTAAAATACAACAAAATATTTTCATTTGCAACAAGCAAAAATATCTCTCATTTAAGTAGTACAATTTCCATCACAAAAAAATGCCTTCACCCACAAGAAAAAGCATCCACTGCATATAAAATCTTAGTCCAGAAAGATTAATGTCAAGCTTGTGCTAAGATATTCATTAAGCTTCTTTTTTTAATTCACTCAAATGATTTAGGCATTTAAGGCATTCAGGTAAAATCATTAAAAATCATTGGTATTTTTTACCTTTGATTTGTTTTTTCTATACTACCAATCCAAACAAGAGAAAACATCACCATATATGTGGAATTAACACTCAGTTAATATACAACATAATATTTTCCTTTACACAAGCGAAAATATCTCTCATTTAAGTGGTACCAATTCCATTACAAAAAAATTACCTTCACCCACATGAAATAGCATCCAATTGCAGAAAGAATCTTTGCTCAGAAATGATTATTGTATAGCTTGTGCTAAGATATTCTTTTAGTTTCCCCTTTTTTTTAATCACTCAAATGATTTAGGCATTTAAGGCTTTCAGGTAAATCATTTAGAATCATTGGTATTTTTACCTTTGATTTGTTTTTTTCCATACAACCAAGCCATACAAAAGAAACACAACCATGTATGTGGGATTAACACTCAGTTAATATACAACATAATAATTTCATTTACAACAAGCAAAATATCTCTCATTTAGGTAGTACAATTTCCATCACCAAAAAATGCCTTCACCAAAAAGAAATAACATTCAGTGCAAAAAATCTTTGTCCAGAAAGATTAATGTCTAGCTTGTGCTAAAATATTCTTTAAGCTTCCTTTTTTAATTCACTCAAGTGATTTAGGCATTTAAGGCTTTCAGGTAAATCATTAAAATCATTGGTATTTTTACCTTTGATTTGTTTTTTTCCATACAACCAAGCCACACAAAAGAAAAACATAAACATGTATGTGGGATTAACACTCAGTTATTATACAACATAATAATTTCATTTACAACAAGCAAAATATCTCTCATTTATTGTATTTATATTGTATTTATTGTATTTAGCTATAATTTTTATACAATTATGATTTGAAAATTAAAATTATTGGTCCCTTTATCTTTAATGGATTTATTTCATTTTTTTCGTGAAGAGTTGGGGATAAGCATGTTTTTCCTCGTGGAATTGACAGCTCTGTCATCGAAGGGAGCACGAAAGCTTTTTTTCCACAGCTCTAATGAGGCGCTCACCGTTCGTGATGCGGGACCATGATTCCTGAGCCGGCAAAGACATTTGCCAGCTCAAGGCCTCGCTCAGATGGCCAGTGATGCAAATCCCGGATTCCGTCCATCAAAAGTTCCGCCTTTCACTCTCGAAACCGAATTCTCTCGGACTTAATTTTGCTTGTTTTCACGCTAATTCCATTTTATATAGTTATTTTGAAAAGTTATCAGTCTTATCCATGAATAACTGATACGCTCAACGAATATTAGGGATGATTTAGATTCGTTATCAATTTTGAATTAATTTAATAAGTCTAAAGCCTCAATTTTATCATTTTTATTGAACTTAACTCCCTCTTCCAATAGCAGGTACATAATTGGAGAGTACTCTTGAGCATTTTCCCCACTTTGTTTCTACAAATGAAAATTTAATTTGAAACTACTCCAGAGTGGTTAATTTTTTTCATTTTTATAAAATTCAATATTGATTGAGTTTACTCTGTCATAAGTTCTGAAAAAACTCCTCCGCCCGTCAAACCAGCACAGTCGATTCATTGAGCTCAATTGCCCAAGCAGATTAAAATAAAATTGCTTCAAATTGGACCATCGACTCTTGCTTTGGTAAATTTCCTCGAAATTCAAAATGGTCAGCATGAAAAATTGAACTTCGAGTCAAGGAAAGCGTATGCAACACATAAAAATGACAAAAACGAAGCACCTCCCCATCTCTTCGGCAAATGGGAATTAATTTAGCTGATACTAAATTATTATCATGGCACAGGCATAGCTACTGAATTTATTTAGTGTGACTAAGTTCAACTATAGTCAATAATGTAAAACATAATGTACAATCAGTGAAGTTAAGGGGCACGAAAATAGCATCGGAATCAATACTAAAGCAACAATATCACATACTCAAAAGCTCGGTTTCATTTCTATTCCCAGGAATCAAACAGCGGTACATCTAGGAAAACCAATGTTCCGGTCAAAGCCGACAAACCAATTGTCTGAAACAAAGCGTTTCCCCCGGAGTTGATCTGTACTTCCGATTTTGAGCCCCATTTTGGATGAAGCCACCTGGAAAAATATGGATATTGTTGGGAAGTTAATTAATTGACCGCAAACGGCGGGTAAAGGGCTCACTTCCACGAGAACAGCTCATTTCCACCGTGTCATCCTCAATGCGTCGACCAATGAACGACTCTTTTAACGATTCATTTGAAGATACAACAGTCCTCAGAATGCATTCATTGCAAATCGAAAATACAAAATAACCCCCTCGGCCTCTTTCACATAAAATCAAATCGATAAGGAAACAAAATCATCGATACGATATGGAGGAAATCAGGCGTCATAAATGCGGTCCTTTACTATAGATAGAGAGGTTTTTCACGTGGACAACCCTTATATTATTGTGCGTGGTGCTTCGAAATATTACTTTGGTTTCTACTTTACGCATAACTCAAAATCATACTCAGATCTAGATTTAGTCTCGGCCCTCTTGGCCATGATAATGATGCCACTTTCTTTGAAAAGGAATTTCTCCAGAGACGTCAAAGACGATTCACTTCGAGTTCCACGCGAAAGCACGCTTACCGGATCAAGATCTGAAAAGGATAAATACTGCAGGCGTACAAGGGACTCCCTTCCCGTTGTTATGCGATCGGAATCAATACTAAAGCAACAATATCACATACTCAAAAGCTCGGTTTCATTTCTATTCCCAGGAATCAAACAGCGGTACATCTAGGAAAACCAATGTTCCGGTCAAAGCCGACAAACCAATTGTCTGAAACAAAGCGTTTCCCCCTGAGTTGATCTGTACTTCCGATTTTGAGCCCCATTTTGGATGAAGCCACCTGGAAAAATATGGACATTGTTGGGAAGTTAATTAATTGACCGCAAACGGCGGGTAAAGGGTATAAATCAAGTATTTCTTTTTCTTATGCATTTAATGAAATAATATTGGATAATATTTGCCATTATACCTCGTTCACATTACGATTGTCCGAGCGATCGTCATAAAAATTCAGAATTTCTCTTACAAAGAAAATATAGAGCATGGTGTCGCCGTATTGGGGACGAAGTTTGCCTTCGACTGAGAGTTGACGAAGTTGGAGCCGTTTGTATTGAAAATCTATGCACTCAAAATTCATTCATTATCGAACAATATAAACTTATATATCAATCGGAATATTAACAATGCAAAAGCTTGAGCTCAAGGTCGGAACCTTTCAATCAAATAAATGACGAAGTTATAACAAATTTTAAACCTCTTCAAGGCATTCTTAGGTTCTGCTTCCATTTAAACATGTGGCCTTCCAGTTTGACTGCGCTAGCATTCCATTGAGGAAACATCACTAGCATTGGCCGGGATAATTTTTCTCAGGAAATTTTGCACATCACAAGCAACAATTAAAGTTCTTTAGATCGAAGCAAAATAGCTGATTCATTTAATTTTAATTGAAATCACTTAAATCTAATTTAATTTAAATTAAATTTAATTGATTCAAACAGGTCACGTGGAGAAAGTTGGTCGGAGAGGAGAGAAGCATAGCTAGAAGTTTTGGGGCAATATAACACTTCAGCTAGGGTCTTCCCCGAAAATGAGAAAAAAACTGCACATCGTGAAAGCCGAAGTGAAACCAGAAATATTTCTCTTTTGCATATTTCCGTACGAACAAGAATAACTATTTACCGCTCATACTTTGATGACACTATCGCATATCAATATCGTTATTGTTTATAAAGAATACGGCAAGCACAGACCATCATAGTTCCGATATTGCAATAGTTTATCAAAGTGACAATACCCCTTTCATTGCGTAACATTTTCTCAGAGTTGTCTCACATTGGCGGAGAATTTTTTTTCACTGCATTCACTTTGTTTTTCGAAAATATGAAAACAATTTCAATAAAAAAGGGATTTTTATATTAATTTGACAATTTATTAAACAATTTGTTAATGGCATCACAGTGATGCCATCCGCACCCATGTGATAAATGCTCCGGATATTTATGCAACCCGTTACACAAACATTATAAACGACGGACAACATATTTTTACATAGCAACTAAGAAGCTTGAAATAATTTCTGAAATGATGGCGGAATTGAATTATAAAATAAGATAAATAATTTTTCAGATGTCATCCACTATCCATGCATCAAATTTTGGGTAAATAAAAGTTTTCGAATTTTAATTTTCACATCTAAATTTTTAAATTTACTAGTAACTTAGATTTGGATGCAAACATGTGAAAGTTATTTTATCTTTTTGCCATTTTCTTTTGCGTTAATGCTGAAAATATTAACTATTAATTTAGAAATTCTTTGAAAAAAGGGTTCAAACACAGTCCTGGAACATCTGCACATCATACACCATCAGAGTTATACTGATTCGCCACTTTAGTGGTTCTAAGGACGTGAGGAGGATTATTTCTTCTGTTTGTCCTTATAGTTTCAGTGGTGTGTCTTTTTGAGTAACTCAATAGATATTTGAACAGATTATTACAAGTTTTATGATGATTATAATTTTCCATGTATAAACTCAGTAGAGTAGCCACGGGAGGGGGGGTTATGGGTAACAACCCCCGTTGAGGTGCCAAAAACGGGTAAAATGGCCCCCGCACCCTCCAGATGGGCCCTCAAACCTCCGGCAAAAACCCCCCATTTCAAAATCGTGGCTACGCGACTGTATATACTGTGCCCACTGAGGAGAAATCAATCGATTAATTTTCGCACGACTTTTTTTGCATGTCCCCTGCCTCCAACATCAGGATTTTTCGCCCCAGTGTAAATTATAGCATCTTGCACGAGGCCATTAGGCTCAGAAAGCATATATAATGTTATGCCGCGTTTGTGACGCCAAAGCAACATGGACTAATGAAGCAGAGTTCTTTAAACGTGTAATAAATTTCTTTCGTTCTTTGAGTGAATAATTTCAAAAGGGGTCGAATTTTATGCAAGGGGTCTCTTAGTATCGGATCATCTACTCCAGGGTTCCTGCCAAACTGCATGCAACGGAAAATTAGTTGAAATCGGTCTCGGGAAAAAGTGCTGTGAAGGAGGGAAAAATCGAAGATATTTTCCTACCTTTTCCAATAATCTGGAATGGATGGCCATCTTACAATACTTCATACAATCATACATTAGGTATATCGGACCAAAAATGTGTCCCATACCCCACGAGTAAGATTCCTATGCTCGGTATTCCTTGAAGAACTGCATGTTGAGAGGCATTGGCAATATGGACCAAAGCCTTTCAGACGACAACATTTCCTCCAGCTCCATATACTTGCATCCTCAACGTAAACCTCAGTTAACACCTACAAAATATACTACAATAAAATACATTACACTTACAAAATGCACAAGACTGATGAGGTTGCTCTTTTGCAGTCAGAAAGACATGTAAGCGTTAAAGTTTAGAACCGACGCACAAGAAATATCTAAACGTGAATGCTCCAGATAAAACGGCAACGTATAGTAATCCAAAAATAATTGTTTCTTTGCGCATAGAAATTTTGCTGACTTTCTTTTCTGATTATAATAGCTCTATTTGGTCGAAGTAAAATATGTAAATTGCTTCAAAGTTAAAAAAAACCTTCGCGGAGAAGACCCAATGCAGCGTTCCATGCATACACTTGAGTAAATTGTGCCAGAGGTAGTTTTATTGCGAGGAGATATTCTACGCCTAGTTGACCAAAGGCTGATACATAAACGGTCTTTGGGGTTTGAAAATAGGAATAAAGTTAAAAATGAAGATGTCTCCCATATTCCACGTAAGTGGCTAAATATATGTAAAATACCAAAATGTCCAATGGAAAAAGGCCATACGGTAATATTAGAAAAAAAATGTCTATAGAGGAGTGAAAATGCACGCAATCGAAAGATGTCCGAAGGAGAGACTGTACTAATAACGAGAGTCGCAAAAACTGATAAGGAAGAGCTGACCTTTTCTACGACATGCACACAACAGAATAGTTGCATGGATTTCTAATAAGAATGGCAAAAATACTTCTAAAAATAGAGATAACAGGCGACACAGAGCGACTTGTAGTCTATTCCGCGGTGACGGAAAACGACTTTTTTATTTGAGCCCCGAAATTCGATCATTTTTTCCCCAAGGATTTCCCCAATTCTAATTTCTCCATCAAAATGGAAAAAATATAAAAGTTTCCCTAGAACCTTCATTATTTCCCGTGAATAACGAATTGGTGGTCGTAATTATTCCCACCTAGTAACTTTAACAGACTCATACGAAATAAATGAGAAAAAGTCGAAAACTCTTATTTCTTCTTTCGTAGCCAATATAATCAGACCCCTATTGAAAGGATCGTTCAGAAAATGAGTGACAAATATATTATGGAAGAATGTTAGGAGTTATAACGGCATTATGTAAATATTAAGTTTAAACATTAATAAAAACAGCAACAGATTATTCAACTGTGTTTAGCGTGTGTAGGTATAGTGACCGTAATTTGAAATACGAAAATATTTTTCGTCAATGAGATGAATGGAAATATTGTTTGAAAATTTTTAATAGGACTAAAACGAAAATAATAACCTTCAAATGTGGCAACACTTAGTACAAATATTCAGAAAAGTAAAGAAAATATCACATTTAAATTTTTTATTAATGGCGAAAAATCTTACAAATAAAAAAGTACTCCATAAATGTAAAAAAAGATTACTCAAAAAATATAAGCTATTTTTCAAAAACGGAAGGCGTAGGGAGCGATTGAAGGACATAGGCCGGCGTGGCATCAATGTGATGCCACCCGCCCGTTGGCAGGACCTACGCTGGGCATCAATGCTATGCCATCCGCACTCAAAGGGATACGACACCCCATATTAACATATATTTCAAAATTGTATACAAAATGCCGTAAAATCGGAAAAAATAGGAAGAAATGAGAGAGTGATTTAATGTAGATACTGATTTTCATTTTTCATTTGTTATTTTCATTTAAAATAATACGAAATTGACACACATGAAAAGATTCTATGAACTCGTTTACATCCGATTCAAGTCTTCGTAAGCCACTTAGCGCGCAGTCTTAACCTTCCTGCAACTCTGCTTGAAAGCCGAAAATTCTCGCCGTCGACATAAAATAATCAAGCTGAAACTGTACTCTTCCAAAAAAGAGCAAGTCGAGTAGAAAGAGAAGGTTCCTCTTATCCTTGGTCATAACCTTGCCCTGCTCCTTTCGCTGCTCACCTTGATATGCGATAATGAGAATATGGGTTTTCTCATCGCCGGAACAATCTAGCTACGGCATTGCCGCTGCGAGAAAGCTGAACATTCATGGAAATATTGAGAGGCACTTCAAATGAACGAACAGAAATGCTAATATCACTCCTCATAAATATTGACCAACAAGATAGACATTAGCCTTAATTCTTGGCAAAAGGTTTTACAGCCACTTCCGTTTCGCTCCATGGCAATTGGCGCGGTGATATCTTAACAGCCCATACGTTCATCAAATGCCTAGCAGACGAGAGAAAAAATATTCTGATCTGCTAAATAGTTAAATTCTTTGTCCGGTTTTTCAGGCTAATGGATATTGTCAAGGGCATCGTCGTGTAAATTCTTTGGATATCGTTGAATCGGAGAAAACCGACAATTAAACATTTTCAGTTGGAAATTCCAATGGGAACGAGTAACAGATAGATAAGTACACTTCTGGTTTTTAGGTCAGATCCTTATCACTATGAGATTTGAAGAAAATAAAAAAATATACCTTCATAAGTACAGACTTCTCTTGCGAATCCTTTCGCGATGAGCAGAAAATTCTCTCTGGTTTTCGGGTATCTACCGCATTGTTTCATTTTTGATGGCATTAAGCATGGTCATCAGACATTAAAGGACGTGGTGGAAATGCGTAAACCAAGAGAATATTCGATTAAACTAAAGACCGCATGCTTTTGGGGTCCAGAACGTCATTATTCCTCTTTCGCGTGATAATTGACTCGTTGTAGATTACATATAGTTTGAGGAAAAGAAAACGAAAATATATATACACGAGGACAAGCAATCTAATAACCGCAAGATAGCATCGAATACCACGGACTCAGGAATACGTACGCTTCTGAAACATATTCTCATACCACTTCCGCGGGCTAATTGACTGTATACAGATGAAAATACCCTTCCGCTGAATATAGGCCGCGTGTGCCCAGAGGGCGTCGCTGTGAAGACACTCATGCTTTCAAAATAGATATATCCCTCGAACTGAGCACTAAACTTGATAAAATCTGTTTCATTGTCTTCACTTTCATTTTTGAACGGATCTGACGTAACCTTTACCAACAAGTAGGCGAGGAATTCGTCACATGCTGATTAAAAGACAAAACGAAACCGAAAAATTGATAAGACACTCATATCCAAGACAAATAACGCCCAGTGAGGAAACTAGATCAGTGTTTAAATAAAGCATGTAGAGGAATAAGTATAGAATTCCACACATCTAAAATCATTCATGAACATAATAATACATTATTTTACCTTACTAACATCTATTTGTAGTTTTTTCTTGTAAGTCTAAGCGAGTGGTAAAGAGTGAATTAAAGTATTACAATTTAATCCAGATTTATTACATATTAATGAATTTGTAAGCCATTACCTTTGAGCTGTGGAGTAGATCATTAGAAAAATATTGCATACATAGAAAATGGGGGTAAACTATCATCCGAAGGGTGGTTCATAGCCTCTTCTTTTATCTCGTATTTTCATACTTATAGGAGTCTTTTCAACTCTTTCTTCATAAGTGTGAATAGGCTCTCACTGAATCATCTCCATCCGCACAGGAATTCTAAATCGCACACAGTTGACTTAAACACTTACCCAACCCGTTTCATTCCGGGTTTCCTTTTCCCCGTACGCGTCAAATTGTGCCAGTAAAAAAATTAAGGCAATAAGGAAAAAGAATGTTCCAAACCTTCAGTTTTGCAGAACCTCACGAGGTGAAAGTGAAAACGGAAGAGAAATAAATACTGAGAATAATCAGAAGGATCTTCCCTTAACTTTATTCAGTATTACCGAATAATATGCCCATTGCTCTAATAAGTAGATATACTTATGCGTCTGTGAGTGAATAAGTATATATGTAGAATTCATTAAAGCTGCATAATAATAACGACAGTAAAAATATTAATAACAAAAGAAAAAGACGTCTATCTTTTTATTGTATTATTCGTCGATTTGTTAGCTAAGAAAGTTTTTATTGAAGTTTCTCATTTCACGCAAATAGTCCACACACCAGCAAAGTAAACATTTGCGCATAAATATTTGGATTGATTTGTCAATTCGCCGGTTGGAGTGAGTTTTGGAGTCACCGGAACAGCTTCAGTGTTACACCTTGGGCCCGTTCAGAGTGTCCGAAAGCGGGAAGACGGCGTCAAGTCCATCGGTCGTCGTCATATCTCTTGCGGAAAGAAGTCGTTGAGTCTGAGGGGAGCAGGAAGTCCCTCGTAAGAGCCTAAATATACGAAGAAGGAAATACGCTCACGGCTCAGGCGTAAATAACTTCAATGACTCAGATGAACCTAATTCGGCTATTATGTGTGACGATGAGTAAATGACACTGCGGATATCATGGCTTTCACTTGAAATATATTTGCACATACATCCCCATAATCTCCGTTGAAAGAGTGAATAGTGTTGTCCACTCCCTGAAATTTAATACGCGCTGTGATCTTGTTAAAAAAGTTGATTTCATATAATTCGAGTCTTTTTATGGAATAATGTTCCCAGTTTCAGAACCCCTCGAGTCCAATCGATTCATGAACGGATAACGTATAGTAATACTCGCGTATTGAAGAGCTATTAACAGAATGAAAGGTCAAATGATAGCCTGTGAATATCACTCGTGTAGGAAAAACCAAATGTAATTAGGCATATATTGTGACTTTACTTCCCTTAAAGTTGATTTTTACTGAATGGTGTGGAAATGTTAACATGGTAAAGACAACTCCTCAATACGCAATTAAACCTCATCATTGGTCAAATAATATCTCGCACCAACGTACTCGTACCATAATTTTTGTGAGAATGTCCAAATCTCCGTTAAATAATAATCTGTCGCTGAGTCTCGAAAGAACAGGAAGTCCCTGTCGGTCAAAGAACGTTACAGCATTTAGAATAAGAAAAAAATCCGTGGCCCGGCTTAGCTACGGCATTTACCAGTTTCAGGAACTCGTTGGAGCTATTTACGAAATTTCTAACTCAATCCCGGTAATTTCTTCTGAACGCCACGGGCAAAATGAGTTTTGGATTTTTTTCTTCCGCAAAACGGTGTGCAGCGCTGCGGCGGACACCAACTCTCCCACGCCCTCGACAGACGACGACGCCATGGTGACCCTACATGGTGACACAGTGCTTCCTCGGAAATTGAGCAATTGAAAAACCGTCATTTTTATGACTCTATATAGCTTTTATCGGACGCACACAACACGGCTCATGACGCATAAAGAGCATTAAGAATTTCGCTGAAATTCCATTCCTTTGGCGACCCTACGTATATTCTTAACCCTCCCGTACTCGCGCACGAGTCGATTAGACCCGAACGCAATTCGAATGCTAAAAACTTGTCACTTGAAATCGTTTAGTCTATTTCATTCCTGTACCTCACTATAGGAGATTTCTAATATTGTGATATAAGGCTTTATATTCTTACCAATACACCGATGCACAAATTTTTACATTTTTTTTCAAAAAATCACACAAAACATCTTACGTGCACACGAATTCATTAACAGTAATGCCTGCTAGTTATGAGATATTTTTGAGACCATTCTAAAAAAAACTTCATCAGCGAAAATTTTTGAATAGTTGATCGTTTCGCAGGTCCCTTGACCTTCAAACTATTCAAGTTGCACCAAATTTCCCGCTCCATTGGAGTGGCCTCGTGACCCTAAGAGCACCGTCGCGGCCAGTTGCCCGCCCTTCATGAATCACACCGACCGTGACTTTCGCAGTATATCCTGGCAATTTTTTCAGTAATCTTCTCATAATAATAATAATGAAATATTTTAATTTTATGATTATTAATTAATCATTTACATTAAAAGGTAAAGTATTTGCCTATAATATTACCATGAAAAAATTGCCTATTCCTGAACTGCATTCACCCACATCAAATTGTTAGAATCACAGTCCATTCGAATATTTTTGTTTCTAGAGTACCACACACGATTATTTTCTATACGGCTTGCTCGGAAATAGATTGTCGAGTTAACCACCTAATAGTCTGCAGTATTTACATTCCACTGAAAGGGAAGAGACGATAAAAGAAATCTAGTTTTGGCATAAGCTCAGACAATCTTCCATACATCTTCTTTACGCATCAAGTGAAGCTCTAGGAAACCGACTGTAACATGATACTTATCAAAAAGCGACAACTCGGTACAAAAATATGCCTAATGAGTGAAAATATATTTTTTAATATCCAAAAATATTTTGAATAAACAAAAAGGTAGAACTATGATACCTTTGGATCCACCTGCTGCTTACAATACGGTAAACAACGGTAATAAATTTAAAACTGTAACTGAAAGTAATTTACACTCCGAGATCAATTCTCTAACGCATTTCATTGGAAACCATCCTCCACTGTGACTTCAATAGCATTTCGAAAAGGTCGTCGCACTCAGCTTAAGCAAAGAGTATATGTAATCCAGTAAGTATGAATAAAAGCTAAAACCCATGGTAGAATTTTTAAAAGTTCCTATATGGACTAACCGATGTATTTCAAGAATCAGAATTATAATTTCTATACAAATATTTTCTTTGTGTGATAGCTGGTGTTTTGAAATCGTGGCTCAGAGTTAAAAAATAACGAAAAAACGAAAAAAATAAATTTCCTTTAAAAATAAGGAAAAAAAAACAGCGGCTTGATCTATTTCCTCACCTAACGTCAAATTTCGGCCAACGAAAACTAATTAAGTACTTTACTTAAACGTGGAAGGTAAGCAATATATAAGGAGTGGTCAGCAAGTGAACATCGTCAATGATTAAAAAGCATAGGAGTGGGAAGATCGGCAATGAGCAAGTGGCCTCCTCACCCCACACTCCCTCGCCTCATTCCTCCTTTCAGAGAATTGCTGTACTATCGGCCGCATTCTTTCTTTATTCACTACGCATCACTCGTTCAGAAGTTAAGCAACCTTATGGATATTTTCTGGCTACAAATAGCAGACTCTTTCTAAAGTGTACCTGAATATCAAATAAATAAATGCGTGTCAGGCTTACTTTTGGGGAAATTGGCTATACCCATGTCAAAATTAAAAAAAAACCAACAGTTAATTTCCTCGCTAATCATATAGTAACTTTGATATAATATGTCTGAGGTGTGACATATTAAAATTGTTTGCAATTTTTGTTTATCCAGATGTACATTGTCTAATTTTAGCAGGGTTTAGGATAGTTTCTCATGGAATTGCTTCAGAGAAAGAAAATAGGTGCGTAGAGCATTAACAATTATCTCTGCTAGGATTGGAATTGGATTTGCAGTCATTTGAGCGGAAAATCGCTATTGTAACGAAAAATGAACTTCCATGCGGGAGATATACCTACCTCTTTAACCTACGAGACACTTCTACCGCAAGCGAATAGAAAGCTTAATATAACTCAAACACGAATTAGGCAAGAAGCCGTAATAGACTCGTCGGCCACGTGTTACGAGCGATACGAGATACGTGATATGAGCGATGCGAAGAACATCAACTGAGAGTCACGTTTTTTTCAATTCCGACATGGCATCAAGTACGTATGTTTTCGATCCCGCCGGATAGGATACAAAAAGGGAAGTATGTTCCCGAACGGAAAGGTATAAGATTTCCTTTCCCTCCCCGAACCTCAGAGGGCTCAAAAAATGCTCGGCCGAACTGAAGTAGTCATATCTCGAATGCGCGCTTTTATTATTATTATTTTCTTCTTTACTTGTATTCTCAACGGCTGGTGTCCTCACTCCTATTGATGAGGATACCATGGGGGTGTAGATGAGCTTTGCTCCTCGTCATGACATAACCATCCGCGATCCCATGTCCGCTTGGCCTGCCTTCCCCTACGCGCATAAATGCCACACTCTGAAATTGGCTCACTCGTCCATAGGCACACAACCACGAGCGAGCAGTCCGGGATCTCCTGGGCGATTGGCAGCGCAAGCACGTTGGAGGCTAGCGCCCCGCAGGCGCCGCTTTACCTGAAAAGGCTTTCGGAGCTACTGTTTCCCCCCTCCACCCGCCTTTGTCTCGGACGAAATTTCGCCCGCCCCGACGACCATGGCCCACCTCAAGCAGACAGCGGGCAGGTGCCAGGCAGGCAGCCCGCGCGCCAAAAAAATGCTCCATATGAGAAAGCCATGGAAGTGGCGACACGTTAGGATATCCTTCGGGAGGCACGCGGCGGCATGTGAAACACTCGAAAAGTAATCGATTGGTCCTTTGAATCGGACCTTTTTTTGAATGAAAACTCTTTGAAACATTACGCTTACTTAGTGGGAAGAGCCATATTTAGCTGTGGTTATATCAAAATAACTATCGAAAGTCATCCGTTATTTTTCAAAATGTTCTCCAATACGCCACTAACTCACAAGATCAATTTTTATTTATCGGACAATACGCCACCTTCGTCATCACTTCACGGAGCGTATTGACAAAGGGCAGTTCTTCGCTGATAATAGCAGCGAGACATTGTTCTCCAGCGAGCCTCATAGTCTTCACCAGTCTTAGGCGTCCATTCGAGGAGTGCGCTCAATTTCTCGGAGCGACATGGAGAATCTTGTCTTGGAACTATGCTTTATTTCCAAGTCCGGCAGAAAATTTTGAATTACAAAAAATTGCCGAGCGAATGGGTGTTGGCATTTGTTTTTTCCCGATCCGTGAAGGACGTCATAAATAGCTAGGTCGAACTCACACTGTTGAATCTCTCACGACGCACAAACTTGTATTCACGTGCTGATAACGAGCGGTATCCTACCTCTACATGGCACCCGGACCATTTCGTTGCTTAGCCTTGACCATCATTGCACTTAGTTTTTGCAGTAAATTCTAAAGTATGGATAAATTTGGTCAGTCATTACGCGACATTGGTCATTTTAGTGTTGAAGTCGAGGTAAAGTAGACTTTCCAGTTTATGAAGTTTCAATCACAAAACTTAAGATATCACGTAATTGTTGCAAATAATTGTTATTGTTCGTCGAATGACAATTCATGCTTTATTTCATTAATGCATAAAAAGATACAGTACGTAAGCACTGCCATATGCCTATTGAAGGGCTGTATTAAAATTGTATGTGGAAGTAAGTACACTCGAGAACACGTGCTCAAATTCCCCGATGATTCCGAGTACCCTGATGGTTAATTATTGATTATAAGTTCATCAACTCATTCACTAGGACGACTGAACATATGCTTATTTTCTATTTAGTTAGCAGTGTTTTGGTCCTTCACTTCTTCACAGCATTTTCTTGCTTTATTTTATGTTACTCTTGCATGGATAAACTTATTAAAATGCTAACCGTTAACTAATTTATCTCCCTATAGAAGTACCAGCCGTGAACCGTAATATACTCTATAGTCAGACAGAATGCATGCAGTAAGAGAGATATTTTGCCGAACGGATAGGTGCAGGAATTTGTTTTTATAAAAATAAACGACTTGAATAAATTCTACGTCGATTTCAGAATTTTTTGTACTCTCGAACAGGTTCACGGCCGCTGTCCCAACACCTGCGAATACACGCCTGTTAAGCTGGGCTGCTGGCCATTATGTAGGTGCTGACAATTCTGCATTAGTTCTGCGTTGCATGGAGGGATTCTTACTACGTGGAAGCTCACACTACCTGAATAAATATACGCGAGGCATGCCTTTTTTGTTAGCGTGCCTAAAAAAAATACTATAGAGTACGAGCACAAAAGTAATACATGAAATCCAGTACGAGTAGAAAATTATCTCCTAATGTGAGACGGATACATTAATTCCGAAAGTAAGCACTCGTTTAGCTCAATTACTTCAGCACGAGTGCCTGGGTCAACAACGCCATGGTTTTTTTATGAGCACTCGGTGACCTATTAATTACTAGCCCACTTTCTGCGGATACTATCTGAGTACCCGGGTGCCATTTTTAGCATCCAAACTCCAGTGCGAATGGGGTGTTATAGTCCATTCCGCGAATTCCTCGCGTTCGTCCATCGCGTGTGTATTGGTCATACGCAAGGATTTTCAAATTTCACTCCTCGAGGCCGTCTTATCAGGTTGAGGATCGAGGGAAGAGGTAGAAAGTTCCCGAAGTCGCCGGCCTTAACGCTCACCACGCGCTATTGGGAAAGTGACGAAATTGAAGCGCAGAGCCTCGTGGAGAGGACAAACTCACAGCAGGGATTGGACATTTAAATATAGAATCGATTTTTGATTAATCAACACTCGATTTTGGCTTATAAAATCGATTTTATAAAAATTCGATTTCCACCCAAATTAACCGGAAAAATCGATATTTTTATACAGTTAAGTAATTGTTTACTGAAATACGAATGTGATGTTGTCACAAAATGCAAAATTTGAGTTATTGGAAGTACTAGGGATAAGAATTAAGTACAGTTAAATTTGTCAATATAGTATATTATTTTAAAGAAAATAACCCGCGGTATTTTTATTAAACGTCACAGCACCCAGGGCGGGGAAAAGGCCGACGGGTGTTCTGCAGCTAAATTAGCATTATAAATGATACGAAGATTTTTTAAAAACATAATATAATTTAAAAACATGAAAGCAGATTTTGAAGGTATAATACAACATAAAATTACAGAAATATTTAGAATTTGACAATTTTCTGTTTTGAAGGCAGGCATAGTCATATTTGCATCTCATTCATTATCCGCATTTTGGCAATTTGATATGCAGTTGAATACACAATGTTTAACACATACACTACGCTCAGCGATTTTCACACGTATACTGTATATTTTTGTCTAACTTTCTATATGGACAGTAAATACTACAATCCAACAGCAAGTTGGATTGTAGTATTTACTGTCCATATATTGTGGGCGAGTTGTCCATCGAAACGTCGGCCGAGATGGAGTTGGAGAACCTGACCCGGTGGAAATCCCGCGTAACCTTCCACAATTCTACACGCCGCACAGTGGGCGGAAATCGGAAAAAGCCGGACAAAATTACAAAATGGCTTTTTTTGAGTTATAAACTTGAAACTTCGCAGGTATACTCAAAAATAATTGAAATTTATTGATATGTACTTCATTTGACATAGATCTTACCCGTTACTGAGATACAGAGGCTCAAACGTGAGCAAATTTCCATAAAAACGCCCGTCTTCAATTTTCTCTGAAAATCTTCCAAAGTAAGTGAATGGTGAAGTTATGGGTGGATTCTTGCCGAATAAAAAACCACATAATCTGTTAGCATGGTGTTTTTTCTTTAATTTTCCGTAATCTTAAAGAATACAGCCCATAAATTCTTACCGTGCAGTAACAAAATGGCGGATACTGTTTTTCGACGAAGTTTTACATTTAGGTAGAGTTTCAAATAGGTTTTCGGCAAGGTCGCGCAGAGTAACTTATATGAGAGCATTGTTTGAAGATTTCTTGAGGTTTTTATGCAGTTTTCTTTGAAATAAGTTTGCGTCGCCGGAAATTACATTGATTTTTCGATCGCGCGGCGGGGTTCTTCTCCGCGCGTCGGGAGTTGGATTAGCCGCGCCGCGGTAAGGTTATTGAAGCTGTATGGGTTTTAACGCTCAACATTCACCGTTTTTATGTTTTGCTTCAAGAAACCGATTCTCAAATGGTCTATGGTGAAGACAGTGGAGGTTTTTCATGCGATGTACTTGCACGTATCATCGAAGTTCATTTCGTTATCTTTGGATACGATCGAAGACCATGCTTCTATTAAAAGCGTTCAAACCTCGACAAAGTGAGTTGTTCTAATCTATTTCTTTCAAATTTATTGAATAAATACTATTCCACATTTAGCTTTACGTTACAAAATTCATACTTTATTCATACGTACCGACGGATCAATATTGACATAAATGGCGTGAATAAATTATTCTGCGACAACGTTGCGCTTGATAAAGGAAACTTACCCATGCGGGACTCGAACCCGACACTTCTTTGACAGGCGAGCATTTTACCCCGCCGCCACCCAAGTCGGCAAATTGAACAAATAACGAACGGCAAAAAGCGTCATTAAATCTAATGTTTTACTCTTGAGATGAAGAGAATAATGTTCAAGAGGATGGCTAATAATGCAGTGTTCAGTGACTTAACATTACTAATCATGAACATAGATTACTGATGGCAACTAAATAATCAAAATTTTTTGGACGAAAATTATGAATCGCGTGACAATCTAATGTTCTGCACCTACAGTAAGCACTAGAAAGTTGTTGAAGCAGATACGATGAAGACAGGGTAGTTTAGGTAGACAATTCCACGGGAACTTCTAGATTTTTTAAAACGTGTATCATACCCTCAGTTCTACTTTGACTGTGGTGAAGGAAAGTTAAGTTCTCTTGAGTGCGCAGAATTTGTGAAAGTGATTTTAATTTTCTTGTGGAGCGTAGAAATTTCAAACTTCCACTTGCCTGTAAGTACGTTTTTGAATGAATCCCCGAACATCTTTTTCAAAATAGTTATTTTAATTTATATTATCAATTTTAGCTGAAAATTTTCTTAGCATTCCTTTCCTAACTAAAATAAATTTAAATTTAAATTATCAAATGCCACTGTTTAAATTACAATCGATACGACATATCCAATATGCATTCAGAAAATCATATGTGGCAGTGCAGCGTACACAAACCAACAGAATAGTTATCGATATCAGGTGAACGATATTTTACATATCCTAAGTTATTCATACCCGACGCTATTGCACCGCAGATTTAGAACCCCATGATTCAGCTGCCCTTCAGTGTGTTGCAAACTAAAAACTATCGTTTTTCTTAATTTCGAAATGACTATACTTCCCTGTAGGATAATAAATTATATGGGTTTTAAGATTAAGAAAAAATTAGGAAAATAAGGTAAGCAATGTAGGCATTACTTTTCCGTTGATCATGGTCAGTAGTAAACAGAACTTGATCGTGTAAAATCCAGAGTTGAAATCATTAAGGCCATCCACCTGCCTTTCGATATAGGTATATCGTTGTTGTTGTATTTTCTGTTCTTATATATACATGTGTATACTTTAAATTATATTACTGTACAAAAAACGCGATCGTAACATTTTTATGTAAAAATATTGTATATCGTTGTATGTTTTCATCTTTGTATTTTATATTGTTCGTGTTTTCTATTTCATAGCTCTGAGGATGATTTTAAATAAATCGAAACGTTGGCTATAACTTCGTTTTTATTGACCTAAACTCCATGAAATATCATAAAGAGTTATTAAACAAGGTCAAGAATAGAAGAGGAAAAGTAATAATAATACTTATTGTAAAATATTAGGATTAATTCAGTGTCCCTTTGAGGATCAAAAGTATATTTTTATCTCATTGCTGATAAAATTAAGACCATTTTAATACCTTATGAATAGTATGACACTAACGTACTACCTTTTTTGATAGCCAAAAAATTTATTTTTAACGACTCTTATCTTTGAACTTAGTGAATAACGGGTGGCCCATGATTTTGTTTATCAGCATATGCATTGCCCATGTATAATGTTTCTGCTCAGCATTCACCTATTATTTTGATGCCTTACATTGTTAGGCACATAAACACGGAGTCTGCATCTATCCCGGAATTGCTGCAGCATCTCACTCACCGAATATTTCGCTCATGCTTTAAATGCCCCGACAATTAATGCCCAAAATGTATGGAAAATATGTGTCGGTATCCCTAACCGAAAGGGAAAAATTCGCTTTTTTTGTAGGACTCGTTTCGTTTGTGACAGTTGTCAAATTTTAGAATTCGTTGTGTAAACTTGCACCTATTAGCCCCCGTCACAATTCTCAAACGTCAATATTCCCATTGCCTTTTTTGCAAATATCAACAAACATAAAATAGTTCGACTTTTTCAATCTAGCTAAATGCGATAACCCAAAAAAATCGAAAACTCGCCTTGCGGTCTGCAATGCATTACTTCCGAGCGCAAGTCTCCGCTGGAAAGACTAAATTTGCAATACAACTAATCTCTAATGCGCACCTCCAACCGGCCATTGCCCCAAGAATCTTGCCTCCCCTTCACGCTTCCCCCACCAGCGATGCAAAGTGATTCAGCGCGTTCTCGGGCAAATGCATCGTTCAAATGCTAAAAATGAAAATCAAACGGAAAGAATCGCTTTAAAAATATCGAATTAGATTGTATCGAAAATCGCAGGGGGATATGTAGATTAACTTTTTGCGGGTAATTATTGGGTTTGCTGCCCGACGTTTTTTGATCGTTGCTGGTCACTTTTCTTATGGGAATCAGCTTTAATGACCCGCGGAAGCTTCAACGAAGAAGTACGGAATAAGGTCATCGATTCTCCGATCCCTAACTCATTGTCAGATGCGCGCCTGGCTCGTTGTCAGTCACAAATGTTCGGCTGATACCGAGGGCGGTACCTCATTATTCAAATGGTCAATTATTATGATATGCTAACGACAGGCATAGCGAACATGATGGCACTTCGCTTCGACAGAGCATTGAGACTCGGGTTCACTCTTTATAATGAACTGGGAAAGTGGAAACCGTTCGTTTAGGTGCGCTTTACTAACGTTAATTAAAAATAAATTGGTGGACTTCAATACATCAATGCCCTTTTTTCTCAGAAAGAAATTGAAATCACTCTTTCAATCACAGCATGAAACTGATTCTCACACAAGGAGAAACGCTGGCCCAAAACAATACCTTTTCATTATTTCAATCTCTTGCGACGCGCTAACGCTCTTCGTCATGCTGATGATTTAATTTTAAACAGTCCTTGATTTTTCAAGCTTAATAATTATTGCGATATAAATGATTGTTTTTAAAGGGAGTTATTTGTGCTCCGTTACCTATTTAACAATTTGTGGATCATCATGTCTCATCTTACGCAGCGTGACGAAGTTGGAAGTCACACGTCCATCGTATTTTCCACCCCGTTTTTCAAAGTTCCTCGACAACTGACGGCGATCAGGGTACTTATAGACATAATGAAGATTGTTTTTCCAATATTGGCCCTCCCACATGCTCCTTGCATGGCTGCAAGGGGATTCCTTGATTGCGAGCCTACCTAGAGTCATGGCGCATAAACTAGCATCGGCAAAATCGAGATCCTTCCTAGGTAAAAGTTCAAGGCATTCGGGGAAAAAAATTGTGGAAGAATATGTGTAGCAAAGTTTAAGCAATTTTTTTCACCGTCTTTCGCCAAAACCATTGCAAAACTTTGCATCTCCTGTAACATTCTTGCCTTCGGTGCAAAACATGGGAGAGGACGCTTCATATATGAAAGAAACACTTCATATAATTTTTCTTGCACGACGGGCATAAAATATTTGTTTTATAGCTTGTAATTCACGCTTATTTATTCATAAGATAAATATAATTAGCAATAGCTGATGTCTTAGGGTTGCGTGGATGCATTCTGTTTATCAGTATTCAAATATTTCAAAGGGTAAATTATCGCGCCAGTTGTTAATGAAAGTTTCTACGACAAAAAACAATAGTTCTCCATTGACTTTCTCCTACATTGTTAAATTCACTGATATCAAGCTTTATTGGTGAATGTGGAATGGAAATCATCATATTTCGAGGCTGAGAATAGTAAATTATCAACTGTTAACGTATCAAAAATATATATTCCGCCCTTCGAATTGTTTTCAATATATATCCTTGGCCGAATTTATTTTCCTGCCACTCATTATAATTGCGCCATTACAAGCTCTACCTAATCTTATGGTGCATAAATCAGCTCCGGCAAAATCCTTATTCGGTCAATGTTCAAGGTACTTGGGCAGAAAATTCAGGGATGCTAACCTCCTATTCAGATCTGTGATTGGAAAAGATGAAGTTATGATTATAATTTATGATGATGAGCAACTTGAAAATATGGCGCAATTAAGAGTGGCAGGAACATAGTACGGCCGAGGGAATATTTCGAAAAATAATTCGTTACGGTATTAACCCATTACAACCCAATATTGCCTCTAAGAAACGTCAAAAATGTATACATTTTTGATCTATTGAGGAAAGTTTTAAACTACGTGTTTTTGTGCTGTAATGTCTATTGACGAAATACGTGGCTGCCACAATAATTATGATTGAATAGAAAATGTTCATATTTTTAAACTGAGAAGTCTACAAATTGATTTTCTCCCAGAAGCGGCTCCGGGTTACAAAGGGTAATGAAGATACGGTGATAACATTTCGCAAAGTGCTCCTTCTTTTTATGATCGGAGACGTATGTCACGTAATACTGCCAGGTAATATTGTTAAGCTGTCTTCCGATACGAGTTCGAAAATATTTCTTACAAACAAACGTCTTGTTATGTGTATAGAACGTGCGCATAGATATGTGTAATTTTCCATTTTGCGTTCCGAACTACGAGAAGAGCCACCACCGAGATCCAAGCAAGAGGGATTTGTAAACGCAAATTTAAATGAAACCGTGGACTATAATACCTCAATAATCTATCCCAATAAATACTAAATATAATGTATACCATATTATCTTAAGATTATAAACGTTGCGGGTCTTGAATATGCCTTCGAAGACTCACAAATTATTCAGTCGGTCGTAAATCGTAATTATAGCGCTGTAAAGAAATTTCTCCTTTAAAGAGTAGGTAAATATAGACTATACGAATGATTGCTACACCAATGGGGTAGCATAACTTCTGCGTAAATAATATTCATAACCGGGTTTATTTTCGTTAGGTTGGTGGAGGAATAGCGTGCATAGGTAAACTAAACTATATCCATGCTATTTCATAATTAAGGGCTGATAAGTAACCAATATGCATGATATGTTACCGAATACTAAACTTATATCGAAGATTAAGGATAAATATTGCCAATAATTAAGGATTAAAGGTCAGATTATATTTGAGCATTTCGAAAAACACCAAATCGATTGCTAGCGTTGGCTAATGAGTGCCTATTTATTTTTTCTCCTAATCACGGCACTTGGCTTTGTCAAGAAAATATATGGAGAACATTTTATTATAATAATAATACACGTAAGAGCAGACCAGAAAAATGCTATTGCTAATTCCATGTTATGAAAACCTAACCGTTCTAATATACCTAATATTTATCACAAAAATATGCAATTAAATTCTGTCTCTCGGAAAATTACCCTTCGGTGAATGGTATTTAGAGTAGCAGATAATAGGACAGTTTTCATAGCTTTTCATGCAGCAAAATTTACTCTGTATTTTTATTAAACACTACATTTATAGTAGGGGAATGAGGGGCAAGAGTACGCATCTAACAAACAATTAAAAAAATTATGCATTGAGGTTCAAACTATAATTTTTATTTTTACTCAATTTGTTCGTAGTTGCATGTACTACAATACTTATCTTCCATTGCAGCAGAAGGAAATAAATAACTGGCGTTATTCATAAAAATGTTAGAGAAAAACATATCGGAATCTTGCCCCTCATGTGGGGCAAGTGTCCTCCTCCTATGGGGCAAGAGTCTTAATCACAGTTTTCGTCTGTGAACTCTCCCTTTCCAAAATGTGTGGTGCAAGGTACTTTCCTCCATGTTTTAAATTCATTAAACACTATCCAACCAACAATTGGAGGTTCTGAGCACAATTTTCCACAAATTCCACAGTGATAATCAGTTTTTCCGGTGAGTTAATTCCCAGTTTGCCGTCCACCGACCGCCGCTTAGCATCGCAACCCTTAACCTTTGTTTTAGATATATTCATGTATAGTTTCTGGGGCCGTGCCCCAATCCACGGTTATGCACCCTTCGTGCCCTTGCTGACGTCACGTTCAGGAAGTGACGTCAGGGAAGGGTCGTCCCAATACGCGTAGTGCAAGGGTTTGAAGGGCGTGAGGAGTGAAGGGTACAAGAAAGGTACCTACGGGCCCTTCGGCGGGCGGCATTGACGGAAGGATCGGTTAACCACGCCGGCAGAATATTTTAAGAATCTAAAATTATTCATACCTGTTTAAGTGAATACTGTTTAATCAAATTTACGGAAGTTTTCATAATAATTATAAGGAATAAAGTGCTATATTCGGACAAACGTCCATTCCGTGATGGCTGTCGTAATGGCAATGGTGTGTATATTCGTGTCATCTTAACAAGTTAATTCTGTTGAGTAATTTAAAGTTTTTTTCGAATATATCGCATTTGTTGTGCAAATAATAAATGAAGATACTATTTTTTAATTGCGTCTTCTGTGCCATGTGCTATTACTCTCATACTGTGAAGGTTGGCTCGTTGTTTTATGGCTTACAGGCATATATCATAAGCCACTTTACATGAGTTAAGTATTTTGCAAAAAGTAAGCAATATTTAACGGCTTGATGTGAATAAATTTGGGGCCTCAACATTATATTCACCGTTATTTACATTCCCATCTCCGAATCATGTGCTTTCATAGTGGTAATGTTCACTCAATTATGTGTGCATAGAACTCGAAATTTGCATTGGTACCTATTATTGTTGAAATGTTGTAAATGAAGGTACTTTCATTGCTTCCGTTCATGGGTATCCATTTGGTGAACGGGAAGGGGATTTAGTGTTAAATTTAGTTTTACAGTCGAATTAATTCAATAAATTCGTTGTTTGCAGAAGCAATATGAATTCTAAAAACTTGAGATTTAAGAAGGTTATTTTTTTATTGCTCCCAAATCACGTTATCTCTTCATTCAGGTGTGTAAGTTCGTATGAAGCCAACTATATATCTTAATTAGATGGAATACTAAGTGAAAGTTCTAATTGTGAATTAGAAATATGTTTTAACTAGCTTTTCATGAATGTGAATGGAGCATGCATATAATTCTTCGGTAGCGTGTATTCTCATTTTGTTCCACTGAACTTTAGTTTATGTCGATGCGGGTTATGTGGTACGAGGTTATGTGGCACTTGAGTAAACCTGCTAAACGATCAAGGTTACTATTTGCCATCAACTAATTATACTTTTAACAATATATCAATCAAGTGGAGTGGTTTGTACTGGATGGTGAAATGTTATATCACCGCATATATTATCCTTTACGCCGTATTTAAACCTCTGTACTGATAAACCTCACCATAGTCTGTAAAATTAGACGGATGTTACCTTCATGGCACCTCAGCAAGCCTTTTATTACACCAAAGAATTCTTATCATTTGATAATCATGAGTAAATATTTTATATTTAAAACTTATTTTTATTAATACACTGACAGCACATTCATGCTCCATGCTATTTTGTATTTAATTTTCCTCTTTTTACTGTAATAAGGACGATTTTGAAACGATTTTTACTATCAAAAACATTTATTATGGTTGATTTAGCGGATTTAGCACAAAATCAGCATTTGTGGAAACCGTATCTCATTTGTTTATGATTCACACAGTAGCCAGTTTCTTCCTTGGCGCTAGCGTCGGTTGAAAGGGCACGAAGTGCGGAATTTTCCCAAGGGCGGATAGGGCACAGGGCGCAGGGTACACCCTTCTGGATTGGGACACGGCCTGGGTGTAGGAGGAACTCGTAAGAATTTCAGAATTTTGCTTTGAGTTTATACGCCGCTTATGCGCATGCAATGCTTTTGGATGTGGCACCTAAAACACATATAACAATGACGCGGTCCTACAATTTAGACAAACATAGCGGAAAAATGAAAAATAAGAAAAACTCATGTTCTGTTGTTCGCTGTCTTCCAATAAATGCACCCCTATGCTACATTTGGTCACGAAAATGAAACTGATTGACTACAATTGGCATCGTCCCGGCATTAAGAGAAATATTTCGGAAAAGGAATCTTGCCCCATCCGGACTCTTGCCCCTCACTACCCTACAAAAAGGAGATATCATGTGGCCCGCAGAAATTGGGAAGAAAGTTCAAAATAGGTGAATAATGAAACTACTAACAAAATTTCACAGCAAATCAATCGCTCAGGATTTAGTGCTTTCATTACGTGTAAAACTTAGGCAACGAAAGACAATGAGAATTTTACACGAATATATCATGCCATTAAATTATTCAAACGAAATTCCTGCGTTCACTTTCGATTTTTTTCCAAGGATCTTCTACCTACTGTGAGTGTGAAGTTGGCTGCCTCCCACGTGTCACTCACGTCGCGTTTAAGTGATCAGGAAGATGGCTTGGCAAAGCAACTTTCCTTAGATTTTCCAAGGAAAAGCTTCCTGGCTACAGTGCGTTACTTTTCAATTCAATTAGCAGAGGTAGTAAGCTAGAAAACAGACGCATTAAAAAAATCTGATACAGCTCATTTTCAGAAAGGTATGCAAAAATGCGCTTAGATAAGCACAAAGCCAAGCTGAGACATAATGGTGCGACGCGAGAACGGAGATTGACGCATAAAATCTGGGGGGTCGAAGGTTAAACGCGCTTTTCATTGTACCGACTCTGGTTTGAACCGCGGGAGAGGATATGCTCTTGCAATTGGTGCGCCTCGCCGAAACCGATAACTGATCCTCACTGGGCGTCGATACAGAGCCCACTGAAAATGAGATAATGAATCTCCCAGAATGTACTCAGTACTTAGATGCTTACCAGAGTTATAAGTTTTGTATTCCTTAATTTTTTGAACTCAAGTTTTAATCCCTAGTGACCGCGCGTAGAGTATTCATTCTGTTGAACGTGAGGTGTGGTAAAGGATTTAAAAAATCAATCTATTTCTATGCAAGTTGAGAACTAATAAGAGGAATTTGATCAAAAGGTAGCTAGTGCATTAACGCAGCTTAGGAGAAAAGTAGGAAGATTACATGTAGGTTGTGATATACGTGGGAGCATGTCAACGTCAGTAAAAGTCCGCGCCGAAGAGACCATCAGAGAGGACGCGCGCCGCAAATAATATTCGCGGACACCGCCGCCATCGAAGTTTTTACTCTCTGCGCTCACGTCCGTGAGAGCTTGAAGAAGCACTTGGGGTGTCATCCATTCATAGGGAAGTTTGATCATTGGGTGCAGTCTCTGGTTTCACTAGTAATCCTATCCAGAAACCCCGTCTACTCCTAAGTCAGTAGTTGAACCACACTGTCGCGACATGTCGGTCCAAATTTTTCAGCGTGAGCGATATTTCCGAAGACTACCGCGCCGGCTGCTAAGTAACGACAACTTTTCAAGTCTTCATATCTTCGACCTGAAGACGATCAGAATCACCTCAACCATTATCTCTGCAGGAAAGGCGTACTTACTGAATGATCTGTGAAGAAACTGTTGCCATCACATAGTCACTGACACGGTAGTAACCGGAAGATGGAGAAATGGGAATCTCAGCATCGCGGAAACCTTCGTAGCCTTTAATATGCAGTCGGTCACCTCCTTAAGGAACCTTGCGACACACGATGATATTTATCTCTATGCTTACGAACAGATAAGTAATTGACGATCTTCCTCCTTGATCAGGGGTGTACAATGTGCACTGTTATTTGCATGGCGATACCAATTTGATAAGTGAGGTTACTCACTGTGTACGGAAAGATTTCAGCGAGAAGGCGGCCATTAGCTTTGCAATTATATCTTCGGGAGTGGCAGACTTGCCGAATGATTTGCGGAGGAGCTGAGGTTATTCAGTGAAGGGTATTCAATTCAGTGGATTCCCTAGTGATATCGATTCGTACAACTATGAGGGGAATTGATGAATTTTGTGCTCGAAGCACCAAATATTAAGTGCGGTGCAGCAAGATCAACGCCCCGAGAGAAGAAGAGCGGCTTCGCCCAAGCAGATGGAGTTGAGTATAGAACGTTGGCAACACAATTAAAAAACAATACGTATCTCTTTTCACATCCTCGTGTGCATTTTGAAAATTTTGATATCAGAAGCGATAACCTTCAATGATGAAGAATTTTATAAAATAAGACTGATCAAGACTTTTATAGTGGGCTAAAGCTTCGCCCAGAGCTAAATAAATTAGGCGAAAATTTGTATCCTAACTCATTCCCGTTGTAGTTCTGTTCCTTATTAGCGCAACGCATCTTGCTGTGTGACTTATGTATCCGGAAATGGATCGCGTGCATGATGGTTTTCTTATCTGTTCGTTTTTGCTCTTCCTCGTCTCTTGCTACATCTTGTAATCGATTGAACTGTATCAGTCGATGTTCTGTAGAGTGACATGTCATGGAAAATGGTTGAAAGGAGTTGGGTGAGGTCGAATGAAATTGCCTGCCCTCCGTCAATGTCCAGCGGACGATAGAGATCCCATTCCGACTTGAGCTCGCATCGGAGCCTCGGAATCCACGGCGACCCAGCTCATCACAGCGAGGCATTGATATCACCAACTGCTCGCGTGCGCTATGACCAATAAATTTCAAAGTTTTACAGATAGTCGCAAAAAATGTCTTTCTTTGGGTTTGTCTTCGGAAGCAGGTAAAAAACTTTCACGAGTAAGCACCAAATTCTCTTTGGCCAAGGATATAATGCAACGCTGGGACCGTTCTCTTTTTATTCGACACGTTTCAATATTACGGCATCATCAGCAATCAATCTTAATTTTTCCTGTTGATGAAGCCCGGCCATTGAAAGGCGCGAAATGAAAGGAATATTGAGGACAGTGCAACACTTACATCGCATATGATCTCAGATATCTCAATTTCAACACGGATACTTCACTTCTTTTAACTTCTTTTAACATATATATCTCTTTGCAATATAGCAAATTCTCGCCTCTGACCCATCCATCATCCTTGGAGTAACTCCGATCCGGAGAAGGGAAGTCACCGCACTGTAAAGTGTAAGAACCGAAGCACAGCTCGTAATGTTCAACGCATTAGCTCCACGTGATGCGGTCAGTGCGCGCGCTTTAAAGATTTACGATTTCTCGCGTTTTAAAATGTAGCGAGTACTCAAATTTGCTTTGAAATAGACTACTTGTAAAAAGTGCCTACTAGACTACTTGTAAAAAGTGCCTACTTTTTCATAGTTTCCGATAGGAACTTAAATACCAAAAGAAGGTATCGGCACTAGTCATACGATTATATATATTATATATTTTTACCATACTTTTAGTACGATATTTTTACTTCGTTTTATCATATCGTACTATTCATTTTACATTATTTATTTTTCTAATATATTTTAGTTTTTTTAACGTATTTCCCTACCTCAGGAATGCTATGATCATGTAGATCTCATGGAATGTTAGATGCACTAACGCTTTGGGAATCATGGATACCAACGTGCAGTTAAAACTCTTTATATTTTCAGGCATTTAATTGACGATGATCAGTGAGCCATTTAAAAGTAAGGGAGGTAGGTTTCTTTCAACGTGATTAAAAGAACTCTTTCATAGATAGTTGTAAATTCAAATCACCATAGCAAGTTTAAATATATATTTACAGCAAAACCCATGCTTCCAATGCATTCATCATGATTATCAATGCATGAAAATGTGGATAAAGCAAGCGGTTTTTATGTCAATATGAATAAAAGGAGTTTTCATATATATAGATAGGTAACTTTAACTATTAGTTCGCCTTATAAAAATTGAAAAAAGCCACTGACGCTTTGTACACTGCCAGAGGGTGCATAAAAAATTTGTAAAGTGTGGTGGGTTATTAATTCCAAAGGACTGGAGAATCCTTTCAAAACCCCCTCCAGGGTCGTTTTCTGTCTACGCTTATGACCTGGACGGCGTTCTCCAGCACTGCCAAATTTAGTGTTCGGGCGCAGGCATCTGAGCAGCATCCGCTTCGCCACACGCCGCAGCGTCAATCAGCCACGATGGACCACTTGGCCCCTCCCCTTGCCATCTGCACGCAGTCAAAAGACTCGAGCTCCACGACAGAAGACGACAACAAGTGTGCACTTGAGTTGCGGGGCCGGCGGGGAGAGGGGTTAAAAGTTGAGCCACGAGATCCTTCAATTGGCACGATGGTCGTGCACGCGCGTGGTGCTGTACGGCACATGAGGAGTGGAGTGAGAGGCGTTTCATTTCGAATGGTCCCCGGAAAGCGTGAGTCGCTCAATGCCAGAGGAGGTGATGCGATAACCGGAGCCAAAAGTAGGCTTGCTCCAAGGCTACCTTTTACCATGGGCTGGCGACGCATATGGGCCGATCGGTGGACTGGTACGCTTGCTTTACAGATAGAAGTTGACAATTATTTCATTAGCTCAAGAACGATATCTTGCAACTTTACTAGGCTGTCACAGCATTTAGGTAGTTATTTCAATTTCAAGGTAAAGAAAATAATGCTGCTGCGGTCAAGATGCCTTAGAAACAATTCATGAAGCTTTTCGTCGATTGGAAGAACATACATCACGTTAAGAAAGGAATTGAGCGATCGCTCGACAGGTGATTGTCTTACCTACGCCTTTCTTTACACGTTTCTGAGCGCGAGTAGCAGTTTTAGATGCACTGCTAACTTTTATCTCTTCTTTTTTGCCCAATTCTAAGCTTCGAGTCTTAAGGCAAGGTCAAGGAATGAAACTTACCAAGGTCATAACATTTACGCCAGATACGAAAAAACCGATTGTGGGATTAATCATACATTTTTGGGGCATTAAGATCTACTACTGCACTACCATCAACTTCTGATTAGCTATGAAGAAGACACCAAGCACAACTGTATCGCACAAAGAGCATTCTATTAATTTACGTGATAAAAATGGAGACTACTTTTAGTGTAACCATATTCAAACCTTTTAAAATAGTAATTTTTATTTTATTTCCAAAGTGAATTTATAAATTGCATTCATAGTTTTCATAATTTTCCAAAAGAAATTCTCACGGAAAGTGCCCATACCTTCAGCGGTTCAACACCGATAGAATAGTTATTATTTTCCAAAAACTTAAATTAGAGCCTCTATGAAATCCTCGAAAGAACTTCAATGTAGTAAGGTCGCGATTAAAATCCACTTTTGTCGAGGAGAGGGGGTGGAGGTTTAGCACTCTCCGATAAAGAAGAACAATTAGCTATTTGCTACGGTTACGCGTGCAAAGAGTACAATTTTAGAGCTAATTGGAATGGTTATCCTAATGATGGCCATTCGTTTAAGTGGCAAGTTTATTTTAATATAAATGATTGATTTCATGGAGGTAGATTCATCGGGTGCATTTGCAATTCGGGGTTTCGTCACATGACAGTTTCCTCTTCACGTAGTTTAAATATGGCAATTTCCTGCTTTCGATACGGAAAATGTAATTACACGCTCAAAATCGTACGTTTATGTGATATTTCCGTATCCACGAAGCCCTTACATTTGTAGCAAAAACGGAAAAAATGGCCAGTTATGAAAACACACAACTTACCTTAAAGTGTACTTCACGCAGAGTTACAGCACCTGTAATGAGGAGCAAAAACATTAGCCTCCGAGGGATTGAATGATAATTCATTTTGGATTTAGAGTACATTACAGCTGATGATTGTATTTTGCTTGGTTGCAGCTTTTTCTATCGCATTAAAGAGATATTTGACTCCAGTCTAGGTCGTGATGTATCTACTCGGTAAACTATGCAGATGTGAAAAATACGGAATCATTTACAGTAGAGGAGACATCCTCAAGTAACTGCACTTAGATTACATGAAACGGACCGAAATTATAGTAAAAATGCAATGGAATTGTTATGAAATGATTAATTACCTCAAAAGACCACGAATGGTGTGAGCTGCTAACAGGCACAAACTATCGCTTGAGGGAGGTTCCTACGGAAGTCAGGAATTTTGAATATTTCGTATTTTTCCGAATATTTATCTTGGCTGGATAACACAAATTTGATTTCTTATTACTGCATTTCATGACAAAAGTTCGTGGAATATCATAAAAAATGACACAAAATTTGGAAGAAGTCATATTTTCTGCGTGAGTGAAATGGCTATTTTATTTTATCCTTTCATGCATAAGTAAACGTGTCTACAACATGTCTTTCAGGCGATGTTCCATAACTATTTAAATCCATGATACATCGCGACGTTGCTTCATATGTTTTCAAGTTAATATTCAAATAAACTAAACCACATTTGTATTATCCAGTCACGATAAATATTCGGAAAATACAAATTATTAAACAGTTTGGAGAATGGTGAAATTATTTTCAAGAAGTCATGGATAATAAATTTGATATATTGAGTGGCCACTCTGTATATTAAGATATGGGAAATCAGGTAGAAAAATGGGTGGTATTCAATGTATGATTCGAAATAGTGAAATGCTTTTTATAACACTTAAATTTCTACCTTGTTAAGCCAAATATTACTCTTTTTGTTATTCATGAATAGGGTAAATGGGCACAATAATTTCCAAAAACATAATCTTCAGTACTCACATTAACATAACCACGGCCTTCACTTCGGCTGAAAACCCTCACCGGAACAAAGAAGTGATAAATAAAATGGCGTAGAAAAAAAGAATGATCCAAAGGCACGAAAGAATTGATGACAAGAACCGTACGTAATGCGGAAGAGAAAACAGAGCTTAGGCATTATGATGCACAAACGTGGGTCTTGAGAAGAAAAGCATAGGAAATGGTTCAAGCGCAGGAGATGCGGCTGCTAATGAACGAGATGATTAATGGATAAAAGAAATAAAATGACGCGGTGGAGAGATTACTATTGGATGAGATAAAGAGACGGTGTCTGTGGTTGAGCAGTTCAGGATGTACTTGGGATTGAAGGGATGTTGAAATGTACGGATGTTAGATAAGCACGGAAGGAAGAGAACGAGGAGGAATTGTGAGACACAGGAAAGGCTGAAATGCACACTCTCGTATGCATTTCGGAGGGGGTCCTCGGCCCCCTCCCTTGTGTCCACCGCTGAAAGGCATTATCATTAAAATAGAGTGAGCTCGCAAAAGTTTCTTACAAATAGTACGAATACATGAAACGTTTGCAAGTTACATAAGGATGAATACTTCTTAAAAATCCCCTTTATCTATTAAAACTTTAAATGCAAATGACAATTAATTTTTTAATTGAATTTCAAAGAAACTTTTTTACAAATTCGCTCGTTTTGTTCATTATGAATTTTTTGTACATTTTTTTATATTTGGTCATAATTATTTTATATAGAGTTCACGAAGGCCTCAGCATAATTAAAACTTATGGTTAGATTTCGTTCATAATAGAAAATATGTGTAGATTTAATAAAAAACGCGTTCATTTTTTGCACTAGCCTGTATTGATTTAACCCCCTCAAAATTAGTTCAACATTCCAAAAGATGCGAACTTTCGAAAGGTCCATCTCAAGGTACTAAGAATGAAGCTAAAACGATCGCGTTCATTCCAATTGGTGAGGGGCGAATTCCTTGACAATATTTATCATCGCTCTAAATTGAGGCACATGCCTGCCTGTGAGTTGTGAGCGACAGTGAGAAGGGGTGTCCGCAGCAGAGCTAAAGAGCGCATTCATTGAAATGGAGACAGATGAGTTATGACACAGCCCCCACTAATGTGACAACGGGGAAATCTCCGTGGAGGCTAAGTCAGCGAGCGCTCTCGACGACTGCCCCTCGAATATCACGGCATGGAAGATGCTGCAGCGGACGCTTGGATGCTGAAAGAATTCATCACGGAATCTCTTCCGGCTCATCACAATGTATTTTCTGCGGCCAATTTATTGTTTTACAATTGCTAGGAGACAACTCGCACCGACAAGCTTAAAAAAAAACAATCGGAGCATATCCTGCAAACATGCAATAATTCGCATCAACTCTTGCCATATTTACTTATTTTACATGCAAGCTAAGTAATAACAATAAGAGGGATAGGGGTGTGAATTAGAGCACAGTATCACGTGTCGAATATCTATTTGGAAATACAATGAAATAAATGTATTGAGAGCATAAAATTTATCCTACGGATGGGAAGGACTTTACTGCTAAAGAATATTTCCTCGTCACATCATGCATACAACCATTTTGCGACCGAAAAATCTGGCTCACACGGAGTGGAAGATTTTATGCAGGCATGTAAACAAATTAATTTAATTCAATGTGGAAATATGATTTTTTATGCGTTCCAAATAATGTATGGGACAATATTGTGGTCATCACTCAATATTGTTTCACGTATTGCTGCTTATTACTTTTACCTCGTCTTATTCTAAAGGGCAAGATCTTAACTGTCATTAACGAAGTCTTAATAGTAAAATATTAAGGTAGGGACTATAAAAGAGGTAACTTCAGGTACCGAACATTCTAAGACTAAAAGTATTTCGTTCAAGAGGACTTATCGTAGGCTTCAGCCGAATCTTACAGTGAATGAATGGTTATCAACTTCAAAACTACAATCCATTGTTTCCTCTCTACTTCATCCATTTCTATCAATGTTTAACAATCAGATAATTGTCGATTTTTCAAAATGCTTTCAAGCATATGCTTAATAAAACCATAGCATTAACAGCAACCCTTATTTTTAATCCTATAGATAGGAAGCAGAGGAAATAAGCAACAGAGATTCTGAATAAATTATTCGATTTAAAAACTGCAGGTAATCACAAAAAGAGGTTGCAGGCCCAGGATTACATACGCTGGTTTAGCTCGCATAGGGTTTACAAATCCGTCGTGATCTTTGTGGTGCAATCATAACCTTTCTTTCGTAAATGAGGGAACGCAAGGGAAGGGAAGCGAATATAGAATAAAATCTAAGCAATCATGAGATTGGCATAAAATGGACCGACTTCATTTCTTTCGCATGCTCAAAATGCTTTCCTTCCATCGGCTTCGTTGACAGCGACGCCCTGCACAGGGGGGAGGAGCACTTCAAATCCTCGATGGCGAGTGATGGGAAACACAGAATGCCGAATTGAACCGTGGCTCCCTAGCGGAAAGATTCCGTCATCTTAAAGGCCACTCACCCAGATGAGTTGACGTCTGTTTACCGAACAGCGAGCGGCCGCTCTACGACGAGTCAAAGTTCGAGATGGCCGACGGCGAGCAGGAACAGAAGCGAAAACACGATGGAATGCTTTCGGAAAGCACAAGATCAACAAGGCGTGGGCATTTCTCGTCCACTTCCCAAATGATGTTTTGGTTACGACGAAGGCAGCACAAGAAGGCTGTTTTTTACTTCCCCAATTGAGCCACGAATATATTTGGAGTCTTTTCCTCCTCGGTCCCCGATTCCTTTCTGCGCATCTCGCGGTCGCTTGAAAACACTTATGATGTGCTTGCTATTTAAATTACGAGGTGGATGGAATTCACACGAATTGATGTTAAAGGACATGCAATCAGTCCTAAGCGGCGTCGATAATACATGTATTTCAAAACGAATTTTCGATACATTTCTTCGTATTTGAAATACATGTTTTACTTGCTGAAAGTATATTGTATTTCCTTGACAGAACTAATATTATAAATTAAAAAATTAAAAACAACGTTTTTCTCGCCAAATGGAAAGAAGAAAATAAATTTCTCGGTCCATATCTGAGTCTCGATATGAATTGTTACCCAAATGGCGACTCACTTAATGACAATCATTACGACCAAAACGAAAAACCTTGGGCGCATGTAAGGTTACATTTAGTGTTCGCTATAACATTTCAACAAATTTATGTTAAATAATGACCCGCCTGATCCAGTTTGTGGCCATCTACTTTTATCTTGAGCTTCGCATTCCTTGCTCTCGAGGCTTTGCAAATCGAGTAACTTGGGTCGTCTAGTGATTATTCTTCGTGCCGTATTCTTCGCCCTGTTTATCTAGCACATTCACCAATGCCCGCAACTCTCTTGTGGACTGGCAAATGAACGCCAGTTACCCACGAACCTTACTAATTTCACCATCATTCCCCCACCTTGATTGGCTTCGCGAAATTGGTCATTTTGGATGCTTCCCAGCTGTGCTCAGCCAATGACAGCTAAGCAATTCTATGTGGGATTAAGGAGGGAGTTGAATAAATTAAACCGATGAATTCGCTTCAGTAACCCCTCTCTGGCTCAGCAAGCTTTTCATATCAATTATTCCAGCCACCAGTTGCATGCTAGAGGCAAGAACTTTCGCCTCGACCAAATTAATGAAAGGAAAATGTGATATATTTTGCAGAGCAATCTGCTTGACCTGACGTCATCGGCAAGCGAATCCGATTAGAGCAGTAGATACTTTAAATTGTATTAGCGAATTTCAAATGAAATCAAAATTAATGGTCAAATTTCTCAGTTCAAGAAATTTGACGTCCGTGAATTCCGTGGGGTAACTATTTATTGGGCTGAATACCTATGACCACCCATTAGCGCAATGAAAAACTCGTCCACGCTTCTAGGATTCTTCCGTTAATGCTCCCATCAATTTAAAATGGAATTATTTCTCACCAGAGAACTTAATACCCGGAAGCGTTTAAAAAACCTGACCGCATTTTTCTTCCGCCCAGATAAACGAGAGTTCCATGTGATGGATATTTCGGTAAAAGACGTCAAAAGTTCCAATGAAGATCTTTTCATTAAAACGCCATTTCTGCGGAAATTATCCTAAAATTGACACCTATGCTCACGGATCCATAAACGATGCAGGAAAATACCAGAAACTAATCATTTTTCTCTCTTTTCAACTAGATAAGGCTACAATAATCGATAAAGAACGTGGGAAAGTGATGCATCACAGTATTAGCACTAAGGAAACAAATTATATTTTATGTTTTAATTCACACAATGTAAATGCATCGCCAATATTCAACAAGTTTTACGAGAATTTGAAAAGAGACGTCGGGTTTATCGTGAAAGCATGCCATGTATAAATGGATTTATACAAAATCAGCCTTTAGTCACAGAAGCCGAGGAAGTGCTGCTTAAAGTCCGACGCCGAGTAATAAACTACCTATAGCAACATGTTATACCGTATTTTACTTAGCAAAGTAACCCCAATTCACGACCTTCAAGGAAAAACGAGCAGGTTTTCATACCGGATTCTCTATTCGTAGGAGTTGTTCTCATTTCTGAAAAATATTATAACCCCTTGCCCTTCATCGTTTCCCCTGAGCAACCAAAAGTAATTACAAAATGCAAAAACATCAAAGGAACGAGATTTTCCCCTCTGCATTATACCAACGGCTGCCATTTCGGTTATCTCCGCCGGAAAATTGCGCAATAGCGGACACGGCCGAATGGCGCCTCCTCTCACAAAGTCAAGTCCGGAGTGAGAGGAGCACACGCAAGTGACCATCTGGCCTCAGGCACGCATTCCCACCGCCACCACACTCGAGCAAAACTCCAGCCGCCGCCCGAACACGCTCCAACGCAAGCACTTGACGCACGCTGCGAGAAAATGTCACTGATGGAACAAATCGAACAGCACTTCCAAGACTGACATTGAGAAACACTCACTCCTGACTTCGTAAATAAACGCCACTAGTTGGATAAATTCCGCATCATTTTATCAACAAGCGTGTTTCATTTCAAATCTGATGCGTGAACGGTGGTGAAATTCACATTAATTGTAAACATTAGTTAGAGTAAAATTGCCATGGAAATAAAATAACTTGGATAGCGTAGTGGTCTGCGCAGAGGTTCGGAAATCCCAAGGTTCGTTGTTCGATTCCCGGTCCGGGGAAATTTTCTCATGGCAATTTATGAGTACATTACCAAATTTCATTAAAATATTTCATCTACGAGCTACCTAGCTAGCTGCCTCATCAGACGTGTTGCGGAAAGGGTTGGAATGTAGCAGTAGCGGATACAGAAAAAACTCAAGGGGTGCGAAATATATCTTGAGTTGTCTTTACTTCTCTGTCGTAATAAAAAATGATCAAGTCACAGGCAGAGTATAAGAATATTTTATTTAATGTGATTATACACATGTAAAAGACAATGCCATTTTTTGATATAAAAAAGTTACAATTGTGGTTTTGCAATATTCGGCAATACGGGCGGACCCACAAGGGTGCATGCCCCCCCCCATCTGTATCCGCCACTGGAATGTAGGTCTTTTATCGCTAAGACAATAGTGAAAATTTTGGGACGCGTGGTGAGAGGTTTTGACTGCTTTAGTTCAACCTAGTATTAAATTAAGCCCTTAATCGTTCGGGGAAAGGTGGTAAACCAAATTCGCAAACCTAACCGTTCCGCAAGCTGTCTCTCTTATTTCATCGTTTCCGTTGGAACTGGAAATATAGAGGGGCTCTAATATGATGTTCTCCGAGTCGCTCTGAGAGATATATATTCTCAATTGCTCAAGCAATCTAAGGCTAGCACGTACATTAAAATCCCAACTGGTTCCAAACCTCATTTTTGAGAGAGTTTTGTTCGCTCTTAGCAGTTTTTGACGAATCGTAAGGTTTTCATTTCACGGATTAAATATTTCTGCGCCGGATCATACCTTCCACATATTAGAGGTGCGGCCTGACGTGTGCGTTTTATTTTTTTAATCGTTTCACGTTATGAAATAATCTACCCATTGCACCATATTGAAGTACTATAATGGCCTAAGTGAATGAAAAATGTCCTGGCCCGAATTAAAAACTGCCAATTGACTACGCCAGTAATACTCGTTTGCAAAAAAAGCTGTGCATACTTCTTTAATTACCTACAAATTTCACATTGAAATGGTGTGGGAATTCACACTGTCTTTCATACTAATCCCGTGGGGGGGTACTTCCACTGAGAGTAACTTCTATAAGCTCCATAAAGTCATACCAGTAAAATTTAGGCAAGTTATTTAGAACTGACTTTGCTGTACTTTGCAAGGACTAGTGTTGACGGGTATAAATTCTCTCGTCTCGTTCAGGTGAACTTTCCTTGCACCCATTCGTGTTCAATTTCCTTTCGTATCATCACAGTTAATTTAAATTATTCACATGATTTGCTATTCTTCATCTTTTCACTGCCAGACGAAGGTGGTAAACTTCCAGAGGAAACAGAGCCATTCATATTTGCACGTTTGTTTCCTTCGTCCGCTCACACTATCGACGACAGCAGCGAAATCAGAGCGAAATATTAAGGGTATCATTTCGCTGCTTCGCATTCTTCGGCCACAATCCTTGATGGCCACGGGGATCGATTGGGCATGGATACTACGGGATTGGCTTCCTATCTTGAGATCCCGGGTTCATATGCCGGGAGTGGCGGAGGTTTTCACAGCGGGAGCCTCAGCACGCCGTCCTCTTAATGGATCGTCTAGCACCAGGGAAATTTCCTTCGAGCATGCATCACAACCGCTCCAATTACTCCTACTTCAAAACTTACACCACAAACTTGAAATATCCGGGCTACGTAGGGTAATGTCACATTTAATTTTTGCCTACCATCAAATTTGGACATTTTACCTCAGTATTTTTTCTTATGCAATTTTTAAAAATTAAGATACGGGAATATATTGAATAAGTTCAACTCAATACACTCTGAACATTTCGTATGATGTACATTGACAACCTGATGATAGCATTAGATGCTGAAACCCGGGTCGTGCTTTTTAAAATAAAGTGTGGAATAAAACAAAGTAATTTTATTTTATTTTTTTCCATGAACCCAAAGATTGGCTTGGATAGGTGAGGGCAGAGATCACCCCGGACTAAACCACAGAAGTATGAATTTAACACATACACGATAGGGTTCTTTTCTTCGGGACACCTTTCCATTCGAGGATTTTGAATTTGGGTGTACGAAAGGCTTCACCTGGGATTCCGGGTCCTGAAGCCGGGACCCCTCGCAAAACAGCCAACCGCTCAACCCACTGGGCTACCAAGCTCCCCTACCACGTTTATCTTTATCACCAAGCCCTCATTTTTATTAAGATATCAATGATCGGTAGGCCATCAACAATTGGTAGACTGGTGGGAAAAGTTTCCGGTGACGACCATCGACAAGAATGGTGCTGGTCGCAGCGTCAATCTATAATGGTTTAATTGATGGAATCATGAAGCGAGCCTCATCTCCTCTCAGGGACTGTCTGCAGTGATTGGGTGCCTTCGGTTGGGGCTCACGCTGGGGCACTCCTCACCTAATGCGAGGGTCATCCACCGTAAAATTCAGGAAACTGCTTGCCCGGAAACAGATTTGGACGGTATTCTGGCTCTTAAACACCACATAACAGTGTTTTTAAATAGCAAATTCGTTAGAACAAAAATTGTGAAAAGTAAGAATTTCACAGCCTATAAAATTTAATAAAGTATTATGGTTCTATTATCTTAAAATGTATTTGCTCCTTGAAACTGCATTGAAATCTAAACAAAGATCTAAAATACCCTTTTCGTATAAACCTTTCAAAAATCTTTTTCTTTGGGAATCTTTATTTTATTTATTTTTAGTATAATATTTTTACGCTGAGTATGTTGTAAATGAATCAGCCAATGAAAACGTAGAATATTATAGTTGCAAAAAAAATGATTCGAGTAATTTTATTGTTTATATTACACCTTTCACATACGCTTCACGATAGACGCGAGCGTTGTGGAGGGCAGCTAAATTCGGAGCACTCGGCGATTGCCGACCTGGCCAGACCCGGTATGTTCTGCGGTGTGCCGCATGTATACCTCTCGCAATCCCTCTCAGTAGTAGAGCAGCGATAGCACAGCCACGCAACTAAGGACATCTTACCTTCACTTTGCGCCAATCATTCCTAAAAGGATTGAAGTACTCTCGTCTAAGCTGTCCCTTCTGATCTGTACAAGTTTACCTCGCATTGCTGCAACATATTGATTTATCGATTCGACAAAATTTCAGAAAGGCTCCCAATAGGGTGGTTTCCTATTATTTTTTTAATGCCTAAATCGAATGATTATTACTCCTGGAGTACGTTTTTAACGCTTTTAGATTTTTAAATGACGATATCTATTTTTCGCGATTAAATGAAAAGTGAAAATTTTCAAGCGCGCGAAAACGCGACGGGTAAGTATGCATGCCGGGAAAACTCCGTGTGACGTCGTTCTGGTTCCCGCTTCCGCCGTGTGAGGTGACCTTGGGGCGAGGCTCTGAGCGCTGATACGACGCAGGATGCTAGCAGGTAGCAGAGTACCATGCTAGCTGGTAGCGCTTGGCTTAAATAAGGATCATTAATACCTTATCAAACGAAGAAAACTTTCCGACCTTGGCCAGTTTTAATAGGTGATTATTAAGACATGTTTCCCTGAGCTCTGTGCCTCGTGCATGCATTGGTAACCTCATGTAAAACTCCTATCTACTCGTATAGAAACTAGGTCCCTGTTACGTCACGTGGAGTGGAATCGCATGGGCGCCAATCTGGCCTTTTTTTAAATGAGGTTAAAATTGACCATTGCCATTCGTCAAAACTGGGATTTCTAAAATCAAATAATTTGTATATTATGAATACACTAATGGTGAGTAACGAATTGCAATCAATGCCTTTCGTTTTCTTTGACGAAGGAAACTAACCTATTGGGACCCAGAGCTGCGTAAAATAAATTGATTTCTCCACAGACGAAACTTGTGGCAAACGTATCACGCAAACGACCACTACTACAGCAAATATCACTGCCACTAGTGCCACTAATGTAAGGCTAAAATGGTTACAGGAAATGTCGCCAGAAAATGAAAATATCCAGAAAATTTTAAGGATGCACCAATTATATGGTACCTCGGTAGCTAAACAGTCTTCACGATTTGGGACGGAAACTTCTGCTTATTAATATTTAAACTGTTTTTGACTAAAAATTTAAGTCTGAGGGAAATTAGAAGCAATGAACACTCTTTGTAGTTTCGTGATCACAGGCGCCCTACTAGTCCTCAAATCTCATCTAAATCACCTTATTAAATTCATATCAAGTAGGGAAGTATGTTTTCAATGTGATATCTTTACGAACTTCCGTACAGTAGACATCATGCAATAAAAATTCCGAAAAAAATGGTAAATTCAATAATAGAAGCACTCAGCTAGTTTCTAATTTGTGAAATGCCGCCAATGCTATCATAAAATTAACCATATCAGTATTGCAAACGAATCCGTTAACTTCTGATTCCACAAGTTTACTTGCGCAGATGAAATGTTAAACAGCGCAGCAAAATGAATCTCTTGAGATCTGAACTTCTAGGGTGATATTTTAGACACTATACTTCGCTGAGGATAAGGGAATGACGACATCAATTTTGATTTATCCACAGCAAAGCGTTTGCAAAGCAGAGTTGCAGCAAGAAAAATTTAAATTGGGTGCTGAAGGTACAGTCTGCGACTCAAATTGATTCCACCACAGCAACCAATAATAGATAAAGTACTTCAACTTTTATTCATGCACTTTTTTCAAAATAATGCTTTCACATATGAGATCATTCGATCCTAAAAAGCAAAACTAGGATATAAGTACAACATGCTTAAATCGATGACATTCAATGAAGTCGGCCTCGGCGGTAGATGGGTTCGAGGCTTCTTCTATCGTTCTGAGGTCGCGGGTTGGCGCCGTGCGAGACCTTACCGGAGCGATAATATTTGTAAGGTCTTCATATTTTCAGTGACTTAAACACGTTCTTGAGCCTACTATGCCTGAAATTAATTTAACTACCCTATTTTTTTATAATTAATAATAGTGACAGCTGAAGTAGGTACACCTGAAGCAGTATGGCGAGGATTACTTCTTAGAATCGTCATAATTTTACTCTAGTTATGACTCTCTGTATATACCACACCACAGACTGATGTTTGTCAAAACAATACCAAACACAATTAGCATATCACACTAAACTGCGCACGAGCATCCATTGAAATTAGACCCGACGGATATTTGCGGATTTTTAAATGCGAATTCCGTAAAATAGAAGCTCAACCGCTAAGTCAGCGGAGTACAATTAGAAGGTTATATTTTGACATTTCGAGGAAACGGCATTTACGTCGGATCGCCGCGAAGGCTCCATAAGTTTTAGACCCCGTTAGCTGTTAACCTCGTCGCAACGCAAAGCACACTTTGATTCGCAGAGTCGACAGATTCCTCGATGCAGCGAGTGCGCACAATAGAAACTCATCACCTTCAAGAGCGGGAAAATCACTGAGAGAAATCGTGTGAAATTTTTACGGCTCGGGAAATTCTCACGCAGTGTTCCAGGCGTCATGTGGGCGTAGGTTTAAAAATGTGCATATTGTTTGGGTGACAGTGATGCAACAATGGGATGACTTTCATCTCTTTTACGCAACTTCAATGATTACACGCCCAGAACAACACGTTATGGTGTGACATGTTCCTCACCGGCGCTTCTTAAGAGGCACGGCATTTATATTGCAAATTAAACCCATTAATTCAAAAGCCATGCAATTTCTCAATGAGAATCTAATCTTTATGACTTAAGTCACTTAGACTTAATGTGGTTGAATGATTATTTTCCTGAATCATAAATGCTCGCAAGCTTCACCACATCTCAAAGCGAACTTTTCTTGCAAAATATATCCACTTGTGGGATAAGAACGATTGATAAAATTACCATCATTGTCTACGTTTATTAGTGCATAATTGAGTAAATGCCTTGATTTCATCTTGAGAAGGTCAATATTCGGAGGCAACGCGACGGACCGGCGCGGCGCCCGGTCAGGAAAAGAAGTACATGCTATGAAATTATGAAGTATTTGGGCCTTTTCTGATGGTAGTAGTGGTGACTTCTTAGCCAGAATTACACCGATTAAGGCTTTTTCGAATGGTTGACGCTTCGCTTGTGAGTGTTGCTTCCCTATCCTACGGCATGCACAAGCCGTGAATAATTAAAAAATTCTAGTGAATTGCAAAAGGAGGACCAGTGCATAAAATACGACAACAGCAATTACTAAACCAATTGAACAGGAATATAGGGTCAGATCCGAAGTTTATTTCGCTTCCTCAATGGTTACACATCGTTGGAATTAAAAATCTTTCATAGCAACTCGGAGAAATGTATCTGAGAACAGCAGTATAGTTCCAGGTCTGACGGAAACGATACAATAAGAGGGGTATTTTGCCGAACGGATATGTTGATAAATTCGTTCCTCCCCTTCCCCCTCTGCTCCGGCTAAATGCTCAACGGAAATGCTAAAATGTCCAACTCAGGCAGTCGTACCTCCAATGAGCGCGTGTACTATGTTCTACTTTCTTTGTATTTCCTTGCAGATTAACCTCCCGTCACGTGTCCATTGAGGCGTCTTGCGTTGTATGTGGAAACCCAAAAACATCAGCAGAGAGTCTTTTGTATGCATGGTAAAACTCATACTCTGGCAGATACCTCAATGGTGGCTTATGAGTTTGTTAGCCTAACTAAAGTCGTAACATATTTGTGATTTGGAGAGTTGAGGCTAATGCCATGGAGAGGAAGCAACGACGCACGAAGTACTGAATATGGGTCACGGCGAATAGTTTTCCACAAATTGACGCTAAGGGCGAGGAAAAATGAACTGACGAGAGACATCATGCAATATTATGGCTCTTTAATTATTTATTTATCAAGTTGTCCACATACAGCATATTTGCCAGTTTACAGTGGCACAGTAAAACCAACATAAAAAGTACAAACACAATTGAAAATAATACATTTAAATGAATAATAATGCATTGAATGTACTCTTATTGACCTTAAGAGTTTCTATTAAGATAGGAAAGAGAGCAGTTTGTAAAAGTGTGGTTAGGAAAGGAGAACGGGTCAATGTAGTCTGGAAGAGAGATTATGAGGGAAGAGAGGCGGAAGAGGATGGAACGTTTGGTCAGTTTGGACAATCTGGGAATGGGCATATGGAGGGGTGAATGCGTGCGAGTGGGTCTGCATGGAAGTTAAAAAGTTAAATTGGAGATGAAATCGGGACAATCTATGGTAGAGTTTAGATTGCTATGTATTAGTTTTAAATCACATCTGAGAATCAAATTAGGAATATTAGATATAGAGCGTGGAATATAGTTGCAAGAGATGTGTAATTACTACTATTAACAGAGCTTCTCGCTTCCAAAGGACTGCATCAAACCTCCCTTTCAGTATCAAGCTTTTTAGGACTACGTTATGATGTAAAAAGCGGACTGTTTGTCCGAACGGTGATCCTTCGATCGCATACACCGTAGATGCGATGCCGTGGCAATATACTGGTCCTCGGATCAAAACTTTTTCATGACGACGAATGAGTAGAGCGCGGAGTAAAAGTCTTTCAAAAGTTCAACTTAAATTCTTTTTATTTGATAAAGATATACGATGTTTTTTATAATTTTTGTATAAGACTCCTTTGGAATTATTTTTTGCATTTTTTCGGCGTGCTGGGTCTTTTTCTGATATAAAATACCTTTCTGGGACTTATTACTTAATTGTAGTGCCCAAGATAATATTTAAAATGGTGATCACTGATGTTCAAAACACAACGATCCCGCCAAATAAATCGCTCCTTGCGAAATGTCCGCAAGGGTGATCGTGCGTGGGAAATCCCAAGGAAATGGACGGAGAGGGCTTACCTTTATTTTATCCGACTTTATAGCGTGGAGGATGCCAATTTTCACCAGTTGGGTTATAATCCTTACTTGTCGCTTGTTTTTGTATAAGACATGATGCACCAATCTTACGTTGAAAAATCAGCAAATATAGCGTAAAATAACGAATACTTTGATCAATCACCATGTAGGTAAGACAAAAATTTCACATCCGCGGTTATAAATGTATCTATTATGTAAAACTATTAGCTCTTTCATCATATTTTTTCATAAGCAATATTAGTTAAGTAACAGTTAAAAGTCACGCTGTCAAACCATTCAATAAAGAACATTGAAGGAAAGAGATCACTTTGAATTTTTAAGTGGGACGAAATGTCAGGGTGCAAGTTCAAGAGAGTAGAGCATTGCGAACCTAATCTCCAACTGTTCCAGTATTCTTTCATTTTGATCGAAATCTCGTAAAAATCCATCTTAATGAATAGCCAACCTTGAGTACCGCCTAATTTTGTATAACATATCTCTCCTAGCTACCCGTAATTTAATGAGAATCCACAAATTAATGGAGTAGAAATTGTTATGGTACATTATATGTATATTTCGGGTTTTCTCCATCAAGTTATCTTTTTATGAGTAAAATTTATGTATTCTTGCTGAAGATATCATCAGTTAATCCAAAACAGGGTTTATTCACAGACTATTTGCTGCCAAAACTTTCTGTTGTACCTTTTCTTTCGTTACCTTCATCATCTATTAATTATTCTTATTATTTTATAAGTCTCTTTATCTCTTTTTATAGCCATTTGCTGTCGGACGACCTTACAGGGCTATTTTCACCTTTCAATATTTTTAGTTAAAATGCTCAAATCCTGGGAAATGCACTGCTTCTGGTATAAGTAAAGGACGTCACGCACCAAAGGAAAAAGTACGTCTGGCGTCAGAAATTTAAAGAAACTTTTAAAAGCTTACTTTTCATTTATCCTCCAAGAATAATTTTTGAACATGAATTTTCACCAATCAAAATATTTTTGCGCATTATGTAAAATTAAAAAAATGATGCTCGGTGCCCGACGCAGAAAATTTGTAGGCATTATGTTGACGTATTATTTCGTACGATCAAATATTTTATATAAACTTTTCCATTGTAAAAACTATTAATTTGGCTCACGTATGGGCTAAAACATCTCGTTAATTCAGTTCATTGTTATGATGAGCATTTACTATGAAAAGTCTGTTTCGTCGCGAACAAAAGTCTCTGAGAAATTGCAAAAAGTAAAGGACTATATTTTAATGCTTAGAGGCCAATTACAAACTAAATACTATTCATTGAAAAAATTTTGTAGGAGCTTGTTAAGTACATTATTCATCCAGCGATTTATGGAAGCAAAAACGTACGTCGGAGATCTTTCGTGGAATTGCACTGTTAACAGTTTTCAACAAAACTAGGATGTAAAAAATACAAAATCATTGTTTCCTCTCTCATCAAATTTATTAAAACCTCAAAAACCAAAAAAGCTACATCTCTGGGCTCTTTTTTCCATTAATTATGTTAAATGTAGCTACTTTATGGTAAAATACTTAGTCTCTCAAGAGAATTTTGAGAGTTTTTTTTCCAAAAATTATTATGACTATTAAGGCGTTTTTTTGGCAAAATTAAGGGCAGTTGTTATGCGCTCTAGAAATGAGTAGTTTTCGTTGGACCGCGAGTGCCAAACGGCTGATTGGACGTGCTGCGCGTGTAACTCCAAGTTAACTAAACCACATGATGAATATGCTCGTGCGGTTAAAAAAATAACGTGACGGCAGGGGACTGGGTTAAATCGAAGTTCGATATTTGCAAAATTTTAATTGAATTATTCCAATTTATGGCATGCCTACGCTGAAATATCGCTTTCGATAGTGAAATTACAGCATGACCTCTATGTGGCATTGCATATTTGACCAAGTTCAGCCTCGAAAGTGAGCTTCAGACATAAGGTCTATCAGTGACCTTTCACAATCAACAGAGAGTCAAATTCGGAAAATCAAGATTAGTTTTGAAAAAAAAAATTATGTACTAGGTTTGTCACATGTTATTGCTCCTGAAGAATGTGTTCAAATTTCCAGTATGTATATTCGTCCCTTTCTCATGGCTTTATGCTGGGCACTATTATTATTGTTGTAGTATTGATACTATGGGAACGATTAGGTATTTATGTTGATCTGTGGCCTTTATCATTTGTGTTTCAATTTTTCATGCAGTATTACATGCAATTTAGTGCAAACAAATATAACTTATGTGCACCAATTTCATTTTGATTTTACTTAGAGCGATACATTCAAATGAAAATATCTGTATTAAATGCATTATTCGTTTTCGAAAGGTTTTTCTTGTTAAATTAATATTGAATATTAATATTTCCAGGCAAAGAGCACAAATTATCTCATTTCCTTATTGGATTAGAACTGCAGTTTCTTGTAAGTTGTAGACTGCATCACAATGGTCTAAGGAAAATCGGTTCTTCAAACAATTATATAGAAAATGAGATCCTTGGTGAAGTTGTTGAAAGGCCGTATCTGGATACGTATATGACCGAAGCGGTTATTTCGCCAGTTTTATGATTCCATCGGGATTCGAAAGCAGCCATTTGCGAAAACTGTCTGAGAAAGTGGAAGACTTCTCGGCGGAAAGCATTGCTCTCTGCACGCACTTTTTACATTGAAATTTCTTAGGACATCGGTTGACAACGAGAGCAACTTCACTCAATTGGAAATGCTGCCAAATATCGTAAAACTCGCCTTAATCATTGCTCTCGGTTCGAAAGAATGCCAGCCGTTTTAAATAGTGAAGGTAGCGAATGATTGAAAGCAAACGGTAACTGAATAATTATTAGTTCTATGAAATTACGTTATATTTTTACTGCATCTTGCAAGCGTTAAATGCACAATGATTTTAAATGAGCTTTCAATGCGTCATGATTTTACGGAATATTCAAACCTCCTTGAATATGAAATTCCGCAGCAGATTACAGCCTAATCTTTTTTTGCTCCACAGTCAAAGATAAAAAGGGCTAATAATGACAGAGAGCCTAACAATCGTTGATAGTAAAGACATTGTAATTAAATCTAAAAATTACGATAGCGTCCTGAAATACTCTACGGAGACCACAACGCCGAATTAGGTGAGCTTTGTAACAAGATTTCTGGAATGGAATATCAAGGAAACCATAACAATAACAAGGCAAAAATGATTAGAGACACAAGTGTATAAGCAAAACAGACACAGAGTTAAGACACCAATGGATAATTTAAGGTACAAATGTTAGCTATCAATGGCAGTGTCGAGATAATGGACTCCTGAATAAATTCGTTACCAACAAATTCGAAGCGATGATGAGGATTATTGTCGCCTTCATTACAGGTGTAGAGCCAACAAAATGACTAAATTAAATTATATTCATGACGTCGTAATGATCAACTGTAGAATGATTTCCACGTGAATGCAAAACGTAAATAAGACTATTCGGGCAACCTCCTCAGCCATCGTACTCTCCTTCCAAAATGAATCCGTCTTGAATGCCAGCAGATTTAGGATTAACGCCGGAATACCTCTGAGAGCAGGCCCTCATAAAAGATGTGAATTACGACAAGACGCCCCTCAATACAATCCTTGATTCGCCCATATTTGCAGGGGCGGCTAAACGTGTTTTAAAAAAACTAAAGAATTAAGGGTGCACAGGAATACATAAAAGCACATCAGGCTTTCATGGATGGAATTATTTTTTTACGTTTTTTTTAAATGAGTTAGAAGTAACTTTACAAACAGTATATTTAGAAAACAAGTAAAACACAGTTGAATTCGACACGCAATACTACTTCAAAGGTTAGTGATATGTTAATACTGATGAAGTTGATCTTGATAATGCCATTGCGGGCCGAAAAATTGATCGGTTGTGTTTTACATGTTTTATGGAATGTCACTGCCTTTGTTATTTTTCGAAATCGTGCAAATAAAATTATCGAAATAAGAACCAAATACATCAAGCAGCATGATTTAACCATGACCAAAATCCGAATACTTCTACAGGTACTTTCGAAGGGTTATGGGTTATATTATCACCACATAACATCTACATAATACCCTGCGAGCCATCTCGAAGGTGTTTGACAGGGGGTGATCAATCACCAGCATGCAGCATGCATTTGGACTCCGACATGCACACCACACCGTCCAAAAAACGTCCCGTATAATAACAAACTATACTACTATATGCTGTTAGAAATAGAATATAGAATTGAAATTCAGAAGCATGCATTAAGTTTTACATAGGTTAGTAGGCTACACTACAAGTCATGCAATCTATTTACGAGTTCTATTGCTGCCGTTATAATCTCTTATTGATCGTGGAAAAAATGACATTCGGAATCTTTCTGTCCTGCAATCTATCTCTCTTATTTTATTTATATCTGATCTTCCGTAGTACGTTGGCGTCCGCAAGATATGGTTAACTTCGTCAGGAAAGACACTGCTCTTGAATTTATCTAAAAGGTTTAGTCTAATTTTCAATCTACGGTCCGACAGAGATTCCCATCCGAGTTTATCTAAGAGGTCAGTTACACTAACAAGACTATCGTAACGACCTTTCACATACCTGGCAGCTCTTCTTTGCACGCGTTCTAACTCTCTTATAAATCCTTTTTCATGAGGGTCCCAAACACTGGCAGTGTATTCTAAATGTGGTCTAACGAGGGAAAAGTAGCTAATTTCTCTCACTTTGTCGTCGCACTTTCCTAATATTCTTTGAACAATTTTACAACAACCCATTTTAAGATTACCTTGACCGGTTATTTCTCGAATATGTTTATTCCACGATAGATCATAATTGAGTCTAACTCCTCGATATTTCACGGATTCAACAGTCGCTAATTGGATACCCCGAATTATATAGCTACGTTGTAGGGAGTTATTCTTCTTCCAGAAATTCATTACGACGCATTTCTTCAAATTTAATTATAATTGCCATGCGTCGCACCACGCTTGGATAGCAGCAAGGTCATTCGTTAGTTCATCTATATCTTTGCTGGAATGGATTTCTCTGTAAACTACAGCGTCGTCTGCAAATAATCGTAACTTACTCTGCACTACTTCGCCAATGTCGTTTATATATATAAGGAATAGGAGTGGGCCAATGACACTACCCTGAGGAACGCCAGAAGTGACTCTAACCTCATTGGAGACTGCACCGTCTAATACTACTCTTTGGACGCGGTCGCTCAAAAATTCTCTAATCCAGGAAATGACATCTTCGTCTAGACCATAAGATTTCAGTTTTATTATTAACTTTCCGTGGGGTACTTTATCAAATGCCTTTTTGAAATCAAGAAAAATCGCGTCTACTGGAATGTTGTCTTCCCCGGAGACTAAAATATCGTGGGCGAAAATCGCTAACTGAGTTTCGCACGATCTGCTTTTCCTGAATCCATGTTGAGTTCCCATTAATAAGTTTTGCGCGTCTAGGTGTTTCATTACCGAGCTGACTACGATGTGTTCAAGGACTTTGCAAGAGATGGACGTTAAAGATATCGGCCTGTAATTAGATGGCTGTTCCTTGTCTCCACTTTTAAATATTGGCGTTACATTAGCAATTTTCCAGTCATTAGGTACTTCGTGTTGCTTGACGGATTTACTGTATATTAACTGCAAGTAATGGGCAATTTCTGAGGCTAGTTCTTTATATACGCGAGAAGGGATTTCGTCTGGACAAGTTGATTTAATTGGACTAAGCGATTTCAATATATTTTCTATTCCGAGCGTACTAATGTCAATAGCTGGCATCTTATGTATACAGGGATTGTCATCGGCCTCGGGTGAGTTTTCGGAAGGTTCCGTGAACACGCTCTTAAAGTAGGAATTTAATAAATTGGCTTTATCGTAACTGCTTGTCAACGCATCTCCATTGTCGTTTCTCAGCGAACATACGGTAGATCGTTTACCTTGAACTTCCCTAACATATGACCAAAATGCTTTTGAGTTATCCTGTAACTGCTCTACTAGTGTTTTTCTTTTAAAATTCGTGAACGCATTCCTGAACGCTTCCTTCGTGGTGGCTTTAGTCATCCTATATTTTTTAATTATTTGCGCGCGTTCATTAGCGGATAAATCCGTGCTGACTTTTTTCATTTTAGCATGACACGCTCTCTGTCGCCTCAATGATTTTCTCACTTCCGCATCGTACCATCTCGGTTCGCTGCCTTCTTTTACTATTTTACTAGGGATGTAGCTATTTATTCCCGAAGTTACGAGCGAAAGAAAAGGTGCCATTGCGGGCCGAAAAATTGATCGGTTGTGTTTTACATATTTTGTGGAATGTCACTGCCTTTGTTTTTTTCGAAATCGTGCAAATAAAATTATCGAAATAAGAACCAAATACATCAAGCAGCATGATTTAACCATGACCAAAATCCGAATACTTCTACAGGTACTTTCGAAGGGTTATGGGTTATATTATCACCACATAACATCTACATAATACCCTGCGAGCCATCTCGAAGGTGTTTGACAGGGGGTGGCCAATCACCAGCATTTCTCATGCAAGATAATCCCCACATGCACACCTTACAGTCGTATAAATACCTCGCTTAATAAGAGAAAATCGCGCACATCACATAAAGGCTAAAATTGCTTACGGTTAGTAATTTAGTTAGGTATTTCGTAAAAAACGAACGGTTCGAAATAGTAGCCAACTATAGGTAGAAGAGATAATATATTCGACCATTACATGGATAGTGATAATAATAATGGAAATACTTGCGTTCATTAGGAGTATTTCACACAAACAAGCGCAATCTGTCAAGCAATGCAAATCACTATAGATACATCCAAACCCTGCGAGGGATAATTTACCTAAGCGGGATTCAAAGCCGCGACCCTCAGGTGAGAACTTTACTCTTCCACCAGAGCAGTCGGCAATGATTTAACACCGTTAGCACAAAAGCAACTCACGATATTGTTTTTTCCGAACTAAAAAACTCTAAGCCTCCCTCATCGCGGAGTATTTGCTCGCAATAGTTTAAATTTTGAAATCCCGTTGAATAAAATGCGCCTTAACATCAATTTGCCGAAGGTTGTTGAGAGATAGCTTTATTTTATATATTTGATTAATGGTGCTGCCTCGCCAAAGACACCAATCGTAAAAAAGCACTACATACTCTTGGTGTTCCCGAAAAACGCATATCTTTGCCTGTCTTATCACATTACGGAAAAGTCCGCCCAACAGTTTTATTTCAGATTTTCAATGTTCTAGCCTGAATGAATTCAATGCACATGAATATCAATTCTTTCCAAGGCTGCTTCTTGTTGAGCTGATTTCATTTATTCTGATTCTTTGATGTTGCCGTACCAAAGGCATCAATTGCGAAGAAAAGCAGGAAAATACTTACAAATACTATGAAAACGGACACTTTTCTTCGACTAGTACATTCATTCACGCAGACCGAAAGAAAGCGCGACCGCTAGGCGATTGTATTCGAAGAGAAAAATAACGGTCCGAGCAAGTGCTCTTCGTAAGACGAGTCGTCGTGGCGCACTATGGGAAGGGTTTCAAGTGGGGGGAGGGGGGCGGGTTGTTGCATCACACAAGCCGTAAGAGACGCCCTCGCCCAACCGGTTGTCAGCGATGCATTACCGCACACACGGCATGGATTTCGTTGTCAATGACACGGGAGCCGATTTAAAGGGTAAGCCTGATTCCAATCACGCCCACCCGCACTCGCTCCCACACTGCCCCTCCAACTAGCTCCCGCTATCACAGTGCGCATGCCTGACGCCATTGCCGCACATAGTAGGAAGACATTCGTGCCTAAAACAGCCCGGCTATCTTCGCCAATAATTTGACTTTCATTACATTTACATAATACCCTGCGAGCCACCACAAGGTGTTTGGCAGGGGGTGAGCAATCACCAGCATGCAAGACGATCGTCACATGCACACCTCACGGTCTTAAAAAATTACGCATGCTAACAAATTATACTCCCACATTCATGCAAAGGCAAAACTTGCCAACTACTCACTAAGCCAATCTGCCATTTAAGGTAGAACACCCAAAACATGCGGTTAGAAATACTAAGAAAATTCAGAAACATGCATTAAGGAACACGTTCGTAAGATATAGCTAACATCCCCGGAAAATACACTGCTCTTGAATTTATATGATAGGTTTAGTCTATTTTTCAGTCTACGGTCTGACAGAGAATTCCATCCGAGTTTATCTGAGATGTCAATAACACTATCGCAACGACGTTTCACGTACCTGCCAGCTCTTTTCTGTACGCGCTCTAACTCTGTTTTAAGCCTATTTCATGAGGATCCCAAGCACTGGCGGCGTATTCCAAATGTGGTATAACTTGGGATAAATGGTTAATTTCTCTCCCTTTGTCGTCGCAATTTCCCGGTTTTCTTTTACCTAACTCCAATTTGCGATTAGCTTGACATATTATTTCCCGATTATGTTTATTCCAGGATAAATTCCAATATTCCACGTTATTAATGATGCTTTACTCTTTATAAGAAAATAGGATTCTACACACAATACCATTTCCTAGGTGGCCTTATCTCAAAAACTGTATACTACACTGTATACAGCACATTATACAAGTGAGGAGCAGTACCACTGTCTGATTCACCATGAATCGTTTTGATAAGTTACTTTCTGACAGCCTTTGGAGATATAAAATGAAGAAAAAAGACGATATAGATTGCAAAAAGTCATACACATTCATATTAGGAGAAAAAGTGACGTTTCTTATCACGAAAAAACAGGAGTGATTTATTTAACTTGCATTGCGCGCCAGAAATTCAATGCAATCGTTCCCTGGAATTCTACGAATTAATTGATTATAAAAAAGTCCAAATAATACTACCTGGCCCTATCCTAGTATCTACGTGGTAGTATCTTTGGATAGTGTATCCATTGTTGACCTTATGAGTCAATGCAGTGTTTTGTAAGCCCTCGCATTACGCAGAAGATTACACTTCAAAATCAATCAATGCTGTGCGGATTATTTATCATTTTGTGTAATTAGTTTCGATGATAATATGCTACGTAAATTTATACTATTAACTTACCGATAAAGAGGAGCACCTATGAAAACTCACACAGCTTCAACCCAAACATGGGTTTGGATGGGTGAGGTTAGAACTCAGCCTGTTCTACTTCGCAGGCCAGTATGTGGGTCGGGCGCAGTGCGAGCAACCACGATATGAGGCGGAAGAGTTCCGTTCCCTTGGTCGCCTCCCATCACGAGCAATTTCGTCTGAGGTTTCCATGGACTTCAAGTCCCGGGATACGAATTCCTTCCATTACCAGCTGAGCACTCTTAACTTATACTACACTGCTCTTCATCATCACGCCACGCCGACATTTATTTTTATGTTCGTTCGTTATTCCCAGCCTTCAGGCTGTCTACTGCTGGTTTCTTGCATTGTCATTTCAGAAAAGACTATTCATGGATAAGTGGCAGTACGACAGGAAGGTAAATGCGGGGGAAGTGATTTGACTTGAAACGCGACCTTGATTATGATACTAGCCGGTCCATCATACGTCCGATCTGCTGCGCGCACACGCCAGCGAATTAGACCGGGCTGCGCTCTACCCTCTTTAATCTTTGGATTGAAGAGCTGATTGTGAGTGCTCATTGAATAGTTGCCCTCTTTTCTCAGAAAAGTAAACACAAATTTAAGCCGGGTGTCTTACCAGAAAGCTCAGTCCAATGATGAAAATATCCCGGAAAATATCCTTAATATTCGGCGAAATGAAAGTATCCCGGAACGAAATTGAGCTAAACTGCGCCTGAAAAAGAACAGCACGCTCAACGAAGGACGAGTGGGAAATCATCAAGCGAGAAAGCTGGAACTTCGCATAATTTACTATGCCGCGCCGTCGTCATTTTTTTTCTCCCGAAGACGAAAACCTTTAACCATCCGCGTGGAAATTAACCGATCGGAAATCGAACAAAGAGAATAAAAAACATACTGACCTGGCCCACAGGGCCATCGATAGGTTGGAATGGCAACCGTGCCATGCACCAACTCGGGCGGCTGCAGTCTCCAGCACTCATCGTGTTTACACTTAACTGGCCGATTAGTCACGCGTCACTGCGGCCGAAATCAAAAGAAACTCCCTCTAAGCATCAAATATTGCCTTTGCTGTCCATAAAAACTCTCTAAACTGATAAGAAACATTGATTACTTAAAAACAGCCTGCAAGAATAAAAAAGCACAGATTATTCACAGTATGCAGAATAAACCCCGGTCATTAGGCCAAAAATTGTACCACGAAAAAGGCTACACATTCATGTCATTTAAGTCTTCTCTACAGAATGCATAGATTCGCGTGCTTCTCGGAAGAGAGAAAGTAGGGGATAAAGACAAAATCAGGGGATCAGCGTTCGAAAATGTCTCGTTTTACTCACTCCTAATTGGCTCCAATGCCCAGCTCATGCGCATGCCACAATCTGGTCACGATTCCCAAATGAGCTCATCGAAGGAAGAGCAGCCTTTCTTATGTACTTCGCACCTTTTTCACAAATCTTGCCTCAACTCCATTTGGCGATCCTTATATACGAGATTGACCTTGAGTAAGTCTAACTCGAATATACGCGATAGATCTCAAGCTTTTCAATCTACTCCGATACCAGCAACATTGGTCATCTGAACAGGCAGGAAAGAGTAAAATGGACCTCAGTTTCGGACATCTCCTCTTCAGGTTGGCTGAGGACGCGTGGAGCGCAGAAGGCCGCCACCACTTCGTGCAGAACGCGCGCGAATCCCAAAAATATCAATCGGATTTTTTTATATCGCATGTATTTATTTTCGCACTAATGGCCAGGGGAAAAAATTTCCTGGACGAGGAATGGAATGAGGGAGCCTGGCTTTCCGGTCCAACGCGCACGCCACAACACTGCCTCAATTACCACGACAATTGATCTGAATTTCCTTGGCAATAAAGGAACATGCATTTCATCAGAAAATAAGGAATCTATATAGTCTAGTGATTTCACGAGGTATCAATGTACTATTCACGCAGTTACCCCGAAACCTGAGGCTGCTTGATTGGATACCCTGTCCTGTTCCCAATGGCAATTTGCCTTAAGTTCACCGCCGTTCCCGCAATTGGCATTAAATTTATCACATATTTTGTTTTTCTGTTTCTTTTAGTAATATACTATGGCAATTGTTTGCATATCTAACTTAATAGGAACACTTGCACATGTTTTTGAAGTGCTTCATCGTGAATAGTATCACACTGCGAGTTACATACATTAGGAAATACTACGTACTTCGGTAACCTTATTCAGGTGGCTGCTAGGACACACATGCTGAGTAAAAGCGTAAAGCATCGCCCTTTGTATTCATGTCGACCTTTCTAATGCATTTGATTTTTACTCCAGAGTATTTTTTCACGTTAAGTACACTCACGGTAAATATCCAAAATGTCATACGCTATAACTACTACTTTTTAAAAGGCAACGCTCATACTGAACCAAAACTCTTCTTCTGCTCAGTTCAAGAACAAATGCATACAGAATAACAAGAGCATGCGAAGAAAGATATTCGACATCCCTTGCAACTATTTCGGTATAAAACCAATCCATGCCATGAAAATACGGCAAAATACTGCATAGAAATAAATTTAAGAAAACAAATAAAATTTCTTCATAACACCTACACATTTACAATAAATTGGTTGCCTAACACCACCCACCTTTCCTGTGGGCTACGTTTACGGATATACTACATCAGATTTATTCTGATTTTGTGACGGAAGGTTGCGAATTTTCTCGGCATGAAATTCAGTTAAGAAGCTCTTTCGTTGATAATCATCCCGATACCTGACAGTTAATTACGCGTAATTTGCAAAGCATAAGAAATATAATGAGACGGAATTAAAATGAAGGTAAATTTAAAAAAGCTGATCTTATTGGATTGTATACGCAGGATGGTTATCAATCGGTATAACGCATGAACTTGGGATTGTGCGAGGAAAAAATGCCAATCAAACTGTAAACTCGAGCTAAAAGGGACCGAAGTCATAATGGAAATTTATTTGATTGTACAAGCTCTATATATTATCCATGATGAATAAATATCAGAGAGAGAGAGAGAAATGAATAGCTTCCATGTTACCTGTCCGTCTCGGACTCGAATTGCTGCAAAGCGACACCTAGTCGTCATGGTGGAATAATGACGACTTATATTAGGTCGTGGGAAAGATTAGTGCACAATGCTGGCGGAGAGCGTTGATCGACAAGTGTGCCAGGGACCTTCCTCAAGCTCCCACGCATGGCCTCCAAAAGTGCGCAAAGGGAATACAGGGGGGTATATCTACATCTATCTACGCGATTAACTTAACATCAACATGAAATCAATCGATTCAGCTTTTACTCTGTGAAAATCCATGTTGAAATGAAAATACACAAGTCACTTGAGAATGACGCCTCTGCGTCGAAACGCGTCGTACCAATGTGCCAGTGAAAAGTTACTTGTGTAGTTAGTTAGTGTATTTTCATTTCGCACCAACATGATAATAATCTCCGTTTACAATATTTTATATCTTCGCCAGTGCACACAGTCCTATGTTGCATGCGGTGATACATGAATGGCGGGAGCTCACACCTCCTGCGCACACCTGTATATGCCATCTTTACCATCATATTTTAATAGCCGCGAAGAGCTCATGTGGTGCATTGTATGCTGTTTCGGTCACCTACTGTCAAAAATCCAAGAGACGGATCAAATAGATTTAGAGATGTCATTTAGATATTGATGATGCCCTAAAAGCCACATCAAATGACGAAATTGTGTACTGGGAACGGAAAGAAATACGAATATTAGATTTGAAATAGAAATTAGTCAAAAAACGCCTCTTAGCTAAAGCCTCCGCTAAAAGGAATACATGCCAATAGAACTAATTATTTTTCGCACAATAATTCGGGCTGAAAATAACCAAATGCATCAGATCCGCCGGAGAAGTTCCTTAAAAAGGAGAAATTAGCGTAATGCGATTACTAACGGCATGATATTACGCCCTGTGCCAAGTTTCATTTTCTAACAACTCCATTGGGTCACGCATATGAGTACGTAGTTGTATATTCTCGAGTGCAAATTGCGTAGAACTCAAAATTGGAATTAATTCGCTTAAAAAATTCCTTACACAATACGATTGAATAAAGTGTCATATTTAGGCACTACATAACTCATCGTAATGCTAAATGCCGGATTAGAGTTCGAATCCAAGAAGCAACTATTTGGAACTAACTTCATAACATCCACACATTTACAATAAATTGGTTACTTATTACCACCCACCTTTCCTGTGGGCCTTTGAACATTATGGTTTGGAAAATTACCGTAATTATTACATATCACCATAAGTCACCAAAAACGATAACAATTTAGAGCTAGCGATTCACAGCATTCATAAGTTATAGCATTAAAATACCATGCGAGAGTGGTTTCTCCCATAACAGTGGATACCTATTCTGCAAACAAGCAACTCCTTTTTTCTGTCCTCTAGTAATTGACTTCATATTGAGCACCATAACTGCGACTTAAGTGCCTACGTTCCACAACAATGGATATGTTTTTATGCCACGCATGAGTCACAGAATTTCCCGTAACTGGATGCTGAATCAGTATGCATTGTCAACCGTTATGTCGAGTATTTTACCTATGAGGTTGCAGAACCAAACCAGACTCCAGGACTCCTTTATACAATTATTGCATACCTCGAGTTATTTAAAGTATTTCAGGTAACAGCACACACACCCCAAGGTAAGGACACCAATGCCGTCAGGGAAAACACAATTACTGGCATAACTTTCAAAAGCTTCTCACTGAAAGGGTTACTTAGCTTGGATAAGAATACTATTTATGAAACCCTATAAGGATCGGTTTAACAATGCACAGTTAATATTTTGCGAGTAGGAAAATCGGATCCAGCGAAATACTCCATTTAATGTCACTAATTAAACAATACGTAAATATGAGCGACTATGCTTTACTGTAACCTTCAAATAACGTCAAGTTCGTAGTAAAAGCGGCCCTCAGGGGATAAGGTAGACGATAAATGGGCTAAGAAGGCTAGGACGATTAGCGGATACAGCCAGAATGGAAATGTCATAGGGATCCGTGGTACCTCTAATAGACTAAATGGCCAATCCCTTCAACTTTTTTACCATACTTCATAATTGAACTAGCTCTCATTTATAACTACGTCTGACCTGGGATGCTACACTTCATTTCAGGAAAATTACCCTGGTTTTGGAATTTATTTTCAAATTCGAAGTACCTTTATAATGGTATATGAGGGAGTATAAGTAGATAATATCACGAAATTTAAATGCCATACACGATAACTCATCGGTAAAATACTCGACAAAGTCGTTGGCAGTGCATACTGATTCATCATCATATACTTTGTTCCTCGGCTCGAACCTCTCCAAGTGAGGAGAGTCATTTTAATTTCAATATGAAACGAAAGAAATAACGTAATGGAATGAGACAGTTGGTTGTGGCCTCTTACAGGGAGCAGGTTTTTTTGAAATTGGATTCAAAATGGTATTCCTCGTTGAGTAAATCACATGTACCTTAATACATGGTGTTTTAACAGGGTGCAGTTTTTCCTGCGCAAGCATTCACGCTAGAGATTGTAAAGCGAAATGTGCGATGTGAAACAGTCGAGGCACTCACTCTCTTCACAATGCATCACTTCAGCCAGTCCCTAAACAAGGTAAGTAGGTAATACAGAAATGCCGTGCTTTTTGGAATCTAGAGGCCGGTTCGTGAAAAAATTAGTTTCACACTCTGGGGCATTTGCAAAAAGAGTTATGACCTTTGAATTAACGCGAAATGATCGCCATCTAACACTCATGAGAACTTACATCAAACTGCCGCTCGCAGTGTATTTAATTGAGTTGTTCCTTAGCTGTCTTTATATCGTGATTAGAGCTTTTCTTTTTAATGACGCCAACTTTATTTTTTATACCGACATGTCATCTTGAGCACCGAAAAAATGACTTCCACGCGGCGCACGCACAACATTTTGCCCTACTTCAAAGCAAACGTCATGTTTCCGTTAAATTTCCTACGTTTTGCGCCATTTTTTGCTATGTGCACCACCATCGAATATAAATCACCGTAATCTCACGGTAAGTGTATCACGTGACTAACTTAGCTATTATTTTCTATACAGAGGCCTTAAGGTTCTCTGCTTTATTTTTTATTTATTTTATTTTTTATTTTATTATCAAACCACCGGATACAGCTCTTAACAAGAAACAAGAGCAAGTGCCGAACCATTGAGTCACCCGCAAGTGCACTCTAACTGCAAGTTCCTTTGAGGAGAAATCATTCGCCTTCACGTGGTCAAGGCGAATGATGTTTCGTTTAAGGAATTTTTATACTTAACAGGAGGTGATAAACAAGTGAGGCCGTTTCAGCCGAAATGAATCGGTTGTAAAGAAGTTTGCATTAATTAATTATTCACAGAAGTATTCCGGAGTCTGACTCAATCTTGAATCCATTCTAACGCGGTGGTTCAGATCGCTGACTCAAGCGCAAGTTTGAGTTGGAGTCCACATTTTGGATACAAATTTCAACTCAGTCACTCAGAGATTTGTTGAGGTAATTTATACAATTATAGATTTATCTAAACTCTTGTCACCCATCTACATCTACATAATACCCTGCGAGGTGTTTGGCAAGGGGTGTTCAATCAATCACCAGCATGCATCATGAAAGAGGATATGTTAATAATATACTCCAAAAGCCGTAACAAGTCACTCTTTTCAAACTTGTTACGGCTCATGGAGCATTTAATTAACATTAACCTGCCAAGGCCGTAGAGCTCATTACTTCATATTCAATGCAAAAGGATTCCCACATGTACATACACCACACGGTCTTAAAAATTGTTACGTATATTCACAAATTATACTTCTTAGTTCATGTAAAGGCAAAACTTGCCGACTACTTATGAAAGTATTCTGCCTATGAAGGTGGAATATGCTAAGCATACTGTTAGAAATAATAGGGAAATTCAGAGGCATGCATTAATGAATACGTATAGTAGTAAGCTACGCTACAAGTCGACTAGCCTATTAGTGAGTAGTCAACTCACACTTGTATTTAATTCGTACTTGTTATCACAAAACATAATGATACTGAAGTTTGGGGTTTCTATGTTGGCCTCGACTTCCGGTTACTGAGCAGTCACTTTGCACTTGCATATATTAACTCTGATCCATGATGGCATTAGCATAACGTTCAAGAACTTCGTAGCTAGCAAGGGGCAAGGGGTTAGCAAGTTATTCTTTATTCAAGAATTCATGCAAGAAATTGGAAAAAGTAATAGTAAGTTGTGAATGAACGTGAGTGTAGTGGGGAGAGCGGAGAGAATCTCGCCCTCAGCGAGGCTTCGACCCAGATCCATTGCACGTGAAGCACTTTAAAAACAGAAATCAACATTCCCCAACTCCTTCTGTGCGATAACTGCCTCATCTCACTTTACGGAAAATTGGGTTCAAAATGCAATGATCTCCAAATCCTGATTTCCCTTGACCATACCTGCATTGCCCTAAAACAGCAATTTCTGCCGAACTGCTAATGATCAACGCGTGGATCCCCAAGCTTAAGAGTTTTTACACATGGCCTGGAGCGCTGTCAGTTGGCATGATAAAATACCCAGAGATTTCACGAGTACTACTTAACAGGTAACAAGAGAGCGCTTCTCCCAGAGTAATCATGTGAAGTATTTAA